>NW_028277303.1:1270000-1905000 GCF_059751315.1 Micrasema longulum
ATGGGGCAATTATTTATTTTAAGAATAATAATGTTTGTGAAAGCAAATTATTCTATCAAATCCCAAAATGAACACTCGCACACTACCAGAAGCCAAATTAAAGGATAGGTCATTGGATCTACCACAAACTCTGAATTTGGGCAAAGAAGTTTCAGGTTTCTGGGCCCTAAAATATTTTATTTGTTACCCGAACATTGCAAAACCGTAACCCGGTTTCAATTAAATAAATTCGTAAAAAAATGGTTACTGGGCTTAGGTAGAGAAAAATTGGAAAATGTACTCAAAATACATTCTTGAATAATAAATGCTTTAAATTAATATTGTATAACTGTAAAATAAATTAACTAGTAGGTAGTATTGTTTTGTTTATTTTGCATAAAAATGTCTGCCTTCAAACAGGTTGTTCCTAGTTCGGCAGACTAGACATAATCCAGAGAAATCTATTACCCAAGTGTGTGTGTAGTAAATAAAGAAATTGTTATTTTTGTAAATAAACAAATAAGAGTCGGCTTATGTTGTACTCGCACACAAACGATTCACTAAAAATAAGTGGACATCGAATTGAGGTAAACACGTTTATTATACATGCCTGCTGCAATGTTTTCAATTTATATCCTCGGTTATTATATAATTCCTCTTCTTTTTTTATAGCTTTTTTACCGCCATATTTTCTCTTGGTCCTGAAGTAAGACAATTAACTTAGTTATCATTCGGAGAACTTTCGGAAGAAGCAAGAAAAAGACGAGAAATAAGGACGTAAAACGCTTCGTAGAAGTTTTGCCAGGAAATCTTTAAAAATCAGTACCGACTGGGATATTTTATTAAATATGCTTCTTATATCTTCAGATATCTATGTTTCTTAATTCCAAGATTTTCAAAAGAAAAACAACAAATAGAAAGATAAACATCGGAAGCGCCAGAGTTGCTTGTACTTCCATATTTTAGGAATACTTCCATATGGAGACTTGTGGAGACGGAGCATAAAATGCAGATATGTATACCTATATAATTAAAAATATATCAATTATAAAATGGAAACTGGTGTTAAATATAATTCAAAAGAAAGTGAATATATATGTTCATAAATATTTAAAACAATTTCAAAACGTTTAATTAAAATAACTAAAAAAAACTTATTTTTTATCATGTTATGTGAATTTGGGCCCACTGTGAGACGACGCGACGGGTAGTTTTTCTTAGAAATAATTCAAGGAGTTTTAATAAAAAGGGTGTTTAGATGGAGCTTAAGATTGCTAATAACATAATCTGTTTGCTATCTTGAATTCTAGGAAGTATTTTGAAAAATACAAAATATGCTCAAAATTTTGTTTTTTGAACATATTTTGACTTTGGCTTATTCCAGATAAATGTTGTGAACAACAAAAATAAAGAACACTATTTAAACTAAAATTTATTGTTACAAAACTTTTTGCTAAACCTTTTAATTTATAATATAGATCAACAAATTTTCATTGGTGAGCGCCGCGCCGCGGACCTCACTATCACTCGTTCGTTACCCATCTCCGTCTTCCTTCCACAAAAAACCTTCTTAAAAAACATTACAAGCTATTGAACAACAATCAAAAGCACCTTTGAAAAACGCAAAGCATCTGGTAAGAAGTTTATTGAATTTCGATTGAATTCTAAAACTAGAAGTAATTCATTTTTAAATGTAGATTTCTTTTTGCAATTGTCAAACTTTGCTTTTTTTACCAACAGGGGTGTCTTTTTCTGTAAGAATCTGACATTTGAAAATGTATTAAATGTCAGTTAATATTTCCAAAAATCCAGTAAAAAGAAGTAAATGGGTAGAAATTATGAGGAATTTAAGGCAAGAATTTAATTAGGATACATGAAAAACTAATGTTGTTTGTAAACATTAAAATACAAACTATTTTTTCTATACGAACAGGTTACATCCTCACAATTTTTAGCATATGGATCCTTGTCAAATTCAACCCTAGTGGTCGTTGAAAAAAACATTTATGCTTTTACCTTTTTTTCTACAGATTTAATATAAGATTTTAGTGAGTCCATGGCAAATATATAAATATGCCTACGGCAAAGCTCATCACTTTACTAAAAATCGCATTAAATCGGTCCAGTAGTTATTCAGTCTATCGAGGACACACATACAAACATTGCCTTATATATATAGATTTAGAACATAAACTTTGTACACAATAAAAGCAACTCCCATATAAAAAGGAAAAACAATTTTTTAGCCAAAAGACACAGAATCAGCTTTTTTACTTAAATTTACTATTAAATTTTAAACAATTTATACATTATGAAGTCAATCATACATCTTTAAAATTACAATAAAACTTAATGGGCAAACATGATAAACTTAGGATTGAAAAAATAATTTTGCTTACCAACGAATTCTAATCCAAACAGCTTCCACGTTCCCTTCTTGGTGATGATAATCGAAGTTGGACAGACGTTGCGATGGATCAAATGGACGTTATAATGCAGAAACGTCAAAGCTTCTGTAATCTGAAAACACAAAACTTTTAATAAAAAAACTGCCATGAATTATTGACTAATTCGTTGTAAAATAATGAAAGAGAATACCCTTTTCACTAATTTGTTGGTTTAAACATAAGTTCTGTCCGTTTTTTTACAAAATGAAGAGAATAAAAGGACACAACAGAAAGAATGACAATAAAAGACGTTCGTTAAAAATGTTAATATCCCTTTACTATGACAATAAGTGTTCATATGGGTAAATCATTCTAATGTGCAAAAACAAAATTTGTGTGTTTTTTTAGTATTAAAAGGCACTAACACATTAACAAATGGAATTGTTTGATTTAAGCTAAGCTTCTGAATCATTTTATTGAATATAAATTATCGTCCAGAGTGATCCCTAATGAATGATAGGAAATATATTATTAAGGTAGTTAGATTACAAAATAAATACTTGGCTCAACGTTCGTTTTTGTGTCACTGTTGCTAAAAGACAGATATGAGGTTTGAGTGTCTAAATTTGTTGAAGCAGAGATGGAAAACATTTGTAAAAAGAGAATATCGAAGTTTAGGGATTTACGTGGCTTATGACCTGTCATTGTAACCATTCTGCTTACGTTTAAACATCCACATTTCCCTATCTCTCCCATCAGTTGATCTAAGTGAAGTTAAAGATCTTGTTTCAAAGATATTTATCTGATGGAATTATTTTACGTACTAGGCCACGCCTGAAAATAAATTTCCAATTTTTTAACTTCTTTTTGGGCCAGCTGATTTTATTATAATATTTTGAGTTTGTGCGAATGCTTGTAGACAAAATACTGGTTTTCACTCCCTAGGAAGTCATTACGATTAACTAACATCAACAGATGGAAGAATTGAAGAAATATGGATGTTCCAACAAAGGCAAAATGGTGAATATTACAGTGTGTTAAGTGGACATTTTAACCAGCCAACGACATGTTGTAAGCCCTGTAAATACCTAGACTTATATATTCCCTTTCCGTAAATACTCTTCATCCCTAAAAATTTGAATGTCAAAATATTTTTACAGAATTAGGCAGAATTTTACAGCGAATTACTGGCATTTACTACAGCCGGCGACAGTTCACAAGTTGTTTTAATACCTAGACTTCCATATTTTTCAGTCATAACTCATCTAGTCAAAAATTCTTGTATTTCAGGAATTATGACCGAAAAATATTTTTCACACATACTTGTATTAAAAAATTCATTTAAGTATTTAAAAAATAACAACTGGATGCTGAACATTTTAGAGAAAAAAATATGGAAGTCAAAGGTTTCAGCTCTTTATCTTCTCAAAAATCAACAGATTTAACAAGAATTTAAGAAATACGAATGTTTAAATATAGACAAAATGGTGAATGTAATACAGCGTGTGAAGTGGCCTTGAACCAGCCAATGTCAGGTCATAAGTCCTGTAAATGCCTAGATTTCCATATCATCTTTTCTTAAATGCTCTTCATCCCTATTGTAATTTGGTTATCTTAATGAGTCCCTAGGTGAAATCCAGTCTTTTGTCTATAAACATTTGGACAAACTGAAAATATTGTAAAGATGGCGAATGTTACACAGTGTCTTAAGCGGCCTCTTAAACCACCCAATGACAGGTTATAAGCCCTGTAAACGCCTAGACTTTCATATTCCCTTCTCAAAAATGTTTTCCCTCTCTGTTGCAACAAATTTATATCTAAATAACTCCCTAGGGAACTCCAGCCTGTCTACAAACATTTAAACATACTCAAAACATTGATAGATTTGAGTGTGTTTAAATCTTCGTAAACTATAATAGACGATATCTTTTTCCGTCTAAAAAAATATGACAAATGTTTCACATTGTACAAAGCGATAGTTGAAATCAGCCAGTGTCAGGTCAAAAGCCTTGTGAATGCCTATTTTTTTGTTTTTTTCTCATCGAAAATTGCTTCCCCTTTTTATTTGTTTCTGATTTATTAAATATTCAGGTAATTGAGTTGAAATGTATAAAATATGGAGATCAAACGAAAGAAAATTTTAACCATCAGATTTTATTAATTCCAGAAAGTGAGCTCTATATTGTACCTTTTTGTCGTGTTACAAAGATAAATTGCTCATAATAAGAATTTGAAGGGTATTAAGTTTATTATACGATTATTTATTTAAATCTTTTTACCCTTTTCCATTTTTATGCTGATCGTCTATTAATAAAAAATATTTTTAGACTATACATAAAACATGTGAATAAATTCATCATAATGATATTGATTTATAGAAAAAGATTTGGTTTTAAATATCTACATATATATTTATATTAAAAAAAAATAATCGATGTATTATAAAACAGAAAGAAGCGTACGCCACGCCACGCCGTGATAACATGACAGGATTTCACAAAAATGATACTGTATTTTATTTTTGTATTTTACAAGTGTAAATATTGAAATAAAAAACGAGTATCGTCAACGTTTTTCCTGGAAATGCTCAAATAAGACGGTCTGATTTAGATTAGCTACGCCTACAGGATAAATATGAAGTTTAATTATTTTTTTCATAAAATACTAGTACGCATATATTTATTTCTCGCATGTACTTGGCTTATGTTTATTAAGTTGAAATATTTCAAAGTAAATAACAAACCAATACATGATGCCCAATGTTATACTACTCAATCAAAGTTATTTATTGAAAATATGCGATAGAATCACATTGATATTGCATCAAAATGTTGATCAAAAAATTGTTATAGAAAATCATACAATTTATTACGTGAAACTACAGAATTTTGGATTTTTCAAAATCAAAACCAACACATAAACATCATCACAATACCGGAGAAAAGTGAAAAGTGTTCGCCGCGCAATGTACTTTTCAATGATACACTCTCATATGGTATATTTGTCGTGCATCTGGGGATTTGCCACAAAAAAGTGTGTATCAGAAATACAAGTAATACAGAATAGAGCTATAAGAAACATATACGGTATACCAATGGAAACGCATGTCAAAGACATTTACAAACTTACTGACATTCTCCCATTTTTGGTCATACCGTATTATGAGATTACAAAAACGGTGCTTCAAGGTGTGAATAAAGACTCTCTGACTAATATTGGCTATACCTTTAATCGTGACGTCCATCAGTATAATACGCGACAGCGTCAAAATATTCACGTACCTGGATCACGCACGACAAGGTATGGTCTAAGGTCTCTGCTATACCTTGCTTGTAGCGAGTACAACAGGCTACCGGAGTCCTATAGAACGTCAATAAATAACTGTTTTCATTTTAAAAATTACTACTTGAGGAGGTACGTGGAGGGTGAAATTTAGTTTTAAGTTATTTTTTCCCTCAAATATTTCTTTCTTGCAATATGTAAATATAACAATTTTATTTTTAATTTTTATTATGGATTGTTTAAAGGATGGCAAGCGGATGTATGATTTGTATCATATATTTGCTTGCTATCTTATTTCAGTTTTTATGTACATATTATTACTTGTTACTTTATTACTATTTGTTGCTATATTATTGTTGTTAACATACCTATGTTTAAATATTTTTCTGTCCCAAAATGAGTTTGTTGTAACTCCTGGGAGTACAAAAAAAAAATTGTATGATTTAATAAATAAAAAAAATTTAAAAAAAAATTAAAAAAATAAAGTAAAAAATCAGACTCTCATTCAGAAAAAAAGCGAAATTACGAAATTCTATTTTATGTAAGGCATTAAAAAAATATTGTGGTATGGGAAAAAAACGTTTATGAAGAAAAACACATTTAAAATTCAGGTTGAAGGCTAAGAAATATGTGTAAAGCAACTCAAATGAAATAAATGTGCATAATAATATGTTAACGTGTGCCCTACTTAAAGATTCAAAATAATAAAAAAACTTGTATGTTTTGTTTTGTTTCGTGTTAAATTAAGACGAAATTTCGTTTTTTGTATTAGATTGGCGTTCAAGTAATAAGGACGTCACGGCAAAGCGTTTGTTGTAACTAAGTAATTATAAGTATGTCCAAAGGGCGTACGGCAAACGACGTCGTAATTGCTTGCATCCAGCGTAATAGTGCAACTCCAGTTAATTCTGACTCAAGGTAAATAATGCGCTCACCCAATTAATCGAAGCTGCTTTTCAACCGTAAGCTTCATAGTTCAAAGGATGTAGGTAGATTCCTTGTTACAAAGGCGTTCGGTGAGATTAATGAGTTAAGTGGTTGTTTGTCTTGTAAACTAATATGGCCGGGAAAATAAATTGAAAAAATATGCACTGGCACGTTTGTCCAATAACTTAGATATACCGGAGCTGATTTATACATTCGTGAACCTGTTCGCCATATTTTATTCTAGTTAATTCATTTTTATTAAAAAAATGTTTCGAATCATTTATAATATTACTAAATTCAATGTCAGCCTCGTGGTGTTGTGGTCAGCGCGTTAGCCTGCCATGCAAGAGGTCTCGGGTTCGATTCCCAACATGGTTGATGTGAAATATTAATTTAAATGGATGTTTTAATACTAGAATATTTCATAGTCCCTGGACTGGTACCTGAAGCGTAAGACTGATCATCTTACCTTCAGGTAATAAAAATGATCAATATACTCTGCAATTGTAGTACCAATGCAGTGCCCTATGCACCATTAGGTGCGGAAAGGTAACGATGATGATGATGCAATATAACAATATTTTAGAAAATAATAATTCACTCTATAAATACTATTGTAAAACTATGTTGTAATAAAATCAACATTTTGAGCACTGAGTTACGATTTTTTTATGTTAAATAATTAAACGATGTGAATTATGTTTGTGCGAAATCGTGAAATAAATTTAAGCCAATCGGTTTCAGAACACGACCATTTTTTTTGTCCAGACTTAAAAATATTTTTTTAATGAAAGTAAAACAAATCTCTTTGTCATTAAAAAAAAAAACAATTGTCTAAGTTGAGATCAATTTGAATGTCCCAAACTACTATACCAGGGGTGCTATTTAGAACCATTCTCGCGGCACGTGAAAACAGTTTTTCCCGTGTATTTTGAATACCAGCCCTGAGCGAGATATCGCGCACTCTTCTAAAACATACTTTTCTGTACATATTAGCAGTTTTTCAGCGATTTCCTTTCGGGAAAGAGGAATTGAGTCAAAAAGCATAATCCGAAGGCGAAAACTGTATGGCAATTAAAAAATATTATTTGAATATTTTTGATAGTGATAGTTATTTATATAATTTCTATAAATAATGCATAATACTGCGTCTTATCTTTCTAATATTATATTATCTTACTATTTTGGATTGTATTAACTGATATTACCGTCCTAATTGAGTTTTTTGATCCTCATGTATTTTATTAAATGTTTTATTATTATTAATAATTAAAAAAACATTTGGACGAAAATTAACGTAAAATTTTATTTTATCCTACCGTTTGTGACTTCCAATTGATTTTAGACTACTTTGTTGATCCGGAATATAAAAAAAAATCATAATTCACAACACTAGATTAAAAACATCGAGATCCTTTGTCGTTGTCCGAATCGAAAATAACTTTGAGGTATTTTTTTATTTTTTTTTAAATTTATTTGGAAGTTCAACAAGAATACATACAATACATACATTTTTTAAGTGAGCATAACTAACGTTCTTTACATATATTCTCAATTATAGAACTTCAACATCTTTCATAAATTATATAAAATAAGAGTGTAAATTCAATTTAAGTAATGGTAAAGATTAAGTTTAGTGAAAGGTAAAAATAAAGAAAGATTTTTTTTTTTTTTAAAGAAAAGAAAAGAGAAATTAAAAACATATAAGATATAATAAAAAAGACTAAAATTAATTTACATACACAAAACTAAGGATTAGGCATTTGATCTAAGATACATAGTAATGTTTTTTTTATAACCATTTGCTCTATCATGATAAATAATGTTAACTTTTTTTTATATACTCATATATAAAAATAGGTCGTGTAGAGTTCAATACGTATTGTTTGTTTGGTTTAGTCTGCTACTTTTTACACCATTTAAATAGGAGACAACTGAAATTCAACAGATTACAGAAAGTTTCTGGGAAAAAAAAATACTGGCAATACTTGTGATAATTGTTTCGCTAGAGGATATCATGTGGAATAAAAAGTGTAATGGCCTCTTTTATCATTTTAAGCAGTCTTAAATTGGCGGTAAATTCTAAATATATATATTCATACGCAAATGTTAATGATATACGAGTACTGTTTGTACCATGCACGAGATATCTCATTTGTGGTAGCTTGAGGGTTAAAAAACTTAATAAAGGATATTTTTGATATGTTAAAACTTTCGTTGATAAGCCCCTCCATGAGAAGAGAGTATAGGCGTCTTGCCATTTACAGGGATTATGCCATTGGCTAGTTTAAATGGTCAATTTACACGCCTGGCAACATTTACCGTTGGATCTCCAATAATTCTACCTGTTCATTTTTAAGAAGTTAAAGAGTTAAAATCTATTTTTATGACACAGTTAATAAGTTTTTTGACATTTTTGACTAAAAATTCACAACAATATTTTGAGTTTGTCCAAATTTTTGAAGACTGTATTCAACTCCCTGGGGAGCTGTTTATGCGGGTGAGATTCATCTAATAAAAACTAATTAAACTTTATCAAATTGAAACTAATTAAACTCAAAATATTGTTGATAAATTACCTGGTCCATAAAGAAGTATGGAAATTGAAAAATTAATATTTTCAGGCGTTGCCCTGGTATGTAGGTGAAATAATTCAATTAGATGAATCTCACCCGCATAAATAAAGGTTTCAGCTCTTTAACTTCACAAACATCAACAGATTAAAGAATTGAAGAAATAAAGGTATTCAAATATAGGCAGAATGGTGAATGTTACACAGTGTGTAAAGTTGACACTTAAACCAGCCATTGACAGGTCATAAGCCCTGTAGATGCCTAGACTTCTATATTACCTTCTCTTAAATGTTCTTCATCCCTGTTGTAATATGTTAATAAAAATTTATGGATACTGAATTGTAAATGGTGAAAAGTAATAATCGTTTATAATTAGACTTCTACAGTGCTTTAAAAGGTTATTTATCTCTCCTGATACATGTTATGTTTATGCCAATGTAAAATTTGAACATTTCTTCCTCAAATGATATTCTATAACGCACGTTGAGAAAATAATTTGTTACGAATAAAGATTCGTTTTTTTTAGCTTTCAACCCAATTGTTAATTAGCATGTGTTTGAAAAATAAAACGATACACAAAAAGTATGCCTAATGAAAAGGTAGACTGGAACGTTGAAAATATGGGAGAATTTAAAAATGAATGTCAGTCCCTTCCTTTTCCGAAAAGGGTGAAGAGACCTTTGGTATAGACACGCCAAACAACAGGCGCGGTAGCAAAGCAATGTAAATATTTCATTACTCCACGCATATCCGTATGTGTTAGTGAGTGCAACTTCAAAGTGATGAAGCAATATTTCACGCGGTAGTTAAAAAGGACCAGCTGAAAATATTTTAAGGTGTTAGTCTCTCGGACGTTTTGAACTAAGTCAAAGCCAATATGTTGTTATTCCTTTTAAATACGTATTTTCAGTTATTTTGAATAACAAAGAAAAAGCATTTTAAATATCAACAACATTTTGAGTTTGTCCAAAAAGGACAAAATAGATAAGAGACTTGTAGACAAAAACTGGATTCAACTCCCTGAAGAGCTTTTAATATTAACATAACAGAGATGAAAAACTCTTCATAGAAGGTAATATAGAAATCTAGGCACCTACGGGGCTTATGACCTATCATTGGCTTAAAAAATTTGGACAACTTCAAAATATTGTTGATAAATCCACCTGGTCCTTAAAGAAGTATAGAAATTGAAAAAAAATTTTTTCAGGGCGTTGCCTCGTATGTAGGTGAAATAAATCAATAAGATCAATCTTACCGCATACTGAAAGGTTTCAGCTCTTTTAATTCACAAAAGTCAATTGATGGAAGAATTGAGAAAATGTAGATGTTAAAACAAAGGCAGAATGTTGAATGTTAAACAGTGTGTAAAATGGCCAATTAAACCAGCCAATGACAGGTCATAAGTTTTGTAAGTGCCTTAACTTCTATATTACCTTCTCTGAAGTGTTCTTCATCTCTGTTATTTTAAATACCGTTGTTTGTCGAGTATTTAAAAAAATAAATTAAATAGGATTTTAGTGATTTCACTCGTTGTTTGTCAAATATTTAAATAATATTTTATTTAAATATTCGGCAAACAACGAGTAAAATCACTGAAATCGTATTTTATGGAATATGGTCATTTTACCGCCTCTGACAGCAACCCAAATACGTGCTCTTCGAACCACATTATCGCGCACATTGTTTCGAATACATTCTGTGGCATTTGATTTTTTGTTGACTCATTTGCATGGTTTTTATTTAGTATTTCCAAAAAAAAACAGTCGGGAACCATGAAATTGAGTGATCGAAGCCAGTCGATATCACCATTTTTAGACAATGTGCGGCTGGGAAACAAGGAGACACCGTTCGCGTTCTCTCGAACGACCAGGGCCCAATCGACCCAACTAAGGCACCACAGTATATTTTTGCAAAATTAACCGATGGCGATCACTAATAATTGTTACGGAACTGCCTCTAACATCCAGAAAGAGATAGGGTTTGATTATTCTGCGAGCCCACCTGGCGTACCACTAAACTCAATGAAGTGTTAAGGTTTACACAATTATTGTGGATTTTCAGTTCCCTAAAAACGATTGTTTTGTTGGTGGAAAAATGTTACTCGTGATCATTATTTTTTTATAGTCGGATCATAAATTATTTATTGAAATGCAAAACGTGTAGGATTCAACGTATAAAACGTTAAATGATCTGAAACAAACAAAATTTATTTTCCTTCATAACTGTTATCCAGTTCAATATATCATATATTTTATTAAAATACAAGCGGACCCAACAGACGTTGTTCTGCCCAAACGTTAGCTTGCCTGCTATTAGTTGGTTGAACAAACATTTTTTTTCGTAATTGATTACACACGTTATTTATTTTGGACTTTTTAAAGCTATTTATATATTCGTAAAAAGAGTTTGTTTTTTCGTTTTATCTCCACGTGTAATTGGCTAAGAGGCCTTATCGTGCTCAAATCAAAATTGTGCAAAAATCACTACTCTAGTGCTACAGTCTATGGAAAAAAATCGTGAATGCGTGTTGATGAAGAAAAGTCAGACAGCGTTTTACCCTGAGCCTTCTAAAATTTGACACTCCACTCATGCTCAATGCTAATTCTTTAACCGCCAGCCAGATTATGACATATTACGTGTCAATAAAGAAAAGGCAGACCGTGTTTTACCTTGAGCCTTTTAAAATTATGTTATAACTCTTGCCAAAAGCAAATTTAGTCATTCTTTAATCGCCAGCCGTGTTTTGACGCGATCTTGACATTTAATTCAATATCAAAATAATATATTAACAAAAATGCTTGATTGTGTCGTCAAAGCGTGCAAAAACTGTCCGTATAAAAGGAAAAGGACTTTTCATTGATAAACAGGTACCTAGATACTTGTTTATGACTAAATTCCAAAACTGAAAATCATTAATATTCCCAAACATAAGCTTGCCTGCAGGTTTAGCAATCTTTTTGTTTATTTTATTGGTTAAGAGGCCTTGTCGTACTCAAATTAAAATCGTGCAAAAATCACTACGATGGTGCCATAATCCATGGAGAAAGTACAGGAATACGTGTTGATAAATAAAAGTCAGACCAGTTTTCCCATGAGCGTTCTAAAATTATGACACTCAACTCATGACCGACGCGTGTTTGTTTGGTCCTTCTTACACCACCAGCCAGGTTTTGACGCGACCTCAACATTTAATTCGAAAGCAAAATAAGAGAAAAGAAAAATGCCTGATTGTGTCGTAAAAGTGAGCAAAAAGTGTTCGGACAAAAGAAAAAAAACCTATAATATATATTCGTAATAAGGGTTAGTTTTTCGTTTTATCTCCTCATGCGATTGGTTAAGAGGTCTCGTCTCGCTCAAATCAAAATTATGCAAAAATCGCTACTCAAGTACCAATAACCAATGGAAAAAATACAGGAATATGTGTAAATTAAGAAAATTCAGAGCGCGATATACCCTGAGCCCTCTAAAATTATGGAACTCAACCCAAGCCTAACGCAAATTTAGTAATTCTTTAATCGTCAGCTTTGTTTCGACGTGACCTTGACATTTAATTCAAAACCAAAAGAAAAGAAAGCACAAAGATAGACTAGATCTTGTTTTGAGATAGTAATAATTTTTTCAGGTCCTAGTTTTAATTTTTTTTGTTGTATTTTATGTTAACCTGCATTGAAAATGTGAATACCATAGTTGGAATGGACCGAATAAGTCCATCAATAAATAAATAAAAATTACTGCATCGTGAAAACGTGCAAAAACTTTCCGGATTAAAGAAAAAATACTTTTTTTTTTATATGTACATGTATTTGATTGAATTCCAAAACTTAACATTTTTAATATTCAAATATTGAATTTCATTATATAGGTACTTTTTGGTACTTTTTTTGTGGTTGAATCCCAAAACATGGAAAAATATTTTTACAAATAAATAACTCTTTTTGCAAATGTCAAACTCTACGCTGCTTACCGGCAGTGATGCATTCAGTGTAAGAATCTGTTTTTCAAAAATGTTTAAAACATTACTAAAAATCCATAAAAAAAATGTTAACTTGTCGAAATTAAGAAATTGTTAGGAAATCAATCAATTCAGTATCCATTGAAAATAATTAATGTTTGTAAACGGTAAAATACACACTTTTTTTAATTTTGAAAAAAATAACACTATCCAAATCTTTTGGAATATGCATTTTAGTCGAATGCAACCCTGAAAAATTGATGAAAACACATATATGCTTCTAACTTTTTTTCTACTCAATATATTGAAGATGTTATTATTTGTAAACCTTGCGAACAGGAATTAGAAAGTTTTGCAAAACACCACATGTAAATCTGTCAAACCATTTCCGAGTTTTTGCGAGACCCAACACGGCGATTCATTTTTATATGCAAAGATAGATAGATACCATTTTTACTTTTATTATATAATTTTTTATAACATACTTAGGTAAATATTTTTAGGTACCGTAATAAGAATCATAGTTTATTAACAAAATAAAAATTACTTTTACTACTACATACACACTTAGGTAATAAATTTATCTGGATCATGTCTAATATGCCTAACTAGGTACAACCTGTTTTAAGACAGACATTTTTATGCAAAAATAAACAATAACACTTCTGCCTACTAGTTGATTTACTTTACAGTAATACAATATGAATTTATACTATTTATTATTTGAGAATGTATATTGAGTAAATTTTTTAATTTTTCTTGACCTTAACCCAGTAACCAATTTTTTACAATTTTCTTTAATTGAATCCGGTTCATGGTTTAACAATGTTTAGGTAACTCAAGAAATATTTTGGGGCCCAGAAACCTGAAATTTCTTTGCCTGAATTTAGAGATTGTGATAGACCCCATAACCTCTCCTCTAGTTTGACTTCTGGTAGTGTGGGAGTGTACATTTTGGGATTTAGTAGAATAATTTCCTTTCACAAACATTATTTTTCCAAAAATACATAATTTTCTTATATCTAAGATCACAAATTCCTCAAATAACTTGGTGCTGGAGTACCTGAAGGCTTTTTAAAAATTAATTTAATAATAGATTTTTGCGCAGATTCGAGAGGTTTTAATATTGATTTATTAGTGCCTCCCCATCCTATTATTCTATAAGTTATACTTGAGTTACATATGGTAAAATATAGTTGTGTAAGTTTAATCAGGGATAAGTTGTTACGTATCGATTTGAAGATATGGGAAAGTTTTCTAATTTTTTGTGTTGTATGTATTTTATGGTGGAAGTTTTTTTATTTTTTATTGATTGTTTCGACTAATCCTTGTTGTTCTACAGGTATAAATTCTACAGGTATAATTTGAAGCAAGTATGTTAATGTTCTATTTATTTAGAAGTTATGACAAACATCCAATTATTACTTTTTTTCTTCACATAACTTTTCTTGTGACTTTACATTTTGGTGACAGATTCAATTGAATAAATTAAAAAGCATGCCTTGAAGCGTATTGTAGTTAAAAGGCAGACTTCCGGATCGTGACATTGACTTATTTAACGGATCTACGTAGATGGCTTATAATTGTCGTGATTTCAGTTTTATTAAACAGGAATATTATAAAAATTCCTTTTAAATATAAATTACCTTATTTAAAATTAAAGTTAAACCATAATCACAGTTGGAATATAAGTAAATGACCATATTGCTCAAATCAAAAAACTGAAAAGAAATTGTTTGTAAATCTTAAAATATTATTCTTATTAGGAATTTTGAGTTTTTAAAAATTATTTTATGTAAGTATAACATAAATCATTTTTCAGTTTGAAAATAAGGCATATCTTTTAATTTTATTTACTCATATGGTTTATTATTGATTTTAAATGGGTTTGGGCGGCTAGTGCAATACGTATCCAACCATTTAAAAGTACAAAATATTGTAGGTGCAAAAGTAACAGTACGCTACATATACTTAAAAAATAAAAAATAAAAATTACAAGTTGCCATTAAAAAAAAAAAAAAACATACTTTAAAATACTAGTAATAAATGAGAAAGGTAATAACAGGTTACAATAGCATGCAAATATTAAGAAGTCATATCCGTGAAAAAGAAGTTATTATATCTCGATAATGTGAATTTAGGGATATTTACGTTATTTTTATTTTTGCTGTTTGTAGATATATTTGATTTGATTTAAGTACCAGTTTTGATTTTATTGATGGTACTATTTCTTGCCCGCTTCCTAGTTGAACACTTTCCGGCTTCTTTGTCGGCCGGCGCGAGGCTTCTCCTCGGCTTCCGCTAAAGCCAGATCCGTATTGCGAAGTTCTGACAGTAATTGTCGATGACTATTTGACTGAATAATAGTGTAGAATGTGTTAAACGTTTCCCTTCATTTTTACAAGAATACAGGATTTAACAATCCGTCAAGTTATTCATAATATAAACATAAAATTGAACAAAGTTATCTTTTTTGCTTTATCTACTCTTTAATGAATATCCAGGCGATTTTTTAAACACTACTATGGATTCATTCAAGACTGATTTTTAAAATAAATGGTAAATTTTTGTCATAAACGAAGGCATTCGCATTTAATAACGTTTATTTTGTCCAACTAAAAAAACTGTAATTTAAAACTTATCTTGAAAATGATAATATGAAAATCTTACCATGAAAAAATGGCTTAATTTTTGACAGCAAAATCAGCACGGATTATTTCTGGTCATCAGACAATTTAATCTATCCGATCGGTGAAATAAAATTGAATATAATGAAATATTTGATAATTATTGCAGACTGTTTGATTGGGCGGTATAAAATTATATATTTTATAATTAGTAACATGTCTGGCAAGGATTGCACACGCTGCTTGGCCATGCAAGAATATATAAAACATATTATACTCGTATGACCAATTTCTCTTCGTGATATTAAATAAAGTAATTTATCGTCTTCTTTTTTACCAAATTTTCTCTAAAGTCGACCATGTGAACAATGCCAGATGCTTCCAGGAGATCCTATTACCAACTAGTACTCTCGTCTCTTTTCACGTCAATCCACGTCCAAAATTTCCCACTAAACAGCTGAAAAACTGCCATTGTCATACTTACAACAATGCATCTGAATTTAATAATGTAATAATATTAATAATAATAATATTTGGCTTATTTATATAGCGTCATTTTTGTAAAAAATCACCTCAAGGGCGCTTTACAATTGTATACCTAAACTTACATTCTAAATAAACTAAAGTGATATATTATATTTCTAGATTTAAAATTGAGGGTATGATAGTTTGAAGAAGTAGGATTTTAGTTGGGATTTGAACTGACTGGGACTGTCGATGATTCGTAAATTTAAAGGCAATTGATTCCAGGCAGAGGGGCCGGCAGCGGTAAAAGCATGATCTCCAAATCTAGTGTGTGGGGAGCGCCGGATTTCGACAAGTTTTCCTCTTCCTGAATCAAATGCTGACCTAAGAGTAGATTTTCTTTGACATGCATTTTCCCTTATACAAAGGTCCGATAAGTATTTTGGTGCCATTTCATGTAAGGATTTAATTATTGCCCAGCAAAGCTTGTATTTTATTCACTCTGGGCTTTTTAACCAGTGCAAATCTCGAAGATGTTGTGAGATGTGAGAATATTTTTTTAACTCCCGAAATAAGCCTTACTGCTGCATTAAAAACCGATTGAGATCTAGACGCAAAACGGCATAAGCATTATAAGAGCTTAAGTTGCATCTATGGGAATATTTCTCCGCACGGATTTGATCTGTCGGAGACGGAACAACGGGTTAAAAATCTTGGCAGTATTAGGACCAACACTTGACGTGGCAAGAACCTCATCCTCCATTCTCTGAAAAGATAAGATTTTTCTTCCAACCACAACAAATAAAAAAATCTGTCCTATTTTATATTTTCTACACTATGGTAATATTTGCTTTCTTGACACAAATACCAAGCTCTGATCGTCTGGAGCGTTTGCAGAACCAATACATCCACTTTATTTTCAATCTAAAAAAATATGGCTATGCATCACATCGAAATTTCACTTCAAACTCAAGTAGCTTTGTTTTTATTAGCGCATAAACTTTTAATCTCTCTCCCTTCTTTTCAATATTCTTAACGTTCTACTGGTACCGACATATCTTGTTGAGAATTTCATTTATCTTTCTGATCGTGGTCCATCACGTCGCACTTTTCAATAGAGAACATTCCCCATCCCTTGACAAAGACATTATTTTTCACCAATTCATTATCTATTCAATAATATTTAACTGACTTTTATAGCCGCATTTTTGCGAAAAATGATCTCAAGGGCGCTTTGCAATTTTAAACGTTAAGTTACATTCTAACTAAAGTAAAGTTACGTATTATATTTTCTAATTTTTAGAGAATGATAAACGAAAGAATTGAAATTTTATTGAGATCTAAACTGTCGGGAACTGTCGATGATTCGCAAATTTGAAGGCAATTAGTTCCAGACAGGGGGGGCGACAGCGGCAAAATCATAATTTGAAATGATCTATCTTATCATGTGAAAAATGCACCTTCCCTAGCCATTTTCATGAAGCGCTTAAAATATTACTACGCATCCTTTAAAAATATTTTTTATTATTTCTACTTCCTAGTCGCTCTTCCAGTCGCCATCCAAACCCATTACCTAATCCCAGTTACTCATAACTAAAAATGTTGATAGCATCATGTACCTTTATAAAGTTTTTATGTGCAAGATCTATATCTCCATTGAAAAAGACGTTTTTTTGGTGGACTGGAAGGTATTCTTAGTAAAAAATGCGCTTAAATACTCAATCTTTGTACATTAAGATTTTAAATATATAATGCAATAAGTAAGATAACCGTAAGGTCAAAATATGAGTTAAATATGAATGTACTACTTGCAAACTCGGCATAATCCACAATTTAAAAAAAGTGAGAAATTAATTGAAACTTATTCATAGTACAATTTTTTACAATAATTTTAACATTGTCAGTTGAAAATACGGCTTAATTTTTATGATTTGACTATTAAATTATCGGCTTTGTTGCAAACATGGCAACCTTTCCTTGAGTATTGCAAAGTTGGCAATGTGTGAAATTATTTTTTTTATTTCACTACTGTTTCTTGACATAATCATGCTTATGTCATTATTGCATACGTATGAAATATTAACTGATTTCGATAAAAAAAATTAGTTTAAAAAAAGTTTAAGTTAAGTATTGTATCAGTTTTTTGTGATTTGCTCAAAATAAAGAAATATGAATTTTGCCGGGTTCACAAGTAGAACCCTCATATTTACTTTGATTATAATAGTTAAAATAAGCTTCATGTACCAACCGGTTTCGGAACAAGCCTGTTCCTTTTCTTATGTGTGAACATAAATTAAAGATAAAAAGTACGGTAAAAGTAGGCATTGACAAAGTTGAAAGAAATGGTTCTGTTCCGTTACTGTTCGATGTAATCAGTTGAATCTAGTAATTTTAAAACAAAACAAATAGTTAGACAAACAATTAAAATATTGTTTACCGCCATCAACAACTAAGTAACTTCTTTAAATATTATTTTTGTCGACAACAGTAGTTTTTACATTCGGTTATAGATAGTCTCAATTTTGTAACGAATAATAATATTGTAAAATTTATGTCTAAATTTAATCTCCTGAATTTTGATAATTTCACAGCCTATCGGTTCGGAAAATAGCCAATCCACCCCGAGAACTAACTTAAAACTCTTACTTAAGTTTGTAGATAAATTTATCCAAATATTTAAGAAAGAGAAACTGAGGTTTGTAAGATTTTCATTGATTTTTTTTTTATGCCAGTGAATAAAGTGATTTGTTACTGTTTTTCTTTGTATAAAATACTGTTTACTTAGTAATATTCATCAATATTATCATCCCTCGTTTCGCATTCAGTGGTGCAAAGGGAACTGCATTAGGGAACCAAATGCAGCATAGTTCGATGATCCGTTACATGAAGGCAAGGTGCTCCAGGCCTAGAAACTATGAAATGTTGCAATTAAAAACCTATAGAATTAATATTTTACTTCCACCCCGCTAAAAATCAAACCTCACAGCTCATGACTGGTAAGCGAACGCGTCAACTACTGCACAACGAGGCGGACTTATCTCCAATCGATTTCCGTATTCAGAATTTTTATCTTAGAGTAGTTGCCGAGTCAAAAAGCACACGTTCAGGGTTTTGGATCTATTTCAAACACATAACTGTGTTTTTCATTCGCCTTTATGGACAATAAAGTAACAACTTAAACTATCCAACGAAAGGTCAAATAGACAAAGTCAGAAATAATGCTCATCTCCTAATTATCAAATGTTCTAGGAGCAACTTTCCTTATTATGCTCTAATGTCCAGAATGTGTGGATTAGTCAATTTGTTACACAACTTGGAAATTTTTTAGTTAGATTTTCCGGCTTGTCGTAGATCTTTTTGCCACTAAATAGGCTGGGATGAAGATAGATTGTTAGATTGAAGTCTTAGCTGTTTATCGTGTTTATGAACATATTATATACCATTATTTTACTGCCCCTGTTTATCTTTGATACATAGTTTTATGTTCTTCTTGTTCAGTTTCTTGTACACGTGTTTCTTCATATAACTGTTGTTACTGACTTGGGCCTTATACTTAATGTAACAAATAAGATAAAATAAGTGATTAATTCTTATAATAAAATAATTTTATTGCAATATATAGTGAAAACTGTTTGAGTGGCTACTTTAAATACTGTGTAACATTTATCATTCTGCCTATGTTTAAACTTCGAAATTTCCACAATTCTTCCATATTTTGACTTTAGGGGTAGCAAAAGTAATCAAGTAAAATAAAATAAAATTAGCGAAATACGAAATCGAAAATTTTAAAAGAAATACTTGTTTTTTGAATAAAAAAACATGTTTTTTTGTCTGAGTGAAACTGATAGAAAGACCCACGTCTTCAACTCTAGATTCATAAACATACTTGGGACTAACAGTATTCATTAACTTTCGCCTCTCAGATGAAAATACTTTATTGATGGTTTTAAATTTTTTGGACTATAAGGTACAATATAAAAATTAAAAATCTTAAACTTTATTTAATAACTATTAATTAAATGATACAAAAATTAGGAAAATAGTTATTCTGAGCAATCAACACATAATAATCCTCGGTGCCCCCATACATACGATTTTTTTACACTGAGTTACAACAGATCTATGTCGTTCAATAATTTTTATAATTGCAGAAATCACAATTTTTTTCTCTTAAATCCTCTGCGTTGTGCTTTTTCAATGGACTAAGTTTCGTCATGTACTGCCAATTTTATCTTTCATGCATCGCGTCAAAGTTGCCGTTTCACGGTCTTGGTGTAACTAAGCATCATACAGTTTCTTCGATACTTATTTTGCGTATAATCGTCGAGACATAGATTTTTGTAGTTGTTTATAGTTTTTTTTTTTTAATTTACATTTACTGCTTTTAATGCTCCTATCTCCGTTACAGCAATCTAAGTATATACGGTCAATTTGTCTGTCACCCTCAATCTAATTTTCTCATTTCTGGCTGCGATAAGGTATGTCGATTCATAAGTTTGTTAAGAAACTGAAAGAAACTAGTCTGAAAGAAACAAATCCAATCAGGGAAACCAGAACTAGAACCGTTGCCACCCCTTCGAACACCTTTACATTCTAAAAAAAACGCGAATATTTTGTAAACAATTTTTTTTTTTAAAAGTACTGTTTATTACAGCTAAAAAAAAATGTCTTGCGATGTGTGGATCTAAAAAAAGGCCACACAACCTCAAAACGCTATTTATAAAACATTTATCTATCGGATGACCTAATCACAGTAATTCTTTTCGCATTTTTTCTCCCCTCGCCTACGACCGGTGCACAGTTTGAATTTCCGTTTTTAAGGGCTCGCCTTGTATTTTGATCGAAAACACCTGTAAAAATTATTTTTATGTGTGATTCAAATTACTCTTGTGTATTTTTATGGTTTATTGTGAGCAAATAAATAATAAAAACTTTTAATCATTCTACACATCATCATAATACTCATAATTAGCTTTGTTGTAAACACCGTTATTTATACGACTCCGCAGTATTTTTTAAGACTAAACACATACGAGTATAACAGAAATTTTTTAAGCAAATAAAGTATCACTTTAACATAGGTTTTCTTTAAATTTATCATTAAAAAAACTAACGGGACATGTTAAGAATTACTGTGCGTATATTAGTAAATGACTGTTGCGTTGTTTAAATTAATAATTGATTAATTTTCAATGTAAATTACTTTAGATAATTTATGTTAGTATTTGATGGAATCGGAAAATATTTTTGCGGTGAGTATTCAGTAGAAATATACATTGAATATTTAAAAAATATAAAACATAAGTAGGCATCCCGCAGATGGAACAGATTTTTGGCCTACAATAGTTTTTCATAACAAGTTTACGTATAAAAGTTTCTTTCCTGGCTTCTCTTTGTATTTTATTGTACTGTGCCGCAGGCTTTGCATTAACAAAAGGATTCAAAGCTTCTTGTTATGTAAAGGGGCGCGTAGCTTAAAAAAAATGTTTTTACTGTCTTTGGATTAGCCGACGATATCCTTTTATTACTGCTGCAATATCTTTTTCTCCGTGTTTAATGAGACATGCTTGGGCAGCATGCATCAGTTAATCTGGAGAGTGGCTGGCGACCAGTAACTTTGTTCGCCTTTTTCTCGTCAAACAGTTCGAAGTGTAAATCTCTAATTCAGCAGCAATGCAATTAGTGACGATGGATACTAATATCTCCCGATGATATTGAAGGTGTTCTAACAGTAGATTTAATTTCTTACGAATGTGATTATTCAATGTTGATGATCTCAAAAGGAAGTTATTGTGAAACAAAAAAACGGTTGTTATTACGTCCTTTTCTGATCCAGGTATGATCAAACAGATAAGCTGGATTAGAGTTAAAGTTGTTAATAAATTATCTACAGCACAAAGTAAAGGTTGGCGCGAGGTCGGATAATTAACTTTTGTTCCTCTAACATTTATTTAAGACAATTTGACGAAGAAAAAAACAGAAAAATTCTTATTTTATATTTATAAACACAAAACAATATTTTTTTAAATAAAACAAAATTATTAAATTTGTATTTAAACAAACAGTTTTAATTATAAAATTATAGAAAATCTAAAATATTGAAGTAAACATTACGAAAATAACTTTCAAAAATACCCTTCTATTAAATGTAAAAGTAAGCTAATGAATCGGTCGACTAATTGCTCCTATTTATATGAGTATTTAGTATATACAAGATTAAGGGTTTTGCCTAATAATTCGCATTTGATCTAACCAACTAATTAGCTTGCATATTGTGTTTTTTTTTTTTTTTAAGTCTGAGATATGACGTTGTGGGTCTAGATGAGCCCGTAATTGCGAAATTACGAACATCATGCCGCGCAGTACTAAGTAATAAGCGACCTAGGAAGGTACTTCAAAATATTCTATCTATTTCAAGGTAAAAATAATAGACGTTCACCTGTTTAACATGTGGCAATTTGCCAAGAAATGAAAAGAGATGAACATTTTATTGACGTGGGTTAAATTTATCTGGCTGAATCATTTCACCTACTAGAGAACGCCTGAAAACACTTTTCAATTGTTATGCTTCTTTTTATGTCAGATAGTTAAATCAACAACGTTTTGATTGTGTCTAAATGTTTGTAGACATAATTATATTGAAAAATATTTCCATGCGTTGCGTAGCAACTGAAATAATTCTGCCAGATAAATCTCACCAACTTCAATAAAAGGTTGAGATCTTTCACTTCACAAATGTCAGCCGATGAAAGAGTTGAGGAAATGTGGATGTTTAAAAGAAGGCACAACGGTGAATGTAACACAGTGTGTAAAATGGCTACTTTAATCTACCAATGACAGGTCAAAAGACCGGTAAATGTCTGAATTTCTATATTTCTTCTTAAAAATGATTTTCCTCTCTGTTGCGATAAATTTTAATCTTAATAACTCCCCAGGGAGTTTTATCTACCCTTGTCTACGAAAATTTGGAGAAACTCAAAATTTTATTTGATTACATATATATAAAAAATGTATAATTGCTTATATAAGCACTTATTTTTTGAAATTTTAATGTTTATTGTATTCTCCCAGGAGACTTTATTTTAATTAAAAATTAAATGTATACACAGACTATGCCTTTGTGGTTATTTTTTGTGTTAATGTAATAGTTTTTTTTTGTAAATGTAACTTATGTATACTTTTGGTAAATGCAAAGAAAAAAATATCGCAAATAAAAATAATGGTGTTCTATTACATTATTATTTAATCCCATACCTGAAGAAGCCCATATCGCATCTCCATATCGATGAAGTGATATTCTTTAGTGTGTTGGGGCTTCATAGGAGGGGGCCCAACTGGGGCAGATGCTCCAGTAACTGGAGGCCCTACACATGGTCCGCCACCGGCTTCCTATAACAAAGAAAATATTTCATTATATACATTGTCTTTTAAAAAAAGTTATTATTAAATCCTCAAATAATTCATACATCCATAGAATTATAATATACCAAAAGGCGCATAGAGCCAAGTTTGTATACATCGTACTGTGTTCAAAAGCCTCCCTTCTACCTGAAATACCGCCTGCGTACATGTGTGAAGTGACCCCGTAAAGTTGCCAGACCATGAACAATATAAACAAATATAATAACATTTTGTTTGATGTTATTTTATAGTTAAAAATATTTTTTGGCTGGACATAAAATAAAACAGGTACTTTTATTAGATAAACGTAAACAAATATTTAAATAATCATTTGGTAATTGAGTAAATTCATTCCGTTTAATATTACACAAAGGCTTACAAATAAAAAGTCGGGTAAAAAAATAAACTACCCTGACAACACTAACAAAATGTCCACATTATTTTATTTAATAATCTGACAGATGGTAAAATAATCGAGTTGTTAAATAAAATTATTTGTGATATCGCTACTTACACGTGAAAGGTGATCACACCCTATTCTCTTTAAATCCCAGCAGTATTTTTTTACACTTAAAAACGACACATCACGACATAATTGAATTGAAATCTGCAGTTGCGTACTTAGCAACGTCTACGGAATACTTAATGGCCAAAACGTAAAACTACTCATTTGTGAGTAGTTTAGTCGGATTCAGTTTAGTATGCGTAAGCGGTTTGTGGACTATTATAATTCTATGCATACATCTGAATTTATTGCAAGAGATAGGGAAACCATTTTTGAAAAGGAGATATGGAAGTCTAGGTATTTACAGGGCTTCTGATCTGTCATTGGCTAATTAAAGTGGCTATTTTACACACTGTTTAAAATTCACCAGTCTGCCTATATTGAAACATCAACATTTTCTAAACTGTTTCATTTGTGGATTTTTGTGAAGCAAAAGAGCGAAAACATATCTGGGTGAATTGTTTTACCTACTAGACCGCGCCTAAAAGTATTTTTAAAGTTTTGTACTGCATTCAAGACTCAAAGATTTTTTTATACCGCAACAGGCCAGAATGCCCAATTACAGTGGTGAATTACACAGAACAGCACAGAACATCCATATTTGAGAACAATTTTTTTTTTGTTCTCACTGGGAATCGAACCTGACGCCTTCCATTTAATAGCAGATTAACACACATGTTTAAGCATGTCCCATTTTTCGAACATCCGTCGTTGTTCTGCGTTAACAACGATTTGTAGGACCGTCTTTATTTATTTTTTCCTTTCGGTTTTTTCTCTCTGATACATCTCAATCTGGACGAAATTCTTTTATGGTTGAATGTAATGCTTGTATCTATAGGTACCACAATTTGAAGTGCTTGTACACAACGATTTGAAGTGCTTGTACACAACTCAAAATTTAATTGAGAAACAACTTAAACATATTCACAAACCCAAACGCGCACAACTTTTGGAGAGTAAGACATAGATATTATAATATAACCCTGTGCAAGCAAAATCTATAAACTGCTCTATTAACTCCAATTAAAACCATAAATGGCGAACGATTATTCAAGCAGCCGCACCGCACCGGCATCGCGTCGTAAAATGGTTGATGAAAGCGGATAGGAAATTAATTTATCGTGTTATTTGACCAAAGTAATTAAAGATGCTTTTTTCTCCCATGAAAATAATTTTTTGAACTTCAGTATTTATTTCACGAACAAACATTGACGTCCTAACCATTTATATTTATTTTCTAAAATTCGTGAAATAACCGCGAAGGAAAAACATAAATCAAGTTATGGCAAAGCGGGGTTCTCTGACCCGTGAGTCCGTGACGCTACCAAAACCCGGTTCAATTATGTGGCCTCCTTAAATTATTTTTAAAGAACTAGTGAAAAATTCTTATTTCAAAAGAGCACTCCTTTAATCAGCGGGTGAAACTAAGCTCCTACAGAGTTCTCTTACTGAATTATAGTAGTGTATTTCAAATAGAATATGTAAACGTTAGCAATACCGGAAGCAAAGTATTTTCCATATTTTATGATAAATGACAACAAATAAATATCGGTTTAAACAAAAAGAAACCTTCATTATTGTTTACGGAAAGTAAAAGGAGAGACTAGGGATGAAAAAAGTAACGAATGAGTTTATAAAATAATTAATTTCCTTGAACAAACATTTTTGCTGTTATTACGCGTCTATTCTACTCCTCTCTCACCTCTGTAATGCCTCCGGCTTTGTGGTGGACGGTTGTGAGTAAATCATATAGATGTCGATAAAATACAACAAAATTAAGTTTTTCATATATTTTTAAATGCTTGATATTACTTTTCATCAAAAGTTATTTAAATTTAATAATTAGTCTTTGTGTTTAATAACACAGGGAATATACTTCTTAATTATGTTTTTCACTAAAGATGTTTGATTATCTGATCTTGGGACAACATGAATTAGAAATAAAAGTAAAAAGGTAGTTACTTTCATTCCGATTATGCTAGTTACTTGTATCAGGTTAAAGTTGTTTTTTTTGTTATTTTAATCATAATTTTTAGAAATTGGTAGGGAAAAAAAAGTGCCATGTCAATATAATGGAGTAATTTATGTACAAATATCCTGTTTCCTAGAAATGGTTGTAACAAATGCCGTCATTTGCGTAATTAGTTTTTTTTTAAAACCGGTAAAATTTTAAAAATCATATAGGTAAACATCGAGAAAACTGAAATGTTAGTTACTAACTATGACTTTCATAACTGTAAGTAAATGAAGGATATGAACAAGGAAAATAAAATTGTTACTTTTATCCCTTGTCTTCCCTGTTACTTATATTCACGCAATAATGTATCATTAAATATGATTTTTTAGGCATGGACGGTCTGTGCTGTAATTCTACAATTTTTTTTTTAAATCTGTATCAACCGTGTCGGAAATTAAATCCGATGGTTGCACGATAGGCAAAAACGCTGACCATTTAAGCACAAGGCAGACTTTTGTACCTATTGTAGCTCTCATGTACGTAAAAAAAAACTTTTTAATTAAAATATTATGAATGTTCGTACCTGAAAGGCAAGGATATTGGCGAGGCTGCACATCACAGGTTCCGTGGCGAATGCCAAGGTCTCGGGACACTCCTCTACAGCATGAAGGATGTTGAGCAACTTGGACTGGCGAAGTCTCTCCAGCTGACGAACGGAGTTGCGGAGCATTTCCGTCACTGTTTCCTTCCGTTTTGGCTTGTGCAACTTCTCCGCCACTTTTTTCTCGAAAATGAAGATGGAACACTCCTGAAAATTTCATTTAAATTTAGAATGATGTATTTTTCATACTTATAATAGATTCACATTAAATCTCATTTCAAAATCTGCACTTTCAAATGGATTCTTAGAAAACGCTAAATACCATATATATATATTTTTATTTAATGCACAAAATACACAATTTTACGTAGACACAATTATATGTTTTTTATGTCCCGACCTGTTGGAAAATTCCGTGTTAAGTCAGGACTCTTCGATACTTAAATCAAAAATATTTATTTACATATTTAAACGATATACAAGTTATCAAAACAGTGTGCAAAATAATCAAAACAATACACAAAATAATAATAGAAAAATATGAATAATAAAAGTTTTATAATAATACGCATGACAGTGATGGTATACACATGTACGTTTATGGATAATAATGAAGACATCAGAGATGTTATATATTTATTCCCGAAGCAATCTCATATAGTGGTCTCTACCCCTTGATACAATCCAATTATGGATCTTCATCTTAAATATTGACGTTGTTTTGAAGAACTTAATATGTTCATCCAAGACGTTAAACACTCTTGGAGCTATATATGAAAAGTGTCTCCGAGCAAACATCGTACGCGTTCTCGGTATTAAGAAGTTTAGGTTACGCGAAAACCTCGTACGGGCATTCTGTTGGGAGTTGGGACCTCCTTCTGTAGTCGCCTGACCAGAAAATTGTCAATATATTCTTAATTTAGATTTGACGAATATCAAGAACTTTTAACACTTGAAATAATGGTTCAGATGGGAAGGTCGGAGGGCACCGAAGCATAACTCTAAGAATAAGTTTTTGCGTCTTGATTAGGGGTTCATGACAATTGTAAAGCAACCTCCCCAGCCAATTATGCCATAAGCAGCCACCGATTGGAAAAGCGCAAAGTAAACATTTTTAAGAGTACTAACGTCCAGGATGCTTCTAAGCTCTTTTTTTGAAGTGCTCTTATGAAATAAAATCATTGGTGGAATATTATATTTATTATTTAAAACATTATTAATTATCTACCGATTTTAAAAGGATCTAACATAGAACAAGGATTTGAAAAGATTGTAATAAAATATTCATATGTTAAATAAACAAATAAAAAAAATTGAACGAAAATCAATTTGGATTCAGACAAGGTTTGAGTGCCTACTGGCGGTGCTTTTCTAAACCTTTGGTAATTTAAGTATGTACAATTTATTTACATGTTTTTTTTTCAATTCAGCGTCTTCAAAACGTTTTTATTTGTTTAGGTAAAAACAATAGTTTTAAATATAGTGCATACAAAAAAAAGAAATATATAGAAACTGAAATTGTAAAAACAGTCGATAAAATTTTTCCATAGTGATGTAATTTGTTGATTAAGCATATTGTAGGTATAAAAAAAAAGTAATTTTAAAATTGAGAAATGGTATGAAGCTTGAAGATAAATACAAAACTGTATATACGTGGTTAAATAATTAAGTAAATAAAAATAAATAATAAAATAAAATATATCATAAAAATAAGAAAAAAAACGCAGTTATATAAAAATACCGTAGTATAAAAAGTTCTAAAAAATAAACGGAAAATACAAATATGAACGCACGCTCATGAAAGAACGCTCTCCCAGCAATGTTGCGAGGCTGTGAGAGTGAAGTGATGTTTCGAAAAAAAAAAAAAAAACCCACTTGTTCTCTAAATCATTTAAATAAATCCGTAGCATGTGATGACAAAAAAAATGTTTTATTAAAATTACAAATTTAAAAACATCAATTAAATTTATTCATCTATATAATCACTATGTAAAGCGTCCTTGAGGTATTACATCACGAAAATGGCGCTATATAAGTTGTCCACATTTATAATAATTATGAAAAATATATGTTGTAATAATAATAAAGTAAACAAAAATTTAGAATAAAATTAAATAAATTTAAAGAATAAGAAAAAAAAAACACTATTTATTGTGTACGCAGATAATTGGTAGAATTCCATCATGAAATTTGGTAAGGTATCTAAAATAACACACTTTTATTAGACTGAATTCTACCTTTTTTTTAAATGTCCCAACAAGACGAAACGCTTTACATATTTTTTTTTAAAAGTAGAATTCAATCAATTATTTTGGATACCTTACCAAAAAAAAATACCGTAGAAGGTACAAAACATAATAATGTAATAACTAAACAGGCATACCGTCTGTAATAAAATCTTCAATATTTCGTATGGGAAAGATGAAAAATGTTTGCGTGACCGGAAAGAACGGTATTATAATAATGACATGCTCTAAAAAAAAAAAACATTTTTCCTTGAGTTGGTCCTAGGTATCGGCAAATTGAATGTAGTTTGGAGTCTTGTTTGTTGGGTACAAGATATTCTAAAGAATTTGTAAGTAAAGGGCAGTCTATGATATTACTATCTAGTTTAAATTGGAGTTATTGATCTGCAATAACTCTTCTATAATCCCAAGTTTGAATTGCATTTGGTGTTGACAAAAATTTGTATTTTATTAAATGTGTAATTTTTTTCTGTTTTCTTTCTAGGTTTCTTATATACATTTTATACTGGTGATTCCATTTCATTAATTCAATGTTTATGTTTTAATATTTTTAAAGTCGTTAGACATTCGCATTAAAATACCTAGCATTTTAAATGCCTTATTAATAACTTCATTAATGTGAATATGGAATACAAGCTTGGAATCTAAAACTATTTCTAAGTCTCTGATCAAATTCTTCCTTTTAACCATTTCATTCATTAGAGCATACTGGAAATTTAAAGTATAATGTTTACGCGAGAAAGATGTATGTACACGTGCATTTATTAATGTTCAGGATAAAATATTAAATGTGGTAATAATCTGAGAGGTGGTTCAAATCAGATTGTAGGTTACAGTTCTCAATCGAACATAGGTACATTGAACAAAAGAAAACCAAAAAAATACAAAATATAATTATTCCAAGTTGGAGAGAAAAACCTTGTTTAATGTTAAAAATAACAATCTAAAAAATAGAAGAAAAAAAAGTAAATGGAAAGCGAAATATAATTAAAAATATAAATATTATAGGTACATTACCATAGCCTTAAAAATGTAAGTTACCGTTTACTATCTTAAAAAAAAAATAAACATAGTTAATTAATGTAAACTATACTTTATGTTAATAATATCGAAGTCGATAAAAAATAGCCTTATTAGATATCTTTCTCAGTTACGGGTCTTTATCGACTTTTATGTATATATTTTTTTAGAAATTAGATATTGGATATTTGACTAAACATTTATTACTTGGCGGGTAGAAGCCTGATTTAGTTGATCGTTATAACTAGTCCTTTAACATAATGAGACGCTGAAAGAAAATAATATCTCATCATTCCCCTTTCCGTACCAAATAGTGCATAGGGCTCTGCATTGGTACACCAATTGTATCGTATATTGATTTATTTTTTTTACGTGAAAGTAACGTGATCAGTATTACGCTTTTAGCGCCAGACTAGGGATTGTGAAATATGTTAGTGCGATATAATAATATTAATTGAACATTATTTAATGAAGAGATCGACGTTTGTGGGACGTCGGGTTTGAGTTTTGGTTTAATTTAACTTATAAGTGTAGAATTATATTTCACATTTTAAATTAAATAATGTAAATACGATTAATATTTATTAAATTCAATTCCGTATATAGGAAGGTAAACATTTTTATGTCACTGTTATAAAAAAAAACATAGATTACATGTTTCATGTCCCGACTAGCTAGGAATTGCCTGTGTTTGGCAGGCCTTTTTTGAAAGATTCGGACTGTCCCAACGTTTACATTTAGGAACAGAAATAAATTACCTTTGTTTCAATAAAATTAGCTTTATTTTTCATAGAATTTTTAGAAGTTCTATTTAAAACGCACGTAATTGTGAGATTTTATAAACAAATATATAATTACAATATTAGAGTTTGTCCAAATGTTCGCAGACAAAAGGACAAACTCTAATATTGTAATGAAACCAACTGGTCCAAGAAGAAGTTAAAAAATTGGAAAATTGTTTTCAGGCGTTGCCTATTATGTGAAATAATTCAGTCAGATGAATCTCTTCACAACAATAAAGGTTTCAGCTCTTTAACTTCACTCAAATCAACAGATGGAAGTCTTGAAGAAATATGGATGCTTAAACACGGGCAAAATGGTGAATGTTACACAGTGTGTAAAATGGCCACTTAAACCAGCTAACGACAGGTCATAAACCCTGTAAATGCCTAGACTTCTATATTCCCCTTTTTAAGGTATTCTCCATCCCCGTTGTCATTTGTTAAATATATACTTAATGTTTGTACAGTAATATGCTGAGGAAAATTTATCGAACCGACAAAACTGTAATAAACCTGAATTATTCGGTGCGTCAAATTGCCACTGGCAAAAATTAATATAGAATTTCGACATTAAAGAATATGACACATAATGAAGATGTTATATTGTAAAACATCGGATATCGATTGGATAAAAAGTGATGTGTGCCGATGAGAAAGTATGGGAAATCGGATTTTAAAAATGTTTTCATCACCAATCACCAGAACTCACTGACAAGAACTTGTGACGTCACGGGTGGAGTAATTACAAAATTACGAAATCTTGAAAAATCATAGCGCTGATAATACGAGACGCATATTTTGTTCAATTGTCTCATTACGATATTTTACTTATATTTTTTTTAAATTAAAAAACAACTGAACTTTCTCGATGGAAACTTTGGTATCAAATAGGTTAGTGTACATTTCTCTCAAAACGTGCCGATCATCAAATATCGAGAGTACTATCTAGAACAGAGGTCGTTAAATATCGTGAATGTTTGTAGGCACCTTTAAAGAGGTAGATGTTCTGTACAATCAACATTGTTCATTAATATTTTACTATTATTGCAATAATTAAGAAAAACTGTGGATATGTTTTTGTGAAAAAAAGCCCGTTGCAAGTGATGTGAACTAATTTACCAACTGGTCTAACTTTTGTATTCAAAGTTATAGCTCCGTAAGCTTTTTACCATTTTTTTTTACTAGACTGCTTTGATAACTTTATTTGACATGGATGTTTTGTACATAAAAAAACCAGGGATTTTTTTTTTTACTATATTGATTTCATACATATAATATGAGCAATAAATTTATTTTACCTTAGAAATCTCAGTTAGTTCACTTCACCTGTAAAGGGTTAAAATGTAGAATGTTTTTATACATTCGATATCATTATTAATAGTTGTTTGTTAATATTCCACATGCGTTTTATGATTTTTCGATTTCAGCGTTCAATTCTGCATTTAAATAATAATAGTATTTCATTCTGGCTTTTTCTTTTGCTCCTAGAATTTATAATAATGTTATATATATCTTATTCACTCGACACGATGTAACTACTGAACAAAAAAATAATAACCCAGTGGCTTATTAAGTTAGGGACAAAAGAAACTAAAAGATTGTTTAACTACATTGCAAGGTTAATAATATTAATATTATCTACGATAACTTAAACACTTTACAATATTAAAATAATATTTATAAATATATATATATATATAAGGGTGTCCCAGAAAAATTAAAGTTATATTTTTTCAATGCATACCCTCTAATTTTGTTTGAATGATGTCAAAACACTTTTAAATAAAATTTCACGTAAATTGAATCACGGCAACCCGTGCCGACTTGCATCGGAACTTGTCAGAACTTACATAGTACGGCGCGCGCGAATTAAGTGTTTTTAAAAAAAATAAAATATTTGGAAGTTCAACAAGAGTACATAAAAAAAATACATTTTTTAAGTAAGCATAACTAACGTTCTTTACATATATTTTCAATTATAGAACTCCACCATCTTTCATAAATTTTATAAAATAAGAGTGTAAACTCAATTTAAGTAATAATAAAGATTAAGTTAAGTGAAAGGCAAGAATAAAGATTGAGTTTAAGAAATCAAATTGTGTTAAACATAAGAAACTTCTTTTTTATTTTTTAAAGAAAAGAAAAGAGAAATTAAAAACATATAAGATATGATAAAATCGACTAAAATTAATTTACATACAAGTGTTAATGTGCTTGTTATATCGTGTTTGTTTTTATTAGTGAACGCATTGTTTTCATTGTGTCAACATGTATGTGGAGTTACGCAATTCTAAAAAGTATATATTTTTGGTTGGGGATATAAAACATCAAATTACAGGTTCTAAACTTCTTTCTAATGGACAAGTGCTGGCGGTTTTATTTTAGAATATTCGCAAAGTCAATTTAAGCGTCAATGAAAGTGCAAATCTTACTATTCGTGAGTGCATTATTTATTGGAAAAAGGCACGTATACCGACTTAATCTTTACCTAACTGTGTTAAGAAACTTGTGACAAAACTCAAGTTGTGTTTGAGCAGCGTCGACAAGAGTTTGTTACAAATAGAAAAAAAATGTTTGATATTGCACATGCCGATGCGCTTCAATTAATGAAGATACGATTTTCTTATAAAAGCAGAGAGAGCCAGGACGACCCGGTTATTTAGCTGGAGTGGACAAAAAATTGACAGAAAAGGAGGAAAAGGCGAGTTTTAGAAATATTCAGGAGCAAAAGCAGCTGGCCACTTATTTGTCATCCATAACACCCTCTACGTCTTTTCATGAGCCATTACAGAAAACTTCATCTTTTGATTCTGAAGTAACGGACTAACAAGAAGATTTGTCCATTCCAATTGAGAGGAAACAGTCCGATATTATTTAAACTTATGTGAAGAAAAATTTCGTTACTCCGAAACTGGTGGCGGCATTAGACAGGTGTCAGTTAAGTATGAGAGATTCTGTCTTTATTATTGAAGCAACTATTGAAACACTTGGCCACAACACTGACAAATTTCCTATAAACAAGTCCTCCATCCAAAAAATTCGCACAGAAAAGTGAAAACAGCGCGCAGGAGCGATAAAACTTAATTTTCAAAACGATTTACCAGATACTGTAACTGTTCACTGGGATGGAAAACTGTTGCCGACTTTAGATGTACGCAAATCTAAAGAGGAAAGTCTACCAATCGTTATTTCATACGATAATAAAGAACAACTTATTGCTGTGCGAAAATAAGAAAACTCATCGGGAAGCGAACAGTCACAAGCAGTTTGGAATGCTATTGTTGACTGGAATCTTAAAGATAAAGCATAGATTCTCTGTTGTGATACTGCTTCTAAAACAGGCTGAATTAATGGTGCATGTGCGCTTCTCGAACAGAAAATGAACAGAGAAATGTTGATTTTTGCTTGCCGCCATCACATCTACGAATTGGTACTAAGAGCAGTGTTCGAGGCCAAAACCAGCCAAGTCACAACAAGTCCCGATATCCATTTATTTAAAAAATTTCGATCAAACTGGAAAAACATCAATGTAGAGAAGATACAAAGCCACAAAGAAATGCTGTTACGTCTGAACGATTCTAAAATTGATAAACTTTTAGAATATTACAGAACTGAATTGACCAAAGAAATTGTAAGAGATGACTATCGAGAGTTAATAGAGCTCTGCATAATACTTCTTGGTGAAGATAAAGTTAATGAATTTAAATTCGGCTTCCAGGCGCCATTCACCAAGCAAGATGGATGGCGAGAGTTATTTATTCATTAAAAATATCGTTGTTTAGCTCCCAATTCAAAATGTCAAATAAGGACACAACAGCTGTATTAGACGTCTGCCTGTTTATCGCGACATCCTATGTCAAGCCTCGGCTGCAATGCACTTTAGCGGTAAAAGCGCCCTACCAGGACTTGTGCTTTTTGAAGGCCGTGAAGGCATACAAAATGGTCGACAAAACTATATCAAAAGCGGCCATACAGAAGTTTTGCCAGCATTTGTGGTATTTAGCAGACGAAGTGTCTATCTTGTCTCTATTTGACGATGATATTAACCAAGAAAGTAAGGTAAAAATAGTTGCTAATTTGGCCAAAGAAAATCCATCGGTCCACAATAAACGCTACATTCTATCGAGAGAAGAACTTAGCGGGCCTCTTTTCGAAAAAAACATCGATGACTTTGTTTCCATGAACAGCAGATCCTTTTTCAGGCGACTCAAAATTGATGACAGTTTTTTCATGGAGTGTCCTACATCGTGGCCTGCTAATGTTTCGTTTCAACACGCAAAAATGAAAGTACAGTCACTGAAAGCAGTTAATGATACGGCTGAAAGAGCTATTAAGTTGATGCAAGACTTTCATGGCTTAATCACCGTGGACGAGGAACAAAAATAATATTTATTACGTTGCGTACAAGAACACAGAAAAGTATATCCTGACTGTAAAAAACAAACCTTAAAAAAAACAAAATATTGTTAATGTCCTTTAAATAATTAATATGTATAAAACATAATAAATATGATACAATAATCAAAGAACCATTGTTTTATTTACAAAATAAATATTAAGTTAAAATATTCCCCTATGGTTTCCAGACAAACTTTTATATTCAAAGTTTGACATCAAGTTGGCACGGGTTATCGCTATCCAATTTCAATAATATTTATTATTTCAGTTATTAAGGTCAAATGGAACAAAATAAGAGGGTATGCGTGTCTCTATCTGTAAAAAAAAATTTGCCCTTTTAGTCTGGGACACCCTATATATATATATATATATATATAAATACATGTATGTATGTGTATATAAGGGTGTGTATCTAAATGTGTGTGTATATTTGTATGTAAAGGTATGTGGGTATATGTATATGTATGTATATATGCATGTATGCGTGTGTATATATGTGTGTATGTGTATTTATGTTTATAAGTGTGCACACGTGTGTGTTTTTATATGGAGATATATAAATAAACGGAATCGAAACTAAAAAATGATTATAAATGATACAATATTTTTCTTCAAGAAATGTTATAATCCGTAAGAGTTTATAAATAAATTAAAAAATATATATATACCTATTTTTGTTAGACTGCCTTGGCACGGGTCTTCTTCCACCAGGCACTCTTTTATAATAAAATATTCAAAATTTACTGCCATATTACAACAAAGATGAAAAACATTTATGAGAAGGAATATGGAAGTCTAGGCATTTACAGGGCTTATGACCTGTCATTGGCTGGTTTAAGTGGCCGCTTTACACACTGTGTAACATTCACCATTCTGTCCATATTTGAACATCTATTTTCCTTCAATTCATTCATCTGTTGATGTTTGTGAAGTTAAAGAGCTAAAACCTTTATTTATGCGGGTGAGATTCATCTAATTGAATTATTTCTCCTACAAACTAGGCAACGCCTGAATTTCTTTTTCAATTTCTATACTTCTTCATGCCAGTACTTTGTTAAAAAATATACACAAAAAAATACGTATATCCATTCTTTACCTTCAAAGCGCGGCGTAAGTATATCTATTTTTAAAATGTTATATTGCTTAATTTAAAAAGTAAAGTGTTTTGAAGAAACGAGGTTGACGCGGGAGGAAGCCAGAGTGCTGGCTAGCGATAAAGTCTCCTGGAGGCGTCTGGTGATCTCCACATGCTCCACTTAGGAGCAGATGTCGAAAAAGAAGAAATGTTTTCTTGTGAAATAAATGCTTGATAATTAGATTATAAAGAAGTGACTTGGCATACTTGCAGGAGAAGATGAGTTTCCTTAACGAGATTCAATGTGAACTAGTGCAAACGGGAAATGGAAAACAAGTGTATAAGGATGTTACTAAATCGCAACAGGTGACCAAGTACCTTGCTTTCCGGAGAGCGCCGTCGGCTTTTCTTAATGAGAAAAGTGTGATATCCGAAGCCGTGCCCTACAAAACGGTTTAGGGATAGAGGTTATTCTAGCGGGGTTTCAAGTTGTAGGGTTTATTTTTAGAGAGAGTAGGGGAAATTGAATCGATCGGCCTGCCTTTCAAAGCATAATACAACCGCGTCTATATGGCGAAAGGGAGGTGGGCGCTCACGGTACGATTCTGAAATGTGTACTCCCAGAATCTAACTACACAAGTATGCGAAACAAACATAAAAAATACGAAATATTTGAATAATCGTTTCAATGAAGTTATTTAGACCTTTTATGTGTAGATTTCTAGACATTTATATATTTTTGCATTTGGTTGACTAGAATATTCTGATAATGTCTTATCGCGTATGCACGTGGATATTTTGTGTATTATATTATTAATACTAACATATTCTTTATACTTTATTTTAACTTGGAAGTTGTTAGGATGTAATTTATCTAACTATTATTTAGACTGTTATTATTTAAAGAATAAGAAAGCAGTTAAATATTTAGATTTGCTGTGGGTTAAAATCTTTATATATATATATATATATATATACAATGTATATGTATATTATACATACATAATTCCTCTGTGCGTGTGATGTCACTGAACTCCTTCTAAACGGCTTAACCGATTTACGTGCGGTTTTCAGAGAAATTTAGATATTTGCGATGTGCGTGTTCGTAGATATTAAAATCTTTAATCTTATGTGTAAAAAAGAAGTTGAGAGCATAATTGTTTTATTCATTGATCTACCATGGTTGCATTCGAGAAGAATGCATTTACGAAAAAATGTTGTTTTTTTGTGTATAAAAAAAGTTTGTTTTTGAATGTTTACAAACTGCATTTGTTTTTTGTGGATCTCAATCAGATTCTTTCCTTAAATTGTTTATAATTTCTACCCATTTATTTCTTTTTACTGGATTTTTGGTAATACTAAAATAATATTATTTTTTTAAAATCGTATTCTTACATAAGTACACCCCTTTGTTGGTGAAAAGACCGGAGTTTGACGTTTGCAAAAAGAATGCCAAATTTAAAAAAGTATTTATTTTATGTTTTGGAATTAAACTATAAACAATTACCTACTTAAAATTGATATTTAAATATAAAAAAAATTGTTTTGGAATTTAATCACAAGCAGGTACGTACTTATCAATAAAAAGTATTTTTTCAAATCAAGCCAAAATTCGGGCAGGACAACGTCTGTTGGTCAGCTAGTTATTTCATGTTTCATCAAGGAATCACCTACTTATTTCATGTTTTGGAATTGTGTCGTTTGTTAAGATGACTTTTATTTTAACTGGCGCGTCTTGGCGCCGGCTATTTGCTTTATAAAAAAACCAATAGTTTTACCGTAAAAAGGGGGAAAGTATTGAAATCAGAGTCAGAATTTAGAGACAGTGAAACAATTGGTTTGACCAGTGGAGAGTGTTATTCGCGCCGTTCTCCCGAGGCGGAGAGGATAGAACGCCGCATTACTCTGTCTGTGCGTCAGGACCTCGCTTCCTCTACTTTCTTACGCCTTATCTTCGTAGTCGACATTTACCTGTTTGTTACTCTTGTACTTTTAAATTTGCGAGAGAAATAAAGGACTGTTTAATCCAAAGTGTTTTTTCTACATTTTGATTAACAGGACTACCAAGTTCCAGTACCATTTAGACGATACAGATGTTCTGCGTAAAAATTTTGCTTGAAATCTTCATTGAAAAACATATTTTATCATTAACATATTACAACAGAGATGAAGAACATTTTAGAGAAGGTAATATAGAACTCTAGGTATCTACAAAGCTTATGACCTGTCATTGGCTGGTTCAAGAGGCCATGTTACACACTGTGTAACATTTACCATTTACTTTAGTAGTAAAGTGTGATGTTTTACAATATTTTCTCCATATATTAGGCCCTTAAGTAAAGAAGAAGGCTTATAGTACCATTCGTACTCTTGTACGTAATATTCAGCCGTTGTTTTTGCATAGCTTCCGATTTTTTTCCGAGTGGATACGTTTTCCACTTGCCGTGGGTTGTAAAATTACGTAAAATCTCTCGACAAGTTCCATTTTTACTCCAGTTATATTTGCACTACATGTGTTTAAAAAAAACCTCCTGCAGTATTTCCATTTCTGAAATTGCCACTTCCTTGATGAAGTTTGTCAATAATTATTCTTAGCTTATTTATCTCTCTTATTTTGTCGGACTTGTGCTTTCCTTTTTTGTTGATGGTTTTTGTTTTTCTCGCCCCAAAAGGACCATTTTTTAAATTTTGAATTATAAAATCTATGCAAAATACATTTCGTAAATCTGATCCATCAGTGTAATGTTGACAACCCAAATCTGTAAGCTTCTTGTCTGTCTTTTTTAGTTCTAACGAGTTCCAGATTATTCATTTTAGTAGGTTTCGCTAGGTTGTACATCCTGATGAAAATGGAGTGGCTGTCAAAACCTGTGTGCCGTCAATCATAGTCAAAAACATTTGGTGCCTTACAGAAGTAGTAGCATGTTTAGAAATAACCACCTGCGTAGGAAGAAGCACTGAAATTTCATGTTCTGTTCCCCAATTATCTTCGCGTGTTTTTGCTAGTGTTTATTTGGTAAACTCAATTGATATCAGATGGCAGTATCTGTTGGATGATAATATTTGATTTTTTCATATCATACGCTCATTGCGAAAGTCCACCAACTTGAGAATAACTAAAGAGGGAATAAAAATATTAGCATCTGAAATAAGTTCACTTTCACCAGTGAATTTTTTTTTATACTCTGTCTATCCCGACGATCAATCACACCCTCGTTTTCTTTATAGTTTTATTTATAAAACATCTAATATATTAATACAGTCGATCTTTAGAATCCTTTTTACAGTAAGGTTAAGAAGTGCAAAACTTACTTTTTTATTTGTACCAGTGATACCATCGGCGAAGTATTATGATTTTGCTTCCGATATTATTTTGTAAGATAAAAACTTTACATATTTTACCATCAAGAACATTTTTTAATAATTATTGGTATCTGTCTCGGTAAATGTTTATTGTTGTATTGTTAAGGTTATCGGTTATAGAATGACAAATTTATTTTTTATCAATAATAACAACATTTATCCCTAGGATAAGATTTGGTGACACAGTTAGATTTACAGCAAATAAAAATAATTAGAATTTTATGGTTAAAATTTATTGAAATTAAATCGTGATTGGTATATTTAAGCCTGCAAAAAAGGGTCTTATTGAAAATTAAGTATTTATGAAAAAAAAAAATTGAATAAACTTTTTTTTTTTTTTTTCCAACTAAAAATGTTTTTTTTACATCCATATATTTTTAGGGAGTAGTCTAATTTATAGAAAAAATTTTTTTTCTTTTAATTGGTGCAAGTACGCGCGCGATTTTATTTCTGTTTCTTAATTAAAACTTCTTGCTTAAAATAAAATTCATAATATCCAACTTCCGGCAAAATTCGTTAAAAACTTGCACTAAAAATTAAGTGAAAGTATATTTTTTTAAATATTAAAGATATATAATATTTGTTTTTTATATAAATATTTTTTTATATAAATATTAATAGTTTTGTGAAAAATATTCTGTAGCTGCATTGAAAAAAAAGTGTTTTAATATAGAAAAAAGTATTGTTATTAACAAGTCCAAATAAAAAATATTTCCATTCGAAATGCTTAATACGAGAGTTTGAAATTCACTAAAAATTACTTTATAAACAATTATTTTTAAAATTCATACTTTAAGGTGCCATAATTAATTAATGGAGCAATATTCAAATTTGTCAATTGAAAAAAAAAATATGTTTAGCATTATAAATCAATGTTTATTTCAATTCTACCATATATTTGACAAAATTGAATTTTAAAACGATTCTGGTCCGGCGCGGCCGCCCGACAGTGCGTCGGCGTCGGCGTCGGCGTCGGTGTCAGCGTCGGTCGTCTTAGTCTCGTAGTAAGAGCCTTTTAGAAATCCTGTTAAAAATGTAAAAAAGAAAATGTATTGGTGCTGTTTCCACTTGTTCTACTAGAAACGTATTAATTTAGAAATGTGCAGACAAGGTAAAAGAGTTTTTTTAAATTAATAACTTATTACAGTGATAAGCTTTAAAACATTAGAAATACATCGTTCAATTCATTTTATAACTTTACTTTTTATAATCAAATCGATTCCTTTTTATTTTTGATAATATTTTAAGTATAGAAAAAATGTTGTAGGTTAAGACTGGAAGTTTCTTAAGAAATGGACATCTATCCAAAAGTTTCAATATTAAAGCAGTCAACTATAGGTTGGATGACTCAAAAACGCATAGATTTCCGCAGTAACAACGTTCCTCATCTCTGTGGAAATATAAGTCATGTAATTTTAAGTTTTTTTATCAATTATTTCTTTTATATGATATTACCAAATAACGAAATTATTAAGGTAACTAAAAAAAAATTTTACTTAACACAAAAACTTTACGCAATGACCTAATGGACCGAATGGCCTACGTTACACAGTGCGAAAATTGATTTTGTAAACAAGCCGAAAAAAAGAGTATAATTAAGCATAAATACCTAGTTCTTCGTACCAATTTTTTATTTTATTTTTATGTCCGTTCCTTATTTGAAGCATATGGTGTCCGCAAATAGCTACTATTCAGAAAACCTATTAACTTCATCCCCCCAAACAAGGTCCGCATTCCGTAGTTCCGACATGAACTACCAAAGAACTGTCAGCAGTCACTGCAGACGACCACTGTGGTCGTCGGGAACTATGTAGAGAATCAAATGCTTTGTTGAGCAAAGTCTGAAACAGACATTTTCAGTATGTGACACAGCGTCCTTTGCTTCATAACCCTTTCACCGATGGTTAGCATCATTATAACGTTTCCAAAAAATCATTTTTGACATTACTCTTGTTTGTTTTTTTTTTTATTACTCTTTTTCAAAATATGTTTTTTGCTATCCCTACATATATATTTTTTTCTTTACTATGTTTCTTACTGTTTATTTTGTTTTACTTTGTATTTTACTGAGTTTTTAAATACGTTTTTTACTATGTACTTTTCCTTTATTTTTTATTATTTTTTTAACATTATTTATTTTACTATGTTTTAAACTACATTTTCTCTATGTCTACTGCCTCAATAACTGTTTTTATGTTTTATTTATTCTTGATTATTGGCTTCAAAAACAAGGTCAATAACCCTTGTTAGATAGCCAAAGAAACTTAGAATAAATGTCTAATTTAAGTATATTATAATATGATAATAAATAATTATAATATTAAACTCTCTATCCTTACAGAGTTTTGGGTACATATTTAATTTTCAAAAATATGATTGGCGTCAAAGGTTCAACCTTACTAACATAGTATCTAGTATTATATTTTATTAAAATACCCAGATTTAATTGTAAAAAAATGTATTATATTTTAACGTAATTCTAACTTAAGAAAAACGTTATGTAAATTAATTCCTGTACAAATTTATTAATTTTGTACCTAGTGAATGGAGCAAACAGAAATATAATTAGTTAAGATGTAATAATACGAGTAAGTGAAAAAGACGACCAACCTTTAACGGTGAAATAAGATCAATTCGTTATTCAGACTGACTTAGCGTAAATCGATCAGAGCTGCGATTACAATCGGAAATAAAGGATGTCATACTTTCACCATGACGGTATAGTTGAAGATAAATTCTCCCGAGCAATAACGAAGACACTACCGACCTTCAAGTTTTAAGTAATTACATCCATATGTACCAAGGGGACGCGCACGCCATATTTTCATATCTACGCGCTAAAGTTACATATCTTCCCATAAATTTTTTTTTATATTCAAATGTGTTTTTTCGTAAATACTATGTATACTACGGAGACCGTAAAGGTCATAGTGTATTTTATTATTTGCATGTTGGTGTTGTAAGAGTCCTGAGAGTGCGTCTCGAAACCGGTAGATATAAAAAGTAGGTAACATTCATTTCATACCTTCATTATGACGTCATAGTTGAATATAAATTCTCCCTAGCGAACACGAAGATACAGTACCGACCCTTTATTTTCATGTTTAAAGGTAGGTACATCGGTATGTACCAAGGGCTAAAATACCCCATGGTACACGAATCTACTCATTAAAAGTGAAAAAAAATTGTGTAACAAGGCAATTTTTGATTTAATTACGATTCAGACTGTAGTCTAGTAAAACGCACGAAAAATGAGGATATCTTACAATTTTGCCATTTTAAAACAATGTTATTAAAAAATCGCGCAAAAAAAATAATTAATAAAACTAACATTTGATAAAGACAATATTTTTTAAAGGCACAGTAAACCCCCCTTTAACGTACACTCTTAATATTACCTATTTACAAAAAAAATAAATTTAAACTGTCACGTTAAACTACCTTGCCCTCAAGTTCCGGGAAGATTACTTCATCCCGCGCGAGTCATGTCCCCCCTATAACGTTCCCCCCGACAACGTGGTATCAATTTGTACGTTATAGGAGGGTTTACTGTATTTAAAAAAAATACACTTGTACGTACGTCTTATATAACATAAATGTAATTAGCTTTTGACCAGCAGATTAAGCCATTCAAATTTAGACCCAACTTTGGAATATCAGTTCTCATATAAATACTAGGCGTTGAAGTAAAATTTGTTAAAATGATTTAAAGATAAACATAAAAAAAGCCCTAGAAAAATCTAAGTTTTTGGTTTTTGAAAAACAACCTAAGCATTTTTTATTTCTAAAAAAGAAAAACATTGAAATATTTCAGTAAAAATTTTTTTACAGTAACGTTTTATTTAAATTTTTCTAAAATGAGAATTTTGGCTGAATATATTCAATTTCTAACAATATCTTATTTACATTTTTATTATTTTTATACCGGCCGCGGCCCTTCGACGGTCGCGAACGGCCATGGATTCCGTGCTCTGCATGTTAATGCGTTTTTAAAACAGAATTTTGATCGAAACAGATATCTTTTGTGTTTGTTATTACACAATTTGAACCATGATCAATATCATGTTGCTTTTTTGATGAATATTTTGTTCGAATTCGTCAAATAAATTAAAAACGTCATTTTATGGCATATACTCGTTTACATCTGAAAAAAGCAATCACACACTTCTGGTCGAACAATAAAAAGAGATGTCAGCAAAATGTTCGTACGAGGTTTTACCAGAGCACGAATTATGCCACACTTAAAACCTGTACTACTTTTGCTCAGAGACATATCTTCTTAATTGCACCGAGAGTGTTCATTATTTGGAAGAGCGTATTAAGCTCTTAAGGATTAAAACTATTTTCAAGAGAGGAGTTGAGAACTGGATTTTCCTTAGTTGGAGGGATTTGAGTGGGAAACTCCTTTATGATTTTCCAAATGTTTGAGTTAACTGTTTACCATATTGATATGCCTTCTATTCGTTTTATTATTATTGTTGTATATCTGATGCGATATAATATTTGTTAATATATACTCATGTGTCTGTGTCAACAATTGCTTGTCCCAACTCAAACAGGACTTTGGTAGCTGCTCGATTGTAGAATAATCTACCCACTAATGTTAGAGACGCCCCTTACATTTATGTCAAGATTGAATTGTCACTATTTAAATATTTAAGTTGTTCCTTTATCCTTTTTTTCCCTCCCCATCCCCTCTCCTCTCTTCATAGTAAAGTGTTAATTTTGTATGTATTTTTATTATCTTAATCTATATTTTTATTTTTTGTATAAAATTGTAGGATTCATTATGTCCATGTACTTGTAATGTTCTCAAACTGATCGGTTTGGGTAGGTAGGAAGAAATTGCCTTAAAGCAATATGCCCGCCCTTATTTGTATATTAACTGTATATGTATATAAAGTGTTGAATAAATAAAAAAAAATTGTGTCGCGGGGTTGGGACTTATGTCTCAATTGATGTGTAATAAACTGCCTTTAAGTAAATTAGTCAATAAATAAATCAAATAAATTAATTCAAATGACCATTATCAACGTCATTGTATTCGTACACAAAAACGAATAAATTGCATATTAATTTAGTAGGTACCAGTACTCAATACAAAAAAATGTACTTAACAGACATCAATTAATTTTGGCAAAGAAACATTTAACAATCAGAACCTATTTTTTACTCCTTAACTGTTATATCCGTCTGATGTTTCGCATAATAGATTACAAGTTATAAACGTTATAAAATAAAATAAGAAATTTAATATACAGTGAATAATTAGATATTTTTAACATACAAGTCTACTTGGAAGATTACGAGTAAGTGTTGGTAAGCACATTTTACATTTTGTATTTTTATAAACCGAATACTTCTAAAATTTATATAAAAATGTCAAAATCATTTTTTTATTGCAAAGCAGAAGTAAATATGAATTATTTTTACAGTAATACAATATTTTTTACTAGCTAGAATTGATTGTAAAACGTGTCTATACTGGACGTCTATCTTTTGTTTTCATAATACTATCCGATATTTTCCTTTGTGTAATTGTTTCATTTTGAGGTTTCATACAGTTTTAATCATTTAAATAAATAAAAAATCAGATTATTTACAAAAGTAAGATGGCTCACAACTTATATGGAGGTGAGAGACATTGAGACTAAAATATAATGAAATGTAGGCAGGTGCATTGTAAAAGGTCATGTCCTGTTGATTTTTGAGAATTCATCATCCCTTTGTCTATGAAATCTGGATAAAAAACAAAGCATTCAACGATTGTTGATATCATGGTTTCGTGTTTAACTAGAAACTTAAATAACAGTCAAATAATTAATACCAAATAAACACTTAACCCATAAAAAACATTTTAAGTTACTTTGATAAAATATGTTATTGAATTTTCAGAATATATCTTTCATAAAAGTTAAAGAATTAAATTATGATTTACATGATTTAAAAAAAAAAATTCGGATGAAAGCAAAAATATTATAAATTTTCAAAAAATATTTTTTTACTTTCATAATTTGATGATATTAAATAATTATTGTTCACTTAAAAACATTATTTAAAACTGCATTATTTTCAACTCATCAATGATAGTGACATGGTACGCATTTTCATTAAAACACAGCTGTCGGCCCGTCCGCTGTCAATTTCAAAAATACAAATATACTCGTATACAAAGACACAGAAATTAACAGGACATTAAAGTCAGTAGGTACCTAATGCACATTTACTATTTATAGATTTAGCCTATTAAATAATCATGCAATAATAGGGTATTATCACTCGGGAGGAATATCGGATTTAACCTACTCTACAAATAAAAGATTTTTTAAAGATTCTCCTAGTGTTTATATAAGCTCTTAAAATGAATATTTTCATTCATTATTTTCGTTTGGAAAATAAGGTCTATCGAAAACGATTCTTTCGTAAGTTGGTTATAAATTTCGTCACAGAACTTCACGAGTAATGCATTCATTTTAATGTTGGTAATGCCACAGGCCTCAGATAGAAAAATAAGGAGAGTTGTCCATGCATATTATCTTAAGCCCCCCCCCTTACCCACTCCACTCTCCAGTTCCAGACGTTGACAGATGAAAGTGAAAACGGATTTCATATCGAATTAATTTGATTATTTTATGTTTTTCAACCTTTTCTAAATTAATTCAATTTATCATGACGGACAGTGGCTTTGTACAAGGACAATCTGACAATTTACCGCATATTGATGTGTTTATGATGACTAATTACTTTACAAGTAACGCAAGTTTTATAAGCGCCGAAATTCGAGGTGTTAAAGCTTTCAGGTAAGAAATTAATACTATAATTTATCATATAATTATATATATAGTGTTGTATAGTATGGTTTGTTGTTAAAAATTGCTTTTATATTACTTTATAAACATTCTTTCGAATTCAGCTTTGTCGACTGAATACATAACCTCAATGTGTGAATATTGTTATTTTGGTCATCCAACAATCTGTTTTTTTTTTGTTTTGTAGAACTGTTTGGAATTTTTTAATGATTTTTAAGATTCTTTTCGGTTTTACCAAGTAAACTGACCTACTTTTGTATAAAAATTTCCCTGGAAGGGTAGCCGGAAGTCGTTTTTCTCTACTCGAGGTGAACGCGATATGGATGTCAAATAATATTTTATAATCTCTGGGTTCTTTTAAAAATACTAAAATTGATTACTTAAATTTACAGTTAGTAGTAACATGTTTGTTAAAATTTTAGATCGACAAGAGAAAACTACGGTGACAATTCGATAGGATATGTCTAAGTAAAACATACTGGCGACATTTGTACCGTAAAGGCTCGTGTAACTCCGGAACACAAAGTACGAGCCAAAGCCTATGCAGTCACATTAATATGTAATGAAGTGCAAGAAACAATTGAATCATGCCAGTGTCATGATTGCCCAGCTTCTCAAGGTATTATATTACAAAATGAAACACTCCTATATCTTGACTGTCAAACTAAGACTCGACGTATATATTTGCCAACACATATTGTACTAGTCAAGGCCAAAAAAAGGTTAATTTCCTATTTATTAACACAGGTCGCGGGTAATTCATATTATATTTAGGAAAGTCCATGAAGAGAAGAATGCACACAGATAATATTTTTCATTATTTTCTGTTGTAAAATTTATACTCAACATTTTTTATTAATAAAAAAGAAATATTGGCGTTTTTATAATTTACCCAAATATTTAAATTTTGATGGCCATTTTCAACGAGTTGTAAATAACTCACTATTAGAAAATGGAAACCAAGTTGGAGTAGAGTGGGGCTCGAACCTCGGACCTCTGATCCGTGAGTCTGCAACACTAGCCACGGGACCACAACCCGATTCATTGGATTTGAACATGGATTTTAATAATTGTACTCGACACCAGTTTTTCAACCCAGTATCTAAATTATTATTTTTATTAACTAAAAATCATTGTAAAATTTATATTTGAAACATAAAGTTTGTGATTTTTCATGTTAAATAATGTAGTTATATTGTTTTAAGTTCGTTGTGTTAATTTTGTTTATTTTTAATTTACAGGAGGATGCAAACATGCTTTAGCATTTGTGGCGTGGCTCAACAGGCGTTCTGAGGAACCCTCGAGGACGTCAACTGAGTGTTATTGAAGAAAATCCAAGATGGCTGCGATTGGAACCTCAAAAAAGTTCATTAAAGCCAAAGAAATAGGAAAGGACCCGCATCCCAATTTTGCTATCCATGCGTTAGATAACAATTTCTTTGCCGAATTTATAAATAAAACAATTCGGCTGGGAGTATTTAACAGCCAGTTAACTAAATACTACAGCCCAGCCACTGAAATTGAAAAACATTGTATTAATTACCTTGTGTATGAATTTATTAAAACAAGAGATATTTGGTCTGCAGATGATTTTATAAACTACTGCCGGTTAAATATGAATGAAAAATCATGTAAAATGGCAGCCAATGCCACCCTGCACCAAGCCGACTGTGCTTTATGGTATAGCCTACGATTTGGCAGGATAACTGCATCCAAACTCTATGAGGTTGCAAATTGCGGTACAGTAGATGGGACACTTATCGAAACTATTCTTGGTGGTAGAATAATTAAAACTGCAGCAATGAAGCGTGGTCAACTTCTCGAAGCGGAAGTTTTAGAAATTTTACAAAAGGACTTGAAAATAAAATTTAATAAATGTGGCCTCCTGCTTTCCAAGGAACTTCCCATATTTGGAGCCTCTCCGGATGCGATAGCTGATCATTTTGTAGTGGAAGTTAAATGCCCTTCAACAGAGTTATCTGCAAAACGATATTTTGTTCATGGGAAGGAACCCAATGCAAGATGTATGATGCAGATGCAACTGCAAATGCATTTGGCAAATAAAAAAAAAGCACTTTTCTGTGTGGCTGCGCATGATTTCGAATTGACAAAAAACATAACAAAATTGTATGTAGATTATAATGAAACACTCTGCAAAAGTTTTATAGATAGAGCTCAAAAGTTTTAGTGTCTAGCTATATTTAAAAAATTATTATTATAAACTTATTTACGAATAAAAACTTTTTTTATGAATACAACTTAAACATTTCTCCTTAAGTAAAGTTATATTATTTTAACAAGTGACTAACATAATATGGTGTACAATGGATAACGAAAGTTTCTACTTTATTATTGTATGAAAGAACATTTTTCGTTGTAAGCATTTCCTTTTTTTTTTTAATTTGTTAAAATCAACCTTTCTTTGTTTTTTTTATTTACTGCTTCATCCATTATACAAGTAATCACATATCAACAGATTCATTTCCTTGAAATTTATACTTCTTCAATTTTAAATTTCCCACTTGTAAGTCATGATGAAAGTACATAAGACAGGCAACATTAAGGTATGAATGTAAATAAAATGTGCATATATTTAGTACGCAGGTTTTATTTTATGAGTTACATTATAGTTACAGTAAAAAATTAATCAAATAAAAAAACATTTAGCCATGAGAGCATAAATCCCATATTTTTTCATAAATACAATATTGAAAATGAAAATAAAAGCACTTTGTTTATAACCGCTTAATATTTATTTTATTACTGATCAGTTTCAAAGCCACACTTAACTAAAAAATGGCAGATTAGAGAAGATGAAGATTAAGCAAACGTTAAACAGCAAACCGAAGAAATCAGGCAACGATTTAAACGCGAAATGGGTCTCATTGTAGATAAACCAAAACCAGGATTTGGTTTTTCAAACGATGGAAACACTGCCCGTCGTTTTTTTGGAAACCCCGAACAAAGTGCTCAGATTACAGGAGTAGATGTTACAATCATTAGGAATTTCGATATTCTTTAAGGACATTATCTTCTGGTTTTGAAATAAATACCGTTGAATTTAACAACCTTTGTGTTGAAACTAGAAAATTATTCATAAGTCTCTATTCTTGGTATTGCATGCCAGCTACTGTACATAAAATATTAGTTTATAGTACAGAAGTTATTCGAAGCGCACTCCTTCCTATTGGGAAACTTTCGGAAGAAGCCTAAGAGGCTCGGAACAAAGACTGCCGAAGGTTTCGAGAGCATAACACCAGAAAATTTTCACGTATTGTTACTAATAGAGACTTGTTGTCCATGTTGCTTGTAACATCTGATCCGTTTATCAACAGCCTTAGAGAAATTCCCAGAAAAAAGGCGGACAAGTTACCTGTGGAGGTTTTAAAATTAATTGTAGCTCCTACTATAGAACCTCAACGTGAATCATTTCTAACCAATTTTACTTGCAATGAGAACGATTATTTTTTGAAAAACTCTGCTGATGACTCTGAATTATCATCAGATGATAATTACTGATAAGTATTTTAAACATAATTTACGTATTTTTAGACAAATATAAATAAGTTTTTTTGTATAATTTAAAACTTAAATAAATACATTTGTTTACTCGTTTTATTGTTAGTTTCGGAATTAGAATAAATAAGTAATTCATTTTTAATAAAACTGTTAATATTATATCAGTTTTATCTATGGTTTAATACTTTTTTAGACATTTTTCACTAACGAAGTTCTTTCTTGTTAGACCAGCAGTTCTAAGAAACAAAAAATATATCTATATTTTTGTATTATTTTACAAATCCTTTTAATAGAATATTTACACCTGAATTCCGAGTAAAAATTCAAATTTCAGTTTGTTTAATTTGTCTGCCATTAAAATATTCCAAATGAAAAGAAAACATAAATAGCAAATTATAAACAAGTTAACGTGTTTTCTCAATAGAAAATGTGTTGAAATATTTGACAAAAATAAACGAGAAAAAGTATTATGTTTCATGAATATAAATTCTATAATTTGATTATTTTCCTCAAATCAAAGCTTTTAAGTCGCCATATTTTCCAACGGCACGACGCAGAAAGTGTGAGAATTTTTTGCGATTTACAAAAGTATTTTCTCCGCGTTGAAATAAAGCATTCCGCTTAATATTAATCTTAAATATAACCTGATACCCGCATGCAGAGACAAAACTTAAGGTGAGGAAAGTACATTCTAAATTCAAATGCAGAGAATAACCCGAAGGTGAAGACAATATAATGTACTTTCCTCACCTTAAGGTTTGTCTCTGCATACGGGTATAAGTGACTAGCAAATGGATTTCTGTTGTATATTTTGGGTAAAAATCATGAAATGAGGTATAATTATTGATTTACGAAGTTGGATTATTCTCGTGCTCAAAAATCTATGGTATTCGTTTAACACTCAATATTTTGTTGATTTTTCACTTATTTATTTGTTTTAAAGAAAGAAACAGCCAACAATTGAAAAACAGACCAGTGAAATTTCTAAATAATAATTATGCATATTAAATTATTGTACATTCTTAAATGAGTCCATGTGTTTTTGTGTGTATTTGTATGAGAGTAAGATTTCGTGTGTGTGTGAGCGCGTGCATCATTAAAAATCAAGTGGGAGTGTATTGCAGCCAGATAAAAATAGTTGGTAATTTATTTTTTAAAACATAAAGAAGCATATTAAATACATAAACAGATAAAAAAGAAACTTTAATTTAAACAAAATCGATGGACAAAAGAGTGTTGTGCATAGTTAAAGCTACAGACTGGCGGATGGAAAAAAAATTTATTTCGTGTCATGCGAAAGGGGGTATTAAAATTTATTTTGGAGAGTAGGTTTGAAGAGTCTACTTGACCATTGAATAATTTATATAAACAACATTATTCTGATATAGTGTTTATTTATTTAATAGTAAAAAATCCATTTTGTTTACTAGGTTAGCTGTAGGTGCAAAGCATTTTATTTCTATAATTTTAGTATAAAAAAATCCATTAAACATTTTTAATTATTTCAATGTATGTTTTGTATTGTGGGCCCCTCGCAACTGATGCAAACTCAAAATTTTTCCATATACAAAAGTGAGAGTCTGAAATGTTCTAAGTTTTTTCGAGTGTTTGGAAATTCTAAAAAATGAAGCCTAGCATTTGGTAAAATTTTTCAACAATAAAACTTATATGATATTCAAAGAGCAATCTTATATAAAGAATAATTGCCAAGTCTTTCAATTAACATTCGAATATTATTTGCAACGTATTGTTTATTTAGATACACATACACTGATAAACAAAAATATACTTAACAGGACATCAATTACGTACACAAGACAATATTAAAAGTGTTTTTTGTTTAAATGGAAAAATGACAATGTAAAATGATGTGTACTTGTGGTGCTGTGTAATAAGTAGATTGACTGATGTATTTTTTAAATGTTAACACGTTTGGTTGTGTTTGTATGTTACTTAACGAAAAGAGGGTGTATGTGTGCGTGTTGCGAAGAGGATAATGTAAATTCTAAATTTTTAAACAACAATAAACCTTCACGCGTTTTCCGTAGGGTTAGTCAGTGAGAATAAAATGCCACACTACACTGTGTTTAAATACATCCTTCATTTTCTCTTTATCTTATCGTACATGCACTTTCGATTATTTTGATTTTCGACACATCCTTTTTTAATTAATTATTATATTTAATCTAGTCATATCTTTTTGAATTTTCTGCATGAACCAACAACATTTACACTCGCAATCTTTCGAGCCTTTTTTTGCCATATATTTGCTACATGTCGTCACAATTGCACTACTTCAACTTTACATCAAAATCCTTTACACTACATTGGTACATTGGTACAGAGCAATTAAGAATATGCATCACAAATATAGAATCCTTTCTACAATGTGCAGATATCACGCATTGAAAATATTCAAAAAATTCTTAAAGTTTCGGTGTTCCCGGCTGAAACTTTAATTAAAATCCGATCAATATATTCAAATATGTAAAAAAACATCACCTTTTACCTTTAAAACGTCGTGAAATAGCTGATATAATTTATCTACTCAAAATTGCGTCTGGTTTGATTGACTGTCCTGAACTACTATGCAAACTCTCTATTTTTTTTTCTATTTTTTTTATTCCAATTGGATGGCTACATAGTGCAGAGCCAATTCTACCATATAAATATTAACATAAATATAAACATAAATATAAACCTAAATTTAAAGAAGTGGGGCAGTGAAGGTGTTTACCCGTCCAGCTGTAAACATTTCAGAGGCATTGCAGTACCTAGGCAGTCCGAATAATTGCCTTTATGAATTATTATACGTGACCTTTAATAATAACTCAAAAATGGAATAAATTCCACGCTGCTTGCGAATAATTGTTCCATAATTCCGATGTATACATGGACGTCAAATATGAAGTAAAGATGATTTTCTTCACTTCATTACTGCACTGAAAGAAGCGTCTTACAAACATAAAGGCCCTGACATTGGTGGCTCTTCTCTGTCTCTCTATGTCCTGATCATTTTTACAATCATCAGTCAGTATGTGCCCTAGTTACTTGACTTTTAAATGTTCCTTCCAAAGTTCAAAGCAAAAACCTTCTTCTTCATATACCTCTTGTTTCATCTAATTATAGGCAAAATTCATATTAATGGTGAACTTTTAATAATTTTAATGTAATAACTAAATCATTAAACATAGATTTATTTGCAAATAATCACAATGCCGTACGGCGTTTGCTTTCGAAATAATTTGTAGTATTTTTCTTTTCTTTTGGATTCACATTAGATTACTGTTTATTTTATGTTTGAGAATCTATTTAAACTTTACGTGATGCAGCTTGTGAAAACTTGTAATTGGCTTACTTGTAATTTGTTTTGATTTATACACTTACTTAGATTTGTTCTAAAAGTCTTGAGACCTCTTTTTAGATCCGCACATTACAAGAACAATTATTTTATCAGCTTTAATGAAGGATTCGAGTTTTTTTTTAGAATTTACACTCAATCGCCGGCCGTCAAAGCAATCTAAGTATATACAGTCGACTTTTACGTCACCTTCAATCTAATTTTTCTAATCCTGACGGTGATAGGATATGTTAGATCATTAGTTTGTTAGTAAACTGGAAAAAACAAGTCCGATCGGTAAAACCAGAACCATTACCACTCCTTCACCGGCCAAATAAGTTAAACCTATTAGGCCTAAAAGAAAATCGTTGCTCATAAATTTGCTCTATTTCTAGAACACCCTATTTAAGGCGAAAACTTAACATCAACCTATTTGAAATCTGGCACCATCCTAGCAAGACCTATCAATTATTAATCTTTCAACCAATCTATTAACCGACCTAACAACTAACCTTATTAACCACATGCAATATAAAAACCCAATCCTACGTACTAGGACAGCGTCCTCAATAACACACCACGGCAACACAGGAGCACCTCAGCCCGACCCCCGACCAATACACGCTTCCCAGCCCTACTCTTTAGTACATTAGTAGATAAACCCTCTTCTCTTTTACGGAAATAGACAACACATGACTTGAGTTCGGTTCTGCATTCAATCGGCCATGAAGATCACCCTATTAAAATCCCGTTAGAAATAAAAAACAGCGCGCATTTAGATTCCTCGAGAGGAATCCCACATTTCCACCCATGCGCTAGCAAAATTTGCAACTTTACCAAAATTATTCGGGTTGCAGAAGAAATCAGAGTTCTATGTCGGTCTTATTACCTCCGTCAAGCCATCGAGAATCGTCTCTCTTTCTACGTCAAGAATAGGACATTTTCGAAGGATGAGTTCAGCTGTCTGCATGCTCAACCCGCACAAGCAGTCCAGATTTTCATTAAGGGCGAATTCACAGAATTTGCCCCTGAATTCGCCATGATCATTCATATCATTTTGAATTCTCTATCCTAACCTCTATTTTGTATAAATACATTGAACTCCTTAATAAAGATACCAGTCTCGAAGATGTCGCAAAAGCGATGAAACCGGTCACTGGATATTCCAAATTTGTGGATTAAAGTATCACTCGTCTTTTATTTATATAATAAATAACAATAAACTGACACCAAGAATTTTCACTTACAAACTTAAATGTTTTTGATATAGTCAATTATTTAAAAGTTGAAAAAATCATGCTATTAGGTCAGTTAATCTGTTTTGAAATATCAAAAATATATATCACATACGTTAGCATTTTATGTTGAACCTTGCATTGCAAACCTCAACATGTTGTCGGCTCATTAGAGTTTCTGTGATTTACGAAGCGCAATAATACCTCTGCAAGATATTTCTGACATTCTGAATAAAACATATTATTGTGTAACAAGTTTCACTATATTCTCGGAAAAATCTGTCGTAAATACGTATTGAATTCATTCAAAAGTTCCATAAAAATATAAGTAGCTAGCATCAGAAATCTTGAAAATTGCAATTCTTAAAATACTATTATTAAATTCAACTTAATGACAAAACTTTTGAGCGTTGTCTATTTTAATTTAGTTTAACTTAGCGTTTTATGGAGACCGATAAAAATTTGTCTCCTTTTGATAAACATAGAGTAAATTTTTAGATTGTGCTTTTGCCGAAACCGGCAGTCTGTCTCAGACCAAATTTTCTACATTTATCATAAGCTGAATATTTTTTAAAATCAGATTGATAAATTAATATGTAATGTTACCAATAAGTTAGCCAAGTATGTTACGAGTACTAAAAAACTCATATTATATGTATATGTTACCGTGATTGAAAAGAGTCTTTAATGTGTTTTATCACAAAAATGTCGTTTTTATAAAAAGTCAACTTTAGATATTCAAAACATAAAACGGGAATTTTTTCAAAATAGCGATTTTCAGAATGTTTTGCTTTTGCATTTATTTAGCGGTATCGTAATTCATATAGTATTTTTTTACTGGAAATTTAAGTTAAGGTTGAATTTTAAATTAAAATGCTTTTTAGGCATGGTTGCTCCACAAAGTTTTGCAGGCAGTTGAAAGTTCAATTTCCCATTAGTTGAAACGAAAACCGTCAAAGTTCTCATTGACCGTATCACTGGCATATTTTAAACCGTATTAATTACATTTAAAATGCAACACAAATTCGGGAACCTGTATTTTTTTGCGAATCTGAAAACTAGCTAGTATATTAAAACATTTTAAAATGATCAAAAATAAGCTTTTCGGCTAATTAAAACCTGCAACCAATATTTTGCTGTCAAATTTGGTATCCCTATTTGCATCAGTATTTAAAACATTTTGTAAAATAAATATAGATTATGGTTAGCGCGTTTGTAATGTAGGACTGTGAAGGCCAAAAATATTGTGTATGATCGGTTAAATTAATATATCATGCCTGATAAGTTGACAAGTTGACAGTTATATCATAAAATATTATTTAAAAAGAACCCGTTTATTAAGATCCTATTACTATCATCATCATACCCCAGACACTTTATGGTACATAGGGCTCTTCATTTCAAAATTTTGGTCTAGAACCACCTTTTCAATCAACATTTCATGTCAACCTTCCCAGGAATTGAACCCGGAATCTCAAGCATGATAGACAAACGCACCAACCACTACACTACGAGGTGGACATATCTTCACTTGATTTCCTAAGTAAGGAGTTCTACCTGAGAGGACCTATCGAGCCGAAAGCACTCGTCAAGGATTCCGGATCTATTTCACACACTGAAATGTATTCCTAATCCGCCTGGATACGAAGTTTTAAAAATTCTATGTAAAAAACGACTTAAAAGAAGGTACAATTATTGTTGACATTGTTGTTCTAGGCATATTTTTTTTGCATTTAAAAACAATATAATTTAAAACTGTTTATTCCTGGTTTTTCACAAAACGGGAATGTTCTAGAAAATTCATTATTTAGTATTTTTTTGCAATTTTGTAATGTAAATATAATTTATTTATAAAAACAAAGTAGTACAATTGAAGAAAAATCTAGTACGTAGGTACTACGAAAAAAAGCTTGTTTTGTAGAAAACAAGCTTTTTTTCGTAGTAAAATAAATTCGTTATTGAGAGCTGTAAGAAATAATTTTAATGTTTTTATAAAAGAACACTTTATTTTTCAAAGATTTTACCATATTTATTAGATCTATCTTCCTTTTGAAGGTCGAGTTAGATCATGTGACTACTTCTAACAAGTCTTGAAAATTTAATCTATTACAAAAAAATTGCCGCGATATATTTATTGTGCGTGTGTTTTTTTAGTGAAATTTTCCTGTTTTTATGTGAAGAAATAAGGATTGTTAGTTTATTTCCGGCAGAAAATTTTGCGTTTTTTTTATGTTTAGCATATATTTTTTTAATTTGTGATTCTTTCGTTGTTTCATTTTGTTAGTATTAATTACGTCTCAAGTCTTAAGCATTTGAACCGGATGTTTTATTGAAGTAAAATCATCAAGGCATTTTCCCCTTTGTTTTTATCCTCAGCAAAACCTCCCCTCTTCTTTGTTTATGTCTAATCTCTAAAAGTTATAACAAAGGATTTTTCACATTTCCTCGGGCACAGGCTAATCATTTAGCTTCTACGATATACTTTGAAAATCTGCTTCGTTACCCCATTAAAGTATTTTTTTAAGATCGTATCAAAGCAAAAACGTTCCGATTAAAAAAAGTAACTAAATAAAAAAAAGACACAAAAAATATCTGAAATGAAAGTACAGTTTTTTTTTAATCTGACAGTAATTTAAAATTATCTATGAAACATTTTTTTATTATGTTACCTTTCTGCATTTTTTCTGTTATTTTTAGCTAAGCGGCTTATGTATACATAGTAAAATAATTATTTAAATATTATGGAAATTTAAATGATTAATTATCTAAAAAGGTAATTATTATAAATTATGCAAAAACCTAACCGAGCATCTTCAGTGCCCTGAAAATACCCTTAGTTCGAATACATATTGAAAAACTGAAAGTATTTACAACAACTAAACTCTTCATAAAATTATGTATTGAAGGAAATAAATAATTGAATGATTTAACTCAAACTTAAGTGATTTTCATAACAAGTAAAGATAGTATATGCTCAGGAGCCCTAGGTAATTAGCATAGCAAAATTATAAAAAATAAATAAAACCCTTTTGTTATTTCCTGATCAGTACCAAGCGACTTTTGTGATGTAGTGAAGACACTCGAGTCACGCACGGAAGGTTCTAGGTTCGATTTTGGTGAGAACAAATCGAAATGTGATTTTTCTCAAACCTGGTTGTTCTGTATTGTAATTCACCGCTTTAATTGATCGGAGTTATGCAGAAATCAGCTAATTTACAATTTTGAAAATATGAAATATTGATGTTATCGAGTGCAGTAAGGTCAATTCTATATTCTCCTTAAGACAGCCAAACCGCTTTCATACAAAAAACTGTATTAATCACGTTCAGAAAATGGTATCGATCACAAAAACGGCATTTCTCAATTTGCAGAAAACACCCGCAGCAATAGAAGAATCTTAACGAATTTTAAAAGTCATTAAAACTAGTCAAATACATAATTGTATTCTTGTTTTTAATATGAAAAAAACACATATTTTCGTTGTTTATCATTTGCTAAAGTCAAAAACATTCCAACTCTTGTTTACATACCAAAAAAGTCCAGATCTTGTCTCGAGTTTACAATGCGACACAATCGGGACATTAGTGCATGCAAGCCATAGTTTGTGCTGTGTTGATTGAGGAACAGCACATTATTATTTCGCAACCGGTGGATCAGAACATTGAATGCCACCTGTTCCAGTAACGATGGTACATCAATTAAGCCATTCAGCAAATTAAACATAAATGTGGAGTCATTGTTATTTCTACGTTTTTGTAGACTTGAGATTTTAACATTGACTCCATTTCTCCGTAAGTGTAGTCTCCCCTTTCGAAGCCAATCATTCATGCTACTTTTTTTAGCAAACGATATTGCATCAATTTGATATGATTTATCCGGCCTACATAGAAGAGAGACCAGATCACGGATGCATATTTTAAAAGAGGACGAACAAGTGAGCAATATAATGTTTTAACCGTGAAAATATTAATAAAGTCACTAGGTGTCCTGCTAACAAAACCCAAGAGTTTTAGTGACTTGTTAATCATATGTTCATTATAGGTAAGTTTACAGTCTATGATAACTCCGAGGTCCTTAATAGACTTGACTATATCTAAATTAATATTTTATATTTTGTAATCAAAGGAGATAGGTTTTTTCATTCTTTAAAAAAACATCATTTAATATTTTTTGATATTTAATTTAAGGTAGCTGGCTTTGCACCACATATTAAAAGAATCCATATCTGACTGAAGCAGCAAACAATCATTTGTATTTTGAATAATTTTAAGAATTTTAATGTCGTCCGCAAAGAGCCAAAACCGAGTAAAGGAGAATACATTTGCTACATCGTTAATAAACAAATTAAAAAGAAGGGGTGCCAGATGGGCACCCTGGGAAACACCTGATGTAAGTAATTTTTAAATAGTGGGGTAATTTTACGAGTTATTAAAGATTCAAATAATTAAGGGATGGGGGATATTAATGATATTGGTCTGTAATTGCATACATCAGATTTGTTTCCCGATTTGAAAATAGGTCTTATATATAAGATACGACATCTTCCAAATATTAGGAAATATACCAGATGAAAGTGAAAATATAAATAACATAAATATTGGTTTGGCAAGAGTAGAGCAGCTTTTTTTTAACAATCTTTCTGGAACAATATTTTGAGTTTGTCCAAATTTTTGTAGACAAGGACTGGATTCAACTCCCTGGGGAGCTGTTTATATGAAAATATTACAACAGAGATGAAGAACATTTAAGAGAAGGTAATATGGAAGTCTAGGCATCTACAGGGCTTATGACCTGTCAATGGCTGGTTTAAGTGGCCACTTTACACACTGTGTAACATTCACCGTTCTGCCTATATTTGAACATCCATATTCCTTCAATTCTTTCATCTGTTGATGTTTGTGAAGTTAAGTTTAAGTTTAAGTTTAAGTTTAAGTTAAGTTAAGTTAAGTAGTTTCAGTAAGTAAGTTTAAGTTAAGTTAAGTTAAGTAGTTTCAGCTCTTTAACTTCACAAACATCAACAGATGAAAGAATTGAAGGAATATGGATGTTCAAATATAGGCAGAATGGTGAATGTTACACAGTGTGTAAAGTGGCTACTTAAACCAGCCATTGACAGGTCATAAGCCCTGTAGATGCCTAGACTTCCATATTACCTTCTCTTAAATGTTCTTCATCTCTGTTGTAATATTTTAATATTTCTGGAATACCATCAGGTCCTATGGTGTTCTTACTGGTAACTTAGTCATACAATGTGATATTTCAGTTAGTGATATTTTACATGTATTTAAGTCAAGTGTATTTATAAAATTAAATAAGGGGATAGAACATGAGAAATTTTCGTCAACATAAACAGATGAAAAGTAAATTCCAAAAAGGTTCGACATTTAAGCATTATTGGTTGCATGCACATAATTATGAAATATACTAGAAGAATATACATGAACATATCTCAGCTATCAATTATCATTCCAATTTTGTTTTGGTTTTATTTCAATTCAATTGAAATAACACAAAAACAATTCATCGATTCAAGTATATTTTTTTTTAATATGTATGTTACTAAAATTGTATAATTTAATATTAACACTCGATTATTTTTTATGTTTTCTTTTTTGGAATGTGATTGTTTATTTTTTTTATTTTTTTTATTTATGCTTTATTTTTCTAGATTGTTATTATATTTCATCACATGTTATTATAGTTAAACTTATTTTATTACTTTTTTTTATTCCCGTTAATTATCGTGGCTTAACACGGACACAGCCTAAAAAGCCTTAATAAGTTCATGAATCGGTTAATGAGTGTAATTTTGATCAATTTAGAATACGGGCATAAACTTTCAATCTCTTTCACTTCTTTATAATATTCTTCACAATCTTTGAGCTCCAAAATATCTTGCGGAGAATTTCATTTACCTTTCTGATCATGGCCTTTCGTATCGCTCTTCTTAGGAGACAACATTTTCCATTCCTCAATATGTTCTATGGCACATAATTTTTCAGCTATTTCTTTTCTGTCCAAGCCGCTTGACTTTGGAATAAGCTATCTCTTCATATAAATAATGCACCTTCTCTAGCCACCTTAAAGAAACGCCTGAAACATTATTATATATCCCCAGAATCTTGAACTTCTTGAGTTTTTACTGCTTTTTTTTTCTCAAATGTATTTTTTTATTCTCTTTCTTTCCTTGGTTCCTCTTTTTGTCTCCTTCTAAACCCATTATCTGATTCTATATTTTCCTCATCATTTTATACGTGCAACATAATGTAATTTTTTTTAAATGTATGTTAATATGTGCAAACCTTATCTCTCAATTAAAAAACAGCTGTTATTTTTTATTAATTAGGTTTTTTAAAAATATTTTTTTTAACGTTACATATATATGTATCTTTAATATATATTTATGATTTTGAAAGTATAAAATTTGGACTAATCTCTTCTTTTGAGCAGTCTGTTTTTTGGTAGGCTGGAAGATATTGCTTTTAGCAATACGTCGGCCAAAGTAATTATTCTTTGTACTTGAAGTTTTATATAAATAAATAAATAGATTAATAAATAGACTATCAAATTCGTATTACTGTAGACTTGAGTGATGACTTCGCATTTAAAAATTCTTTACAAAAATCTAGGGAATAAAATATTTTAGGAGTTATTAAACAAATCGCAAATTTTTAATTTTTTTTTAAGTTTAGGTATTTATTTTATGTTTAACGTACGTTCATGCAAGCTTTTATTTTTTTGTAAACGCACGCACATGCCGTAGATTTTTTTGTATATTTTTTTGAATGTTTAGTTTGAAAACAAATGTAAAATATCAATTTATCAAATAAAGAAGGAAATAGAGAAGTTTATATTATTATGGTCACACTTTTTTCATTCAAAATTCTAAGAATTTTAGTGAATTTACAAAAATACAAAAGCCTAACACTCTTTTTAAAAATTATTTATATTCAAAATGTTATGCTTTACCACTGCGGTTCAGAGATTGACAAATAATATACTCAAAATACCGTTGAAAGTATTGAATTATACTCGGAAAATGTATTTATGTAGAATACACAAAACACAAACCAATTAACCTCTGGTCAGTCAGTTTACCCAAACAAATCGCCTAAACAAATATTGTTTCGGTTTCAAAAGTAAGCGGTCAGATATGTTTGTAAGCAATACAACGACAAGTTGTAAGTCCTTTTATGAATATTCATTGACACTCGGATAAAATGGACTCATGTTTGTTTTACAAGCGTTATCAACACCGACTACCCAAATTACTAACAAAATTGGCTTTTGAAGTGGGACGGCAAAGCAAATAACTAGAAAATGACAATTCAATCCAATATCTCGGGTTTAAGGTTTAGTGTCACGGGTTTTAAATCATTTTTTTATTAATTTTACAATCTATTTTATGACACTATTACAAGCTCATTCGATTTAGTTGTACTGTTTTTTTAAAAGTAACTGAGATATGTTGCTTTATTTTTATTATAAAGGCAATTTATGTTTAAGCACACATATCTATAGACTATTATAAAATTAAACTGTATTATCAGTGTTTCGGAAAGTCACTCCTCCCATCGACGGGTGATATATTTAAAAAAAATATTTTATATCACCCGTCGATGGGAAGAGTGCTCTCTCAAAACTGTAGTAGTATTTTTGTAAAATAATAAAATTGTGTAACACTGATAACAAAGTTTTATTTTCATGATTATTTAAAGATATGTGTGTTTAAACATAAATCGCGTTTATAATAAAATAAAAAAAACTAAAATAAAAACTAAACTGTTGTAGCGTTCTTGGAAAAGAATAAAATTTTGTAACGCTGATAACAAAGTTTTTTTTTCATAATAATTACGAAGTGAATGCCAATTCAATTAATAAGACACATCTATATTTATTGTTTGCCTCATGTTTAAATAGTCTGCGCGTCTGAATACTATGTAAGAGGTCTCGGTTAGACTCCTGACATGATTGACATGAAATGTTAATTTAAAAAAAATGTTTTTCACTAAAACATTTAATAATTCCTAAAGCGTAAGACTTATCTTCGACCTCCATGTAACAAAAATGGTCAAGATACGTTGCGGACGATGTACCAATGCAGTGTGCATGAACCATTAGGTGTGGAAAAGAAATGATGAGATCTTTACATAAAGCGATCATTTTAAGCGAATTAACATTTAAGTATCTCATACAGATCAAAATTTAATTTACATTAATCAAACCATGTATTAATATTATTTCAAAAATTTTAAATAGTCAATGCAAAAACAAAAAATTATTAAAAAATTATAAAATTTAAAAAAAATAAAAATATTCGTTACCTTGTTATACCTAGTAAAGGAAAATATAATGTTGAATTTAGTACATGTCAAAAATCTTTCACAAAAAGGCTTGAAGTATAGTAATATCTCAATATCCCTTTTATATGAAATCGGTGTATTTGATATTTTATTTAACAACCAAACTTGGTAAAAAGTATTTCAAGTCATGATACTTATTTGTGTAGCTAAAAATATTTTTGAATAAGAAATAAATGGGGTAAAAATAGACCTTTTCAGAGGTAGCGTGCGTACATGAAAGGTATTTTGTAAAAAAAAATGTTTTTTTTGTTTTGAAACAAAACTTGTTGTGATATTCGTATTCACGTCAAAGATAACTTTTATAACATTAAGGTTTTCACAAAATTGGAGATAACTTTTAACTATCATATTAAGCATTTAGAAATAACATTTTCAAAATTAGCTTAAAAATCGTTTTACGAATTTGTAATTCTTGTTTTGAAATACAACAATCTTGTAGAACGTACATTTAACTACGTTCAAAGTAAATTAATGATTTATTTTAAATTTAAAAAATATATATACTTCTACTACTGTCAACACGAAATTTTACTGTAGGGGTAGGCAGAGCGGATAAATCTCTACATAAGTCTGTGCTGACATGCAATCATAGCTTATTGCTCATCGTACATGCCCTTCAGTTGTGTCTATTTTTGCCATGACCGGTTCAAGAACTTTGTTTATCTGATCATGATATGTCTTTTTTGGTCGTCTTCGTCATACGTTACAATTAGTTTTTGTGATATATTTATTCTTTTCCATCCATCGGTCATCCATACTAATGTGGAAAACCTTACTATAAGAAGGTAAAGTGTTACAGGTAAATGTGCTGTCGGTGAACCAAAACATACTGATTTCATTTTTTTAGTAGGCACATTACAATATTTTATCTGAAACGCTATGTTAAGCAAGAAAAATTTATTAATGATTTGAATGGACTGTAGTTTACTTTTTTTTTTCTTTTATCGTATTTTTTTATGAAACGTTCTTTCCGTTCTTATTATAAACCCAAATACTGAAATTAAGAAGCAAATATTGGCTAATCGTAAACAAATATATTATAAAATGGGAATTAAATTCTGGTAAAATGTGTAGTACCCTTCGGATCCAAAGTTTGTAACCATATAATTTGTATAGTATATTTATTTTTAAATTACGGTATAGCTTAATTTTAAGATGTATTTTTTTAAAGTATATTTTTTCAATGAAAATACATTTATGAAAAAATAAATAAAAAAATGTCATGGCTCATATTACATTGGGATGTTAAAAAAGTTATCTCAAATTCATGTATCAAAATTTCTTGTATGAAAAATTACAAATTAATATGAATTTTTTTCTGACGTGTTTAACCACTACTACAGGTAACCGTAGAGGACTTTTAAATTTTCAAGAAACGTATGCAATTTGTGATTAATAATTCTAGATAGGTACTTCGTCACATCTTTTTTTGCTTTGCTTTGCGCGGGCAACCCCGTTGATCTATGAAACGGATGCGGCAAGCTTTTCTTCTATGTAAAACGCAACAAACATGACGAACAACTGAGCGGGACGTGAGATCGGTCGTGCTGATCAAAGCCGTACGAGGGATCTGAAATTCAGATCCCTTGAACCTAAATGTTTTTAATATTATTTTTAATGTGTTCTTACTGACCACGTGCAAATTCATAGCTAACATTGTCGAACCGCTACAAAATGGAGTATCTGAACGCATTCTTAGAATACGTCACAGGGTATCGATAAGATCAAAGCAGGGACACGATTTTCATCTGTCTGTCAGCCTTTTGACTTATTTTTTTGAAAGCTGTAATACCAAGAGGGTTGATGATGTAGTGAATTGCAGCTTATCTCAATATTGTTTTTTAATGAAAGTTTCGGTTTTGCGTTTTCAAGTTAATGCTGGAGATATGTAACCACCAAGCCATGCTATTCTTTGTGACAGGTAAAACCATTCTTCAGCCCGTGGATTTATAGGAGTAATCCAGTTTCATCTCTGTAAATCAAGATGGCAGGTTTTCTTACTATGTATTGGCGGATCGCTAATGTAAAATTACATAAAGTTTTTTAGATGGATTTTAAGAAATCGTCTTGTTGCATTTTTCACTTGTATTTTAAAAATGGTTTCTAATGATTTTGTAAATTGATTTAAGAAATATTTTTGTTGAAACAGTTTATCTAAACTGAGTCTATATTTTTCAAATTAGTGGTAACTTCTTTGTTAAAATGATTTGATGTGCAATCAAGGAAGGTTTTGCTTTCGGAGCCATATATATTATATTATGTGAGATCAAGGTGTTTATGAAGCTAGTAAAAAGACAGCAGAAGTTTTTTAGTTCAATTAAATCTCCTTTAGCTCTTTGTTACTAGATGATAAGTTTGTAATAAAATTAGTTAATCATCAGATATTCCACACCACCATAATTAAATTCAGACTTGGATTTATTATTCATTGCAGTTTGAGTTTTCTTTAATTTTCGTTTAAATGTGTAAACATAATAATAATAGATTTTAACAAATTTAAATCAAATCAAATCAGTTAAGTTATTCAAAACATACTGGGTCTGTTTAAATTCATATTGAAGTAATGCTTTTTGTACTTCTAAATATTCATAACATACCTACTGGTTCTGTTTCATTTCATGTTGAGATAATATATTTATGTACTTTCTAAATTCATAAAGCAATAAGCTTTAGATGTTGTTCATACATTGAAACGCTTCATTAGGAAGCATATATTAATAGACATTTTTTGTCTCAATCGGAATTTAAATTTTAAGAATATTATTATAAAAAAATGTTGACTTAGAAAATGTGTTTGACTCGAGGTTTCGTGCGGTGAATAGGGTACGTGGGATGGAGGAAATTTGCTTTTGTAAAAGGTTTTAATGGTCTCATGCTTTGCTCGGCTCATCTGGTTACTGGATGGAAGAGTTCAGGTGGGTGCTTCGGCCCCCAAAATTTCTTCATCACAATTTATACAAATTATACGGGAATATATATATCAATCATGATTTTTCTTTTAAAACTAAAGATAACTACGTTATTGTTTCTCTAGTTTCCATTGTAAAAAAGGCCCAAAAGGATGCAACCGACTTTTTTCAAATACACGTAGTATTAGTCGTTAACATAAGATGAGTCCTTTTTTTCCGAATTTATAAATGAGTACCAAACGTAAGCCATTCGAAAGGAAATTTTCTGCTCTACAAAATATTGTGTTTGTTTGTGCGTTACAAATATTATTTTATTTGATCAAAAGCCTACAAAATGGAATGTCCAGTAGTCGAAAGTGACCATTTTCGACGGTTTTTTCTGTTCGCATTCAATCGAAAGACTAAAACTGTTAAAGCTGCTCGCGGTATTTGCGCAGTGTACGATGAAGATGCTCTGAATCATTGACTTATTTGTTGCATTTGTTTTTGTCGTGTCCTCTCGTTTTTTTTATTTGGAAAAAAAACGGACAAAACTTTTATTTACACCCGATTAAGGAAAATTTTTTTTTTGAAGGCGAATAAAACCACCAAATTTAACCTTACTGTTACGCATTTGTGATATTTTATTTATCATTTCTTATTTTATAGAATTACGAATAGTAATGGTAATATCGTATCGTCGGCTCGTAGTTTGAATCGTTTGTATTAATTAATAAAATGGTCTCAGACGAAGTCATAAAGGTAAGGCTATATTTAGATGTATAAAGGCCAAGAAAATTGATACTTCGCTGTAACAAAGAAAATTAATTAAGTTTGACCCGCGATAAATAAGTAAAAAAGGAAATTAGGAGACTTTTATACGTCAGAAATAACATTATGTGAATACATTGTATACAACTTTAGTTGTCAATACTTTACCGTGTCCGGGCGGATGAAGAATAGAAATATTTCCGCAATACAATCAGAAGAAGCAAATATGGAATATTAAGTTTTATGAGTTTTGTCAAATATTTTTTATACAAGCGAGATATTTTAATTTTGATGGAGTTAAGCGCCTACATAACAAATGTTGATCAAAGTGTTATTATCTACTGAAACTTTTGATGGATTGTTAAACTCTTCCTTCCCGGTGATGTGTACCTAGTACACATTGAATCTCATGACTTTAAATCTCTTTAAACATAATAAATTATCGAAAAGAATTTTTGATATTCCTCCGTTATGCGTACCAGTTAACATATTTTTTATCAAATAATTCATACTTTTTGGGAATATAACAAAAAAAAAAAACAGAAATAAATCACTAATAAAATAGAAAGATTGGGAAATATGAAGTAAAAGAGTACAAAATATAATTATCTCACACACTCTTTATGTCTCATTATCGATAATACAGGTATATTCAGCAAAGTTGCCAAAACTTTTGCCAGATGCCAGTTAGTAGTTCTCCAAGATCTGTCAGGGATGGTTCTTTCACCATAAGCAAAAGGTTTTTGTATATTTTTAGCAATAAGATCGGAAACAAAATCACTTTTGACTACAATTACTAATAATTTAAACAATTTTTAATGAATATTTTATTTTTTCAATTTAAAACCTCTCATTTTTGCATGAGTACATAGAGCACCGTAACGCGCGGATCTTTTTGGCACAGTTAAGGAAATATTAAAATACGTTACTAGTTGTGAAGGAAGATAGTGGTAAGGCAAGACAACTGATTAAAAAAAATATGTGTATAATATTTATTGCCACTATATTTCGTACTGTTTTTTTTTCTTAGTGCACCGGTTGCAAGTGATAAATAAATGCGTATTAAGTCGTAGTAGAGCTGAAATCGAGCCTCCAACCTCTGATTTTAAAGTAAAAAACACTACCGTAGAAATATTACTAGACTCGCTACTTAGCCGTTTTATAATAAAATAAACAATAGAGTAGGGGAGGAACACCATTAAAAACAAAAACACCATATACTTCAATATGTAATAAAACTAAAAGAGTGGGCTTTTATGATCAAAAAAATTCAAAAAAATATATTTGTAATAAACATATAAAAATATAAAATTTAAACCGCACATTCGTATTCTTTAAAATATAGATATTTACGAACAAGAAAATAATTTTAAGCCGTCGCACAGTGTTTCGAGTAGAACAAGCTAGGTTGACAAAATTATTTTAGATGATATTTCTGCGTAAAAATATTACATTGTGTGCATAAAATACAATTTTTGAAAAAAAATTAATCAATAAGGACTTTAGGTATTTTAGTAAAAAATATTCATTGTATTGTAAAATTAATGTTTATTTAAACAATATTTAGCCGGACAATATTACATGGAATCATATTTGAATTATTTTCTTAATATTTGAATACATTTTTACATAAAGAAAAAATACGTATTTATAAATATAAACGTAAAATTTAATATAAAAAAGTACATCTAAAAATAAAACATTTCATTTCGATCAATTGCTACGAGATATTTTTTGTTTAAAAATGTCAATTAGTAAATATTTACATACCTAATGCCTACACATGTTCACTATTAATCACCTAATTATGGTTAATTATTCAGTCTCAGAACCTTCTACGAAAAACGATTTATAAAATAGTTTTAAAAGCACAAGAAATAAAACCGTATTAATAACTAGACTGTAAGAAGTAAATTACAAAAATCATTTAAAACAATGAATGTAATAAAAGTAATAATAAAATATATATCTTCATCATATGTACAGGTAGTTAACAAATTATTTAGAAAATATTTTTAAAAAGCTATTTCAATCCTAAAGACAAACAAAAAATTAAAACTAATTTTGAAAAAAATACATAAACTCCCTGTTTTATATATTTTTTTCTACACTACCCAAAAGTTTAAATTAAAAGAAAAACATTGCAGAAACCTTATAAATTTAACTGGAAAATACGAATCTGTGGTTATTAATTTTCCATTGAAAGTGTCTTTAAATTTCAATTAAAATAGTAATAAATGTATTCTAGTATCTAATATGATGGGACCCGAAAAAATAGGGTATTTCGTTTACTTAATTGTATTGATTTAAAAAATGTTTAAATTGGTATCCGTTTATAAATAAATAAAAATCGCACAATAAGTTTTTCTGGGTTATTATGGCGTGTGTCGTTCGAACTATTTACCGACGTGACGTTTCGGATCACATTCCAGCGTCCATCATCAAGGTTAATGTACAACCAGAAAGAAGCAAATGAGTGCATGCAGGCTTAGCCATCCCGAAAAATTAACTTTGGCCGAATACCCCAAAGAAACGGGTCATCAGTTTACCTTCTAGCCGATAATCTCGAGGACAACTTGCTCACCACATACAGCACATCGCATCTGAGGGCATAAGTCACCTTGGCGGTGTCCACATACACGGAAAATTTGTTGAACGAGAAAAGCTACCCGAAGGAGTTCTCTGTAACTGAAAAATAGCACCTTAGTGCTAAAAAAAAGTAATCTAGAAGTACCTAATATGTACTTCATTGGATTGAGAAAAAAGGGAAGTGAATTATTTACGGACTGGGATGTTGATTGGACATGATTAATTCGCAGAAATTATTACAAAACTTTTAAAAAGCCTTGAAATTATTTTTGGAAGTTACCAGATCTGTATATCCGACAGAACCTATAACAGGGTCACGGATAATAGCAAGAAGCTCCACTCGGTAAATAAAGAGAGAGAAAAGGGGACAAGACCACGGAACGTGTTTAGAAGACTGATTAGGATAACCACAGCAGCACGAATCTCGGGAACACCAAAAAGTCACCAAACTCAATTGATAAAAGAGGCAATCGAGATCTACAAACATCCCGACAATGTAAACAGAGATGATCGCGCATCTATTTTGAACGCATCCCGCGTTCAAAGTCAGCCTGGTGGCCAGTTATAAAGAAATCACATAAAAGCGTAGATTGCGAAGCGCCACAGATTTCAAATTGAGAAGCTGTATACAGCAACGACTGCAACTCGGTGCAAATCCTGAGTACATAAGGTTACAAATCTATTTTACAAATAACATCAACCCTGATGATGGAGACTGTAATGAGATCCAAAATGTTTGTAAATAGTAGCAACGATACCCGGCATAAAAACCCTGAAAAAACTTACTGTGCCTCTGAACGGCGGTGAAAATCTAAGAAGTTTAAAAACATTTCGTTTCGGTTAAGTCATCTGACATATGACATTTTATTAATCTGTGTTGAGATATTTGTGTAATACATTTTTATTTTTAAAAATATTTGACATTAGTTCAATGAAATCAAATCAAATTTGATTGATTTTTTCCGAATCAGGTCACAGTCCACGCAATAATAACAATCTGGTGTTCTGAAAAACAAATTTTATGATCGATGGTTTCCATCATCGTTATCATGGCAATTTACCTGTTCATAAAGCAATAACACATTTTTTTCGGTTGAACTCTTAATTTGGGCAGTAACGGTTATTTTATGTTGCTTATGTTTATTTATAGTTTATTTTTATATTCTTTTTTTTCACATTATAAACGCATACGTCCTGGCTTTCCGCAGTTGTATGCTTGTTTACGTGAAAATAAGTTAAGCTTTTTTTTTATTTTGTACACGGTCTTGAAAATGCAAGTTGATTATATTGTTATGATAATTGTTACAACCAATGGAGTGTAAAGTTTCCGCAAACCGAGTTGTGTAGTATTTCTAGTGAAAATAAAGTTAATAATTGCAAGTATACATTAACCTTGATAAAAGCGGCATTTATAAATACTGAGTTTCATGTTTTTGTTTCAAAACACCCTAACTAATAAGTTTAATTAACAACCACGAAAATAGATGTTCAAATTTAAATCTTTATTTTTTTAAATATTTATGTTTACAGCCCATACGATAAAAAACACAAAATACGTTTTTTTTTTTAATATCAAAAATAATATAGGTAACGTAAATAAAAAATATTAATGGAAAGTCCTAAAATGATAAAACAAATTTATTATAAAAAAAACTTTATGTGAGCTTTAAGTCTAGACGACCTGTTTTTTCCTGGTTCGGTACGTAGGTAAATATAACATAGTAAATTATGTTTTGCAGACTAACCCCGGGGAAAATCCTTGAGAAATCTTCTCGTTTGAAGTCGTGAATGGAACTTTTAATAAAACAAAATACATTCGTTCTCCAGAAAACAATTTCCGACGCTTAGACATAAGTAACATTTATGAAATAACATTCACTCGTAAGATAAGTATTTCAAATCACGGAAAGTTAACAGTTTGAATTCTACACGATGAAAAATAAGTAAATAAGAAAAGGAAGTACGAGTATATATATTTACATAATTATTTGCAGTTATGTTCAAATGAGACCCAGAATTTGAAATAAAAAAAAAATCGTGCATAAGATATTATTATTTTCATGTATCTAAAGGTTGGTGGGATTTTTAAAGATATATGTGTCAATTTTTAGCGCGATTTGTCATTTATTTTGTTTGAGGCAGTTGCGTAAACGCGTCTATCTTTGGTGTGTTCTGAAAATCCCTAAAGAGATGCTTTCTGTAAACAATACTGCCATTCAGCACATCACTATGGGTAATGAGACATGAGTGTAAGAGAATGACGTGGAAACAAGTCGACAATCTATAAAGAGACGCTTGCTAACTGAACCATAACCCAAAAAAACAAGGTAAAGTCGATAAAAAATCAGGGATATTGACTGTTTTCTTCAATTATCAATGTATTGTTCACTCAGAGTTCCTTCAAACAGGTCAGATGGTGAATAAAAAATATTATTTAGGCATATTGAAACATTTGAGGGAGAAAATTTGTCAAAAAAGATCACAACTGTGGAAAGATAACTCTTGGCCGTCTCGCAACTTTTTCCTTGTACGCAATTATTTGGATAGAAACAACAAAAAAATAATTTCTTCAAAAACATTTTCTACCTGATTTGACTCCGTGAGACTTTTTTCTTTTCTCTTAAATCAAATTACCACTTTGCGGAAAGCATTTTGACTCGATTGACAGTAAAAAAGAAAATTCGTAGAGGGAGCTGAAACCCATTCCGAAATCGGCCTACGAGAAGTACTACGGAGATTAGAAAAAACGTTGGTTTTTGTGTTTTGACTCTAATTATGTCAATTTCGAAGGAGATTAAATAAATATTTTTGATTAATTGAGCATGAGTTGTTTTTTTTTTTACCGATTTAGGGTCATATTGGAACGTACGGTTTGTGAATATTTGTTTTTTTGTAATATTTGGTATCCGACATGTGACATAAAATATTTTTGTAGCTTGGGTCTAAAAAGACCAATGTCATGAACATTAATTTCACAGGAGGTTAATAATATTGAATTCATGTTCAAAAAAGCTATAAAAATATGTATAGTGGAGCTGGGTAGAAGTAAAATAGATTGTCTCATTCACCCAAACCAATATTGAATCACCTACTCCACAAACGTGTAGTTGATGTTATGTTTTTATTATTTTATTGTGCGTTTTATAATAAAAAAAATACAGGTATACAATTAAATATACACATACATACGTCATGTTTAAAACTGTCTGAACATTTTGTTATTTTGCTCTGTATTCTTCTTTTTTATATTCTTAAATGTGAAAAAAGGTATTGTTAAGTATTCTCGGCACGGGTAACACCAGTGAGGTAACATTATTTTTATTATTAATCATTGTTTAAAATGTAAAAACAATATGAATAAAATGAATAAATGAATGCATATTCGAGCGTGGAAGACTGATAACTTTGCCTTCCATTCAAGAAAAAAGACCCAGATACAGAGTTAGAGATAGTGATAAATAATGTGTAATTCTTGTAATATTGCTTGTTTATTGTATTTTGCTAAAGTCAACGGATGGGAATCGTTGATATTCAAACATAGACAGAATGGTGAATTTTACAAAGTTATTACTTAATAGAGGCATTGACAGTTCAGAAGCCCAGTAAATGCCATAAAATAAACATACGGCTGGTTGACTTTCACAGTATTATAATTACTTTATTTACTGATTGTCGGGTAAACGCACTAAATAGTACAACGAGAGAAATTTAGCAAAAATTTAACCTGCGAGTAGCGAGTAAAAAAATAAAACGAAAAAAGAAAATAATAAATTATAAATAATGTATCCACCAACCCTAAAATGGGCCTAACACATCTTACATTTATCGTCATCATCACTCCTTTTTTGGCATCTAGTGGTGCATAAGGCACTGCATTGGTAAACAGAGTGCAGCGTAGTTTGATCTTCTGTTTCATGAAGGTAAGGTGATGACTCTTTCGCATCAGGTACCAGTCCAGGGGCAGTGAAATATTGTACGAGAAAAATCAAATCTACGTCCACCCTGCCGAGAATCGAACCCAAAACCTTAAAAATGGTTCACAACGAGGCGGACTTATCTGCATTCAATTTCCGTATTCAGAAATTTTCCTTTTTTTTTTCATCTTTCATTACGCAAAGGCAATCGATATGCCGCAAAGACTGAAGTTAACAATCATTATGCGTTTCAAGACTTTCTTTATTTTTTTCATGTTTTCTTACCATCGTGCGCCGTGATCCACTTTCAAATTCGTACCTTTGTACAAATTTTAAATCATAAAATAAACCAAGATAAACCAACCAATAAACAAACAATATACTCTAGAAAAAAATGGCACTAAGTAGATGCTAACATAAATAATGAACGACTTACTGAAATTGAACATGTTAAATACTTAGGACTAACAATAGACAGACAATTAACATGGACAATTCATATCAACAATTTAATTAGCAAAGTGGCGACATTATCGAGTCTTTTTTTTTAAATCAAAAACTTTGTTCAAAAACGAAAACATTCTAATGGATGAAGCCTATGTAAAAACTAATATATGTTATACGCAACTACTATGGGGAGCAGGATATCAAAATGACATAATCAGACTACAAAGACAACAAAATAAAATATTAAAGTTAGTATATGACCTTCCCTATCTAACTGCAACTAGAGAACTTTTTAAACAAACTAAGCAATTAAATATAACTGAACTTTTTAAACTAGAATCATTAAAATTTATCCATAAGTTAGCCACTAATGTAATTGTAAACGAAGAACTAAAACTTGTAAAAAAATATAGTCAACATGGACATAATACGAGAATATCAGACAAATACCATATACAACTTTCTCAAACAAGACAAGGACAATCAAGACTAATGAACCAGGGTAAAAAAATGTATAAAAAAAAAATACTAAAAAAATACAAGCGATTGGTGTACAAAACCAATCCACCATTACGAGCAGATAAGGGAACGGTGATATTTGAATCAATCAACTTGTATTAAACAAATAATATACCTTTTTTCTTAATAAGTAGAGGAATTTTTCTAAGAATTTGAACTAAAGTATTTATTCATTGTCAAGCAGTTTTTTTATATACAGATTTTTTTGGCGTGGTTATATTTATTGTAAAAATGTCTGAATTGAGAATCATAGAAATCACTGAAATATAAATACAAATGAATACGTCGTCAGCCCGGATATGCGGAGTCCAGAGTGATACGGATCAATCTTGAAATATCAGTGCACACGTTCGGCTCCCTTCGGCAATGCTCGAGGGGGTCCGAAACACGGCAAGCCTCGCAGGGCTATTGAGACGCATCGAATACTAATGGTATAACTCCACAATTTTCAAAATTCACACACTTTCTTAAAATAAATATTTTACCGGTATTCATTAAATGTTCGAGTTTAATTATTTTTTGTCTTTAGACGCAAATGCCTGGTAGTTTATAATAAAACTACAGCCACTTACCAGATCTTACCTAAAAATTCACGCTGAAACAAGTAAAAGCGGTATTGCTTTATAATAAAATTACGTATTAGACCGAAAAAAAACCCTATTCAAACATAAACTCAAAAGGGTGAACTTTTAAAAAATTGTGCTTAAAATCACCGGAAACGGCGGTGTATTAAGAAAAAGAAGAAATATTATAAGATAGAGGTATTTAAAAACAAATATTTAACTTACGAATATCTCAGAAAATTACTTGCAAGCCTGTCAAAATCCAAAACCTTAAAAACGTGGTATACATAAAAATTAAAACTTATTCAGAATAAAATTGTTTACAATAATAATAAAATTGTCAGTTCGGTATACGGCTGCATTTGTGAGAGTTTGATTTTCAAATTAAAGGTTTTCTTGCAGACATAGCAACTTCTACTTATGTATTGTAAAGTTGGCAATCTTAAAATTTTTACTCATTATATCACTACTGTTTCTTAAAATAATCGTGATTATTTCATTACTGATTAGAAATAAATTATTAACTGGTTAAAATACAAAAAAATCTATTATTGTATTAGTTTGTTGTGATTTTCTCAAAATAGAGGAAAATGTATTTTGCCGAGTTTGCAAATAGTACCCTCGTGTAATGATTAACAATCTGTTTTCCATAATTCAAAAAGACTTATTTATTTACAAAAATAAGAGAGATATATCAAGTTTTTTATAATGTGTAGACTCAAGTGACATCAAAAGTACACAAGAGTTAAGCACCTTTGTATAAATCCCGAGAAGAGGGGAGTCTCTTCATAGCAAAGTGCAGATTTATTTTTTATTTTTGTTTCAAATTTTGTATAAAATCATAAAATTCTGAATTAATTAATACCTAGAATATGTCCATATACTTTTTATATTCTCAAAAATGATTTTGACAGGTAGGAAAAAATTGCCTTATGGCAATCTATATTTTAAAAACATTTTGAAAACTCAATAAAAAATAATTTATGTACTATTATTATTTCATACTACACAACATTAAATAAGTACTTCTTCGAAAAAATAATTATAATTTGCATGTTCCTTAGTTATTATTTTTTGTTAAAAACGCCTAGGAAATAGTTTATGATATTTTGTACAATTTGTTATTCTATTAAATAAATAATTAGGGATTATATCTGTAGGTGAACCGTTCAAAAAAAAAAAAAATTTTTTTTACACTTTCTTCATTTTTAAGATTTTTTTCTATTTACATAAGTATGGTACAGCTACAAGTTTTTTTTACAAATGTTATTTTAGATATATTGTATTATATTTAGTTATGTATTTTCGATATGTGTTATCAGCTAAAGGATACTTAACCTAAACGTAACCAGCGCACTACATTCGGTGAACTATGACATGGAATGCTCTCCAGCAGAAGTGAGTAACTGTAAGAATAAAGTAATTATTCTGAAAAAAAAACTACCCATTTGCAAAATCATTTTAATGGCCCAAGGGCACCTAAAAAATTCTTGAAAAATAAATGACAAAATGGGTTCCATGAAATGGACAGGAAAATGTAGAATAGGTGTCACAACCAATGTTGTTGAAAACGCAACAATTTACCTTTTAAGGGCTAATTTTACATTTTCAAAATATTACAACAAGAAAAGTATTTCAATTTAAAAAAAAAAAAATTTTCGCTGTGCAACTGGTCCTTTGCATAAAAATAATTCATTATCACCACTTGTCAGGCGTTTTAGAGTATTAAGGTATTGTGAAAATTGCGCTGTATTCTATAAATTATCCATAATAGTAAAAATGTGAGAATTTCCTCAAGTGGACTTGGGGCACTGTTATTGTGCCCCAATTAGCGGGCTATAAAGCTGCCGAGCGGGGCGGGTGGAAGGGGAGAGGTTTAGGGAATAAGAGTGAAAATGTAGGGGAAAGGATCCACCGAGGCCTTGGCCTAAATGAAAGCCTGTTGCTACATGACCCACTTCCTGTCTTCCAGTCCGACTGGGGCGCGACTTGTTGCATGGTACTCGTGAGTTATACCCGGCTCTACCTCACTCGTCATACTCTGGTGGGCCGTTATGATTGATCGCTCTTGTAACATACTCACGGACCGAATCCATTAATAATGTTGTTGTTATTATAGAACCTGGCGGGCGCGTACACAGTGGGATGATTAAGTAAATTTAAATATAAACACGGCAACACGAAACAACCCTGTAGTGGTCGCGCATGTATTTATTTATTTAAACACTTTCAATACATATTCAGTTTACATACATATGCATAAGGGCGGATAGCGGGCATATTGCCTTAAAGAATAATTTTTCCTACTTACCCAAACCGTTCAATTTTAGAAAATTAGTGGGATATGAACATATTGTTAGGATATTATAATATTTTTAGCATAAAACAAAATATTGAAAAAAAAACATTTTTTTTTTAATAATAAAAAATGACTAAATATCTTCACTATATTATGATGAGAGACGGAAGTAAAGGAAAGTTTTTAACATTAACATAAGTAACATTCAGGAAGTGACGTTTCATACGGGATTTTATTGTAAATAAAGAAGGAGTGTCTCTGACATTAGTGGGAAGACTTTTCCATAAACGAGCCGCTACTTTTTTAAAAAGGGAGGCAATAAAATTAGAGCAGTGAATGATTATTGAATGAGTATTGTAAATATTCATGTAAATGCTGTGCCCAATGTCCTTGGGTATAAAGTGAATTTATATTTTTTAACTGTCCTTTTCCATCGAATGGAAGTAGTGTTCCTTATTGGAGGCTAAGAGCAAGAGAAGTTGGGACACAAGATATTGGAAAGTAAAAGGATGCATATTAAAGAATACCAAAAATATTTTTTTAACATAAACATAAATTTTAATTAACATTTGGACAACATTCTTTATACGTAGTGTATAAATCTATGCAATGTCTCGCAGCAGTCTCCTGAAATGGTATTTTCCCTTTGACAAAATCCAAACTTATACACTTATACACTTATCCCGAAAATGTCTTTCATTCTAGAAAACTTAATATGTTCATCCAGGACATTTTTTTTGGGGCCACAAAAGATAAATTTATCAGAGCAAAAGTCGTACAAGGATTTGGTACTTAATAATTCAAATTACAGTAAAGCCTCGTTCGAGCATTCTGTTGGGTCTTCTCTTGATCGCATGACTGGAAATGTGTCAACGGCTCTTTTTTTAAATTGTCTAATGTCCAGTACGTACCTTCATTAGTTAAATCAATATTTCAAAATAATAAAATTGAAGTAGTGTATAACATTAAAATAAGCGGCTTTAATTGCGGAATTATGGAATGAATTTTGGAGTCAAGTAATTTTTAAAATAATGGAGAAAGTGTTTAAAATATACAATATAATATACATTTGAAAAAAAAACGACAGTAGAAATATGGTGAACTTTTATAACTTAATTTCATCATCATTACTTTGCCGTAGCTAATGGTGCATAGGGCACTGTATTAGTACACCAATCGCAGCGTGTATTGATCATTTTTTGTAACACACAGGTAAGATGATCAGACTTTTGCTTCAGGTACCAGTCCAGGGACTTTGAAATATTCTGGTGTGAAAACACCCTTTTAAATGAATTTATCATATAAACCATGTCGGGAATCGAACCCGAGACATCTTGCATTAAAGGCAAATGCACTGACCATTACACCACGAGACCGACAGCTAATATATGTATATAAACTATAACTTCATATAACATAAATGAACAAAACTTTTCTTGCCATTTATGTTTGCAACTTGCAACATAGTAATGAGGAAGAATGATATTATTCGACATAAGCGCTGATATTTTCATGTAATTTGCATAAATCACAGTGGAAGGGGCAATTAAGGCAGTGGAGCTAAATTTAGCTAAAACCTCGGCTTATGAAATTAAAAATTTCAAGGAGTAACTCGTTTATGACAAACAAACATTGCCTTTAACTATCAGCAAAACCGATCGAAAGATTTACGGTCTTTTAAACGGTGTTGGTATGTGGAGGGAGTGCTTTCATATGTAAATACTGTTGTAAAAATTAAAATTAATCAAAATTTCTGCATGTGACATGCAGTTAAAATATTATAACAACAGTCCTTGATTTGGATCAAGGAACTTGTTGACCCGTAGTGTGGTTGGAAAGAGCTCTTCAAATTCGTGATGCGCACATTATAATGATCATCTTCAAATGGACATCTCATTATAATTACTGTATTTATCGAAGACTTCCTTGTACAACATGACACGTATTCGAAAAATCCATTTCCTGTATGATTTCTTCCAGTTTATGCTTACGCTGCGATTAACTTACGCTCCGGGACTTTATGCTCGATCTAAGATATCAAAGTATCAAGAGGAAAAGTTGAAAGGTTGTTAAGATCTTCAATCGAGATGTTGTGACCTTTTATCCTGAATATTAATATTTTCATTCTATGCACACGTGAGTTCGCCATTTTAGAGTTTTAAAAAGGCACGATGGAATGTCTTTTCTTTGGTTTCGCTATTTATGACGTTAAGTGTAATTTTAAACGTTTTCTTACGGTAAAAAATTGCATTTCGATTGCAGGTTAACATATTTTTTTGGTTGGACACTTAATGCATGTAAAGCTTTTTTTTTAAAGTTAAATTTTGAAATTAATTGTAATATATTTTAATTGTTCATTAACGCACCTTTTGTTTGGATATTTGACATATTTTTCAACATTTGTTATGGTGTATTTACTTTTCGTAAAAACCTATTTTTTTAAAGGATTTCGTTATTCAATTTTTGTAGCTTTATTTACAATTGTATTTGCACATTGGCGGGTCTACAAAAAAGCTTACTTTTATTGTATTGTAATCCTAAAAAAACAAGTTTTGGTAGAGCGAAATTCGATTCAGATTTTCAACCCGGTTCAAATATTGAATCTTAATACCCGCATACGATACGTAAAGTCAGATTATTAGATTCAAACACTTAAAACATTATATTTTTTTAATATAATATTTTATACGTGCCATATGGTTTGATTTGACATTAAACTAATCAGTCATTATGTGTTTTTGTACATTTCTGTGTATTTTTCTATTAAAATAAAACAATAAAACACTAAAATGATGTACCTAGTAAGTAGTAAAAATAAATGGCGTTCCTAATAGCATTGAAATTTATATATTTTTATTATGAATATTGAAATTAGGCACACATAAAAATATTCTTATCTGTGCTGTAATAATAACAATGAACATATAATTTATTTCATTTTTTAGGTGTTAAACACACATGTTTTAACCTTATGTTTGAATTTTAATATTTTTTTTCTTCATAAAAGTATTTTACTGCATTATATAAAATTGAATTTTCAAACATCGCCTTTTTCTAAATGGGAGTATGTAAAATCTTTTAATTGTTTCGGATTTTAAACACTCTTAAAAATTCAAAAAATATTTTTACCATCAGTATCAACCAGTATCAACGTTACTTTGATTATTATATACGTTGGGGAAAAAAATGAGTAATTATAATAAATACAAGTTTTCAATCACAAGAAGCCATCAATAATTTTAAAAGTATATAATATTATGCAAAACTGAATTTCTTCTTTTGAAACTTTACACTTTTCAGTGTAAATGCTGAATAAATTAAATTCATTGAATCCATAATATCAATTTGATAAAAGTAAATGGCAGTTGAAAATTTGGGAGTAAAATGCATACCATATTTCAGATTCATATTCCGATTATTTTTATTTCTTTATTAATTTATTTATCTCTTTTATTTTTCGAAAAAAATAGTTGTTTTATATGAATATAAAATATTTTTTAAAAACATACGCGCACATCCTTTAAAACTTATTTTCACAGAAAAAAGTTTATGATCTATTTTAATCAAAACCAGCATAACGCAGCAACAAAAACTATTTATTAAATTCATTTCAATAATCAGCATGAACCATGGCGAGGGGTTTTTAAAAAATATTTGGTCTTAAAAATAAATATACTGATGTTCTAACAGAAAAAGAATTTGGAATTCCAAGCATTTCATAAACTTATGCCTCTTCTTTCAGTTAACGCGATCGGTTTGTGTAATATATTTAAGAATTTTAAGGTATTAAAAAAATACAGGTAAAAAAATAATACCGACGCGACGCTGGAAAGGAAAAAGTTACCAAACAACATGTGGCAACTCTACGGAAGAAGTAATTTAAGTTATCTACATAATTCAAATGAAAATTTAAATACGAGATTCTTAATTAGTTAAAAAAAACTTTAATTGGCTGTTTTGTAAAGTTGCTACATGTCGCTTGGATTTTTTTTCTTTTCCTGCTTTAATATGAAACTCACCCGCATCAACGAAGGTTTAAGCTTTTTTGCTTCTTAAAAGTCAGAAGATGGAAACGTTGAGAAAAAGTAACATAAAATAAACATAAAAAATGGCGATTGTTGGTCAGTATCAAACCGGCCAATTATAAGTCGGAAGTCCTGTAAATGCTTAGATTTCCATGTTCCATTTTAAAAATTCTTCCTTTCTGTTATAATTTTGGTAAATCTTAATATCATTTGGACGACTTCCAAATAGTAATTACATAAAAAAGGCTTTGGTTTGCCTCCTATTGAATAATCTAAAAATAATATTTATGGTGCCATGTTATAAACTGATTATCTTCGGTTCAATTGAAGGAAGCGTTATAATCAGAATTATAATAGAAGGAGGAAAACAGGGAATACTTAGGTAGGATAGAATATAGGTCAGAATGATAATCAAAATGCTATTTTCTATACCATAGACAAATCCATAATCGGATTGGGAATATTGTAATTGGATCATACGTACAGCCAACTATTAATACATTAACCCTTTAGTCTTTGAATCTTAATAAACTTTAAATGTATCTTTGACGCCGTGTCTTAATTTAAGTAAAACTCATACGATATTGTTTTGCAATAGAAAATTGAAGATATATTTTTGTTCATATTGGCAAAAATGTAAACGTCTATAGTAGATGTGGAAAATCAAAAGCAGATTTTAAACCCCTTAAAATATCAGAACATCCATATTTCCCTATCAAAAATGCTATCAATTTTTATTTCAATATATATTTTATATCTACCAATTATTTATAATTCGTTAATAATATAACTTTGAAAAAATCAGCAGCTGTCGAAAACAGCCACAAACGCAAAATTCGTCTGTATTTGGGGATAGCTTTTGCGTTATCCACACTTCCATACTAATATTATAAAAGCGAAAGTGTTTGTTCGTGTTTTCTTTATGTCTTAGCGGAGCAACTGATCAACGTGATGTTTTGCATAAAAACACCCGGAGTTTAAACTGAAATAAAATACTAGTGTTATGTTCAAATACGACCCGGAATTAATAATTTGAAAGAACCGCGTTCAAGATATGTTAATAGACTATCATGGTCATACGTGTCGATTCTTAGTGCGATTGTCATGTAGTTAGTTTATGGAAGCAGTATAAATAAGTCTAACTTTGGCGTGGTCTGCGAATTTCGCTTAATTTTCCTCAAAAAGATCAACGCAAATCTGTTGCGAAGATGCTTTCTTAGGACCGTTCAGCGTAATTCTATTTAGAGCATCATTCAGATAAAACGAAGGTTTGTCATGTCAATGACGTCAAAAATAAGTTAATAATCTTCGGAGTGTTGCTGGCCAACTGAGCCAAAACCCAAAAATCCATGCCAAAGCCGTTCAAAAATCTAAATGATGTAAACTGTTTTCTTCGATTATCGTGGTGTCGTGGACTCGCAATTCCTTCCAATAGGCCATATGGTGAATAGGGAATATCTATTAGGCATATTGATGTATTTAAAGGGGAACAGATTTGAGGAACAGAAGGCCAGATTTATTGGAAAGATAGATCTAGGTTTTTGCATTCCGATAATGCGCCGTTACACATATCTTGCAACGCATGTCATTAGTTTATTCCATTTCATTATTTGAGAGTATTAGAAGCAAACTCAGAAATCTACAGCAAAAATGGAAAATGAGTTCCTGATGCCAAATTAAACTGCTCATAAAAACCTACCTACCCAAATAATAGCGTAATTCAAAAATGTCTCCAAGTCTTGCAAAAACAGAGTTTAATTAGACTACTTAACACCGCAAGCTTAGCATTCTTCATTAAGTTGGTGCAGCATATTCAGTAACTCGTCCAATAGAGATTTCTAAGTTTTCTTTGTATACCCTCATTTTTAAAGTAAACTCATCCGCGTCGTCTACTGCCATATACGGGTAAACACCAACACAGCTGTCAAACTAATTTCATTAGGAAATTACTGATCACTGATCAAATTGATTTTATCAGTTATTTCATGCAATCATGAAACTTTGTTTCCATAAATTGACATAAAAAGCGCAAAAACAAGCCTATAATAGTGTGTTTAACACAATTATTCACACTATAGTCCTTCAAATATAGCTATATTAGAATGACAGCTGTCAAACTAATTTCATTAGGAAATTACTGATCACTGATCAAATTGATTTTATCAGTTATTTCATGCAATCATGAAACTTTATTTCCATAAATTGACATAAAAAGCGCAAAAACAAGCCTATAATAGTGTGTTTAACACAATTATTCACCAAAAAATTAAACATTTATACTTTTTTCATGAACAACATTAAATGAATTATTTTTTTATTCGATCAATTAACATTGATCAATTGAACCCATCTCCAAAGTTTTTTGCAAAATGATGTAATCCTGTAAGAACGTCGTTGATAATTAGGTTTATTATAGTTTTCTTTTAGTTTTCAAGCTGATTTTATATATTAATGTTTATTTATGTTTCAAGCATTGAATTTAAAAAAATAATTAACACGCCAGATACAAATGATTTTTCGTGTGTCAATATAAATAACTCCTTTACGTTACTACAAAGTTATGTCGTCACTTTTTCTGACAACTGTCATTCTAATCATGTTACATTTTAAGGACTATAGAATTACTCATTTAAGAAGCGCGGCGTACGATCGCCGGCTCCGTATCTTTTAGGCGTTTTCGGTAATTTGTTATTTTGATGCTCTGCATTAGTCATTTTAGGTTTTTTGGATTTTCTATGATTCAGTCTTTTGTCTTCATTTTATTAACTTTTGAGCAATTTTAGCATCCATATATTGCGACACTGTATTTAAAGTTTCTTAAAAAATTACAGAACGTTAATACAATCGCAATACACTTAGTAGATATAACATTAAATAATCTATTGATAGACATCTTATTAATCGTTATATCGTAACCGGGTCCAAAGAAATATTTGTAATGACGCTCGCTGAGGGACGCGTTACTGTACTCTTGCCTCCATTCCTCACCCTTCGCTGAATTATACTATTGGTTGCTTGTATTATGCTATTTATTATATTTTTATACTTGGTCCTACTTGAAAATATGAAACTTTTTTCGTATAAATAACATTTAAAAATAATAAAAAAATTACGTCGAAAGCTTTTCAAAGTTGGCCATGTGTAGCGTGTACAAATATTGACGTTGCTTTTTTGCTGAATCGAAAGGAAATTTTGCACTAAAGAATAAAAGCTTTTAATGCCAGTTTAATGATAAAATCAGGAATACTTGAAATGTTAAGTATCTAGTTTGAGGGGTTAGAAAATTCCATTCCAGTTGTTTCGTCTCAATATAATGAGATAAAAAAGCAATAAGTAATAATGGAAAAAAAATGACAATGAAAAATGACAAAAAGCTAACAGAAGACACTTCTCTTATTAAACAAAAAATGGAGATTGTTGAACATAAGCTACTAAGTAAATACGTTAAAATTGCTGACGTCGCTAAAGCTCGAAGTGAAAACTTAAACAAATTTGTGGAAATAATAGCTCAAAAGATGGGAATTAAATATAAAGAAGCAGCTTATCGTGTTTCGTTCCACCAGCTTTGAGGAAAACCCGATAAAATTGCCATCATAAAGGAAAAAATCTAAGGGATAAATTGGTTGCAAAAAGGACCCAATAATTTATTATCAAAAGATATAGATAGTTTGTGAGATCAGCTATTATATATTGGTGAAGATACATGACACCATACTGTGTTTAAGGAACTTATGTGGGAAACTAAACAACAGACTAGAAAGAACAAATTCAACTATAGAAGGTCAAAACATTGCAAATTTATTGCATTAAGAAATGTAAATGATCGACTTATCCAAATAAAATCTGAGGTAGATATTTGTATAATTATTTATTCGTACAAAGATTCATTTTACAAAAAAAAAACGTAATCCTAACTACATGAGGCCAAGAGCCCTGTGTTGAGTTGGGATACAACATAATAGAAAACGGAAGCGTATATATTATTAAAAAATACCAAAATGAAAATCATTACAATAAACATAAATTTATTCAACATCTGGACGACAAAAGTATTTGTACGCGTATGAATCTATGCGAGGTCTCGCAGCCGTCTCCTGCAATGGTCTCTTCCCTTAAACAAAATCCAAACTTGTACATTTCACTTGAAAATGGCTATCGTTTTGTCGAATTTGGGGCAACAAAACATATTTTTTTCTGAGTGGAATATAAATTGTCGAAATAACTCTCTCTTCTCGGTAATGTGTGGCTAGTAAACTTTGCAACTTATTATTTTAATATCTCCATAAATGTAAAAAAATGTGGGTTAAAATTTTCAGAATTTTTCCGTTACACATTTACGAATTGGTTAAAATACTTTCAATTAATTAGTTATTGCTAATTGGGATCAAACAAAGCATTTTATCAAAAATCGGAGATACAATAAAAAGTTTACCATTGTATCGCACGTAGCGTTCGTAGTAAAAGACTAATCCTAATATATAATTGTCTCACACTCTCTTTACGTCTCACTCTAGATAATACAGATATATCCGAGAGCAAACGAGACAATTTGACGCGTTACGTTCGCGAACACAAAGTTTCTAGTACTTCTCCCATGCGCCAGTTGGTAGCTTCTAGACTTTCGTCAGGGTTGGTTCTTTCGCCCGCGCTGTGCCCATGAACGTATGATTTCTTCATGTTTTTAACAATAAGATAAAAAATATTATCCCTTTTGACTTGAACTATAAATAGTTAAAGCAGGGATGTTACATTTTTCCAATTTATTTATTCATACAAATACAAAATACATACATATTACAAAAGTATTATATTATTTACAATAAAAAGTAGAAGCATGTGTACAATATTAAATAAAAGCAAAAATAAAAAAATATACTTAACAGTTTTTAAATAAACATCTGGACAATACGCTTAATATTATACAAATCATTTAAATTTAAATAAAAAACAAATGATATTTCTTATTTTTTACATGTGTAATGACTACATAGCACGGTAAAGAGATAGTGTTTAGGGGCAGCAAAGGAAAGCATAAAAATCGAACCCCTTTTTTCATTAATACATTAAATAACAAAGATGGCTTTTCAAAATAAAGGTTCAAAAGCAATAAAAAGTTTATACCAAATTTTACCTATTAATACTATTATCAAAAAAACTATGATAATAGTTCATACATGAAAATACTTCGCCAAAATATAAAAAGTGTGAATAAAAAGCTTGATAATCTCATAATATTGTTACATGAACTTTAATTAAACTTTCTTGTTCTCATTCTGTGTTGCACTGACTCGAGTGACTGACTGGCTTGACTCATATTTATTTGATAAAACACAAATCTAATATTTTAAGCTGAAAAAACAATAATGTATATTAAATACTACCGTAACACAATAAGATGATCTTTTATTATACAATTTATATTTATCATGTACATATTTGTATTAAGTGCTTTTATGTTAGTGCATTAAAATTAATATTAACATATAACAACACAGATGAAAAACATTTTAAAGATGGTAATATATAAGTCTAGGCATCTACAGGGCTTATGACCTGTCATTGGCTGGTTTAAGTGGCCACTTTACACCATTCACCATTCTGCCCATATTTGAACATCTATATTCTTTCAACTCTTTCATCTGTTAATGTTTGTGAAGTTAAAGAGCTGAAACCTTTATTTATGCGTGTGAGATTCATCTAATTGAAATATTTCACCTACATACTAGACAACGCCTGAATTTTTTTTATTTTTTCAACTTCCATACTTCTTCATGGACCAGATGGATTTATCAACAATATTCTGAGTTTGTCCAAATTTTTGTAGACAAGGACTGGATTCAACTCCCTGAGGAGCTGTTAACATTAAAATATTCCAACAGAGATGAAGAACATTTTATATTAAGGGTAACAGCTCGCCAAGGAGTTGAATCCAATCCTTAAAACATAGATGATTTTTTTAAGTCTTAAAAGACTGTGGTAAATAATCTCTTTGCGCGCGCTAAAGCTCAGATATTTAAAAGCAATAAAAACACAGACATAAATTTTATTAATTATCTTTCTAAAATTTATAAAAATAAACATCTGATTTTGCACTGTTATGGCAAAAAATACAAATCATAAACTCATATATCACGCTTGCGTCCCCTATCACTGTCACCAACCGACTGCATTTGTTACACACAAAACCGACTACGGCGACAACAGATTAGCGTCTCTGTCTTCCTCGTCATGTGTTCTATCGTCGTGTTCTCTCTAATACAGATGTTTTGCTGTATTTGCGGACGTCATTCTTCGAGTAGCGAGGTCAAATATTTTTTGTATTAAAATCCAGCGTGATTAAACAAATTTAACTTTCCAAATCCGGTGTCAAAATTTCCATTCAAACATTGAAAAGAATTTGTGTGTCATTTAAAAATATAGGAGAGATATATCAAGTCTTGTATCCTTTGTCAACTATTATGACATCACAGCCACACAAGGGTAAAAGAAGCTTGTGTATCGTTAAAATAAAATAGGAACGAAGACGAAACAGTTAGGAAAAAAGCGAATAAGTTTTTTTGATGCTTCCGATGAATTATGCAATTATCCAGGCGGATACAAAAAACAGTTTTGTGTGTGAAATTGAATCAAAAAGCCACACCCGAGAGTAAAAGTACCCGAGTAAAAATCCAAAAAACGGAAATGATTGAGTGGGGAAAAGTCGGACACGTAGTGTAGTGGTTGGTGGATTCGCATACCATTTTTCAGGTTCTGGGGTCGATTCCTGGCGGGGTCGACGTGAAATATTGAGTTTTAAGGTAGTCTTACACTGCTATACTTCATTCAATGAATTTTATGTCCTCAGATTTGGTGTGCGGTATGTGGTGGGCAAGCTGCTGTATTTCATTGTTCCTAAACTTGTTCCTGAAGCGTAAGACTAATTACCTTACCATCAAATGACAGAGAATCGAGGTACGCTGCATTTAATGTCCCAATGTAGTGCTCTATGCACCATGGGATATTGATAGAGGAGTATGAGTATTATGGTGTACTGATGCAGTGCCCTTTGCACCATTGAATTAAAAAAGATAATGATATTGACGCATGAAAATATTTTTCACCTGTTAGGTATATCTCTTATTAATTTTTCCTTCCAATAAAAATCCCTAGGTCAGAATCAATACACAAAAGGTGAACAAACGAATATAGCAAATTAAGTTTATTTGTAATGCACTAGCGGACCCGACAGACGTTGTCCTGCCCGAACGTTGGCTTGCCTGCTATTTATAACCTTGGAAAAAGACTTTTCATTGATAAGTAGGTACCTAGGTACTTGTTTGTGATTAAATTCAAAAGTGAATTTAAGTAGGTACCAAGGTACTTGCTTATGGTTGAATTCTAAAACATAAAATAAATATTTTTTCAAATATGGCATTCTTTTTGCAAACGTCAAACTCTGGTATATTCACCAACAGAAGGGTGTACTTATGCTGGAATACGATTTTTAAAAATGTATTGAATTTAATATTATTTAAGTATTACCAAAAATCCAGTGTAAATAAATATTGGGTAGAAATTATAAGAAATTTAAGGAAAGAATCTGATTGAAATCCATAAAAAACAAAATGCTGTTTGTAAACATTTAAAAACAAACTTTTTTATACACAAAAAAACAACATCTTTCCGTTTTTTTGGAAATGCATTCTCCTTGAATGCAACCCTAGTAAATCGATTAATAAAAGATTTATGCTCCTTATTTTTTTTTTACATATTAGATTGAAAATGTTTATATCTACGAACACGCACAGCGCAAAGATTTATATTTATCTGAAAACTGCAAGTAAATCGGTTAAGCTATTTAGGAGGAGTTCAGTGACATCACACGTATAAAGGAATTATTTATAAAAATATGCGTTATGGAAATCAGCATATTTATTTTAAGTGTAAGTTTTAAGTCAATTAGTTTTTTTATAAACAACGTTTATTGAAAATATCATGCTTTTAAAAATGCATGTCGGCCTTGTGGTATAGTGGTCAGCGCGTTTGCCTACCATACAAGAGCCTTCGGGTTCAATTACCGACATGGTTGAGATGTAATATTCATTTCAAAAGGTGTTTTTACACTAGAATATTTCATAGTTCCTGGACTGGCACCTGAACCGTAAGACTGATCATCTTACATTCATTCAACAAAAATGATCAACATTTCTGCAATTGGTGCACTAATGCAGTGCCCTATGCACCATTAGGTGTGCAAAAGAAATGATGATGATGATGATGAAAAATGCATTAAAATTAATATGAGCTCATTGTAGAAAATTTTTGAATCTTCAAGAATGTGAGGGTGACCCATTTTTATTTGCAGAGCTATTTCTAGAAATATTTTTATACTCGTACCCATAGTGTTTGATAGCCTCACATATTCCATCGATGCGAATGTGAACATTATTTTATTTGACCGAGGTATGCAAGGACTTGCATTTTTCAAGAAGTTCAATACCGGATTGTACTAAAAGATAAATATTTTTTTAATTCTTTGAATATTGACTGGTTCATTGACTCTCATTTTATATACGAATATGCGTGCTTTTATTACGCAATATTCGTTATATGACACAGTGGGGGACTTTCATTAGATTAATAGCTAATATCTTCTGTATTTAATAAAAATATGTAGGTATATGAGTAAATGTAAACTTCTACTAAATGTGTCATATAACTTTAAGGTTTAATTTTTGGGTCTTAATATTGGGTAGAAAGTAATGGAGGTTTGTTTTTTTCAAATAACTTATCTAAATATGTTCATATTATAAGTTTTGTAAAAGGCAACTATGCCGTTAATGTTAATAAAAGAAAATATATTTTACTCATATTAATACACTTGAATAAATTCATTCGCAGTGCGTTGTTTTTTTAATAAAAATAACATTGAAATTGTATGTCTGTGTACAAGAATTTGGTTATAATTGAAATGTTTTGAAAATACATTTCGATAAAGGGTTTTTTATTTTAATTACTCGTTATGACTATTTACAATAAGAACATGCGTTTTTTTTTTTAATGTTCTGGTCCCGATTCACTAGCAAAAAAATCATAGGTAAGTTGGGATTCTATTTAAACTTATCCATAAATCAACAATGTTTTGATTTTGCTTAAAAGTTTGTAGACAAATACTGCATTTTACTTCCTAGGGAGTAATTAGGATAAACAATGATAACAAATGAATCTCATGCACATCAATAACAGTTTCAGCCCCTCAACTTTTAGAAAATCAACAGATATTTATTTATTTATACTTTCACAATTTTGAAAATTTTTTTTTATACAGAATACACTGGGGTGTCCTGTGCCGAGGGAAACATTTTACAATGAGAATAATGAAACATGCCTTAAATTAGTTATTTAACATAATTTATATAATAAGAAAATAAAAACGTAATTAATCTAATTTACATAATTATCATCGTTAACAAAATAAACTTAAATAATTATTAAAAAAAACCTTATAAATTCATATAGACTTGTAGACAAAATGTCATAATCAGGAAACAAATTTTAATCTATTTGGTATGATCCACTTATCGATCCGTGCGCAAACCACCTCCATTATCTATTTCGTAATAGCAATTTTATATTGTGAGTATTTAATAATTGTCCTTATGGATAATGGAAGTAGATTGTACACTTTAACTGAGTAGTAGGCCAATCCCCTTTGACCGAAAGTTGTTTTAATTTTTAATTGTTTTTGCAGCATCAGGGTGGAGTATCTAGTAACTTTTGTTTTTGTGTAATGAGTTATGGAAGGTAGAGAATCGTGTTTGTGTGCGTACAGTAACAGGGTTTTTACATAAAGTTGTTTTACAGATGTAACATTAAGATTTACGAATATACCGAGGGAGCTAGTTCTGATTGGGACTCTTAAGATAATTGTCATGAAAAATTTTCGTGCAATGATTATTTGTTTGATCAATGTGTCATTTGCACATCCTTATCCAATTATTCCATATTCCAAAACTGATCAATTTATTGCGATGGAAAAATTCAAGAAATATGGACGTTCAAACATAGATAAAATGGTGAATGTTACACGTAGTCTAAAGTAGCCACTAAAGCCACAAGCCAATGAGAGGTCATAAGACCTATTAATGCTTAGATTTTATTATTTCCTACTTTTAAATATTCTCCATATGTGTCGTAATATGCTATGCATAATATTTGATGAAATATTACTTTTAATAAAAACATTAATTTTCCTTTATTTTTGTGATCTGATTTTTTTAAAATTTGTAAATAAATAAACTTCATTATCAAGCCCATTATTTGTATGAAGTAATGTATTTTATTTTCTAAAGCGTGAATTCCAGAAGAAAGGTTGTTAAATAGTAATTTGATCTATTTATTTAATTGTAAATACTTATTCTAAATTGAATAAAAAAAATCTGATATAAAAACCTTGTTTAAAAGATTTTAATATACCTAATCCGTTAAAGCTCAATAGTGATTCATTCATCGATAAAAAATAAAAGTTTGTACAAGCCGTCTGCCGTTTGAATGGAAATAAAATGTCCGATCAAATTGCACTTTTCTGAGAAATAAAATTTCTACAGATTGAATAAATGGGTACACTCGAATAAAATAACGCTACGATTGTTTGAGAAAAACTGATTGTTTACATTGTTATTTTATCATCATCACTCCCGTGCGTCCAATGGTGCACAGAACAAGGTATTATTATTTAGATTATAGTGTGTTGGCGATAATTTTTTATATTGAGTTTGTAATTCGTTTTAACTTTTTGTACGTCTTTTAATTTAAAAATATGTTTTTGAGAAATGAAATACATGCACAGTATTTTAAAATGTAGGTATTTACTGTTTTAAAATTTTATCTCTCCATATTATATTTTCTAAGTGCATTCTCACATGAAAAAGAAGAATATATTGTTTAAGTTTAGTGTCCTCGGCACGAGATACCCCATTGAAAATACATTATTTATAGTGTTTGATTTTGCATACAAAAAGTTCATAAATGAATAACAAAAAAACAATTTTTGTGACCTCCATGGTGTAGTGGTTAAGACGCTTAACTCAAGCACGGAAGGTTACGGGTTCGATTCCCGATAAGAACACAAAAACTTAGATTTTTCTCAGCATGGGTAATGTAATTACTGTAATTCATCACTGTAATTGAGTATCTTGGCCTGTTGAGGGGAAAAAAAATTGAAAGTAAAATGATCAGTTTGACGCTTTAGGTGCAGGTAAGGTCGTAAAGCAAACCTGAGACCTCAAGTGCAATAGGCAAACGCTCCAACCACTTAATTATTCAGATTATTACCTGAGAAAACCATAACGTCAAAAACAATCGTCCAGGGGCCTGATTTTTTTACGCACAGAATTGTATTACAACTGTGTCATACTATATATAAATGACAGGCCATAAACCCTGTAAATGATCAGGTTTTTTATCCGATTCCATTCTCAAACATGTTCTCGATCTTTATTTCAATATTTATTATGTCAATCAAAAATATATTTATTTTCGACGTATTAATAAATAAATCAAAATGACATAAACAAACTACAAAGACAGCAAAATAAAACATTAAAGTTACTATATGACCAACACTATCTAACAGCAAGTAATAAACTTTTTAAACAAACTAAACAATTCAATGTGACTGAACTCTTTCAACTAGAATCATTAAAATTTATTCATAAATTAGCCACTGATGTGATTGTAAACGAAGAATTAAAAGTCGAAAAAAACTTTGGTAAACATGAACACATAACGAGAATATCAGAAAAATATCATATTTAACATTTTAAAACGAGAAAAGGACAAAAGATTTAATTTTAAAAGTAAAAATATTTAGTTATATGTATGTAACCCGTAAGGGTTTATAAAAAAAAACTATAAATGAAAAATTAAATAAAAAATAAATTGTAAAAATATAACACAATTAATGGAACACAGTGTGTATATATTTAAGCAATTGACTTAATAATTATGGTTTTCATCAACAACTTATTGAATAATATTATAATACATGCGTTTTATCATTATTTCATATTCAAATTATATTTAAGCTCTGCAAAACTTTCCACGATTTTATGACTGAGCAATAATTAATGATTAAAAATGTGTATAAAGGCCTTAATTAAAAATTGACAAATGGGATGAAAATGAACCCTCATCATAATGTTCCTTTACAAAATACTGTTTGATTACTAATTAATCATTGTATGCGCGTGAATGTTGAACATAAATGATGTTTTTTAATAAAATTGTAATGATTGTGTTGGGTTCAGTGAGCAAAATATAAATGTTTAAACAGTCTAAATTATTTGTCTCGGAAATATGGTTCTTCTTTTCAAACTTTCCATTTAAATTAAAATAGGTTAAGTCGTCGGGTTTATGGCACAAATTGTCGTTGAGATGTCCTGAGAAATGGCATTTCAATAATGAAAATCGGTAAATAAAAATATTTCGTATTTTATAAATGCAAAAAATTATCTTTTATAATATTTAAGTTACCAACTTGTGCCAGAAACCCGACAATATTTAACCCTACTTGTTTCTATGATGATGATGATGATGATAACAAGTAAAAAAAAAAAAAATAGTAAAAAGAGTTAATAATCAAATCTTAACTACAGTTGGAAGGTTTTTAACTTCAACAGATATTAAATAATTAATACATTTGTTTTTTTATGTTGCAAACAAGAATCTAATTTACATATTTACCATTTTCAATAATTTTTAAAGTACCGTAAGATTTTTCTAGAGCTGTGAGTATTTTCGTTTTTGTGATCGACACTTTTTTCAGAAGGTAATTATTACAGTTTTTTGTACGAAAGCGGTCTGGTTGTTTTTAGCAGAACCTAGAATTGACCTCACTGCACCCGATAATAGCAATATCTCTTTTTTTTTTTTTTTTTCGAAATTGTGGATTGGCTGCTTTCTGAACAACTACGTTCAAATGAAGGTCGGTTGCACTCAAATTATTATCAAGAAAATAACTATAATTGGTACACGCAAACTGTATTTTTTTTCCTGGGCAAAAGATGTACAGTAAGGAAACAGTGTTTAAAAAAAAAAAAAAAACTTAAATTTAAATATATTTATACATATAATTTATATTTCTTATATTGTTAACATTCTTATAAATTTCAATTTATATTAATCACCCATTATCAAATAAGCTTATATACTAATCACTCAATAAAAGTATTGATTTCAAAATGCCTAGAGCATTTTAAAATTATATTATATTGATGATATCGAGTGTGGATTGTGAAGATTAACACGAATTAGATTTGAAATATTTATTATTACAAGTTACAAACTACATCACTTTATAATTATTTATCAACAGAAATTCACAATATAGTTTAAACTGAAAGATCGAGAAGAAATGCAGCGAGCGATGTTCTTTCAAGTGACGTATAGAACCTTGTAAAGATTGAAGTTAGGCTCGAATCAGGTTTAAAAGGCGTTCTAGTGTTGGAGACCCGATAATGTTTATGCAAGTACTTCGCTCTCCGCTATAAAATTAATGGTAATTAAAATCTTAATGTGAATCCGCGGAAGCAAACGATTACAATTTTTTAAAGGAAAAATGGAATTGCGTCGGCCGGTGCGATGAATATCATAACAATATGCAATACGCTGTAAGCAGCTTAAAATTATTGAAAAGAAACACCATTAAAATCTCGCTCCGGCGTTCATTATGTTTGTGAACTTCAGATTTATTTAAAGGACTTTGTGGCTATACAAATTGATGAAATGTATAAAAATGCTGACGTTGCGCCCGCGAGGGACACTTCAATCTTAGTGGGCAGAAATAAAATGGGGTCTTATAATACAGAGAACTCCATCGATCGTACTCAGGAAGTATTATTTTGATTATTTAATTTTACTCTTAATTTTTGTAGTACGTAAAAAAATTTCATTTGTGCTCCCTTTATTTATTTAGAACTACATCGTTGAACACAACGTCCCACAGGACTTGACGCGTTCGTCTACCGTTATTGAGGTCCTGAGTATGTTTCCTGGCAATGTGTAAATATTCATTTTAAAAGCTGTTTAAACTGCAATATCTCATTGTTCCTAGACTTACACCTGAAACGGTAAAACTAATCACCTTGCCTTTATATAACGAATGATTGAAATACGTTGTATTTGGTTCACCAATGCAGTGACCTATGCACTACTGGATGCAAAAAGAGGAATGACGATGATTATTTCATGAAGTATTTTCATTTCTTAATACATTGAATATGTTTTTCATATTATTTTAGGTTTTGCTATTTTTCCACAAAGAATTTGGAATGGTCGAAACTAAGGATTTTGCGTCAAAAATAAATAAGTATTAAACTAACACGCTGAATAAATAAAAAATAACACACCGGTTTTTGGACAAGTTCAAGTGAGCTAAATGTGTATTAATTTTAATTTCCATCTAGGTTATTTTTAAGATAATTAAAACATTTAATTTTGAGCAGTATCAACATTATTTCATTATTATCATTCAACTGAGAACAACCACATAATTTAACACTTATTTAAGTAATTTGAGGAAGCACTTATGATACTTAAAATGCCAATATTTATTGCTTATTTTCCATTTACAACTGTATGTATAAAATCGTTTTTATAATCAAAAGTGACCATAAAAATACGTTCATAACAAATTAATAATGTCTATTATCATTTGATTGATTACGAGTCGCCCTAAAAAGCCTCAATAAAACACATTGTACAAATTAAGTGCCAAGTTATAGTAAAACTTTTCTCTACTGAAGGCCACAGAAAAATAATCATTAAAGAACATTTAATTTTTTGAAATAGGCTTGAAATGGTGTACCTATTATGTTTTAGGATAAAAACCTAAACTTTAAACTTTAAACGATAAATGAAAGTAATTTTGAACAAATAATGAAATAAACAGTAACCAAATCACTTTGATTATCTGTTTTCTGAATTTAATATCCTTATTATTTTTCGGATAATTATAAAGCGTTAAATCTAAATTAGCATTAATCCAAATATTTCGGGATCATTTTTTGTTTCCTAAGTTTATGCCAATTATAAACTATACAAAAACTGCTTCGGAAACCTGCAGATTTTAAATGACCCAGCTTTGTTCCGGGAGTGAAAGTTTGAGATAATTAATTTGCAGATCACATTTGGTTCATCAAGGAGGGAACATAAATATGATTCATTAGAAGAATATTCGCACACACAAAAGATTCATAACATCAGCTTGACCTAAATAGTGAATGAACTACACGTATATAAATATATGGCTGGCATATAATATGGCTTTGGTATTAAATTCTAACTTGTATCTAAGTTTGAAATAGGAGTGAAAGGACTGCTTAGTTATAGAATTCTAAATTATCTTTGGTGAGCGGAACATTTAAGTAACTATTTGGGAAAACCGTATTGTACTCTATTAACAGTTTGTGCAAAAGAGAAAATAAACACCTTCACAATATGTATATATATTATACACCTTCACAATATGTATATTAAAATTAAACTTTCAACTTAATTTTAATTTAAACTTTTCATTTTAATTTTAACTTTTACTTTTAATTTTAATAATTTGATTTCAACTCTTAATTTATACTTACCTACATCTACTACCTGCATCGAATAATTTATTGTTACTTGTGATTTTTTTTACAGTTAAATTGAAATGTTCATGGAAGCAGAGAGAGAGGGAGGAAAGTAGAGTAGCTTTACAATGTCTTCTCCTTTATATGAACTTTTTATGGAATATTTTTAGTTTTACTTTTTTAGAATTAAATTATTTTTCCCCTCTCCCCCTGCATTCATTAGTGTGAAATCTGTAATTGGTCTTACTTTTTAAAATTGTTCTTTTGTACCTTGTTTTTTATATAAAGACTGTATGATTTCATTAATAAATAAATAAATAAATAAATATATATTACGGTCATTTATATATATCTACACACTGTATGCGGCACTAAGCCCCCGACTCGTGTTACACTCAACATTGGTTCCGGAGTTTATCGTGTGTTTGGCGGAAATAGTGTTTCCTTGTATACGCTAGGCAAATATGAAGCAGTGCGAAAAGGCGCAACGAACAGCTCAGAATTCGGAGTAAGCAGAATAAATAGTAAGTCGTTTTTACGCGCTTTGCACGGAAATGTTGATTTTTATATGAAACGTTTTCATTTCATTATACTTTAGCTATTTTGCTTTCAGAGAGAGCGGCTTAATGCCTTTTTAATTAAGAGCTTCTACGCGCCACCCCCAAAACCGCTGACCGTTCGACTACTATCATTCATTTCTATGCGCTCACAAAAACTACATATGTCCTAGTAAAGGATGTTTCTATGACTCTCTTCACGCGATTATTGCATCTCTACTACAAAGAGACCGCGTGATAGTAATGTGCGACTTAAATGTAAGAGTCGGAATAGATCCATCACTCGACCTATTGGTGATGTGAAGGCATGGCCTCGGGCAAGTCAATGACGATGGTAGAAAGCTGATAGAGTGTGCCACCGTCAATGATCCTGTCATTGGTAGAACCCTATTTCCCCATTAATCTAAATATAAATACACTCCATAAATCCAAACAACTTAATCGCCTTCATCCTCCTTCTACTCCTAATATCTCAATAGAGACTGCATCAAACATTCATCGGGCAGTCAACATTCTTGAAGGTTTTCCGACACTGCCTAAATTAAAACTGGCCGTGTCAAACTTGAAAAGTGGAATGCCGTCAGGGGTTAACGATATGCACACGCCATCGTTGGCCCATAACTAATGATCAAGGTGTGGGAACAAGAGAGGTGCCCGAGAATCTGGGTAAATGAGGAGATCACCGCATTGAACAAAAAGGGTGATCCATTAAACTGTGATAACTATCGTGGCATCACGCTGCTTAGTGTACCGGGAAAAATACTTGTATACGTAATAATACAAAAAGTTTGAAGACCCATCATGTGGCTATTGAAGGAGAACCAGGCAGGTTTCCTACCTGGTAGGTCATGCGTGGATCACATCCATAACGTATGCGGTATTCTATAGGAAAACAAAAAAAAAATTGTTCCTTGCCTGTGTGCTTTGTAGATTACGAAAATACATATGATAGTTTGCACAGACCCACACTCTGGAAAATACTAGAATCATAAAATTAGTCGAACTCATCAAAGCACTACTTAAATAGCAAATGCCAAATCAGAATCAACGATGCTGTCACATATTGGTTTAAGGTCACCATCGGAGTTCGTCAAGGTTGCGTCCTCGCACGGTTCCTTTTTATAATCCTCATGGACTTTATCTTAAGGAAGTCAATACCACTCGATTGAGAAATATCCATCTCCTCCTTCTTAAAACTCTGTAACCTAGAGTGTGACAATGATGAGGTTATAATTGACGATTCAGTCAGGGATCTTTAGGCCACTGAAGATAGCTTAAATAAGTAATCCGCATGCATAAGTTTAAACATCAATTGACTGTCAAACCAAGTCACCGAAATGGTCAAGAGTTTCAAATACCTGGGAGAATATGTAACGGAAAATGGCAAACAAACAAACACAAACAAACCATCACGCCGTTTCCCCATAAGGGTAGGCAGAGAGGATAGAACGCCCCAACACTCTATCTTTGAATACAGATCTCGCTTCCTCTACATTCATACATCTTTTCATGCACGCGCGCCGATTATTCCGACTTTTGACATGTCCATCTTTAAGTATTTGTTGGATTTGGTCATGCCATGTATTTCTCGGTCTTCCTCTATTTCTGCATCCATCAATATTCTTATTGTAAATATTCTTAGCCGTTTTCTCGCTGTCCATTCGTTCTACATGTCTAAACCAGCGCAGAGCTCCTTTCTTGATTTTGTCGATAATGCTTGTCTCAGCCTTACATAATGTACGGATCTCAACATTTGTGCATCTATCGTAAATAGTTTTACCACACATTTGCCTGAGAGATCGCATTTTGACAGCATTCAGCTTACTTTCATCCCTGTTTTTCCAAGTCCATACTTCGATCCCATACATCAGGGATGGGACCAGGACTCCGTTGTGAACTGCCAATTTTGCCTCTTGTGAAAAGCATTTATTTGTCAAGGTCGATTTAAGTGCACCGTTCACTCTGTTCCCGGCACTCACCCTCCTTTCAATATCTTTTTCAGTCATTCCATCCCTAGTGAACATACTTCCCAGATACACAAATTCCTCTACTTGTTATAGTATAACTCCATTCTCAGTGATTTCACATTTAGTCATACTTTCATTTCTTTCAAAAACCATCACATTCGATTTATCGACATTCATCAGCAAATTGCTTCTCTTGCATACATCGTAGACCTTTGTTACCAAGAATCGCAGTTCCTCTTTGTCATTAGCAAGAAGTACAGCATCGTCAGCATACAAAAGACAATTGACTTTTACATCACCCATTTTTGCTCCCATTCTTAAGTCTTTCAGTTCTTTCATGCAGTTATCGATATACACGTTGAACAGCCATGGTGACATTACACATCCCTGCTTCACTCCTTTATGAACGTTAAACCACGATGTGTATGATCCATTTACCCTAACACATGCTGTGCTGTCTTTATACAGAGAAGCAATAGCACGTGTTAGATTTCCGCTTACTCCGTACTCCGATAATACCATCCATAATTTTTCTCTGTCAACTCTATCAAACGCTTTTTGCAGATCGACAAATGCGCAGAAAAGCTTTTGGTTTTTAGCAAGAAATTTCTTTGTCATGTTTCGTAAAGCAAATATTTGATTCATACATCCTCTTCCATTCATAAAACCGCTCTGAATATCCCACACTCTATACTTTGTAACTTTTCTTACTCTCTCAATCAGTATTCTTCCATACATTTTGCCAACAGCGCTCAAAAGGCTGATTGCTCTATAATTTCCGCATTCTACTCTTGAACCTTTTCCCTTGTATAGAGGCATAACAACAGCCCTTCTCTAGTCTGGAGGAGTGTATTCTTCCTCTAAACATCGGTTGAAAAGTTTGTGCAGCCATACAAAAATTATTTCACCACCCGCCTTTATAAATTCTGTAGCACCTTGCGCTTTTCCATTCTTCATATATTTGGCAGCAATTCTTATTTCTTCCATTCTTATCTCTGTCGTACCATCATATGCATTTAAACTTACCTGAGGAGGTGCTGCAGTGCTTATATTTCCTGTATGTATTTCATACACCTCCTCAAAGTATTCCTTCCATCTTGTTTTTATTCCACTATCATTTGTCACCATTTACCCATCTTTTCCTTTTATGGCTGTCATACATCCACTTTCATTACTGTTTCGGGAATTTTTCACCGCTTTCCAGAATATCTTTATATTTTCTTGGAAGTTCTCGGTCATTTTGATTCCCACTTTTTCTTTCAACAATTTCTTTCGTTCACACACACCTTGTTTCACTCTCTTCTTACTTTCATTATATATGCTTTTAATTCTGCATACCTACAGCCAATCGCTTTATTCACTGTCAGCAGATTTAATCATGGTTCCTTCTTTTCTCGCACTAGTTTTTTTATTCCATCGTCCCACCAAGCATCGCCTTTCTTTCTTCTTTGTTTCGTTATACCGCATATTTCCATCGCAGATTCACACATACCATTTTTCAAACATTCCCACATTGCATCAATACTCATATTTTCCACACATTCATCAATCAGTCTAAGATTTACGGCCCTTTCAAATTTATCTTTTATGCAATCATTTTGGAGTTTTTCAACTTTGACTCTAGAAGGCGCCTGCATTTTGCGGGTCTTGGACCGCCATCCTTGAAACAAGATTACCCTTGATACCACCAAGAAGTGATCTGTTTCCATTTCGACTCCTCTGTACACCCGCGTATCAACTGTCACAGGCCTCAATCTAATGTCAATGACTACACAGTCGATAATAGATCTTTCATTGCCTCTCTCCCACGTATACTGGTGGATTTCCTTATGATCAAAGAACGTATTTGACACAAAAAGATTCCATTCCAGACATACTTCTAGCAGTTTTCTTCCATTATCATTCTGTTTTCCATCCCCGAACATGCCAGGGCTGACTCCATCCCGTCTCTTCGAGTTCCCACCCACCCATTCAAATCTCCCGCAAGTATTACTCTCTCACTATCTTTTTTTCTATTCATTACATTCATCGCACTTGTCCAAAACTTATCCTTCTCAGATTCGCAGTCGGAATTCACAGGAGCATATCCTATTATTAAAATAATACTCGTCAATCCAATCTTGAATCTGACACACATAAGTCTAGAACTTATAAGGACATACTCTTTCATACACTCTATCATTCTGGGCGATAGAAAAGCGGCAACACCCTGGCAGGCTCTATCTGTATCTGGGACACCTGACCAAAGAACCAGGGCGTCACCGTGTTCCATCGAACCGCTTCCTTTTTTCCAACTTTCCGTTATACATAATATATCTAAACATTTATTCCTCATCACATCACACAATTTGTTCATTTTTTCACCCATGCGTCTCCTTATATTCCATGTCGCAATTCTGCATTCTTGCGTTTTCCTTCTCTGTGCGCCCCCACGGAAGGAGCAACCTGACGGGTTGCGAGCCTCATCGAAAATTGTCAAAGGCATTCTCCCGTTCTACCTGCCTACTTAATATTAATTACGCTACCCCTCATCTCTACTACTACTTAAATACTTAATTTTACACAAGACCTATAATGAATTGATATAAATGACTTAAATAGATTATTCCTAAGACTAACATTATAAACATTCACAAAATACCTTAACACTTTGAAATATTCTCCTTTACGGATGCGAATTGTGACACTTACTAGGGCCCGAAACAGCTAAATTCCGAGTTTCTAGAATAGGAGTCTGAAAAAAATTTTGGGTGTGCGGTGGTTATACTGTGTGAGGATTGAAGTAAGAAGAGAACGGACGCAGCAAACTCCGGTGACAACTGTCACTAAGCAAAGGCGATACGGTTGGCTTGGCCATGTACTGGGGATATCTCCTGAGAGCCTTAACCATGCTTGCCTACTTTACAGGGCATCAGGTTCTCGACGTCCTGGACGTCCACTGCTGACTGTTCATCGGCAGGTATTGTCAGAACTACGAGACGCAAACCTGACATGGAAGGATGTTCAGGAACTGGCAGCCGACAAAGATGCCTGGAGGATCTTCGTTGACACCATAGGCTTCAACTAGGGAGCGGACATGGAATGATGATGAAATATTCAATTATTATTAGTTTCTGAATTATAATCCAATACCCGAAAGAACACGTACGTTTTTACGTTTTTTAATAATTGGGATGTTTTGGACAGCATTCTATATTCCATTTCATACACTGAATTGTATTCTTCATTTGCTTATTAGCGGCCTTTGTGGTGCAGTAGCGAAGACGTTTGCTTCACGCGGGTGGGTTTCGAGTTCGATTTCAGTGAGATCACAAAAAAGAATAGTATTCTAAAGTCTCGGTGTTCTGTGCTGTAATTTATCAATGAAATAAGGCTTTTTAGCTTTTTGTATTGCAAAAAAACTCAAATCTTTTTCAAAACAAAACCTTTACAACACATAATAATTCCAAAGGCACATCATTTGAAAAGTAAATAATGTAGTATAAATAAAAAGTGCTCCGCACGTTTATTAAAATAGGTATTATAAAAATTGATTAAAAATTTGTTTACCTTAATGACTTCCTAGGTGGTGAAATCCAGTCTTTTGTCAACAAACATTTGGACAAACTCAAAATATTGTAATAAAACCAACAAATCCAAGAACAAGTTCAAAAATTGGGAAAATGTTTTCAGGCATTGCCTAGTACGTGAAATAATTCAATCAGATAAATTTCTTCCCAACAATAAAGTTTTCAGTTCTATAACTTCACTAAAATCAATATATTATAAATAATTGAAGACAGAAGAATAGGTGAATTGGTTTAGCCAGATGAATCTCACCCACTTGATAAAGGTTTCAATTATTATACTTCACAAAAGTCAACAGATAGATGATTTGAATAAATGTGGATGTTTAAACATAGGCAACATGGTGAATGTTACATAGTGTGTCAAGTGGCCCCTGAAACCAGCCAATGACAGGTTATAAGCCCTGTAAATGCTTAGACTTCCACATTCCCTTCTCTATAATGTTATCTATACCTGTTGTGATTTGCTAACTTTCTATGTATAAAAAATCTCGGTATGTCTTGAAAGAATCTTAAAGCAATTTAAATTCGAAGCTGGAATATTAATAAAATGTTAGTTTTAAATATGTAAAGACAATATTTTGCCAAAGGCCATAGAAATGAATGTATTTTTTTAGCTTGTAATACCTGAATTAATCTTGACGTTTTCTGATTTTTATAAAGATAAATATGAGCAAAAGCTTTTTATGCTTGAGTAAATACCGTAAAGTAAGTTTGAATCTTGTCTTAGTTTTATTTTTGTTGTAAATACTAAATATGTGCTTATACTTCAATAAATATATCATTAAAACTTACATACCAGAGAAGGAAACATTTGTTTACAACGGAAATATGGAAAACTAATTTCAAGTGCTCTCCTATAAAATTTAGAATGTGCGAGTATCTTAGAAGCTTTGATAATTAATTGAGCTTGATCCTTCTATCCGTAAAAAGGCCAGCGTCTGAAAAACTAAAATTATTTTTTTAAAAGAACGAAGTAAGTTTGTTTCCCTAGAAGACAAATATATTGTAAACAATTGACTAAAAATAAAAATTTTAAAATTTTAAATTATTCTTTTCCCATATCGACACTCAGTAAATCCTAATCATTAGATGATTGGGCATCATAAAATGTTTCTTTACTGACAAGTGTAATTGACCGTGATCACGTTGACAAGGGTTTGTTTTATGTTCTTGTACAGGGTGCGACGTGAGGAGCAAACATGAAAGAAAACAGTGTTTTCTCAATTTTACGGCTTATGACCATTGGCTGGTTGTCTACTAGGTGAAATAATTCAGCCAGATGAATCTCACCTACGCCAAAAAAGCTTTAAGCGCTTTTACTTTAAAAAATCAACAAACGAAAGAGAGAGAAAACATAAACATTTCACAGCGTGTAAAGTGGCCACTTAAGACAGCCACTGACAGGTCATGAGATCTTTTGCAATAAATTTCATATGAGGATAAAATAGGGGATCTTTAGTGGGCGCGGAACATCAAAAAACGTGAAATAAGGTCAGGGAACACGGTTTTTACTGTAGCCATTGAAATTCTGGCCATATGAGATCTTGTTAAAACCACACATTGCGTAGATTAATTAAACTTTCTTTGAAGCTCAGGTAGCGAAACATTGTTAATCATTACAATGTAATGGTCTGAGGTTACTGTTACAGACTCGCCGGCCTCATCAAAAAATAAACGTACTTAAATCACGTAATTTATCCTAAGTAAACCATAGTTTGAGGCATGTCAAGATAATTTATTTTTTTTTGTTGCAAATTCGACCGAAAATTTACTGACTTTTTTAAATGTCCACATCCCACATTTGATTTTATCTTCACAAAAGATTTCTATAAGTATTTCTATTGATTCTCTAACTTTGTATGAACGGATAAGCAAGAGAACGCATACTTAATTTGGTGACTGATTTTTATTGAGCAGATACTGCACATATTCACTTGTTTCTTCTAACCAACGAAAAACCAACTGGGTGTTGTCAACTCCTATTTGTTTTCCCACATCAGGTCCATTCTCTTTAGATCTGACAGTCGATAAAACTAACCTTAAATATTTATTTTATAAAAAAAGATAAAAGGGATCTTAAATAAATTTATCGAACATTCATTTGATAAACCGTTATTTGAGTCTCATCCTTGACATAATCTTTTTCTTATCCACACCTGATAGTACATTTTAATTTATTTATTTTTTCAATTTTATTTATAAATAAATACATTATTAAATGGAATATCTTAATTCAAACATATATGTTTAATTAAAATGATAAGATAAAATTGGGTAATACATAGACAACTTAAACAAATACAAACTAATACCACTTTCGGACAAAGGGATTTTGAGTATTATTTAATTTAAATCTATAACCTAATTCCATTATCTATTAAAGCAATTAGTAATGAGAAAATGTTTAAAAAGGCTAAAAAAAAATGGATAGTGGATCTAGGTAGAAGTAAAATGGATTGTCTCATTCGCCCATACCTATGCTGAATCAACTGCTCCACAACTGAATAGCTTATGTTAGGTTTTTGTTATTTTTATTGTGTGTTTTGTAATATAAATAATATAGATGTACATAAATACCTTATTTTTAAAACTCTCTGAATATTTGTAAATTATGTTTGTTTTTTAAGTTAGTCTTCTTTGTTTATTCTCAAAAGTAATTAAAAAAACTAAATTGTTAAGTGTTCTCGGCACGGGAAACCCCAGTGAGGTCACATTATTTTTATTTTTAATTATAGTTTGTAAGCAAAAAATATGAATAAATATACAAAAATATATACATAATAAGTATTCATAATAATAATAGTCACTCTCCAAGCACAAGAGTTGGTCTCTTTTTTTGAAGAGTTAAAGTTATAACATTTACTATATGTATAAAATTAGATTTGTACAGAATAAAAAAAAAAATGTACTTTTTATGAAATTTATTAATAAAAATAAATAAAAAAAATATTCAGAAAATAGTACGTTAAAAAGTAAGAGAATCTTATAACGAAAAACTCTCTCATAAACGTGAAAAATGTCGAAAGTAATATTGTTTAACATAGAAACCGGCATAACCATTCGCAGGCAGGTTGGTCCTGTATATTGGAATGTGAAACAGTCTATGTTGATGCTGTCTAAGGTAATTATTCGAAACATAAAGCGATTGCTCCGCATAATTTCAGGGTTGTCAATAATACCGCGCAACAATCGAAAGAAGTGCGTAGTTGAATACACATTTCTTTAAGTCTTCAAACTGTTGTAACCAAGCATACCCTGGAGGAACTCAGGGAGATAAAGCCATGGATAAAATCCACACTCCCTCATGTAGAGTAACCGAAGATATTTCTTCTGAACCCTTTCCACCATAAGAGAGTATTTCAACTCACACGGTCCCCAAATCGTTGAGCCACTCTCGAGTCTACTTCGCACCAACGATTTATAAAGAACTCTCAGTACTAGTGTATTACCAAAAACCCTGACAGTACGCAAGATGAATACTAACATCTTTAACAAAATACTACAAACTGTTTTGATCTGATCATGAAATGTCAGGGAACTCACAAAAGTGATGCCTAGATATTTAACCTTCGAAGTCCGCATAAGATTCTGGTCATTCATTCTATGGCGGAAAAAAGCGTTTTGTAGGCCCTGGTGAAAGATATAACTGAGCATTTTGAAATATTGAACAAAAATTTATTTCGTCTTTCCCATTCAGGTACATTTATTATATCCGCCTGGAGAGCACGAAAATCATCCAAAGTTTTAACACTCAAAAATAGCTTCAAGTCATCCGCAAATAATAAAAAAACGCGAATTGACTACAACTTGTTTAATATCATTGATAAAAATATTAAACAGCAATGGGCCCAGGTTGGATCCTTGGGGGACACCTGAGTAATTACTGAAGATTTTTGAAGGAAACAAGCCATGTGAAACATAGGGCACTTCATTGTTACTTGCGTTGGTCGCAACGTACTCGTTTCTTTCATTTTTTGTAAAATTAGAACAAGGGATTCATTTTACTCTATAGGAGCAAGTTCAGTGACTTAAATATGAGTATGGATTAAAAAAATATAAATAAATACAAATAAAAAAAAAAACGAAAATAAATCTTAAATCTTGGAAATTGAATCAGAGTCCTCATGATAGGCAAACGCAATCACTAGACACTAAGATTCAACATTTTTATACTGGTTGGTATTTAAACTTATTGGTTTTGATGTTTTAGTACCTACATAAAGAGAAAAAAATCTTTCTTACAGGAGAATGAACATTTTTCAGCTAGTTTTATTCACTGGATAGACAGAACATACGGACGTGGTATGCTTATTTATATTTACTAACATAGTTAAGGTACGTTTTTAGAGAATGTCTTTTTTCTTCATTATATTTTTCGACATAAATAAAAAGAATGCATTAAAAATAAATCCATCCTGTAGATAACTTTATCGTGACGCATAACATGTACAATCCGTCTGAATAGGACGTAAAATACAATAAAATAGAATAAAAATTTCGTTGCTAGTTTGAACCTTAATTACTTTCACTAAATAATTCAACTTCGATGTATTTTGACTGTTTTAGAATAGGGTTAACTTTAGTTAGAACTCAACGTAAGATTTAATTCATGAAATAATTTTACGTAAATGAGCGTATTTTTTTTATCATTATTATTATATACCACAAATTTCTGATTGAAAAAGCTTGTTTTTATTTAGTTTTGTAAAAGATTCCAAGATATGAATATAGAATCAAAGCTTTTTCATTGTCATAAGAAAAAAGTTTTCCTGCTATGAGATAGCTTAGGGTGATTAAATTATCCATTGGAAAGTTTGCCATTGATGACTTGCGCATTTAAAGGAAAATTCTGTTGATTAGCCGTCTTTGCGATTCGCTTTCGAGGAATGTAAAGCTTTATTAGCACAAGCATACTATAAGATAGTTTGTAAAGTGATTGTCTCCACGTTTGAATTATTTTATACAGAAACTTATTTTATGAATAAAAGATTTTTGTAAGGATAATAAATGTTTTATTATCTTCTTCCTTAACATTTAAATAATAATAAGATTTTGTAAGTAATAAGTGTATCTAAATTTTTGTATCCATAAACTGAAATAAATTCAACAAATAACATCAGAGCTGGAGAACATTTAAGAGAAGGAAATATGGAAGTCTAGGCATTTACAAGGCTGAACTTTTTGAATTCACAGGGGGACAATGACCTGCAATAATTTATATTTGATAATTTGAATGATGGCAACATACGGTCTTAAAACCATGTCACTCACTGCTAGAAGTGTTCTCAAAATTAAGTGCAATCAGCAATCTATGGAAAGACAAATGTTGGGCGTTTCCTTAAAAGACTGAATAAGGAATGGCGAGATAAGACGCCGTACAAAGGTGACCGATATCGCAGAAAGAGTGGGAAGACAAAAATAGCAATGAGCGGGTCATGTGGCGAGACAAGTAGTCGATAGGTGGACCCTCAGAATACTAAACTGGAGACCCTACGAAAGAGTAGGAAGACCATAAAGGAGTCACACACGACGTCATCAAACTCGTAGGCCATGGATGGAAACATGTGACATGTGAGTGCCCAAGACAGAAAAAAACATGGAAAATTTTAGAAGAAGCCTATATCCAGCAGTAGAAAGCAAAGGGCTGATAAGAAAAAGAAGAAGAATTTGAACGACTTTCACTGGAGTAGGGAGAATCGTTGTAATACTAAATGAATTAAACAGTGAATTTTTTAAATATATATATTTCATTATCTTACTCTCAAATTAACAAGAGCATGAAATGTATTTTATTAAGGATTATCTTTTGACCTAACGAAGCTCAGCTGAAATCAAGTAAAGGTTATTACTAGAGCCACCGGGCTTTACAGGACACTGCAGATTGAACAAACATTTTGCTAGAATAAACCTTTCGTTAGCTTTTAGATCTAGGTTCTGCAGTGCAGATGCGGAAACACCTATACACATTTTATGTGAAAATGATGCGTTACATCTTAAAAGAAGCCTCATTTTCGGGGGACGACTGGCTTAACCTGAAAATGATAAAGATCTCGCCCCTACCTAATAACCAGATACTTTACGAATCTAAGCTTGGAGGGCGAGAACTAATCAGGGAGACCCCTCACAATAGATCTTCACAGGTCGTAGTGATATTAGGAGCTTGTATAGCACTGATCCCCACCTTTGAGAAGAAGAAAAAGAATTGTTTTTAGGAATATCTTTCTTAGCCTTCGTTTAATCTGACATGTTTTTGCACTTGGGAGAACTAGCTACCAATTAAGAAAAATGAAAAAAGAAAATCCCCATTGGTTGAAACTACACGATATTTAGAAGCGCATAAATAATATGAATAATTGGCGCTAATTTAAATTGAAATAAAGTTTCGTTCAAACATTCCAGGCCTATTAAATATTTTTTAATTAGTATTCTACCAAGAAAAAAAAGCTTTGTTTGTAGGTAGAATAGCGTAACGTCATAAGATCTGTTAAAACTGCCCAGACTATCATACTTCTCCTTAAAGATATTAATTTTGTTTTAAATGTTAAATATATCTCAACAAATATTTTTTTATTTAATAAATTTAAAAAGTAAGTGGTTTTGATTTCGAAAATAATGCGGAATCGTAAATTTTTACTATTTAAGTTTAGTTTAGATTTTTTAAACATATTTCTCAAATGCTGTTTTTAAAATTATTGCTCAGTAAGCTATTCCGTTATTTTTTTAATGCATGTTTGTTTCGTGTGCAGGATTTTTGAATCAAAAAAGTTAGATAATTAATTTTGAGTCATGGTTTCTAGAATTGTTACAGTGTACGTTTATTACGGCGAATGTGCGGAAAAACAATGTATGATAGGTGCCCTAATGTCGAAATTAGAGCAGAATGCAAGGCTGAGTTAAGCATTATCGACAAAATTAAGAAAGGTCTTTTGCGATGGTTCGGTCATGTGGAGCGAATGAATGATGAAAGAACGGCTAAAAAGATTTATGATGCGAATGTGTCTGGTTGTAGAAGTCGAGGAAGGCCGAGAAAGACATGGCATGATCAAGTACAACAAATTCTTGAAAGTGGTCATGTGAAAAGTCGGAATAATCGACGTGCGTGCATGAGAAGATGTATGAATGTGAAGGAAGCAAAGGAAGTGTGCCAGGACAGAGTGGTGTGGCGTTCTATCCTCTCTGCCTACCCCTCCGGGGAAATGGCGTGATGGTTAGTTAGTTAGTTAGTTAGTTACGTTTATTTACATTCTCATTTTGAAAAATTGTTTCTAGTATCAACATGTATTCCTCAATTCTACAGTAAAATGAACAAACAACCTACTCGTATGTCTGCAGGAACAGACAAGCTTGAGAACGTTATAGTAAGTAATTATCTTGCTGTTGAGTGTCACAGAAGATGAGTTACATTGGAATAAAAGTAAAATAGACATAAAAAGATTAACTGATCACAACAGCGATGGAGAACATTTCAGAAAAGGGAATATGGAAGTCTAGGTATTTATAGCTATGGGCTAGTTTTAAATATTATTTTTATTTTAATCTCTCGTACCTTATCTAATCTTTATTTTTTAAATCTTAATTAATTTTAACATATTACAACAGAGATAAAGAACATTTTATGGGAAGGAATAAAGTAATCTAGGCATCTACAGGGCTTATGACCTGTCAATGGCTAGTTTAAGTGGCCACTTTACACACTGTGTAACATTTACCATTCTGCCTATATTTGAACATCCATATTTCTTCAATTCTTTAATCTGTTGATCTTTGTGAAGTTCCCCAGGGAGTTGAATCCAGTCCTTGTCTACAAAAATTTGGACAAACTCAAAATATTGTTGACAAATTACCTGGTCCATGAAGAAGTATAGAAATTGAAAAAATAATATTTTCAGGCGTTGCCCAGTATGTAGGTGAAATAATTCAATTTGATGAATTTCACCCGCATAAATAAAGGTTTCAGCTCTTTAACTTCACAAACATCAACAGATTAAAGAATTGAAGAAATATAGGTGTTCAAATATAGGCAGAATGTTGAATGTTACATAGTGTGTAAAGTGGCCGCTTAAACCAGCCATAGACAGGTCATAAGCCCTGTAGATACCTAGACTTCTATATTACCTTCTGTTAAATGCTCTTCATCTCTGTTGTAATATGTTAATATAAACAGCTCCCCAAGGAGTTGAATCCAGTCTTTGTCTACACAAATTTGGACTTACTCAAAATGTTGTTAATTAATTTGTTAATCTTAATGTCTCTCTAGGGGGTGGAATCCAGTATTTTGTCTGCGAACATTTGGACAAACTCAAAATGTTGTAATAAAAAGGCAAATTGTATTTTAAAGATGTCCAAAATTCCACAAAAAAATACACGATTTTATTACTATGTTCAAACTTCCGATCATTTTTAGCAAATTGATTCGTGAACTATGACGAGCTATAAAACGTATTTTTTTCTTATTATTCCATACATTTAGAACATGTTTTGCTTATCATTGTTCGTATAATTTGTATTTATGCCCCAACGTCCAGAATAAAAAAACCTTAAAGCTCTCTTTCTGCAGATTTGTGTTTTGGTATGTTGAACAAAAAGGAACTGAAGCGACGCCGACGAGTTGAAAGCACAAGCATTTTTTAATTTGCATGTTATACAGAGTATAATTAATTTTAACCGACACATAATTTTCTTGTTTAAATTATGTTTATGATGTAGTTAGTTTAATCAACCAAGGTGTTTTATTTAACGGCATTTATAATAATAGATGTTTTTATGGAAAAAAACAATGCTTAAGAACATTTCTTTTAATACGCATTGACCTCAATTACCTTTCCTATAAAAATGCATAATTTCAATAAGAAAAAGCATCTTTTGTGTTACTTCATAAGACCAAGTTATTTAATCCCCTGGAAAAGGCAGGAAGATGATTAAACTCAAATGTTAACCAAGAGATGAACGGTATTAAATCCTTCTTTAGAACTAAATAATTACTTACCATTTTTTTATTTTCGAAGATCGGAATAATCTATTCCAATACCATTTTATATATTATTCATGTTCTCTACTCGGAAAAAGGATAAGAGATAAAAATTAAACTTATTTAGGAATTATTTATTATTAAGTACCGTATTACAAAAAAATAATGTTGAATACATAATGACACAACATATAGTACATCAGAGTTTTACTAGGGTTGGCTGTTTTTTGCTAAACGCACATATTAGGTTCTGTTATCAGCCACACATAAAAATTATTGAAACTGGTCAAACCCATAAATTAATTCATTTTTGTATTTAAAAAAAAAACAAATAAATATATTTTTTATCATTAGTCAAAGTAAAACACATTCCAAGTGTTGTGTAGATATAATTGGTCTCTTTCCACAAAAGTGCTATTACCTCAGTTCTGATTGGTTCTTCGGTTATTTAAAGTATTAATTGTACACAAATAAACTTTCAACGACATGATCGGTAAACCACTGTTTTTATAAATACTTGAAAAACACACCAATATTTCGTCTAACAAAGCTTACAAACTATTGGGATTTGTACTTGGAACTGGAAAATATTTAAATAATACAAATATATTTAAGCATCTGAACACATCTCTGGTTAGAAGCCAATTAGAACATAATTCACCTTTATGGTCACCCTATCAAATTACTTACTCGGAGTCTCTTAAGAAAATTCAAAATCAAATTATTAGATGCATAAATTTTAAGATAAGTATCCCTAGAGATCAACTAAATTGCAGCAAAATACTTGACACTCTAAAATTAACTTAATCGCACGTACGTAGAACATTTTGAATTTGATATTATGGCTTTAAGAGCACCGAGTCTAAAGGACTCCTTACTCTTTCATATAAGGTATGCATGATTTTAGTAATAATATTTTTTTGATATTAAAAAAAAAAAAACAAATTGCATTTATAATTAACTGTTTAATTAAGAATAAACTACGATTTATATTTATAAACTGTATTATATATTATATTACATAGGGAGTTAAAGGGAGCTCGGTGGTTCGTTGTTGTTGAGTTGGGTTCCGGGGAGTGTTTATTGTTGCAGATCTTTAAATATCTATTATGGGCGTGGGTACTTAGATGGTGATCTGGGGTTGTACCTTGCTAAGCACAAGATGGATGGATTCGTGTCGGTTGGAATCTCAGCATATAATGTTTTGGACATATTTATAATCAATTCCTTGATTGGAGGAATTTTAACGTTTTTGTGTATTTTTTTTACTTTCGTCCATTTGGGGGCTTTGAGGGCTAATCTAATGGCTTTATTTTGTAGTTCTTGAATTGAAACCCAGACCATGGATGAAATGAGCTGGATGGCTAAGAGTTTTCAGAAAAATAAGTATTCTGTCACTAATAAGCAATCTTATGAATTGTTAAAAATTTTCAATTGTGGTAGGCATTTTCAATGCGTTGTTAAAAATAATTCACTTTTAGAAAATGGGAATAAAGTTGTGGTAGAGAAGGGTTCAAATCTTAAACATTTGATACGTGAGTCCGCAACCGGCTCAAATAGATTCAATAAATTATATAAATTACAGAAGGTGCCATTTTAACACAACGCTGAACAATAAAAATATATCAAAATTTCAATGTACATACAGCAATTTATTATAGGAATAAAAGACGAGTGATACTTCAATCCGCAAATTTGGAATATCCAGTGATGGTTTCATTGCTTTCGCGACATCTTCGAGACTAGTATCTTTATTAAGGGCTTCAATGTATTTATACAAAACAGAGGTAAGGATAGAGAATTAAAAATTATATAAAAGTAGATTAAATAAAACTTTTAAAAAGGCACCCAATGTATAGTGGTTTGAATTGGAATATACTCTTAATATTTATTTATTCAAAAAAATTTTTTTTTAATAAATAAATTTTACGATGATATTCCAAATCAAACCACTAAATATAAGGTGCTTTTTTGAGTTCAATTAAGGTATCTTTTAATTAGAACTAAGCCGGCGTTATTCGGTTAATTTAAATAAATACACAACGGCAATACCACAGCTACGTGAAATTTTCGTTCCGTTTCTAGGTTAATTTATCATAAATATAAAAATACTAAACTCTCAGTTTTCATTACCTTCTTCCCAATGTAAACTGTGGTGTATTAAGAAAGGTATTTTTAAGTGAATTATAGTAATAATAATCAATTTTAACATATTCCAGACAAAGTCTAGAATATGTTAAAATGTTTATCAAATTCAGTTATCTTGTACGTTAATTTGTAAACAAGAAAAAAAGTCTCAATGAAACAATTTGGCTTTGATAGCTTAAACGTAAAATTTTATTGGAAAATGTAGGCAACGTAGCCGAGTTGACTATAGGCAATCGATCATGAAATAGTTTCAATAGCTTTTTGATTACATTCATCTGTTGAATTTACTCTGCATCAATTCATTATGAATAAGCCATAATTTAATTACGTTTGTAAACTCAATTACTATGATAGTAAAACAAAGAACCGCGATAATAATTCAATATTATTAATTGAGTTAACACAAAATGGGGTTTTAATTCGGAGTTGAAATAATTATTCGAGATTTTCAGTTTAATAGTTTTAATAGAGTTTGCTTTGAACAAGAATATTACTTACTCAATATACGTGTAGAAAATTAGTAATTAAACTCAAAATATAAAAAAAGGTTTTTTCTTTAACGTGTTAAATGTTGTTATAAAAAAAAACTTGTTGGAGTTAAAATGCACAGCAAATTGGGAAAATACTCGGAAAAAGACGCTAGTTTTATATTTATTTTATTTGGTTTTAGTTTCATTGTCAATTATCTAGTAAAATTAGGAGACGGTTATTTAAGTAAAAAAATAAGAAATATTTTAAACAAGGTTATTTATTTAAACCAATCAAAACACATAATGTACACGACTACTTTTTATAGAGATTTTTCCTATTCAACATAACATATTCTGTGTGATACATAAACATTTTAAAAGACATTATATTTTTTTTGTTAATTTTACTGCAACAATTGAGATTAAACTACTGTGTTTTTTTTTCTAATCTAATATTTTATGCTGTAATTTTCCACTGCGCCTGCGAGCAAGAGGTTTTGGGTTCGGTTTCCGGCATGGTTGACATGAAATATTTATTTCAAAAGTGTTTTTACACTAGAATATATCTTAGTCCATGGACTGGCCCCGGAACGTATATTAAATTTGAGTTACAACAATGAACAAAATACGGTGCGGTCGATGTACCAACGGAGTGCCCTAAGCTCCATAAGCTGCGGAAATGGAATGATGATGATGGATTTTTTTATCACGATCGAATAGACCAATGTTTTTTTTTACCTGATAAAAATGTTAAGAAAATAATCATTTTTCGATTTATTTTGTTAAACTACACACTAGACAACGCGTAAAAATCTTTTTCAGTTTTTATACTTCCTCTTCGACCAGCTGGTTTTATCGATAATATTTTGAGTTTATCCATAAAAATGGTTTAAAGCTTTGAGTAATAAACCTAAAAAAGTCGCCCATGCGAAGAAAAACCACTTCATAATTATTGAGCATGAAGTTAGCTACAGGTTACAGCAATACAATGAGCCGTACGTACTTGGGTTGTAACTAAACGTTTGTTGTTAAACTAAAAACTAAAAAAAATCAAACCAAAAATTTCGAACGCTTTTGTCCCATGCAATATAGCTTCAGGGCTTTTCCGGAGAATCGTCACTCTAAGGTAAAAGGATTCAGCTCTTTAACTTCATGAAAATAAAAGAATTTAAGGAATATAGAAGATGTTTAAAGATAGCCAAAATAGAGAACGTTACACGGTGTGAAAGGTTGCTAATTAAAGCAGCCAATTACAGTTTATAAGCCATGTAGATGCCTAAACTTCTATATTCTCTTCTCTGAATGTTCTTCATCTCAATTGTAATATGTTAATATTAACAGCTTCCTATGAAGTTGAATTTAATTTTTGTCTACAACAATTTGGACATACATAAAACGTTTTTGAGTTTTTTAATTTAAAAAAAAAACAATGATTTAAATAATGTAATACGCATTGTAATATGGAATTACGTCACACTATGAAACAGAAAAAATAAATGTAATTACATTTTTTAGGTGCATATAAAACAAAAAACAAAGTGTATTTAATATTAATGTTAATAGCAATAAAAATTAAGATAATTATTAAGATTTTTGATTATTAATTATTTTGTTCGCCACATACTCATCGTTAAATAAACTTTAGTAGAAATGAAGGTGCCTATTATATCGTTTTCAAATCAACTCGTATCATTACAGCTTTCTTGGTAGTCAATTTCAACCCACTCATTGAATAAAACTAAATTACATCTTACTTACAGATGTTATAGTAGTTAATGGAAATTTATTTACATTTAAAATAAGTCATTTGGCTTAAAACAGCCATAAATAACCTTAAAATACATTTATGAATTATTTGATTTTTTATTTACTTTTGATTGGGATTAATCGAAAATCAATTTTGAATCCTTATAAAATATTATTTCTAATATGTTGCTTATTAATTTCATCTAAGAGTAAAAGGATGTTTCGAAACAGCAAGGTTGGCTTAGAAATAATAATTTTAGTAGTAGAAATAGCAGGCGCCGTGGCGCAGTTGGTTAGACGGCCAACTGTGAAACTGGCGTCGCGGATTCGATTCCCGCCGGTTGCAAGAAAGAAATTGAAGAAATATTTTTTTGCAATTAGTGTGGGTATTGTGGTGTAGTTTCCATTACCTATATCCTTACCCTCTCTATCCCACCTGCTGAGAAGCCTCAAAATAGAGGCTTAGCGGGTTATTCCTTTAAGAAAAAAATTGATTCAAAATTTTATGTGGCAATGACTTACTATTAATAAGTTCTATATGATACCGAGAAAGGCCGATACAAAATTAGCTTGAAAACTTTTCAAAATATCGTGTCGACAAATCGCGTCGCTACAACTTTCCATGACTTTCTTTAACTTTTTACTGAAAAGGACCGAAAAAATCTGATTCAATACATCACGGATAAAGAAATGGGATTTTAAATATTGATCTATAATTCACGTCACAACGACCGTTTCAGGGAAATTCTTGTAACGGACAAACAAGCAAATATATTTTTACTTTCATAATGATGTTTTTTTACGCATATACGTAAACATCTTATTGCGTGGGTCGTTGTTCTACATACCCGTTTGTGCCCCCCGAGCTATAGTGTACAAACATTGTGCTAGTCAGGGCTCTTAGGGTGAATCGCAAAAAACATTTTTTTAAATGCAAAGTAACAGAATACTTTAAGTACTCCGGAAACATTACTTGTTATTGTAAACAAATACACTATTTTTCAGAAAGTAAAATGTGATGATTAATATTGCAATAAGGCTACTTCTTTTTCTTCTTCTTCAGCCTTATTCTCTCCACTGCTGAATAAGACCTCATTCAAACGTGTCCTTTCCTTCCATTCACCCGCTTTCATCATTCATGTTTTACCGGTTATCGAGGCAATGCCATCAACCTATCTTTTTTTGTGCGCTTCCGATACTAATTTTGTTTGTCCATGGTCTCCATTTCATTATTATGGATGCCCACCTTCCATTATTATGCTTTGCTAAGAATCCTGCCCAGTGTCATTTTAATTTTGCTGAACAATCCACGATATCCACGACTCCGATTCGGCGCCATATTTATTCATTTGTTATTTTTCTCTTAGAAATTCATCGAGTATCTGTCTTCCCGTGGATTTTTGCATACATTTTAGTTTCTGGATACTTTTATGTGTTACAAACATAGTTTTAGTCCGCAGGTCATCACCGGCAACTCAACTTAACCCTCTTCTTCTTGACAACTCCACTATCTGGTTATCATAACCAAGTTTGACTAAGTATCTTTAATATATGTCAATAATAATAAATATCAACCACCTTGATTTTATTATGTAAGTGCAAATATCTCTCCTTGTTGGACTTCTTCTTTAAATATTTATAATCCTTGTTCTATAAATATTTATTTCCATACCGATCATTTTCGAAGTCTCATATATATTTATACAGCTCCATAATCATTTCGCCTAGTTCATCCATGTCTTTACTTATGACCACTATATCATCTGCGAATTTGAGGTAACTCAAGTATGTATCATCGATCTTTACACCCTTTTGTTGTCTTTAAATACTAACGATATACTTATGTAGTTACATCTAAGCCAGATCTTATGAAGTTGTTGAGGAGAACGCTGACAAAGGACTACCATACCGTTACTACATAAAAGCTTCTTCTGAGTGATCTTTCGTCTTTGGAATTTTTTAGCCCCTTTATTGAACCACCGATACTGCGATAAATGCTTACAGTTATCGTATAAGATCCATTTTTTATTGCAAGTAACAAACCGACTCAGAATTATTCCCTCGTTATTGTATCGACTAAGCGTCTTAAGCTATTTTAATTTGCTAACTTTACGTAAATGCGAGTTCAGTTGTAGTTTAAGATGGATCTCCTTCCACTATCGCTTTCAATTCCTCATCTCCAACCTTAGTCTCACCGGTCTACTACTACTACTACTACTACCATCACGCTATTTCCCCGTAGGGGTAGGCAGAGAGAATGGACCGCCACACACGTCTATCCTGGCATACACTCCTAGCCTCTTCCACATTCATACATCTTGTCATACATGCCCTTCGGTTCTGTCTGCTTTTGACATGACCAGACTTAAGATTTTGGTTTATCTGATCATGCCACGTCTTCCTTGGTCGTCCTCGTCTAACGTTGCCGTTCATTTTTGCCATATATACTTGTTTTACCATTCTCTCGTCGTCCATTCGTTCAACGTGACCAAACCATCTCAGAGACCCTTTCTTAATCTTATCAATTATACTTGTCTCAGATTTACACTCTCGCCTGATTTCATCATTCGTAACCCTGTCATACATTGATTTCCCACACATTCGTCTAAGAGATCGCATTTCAACCGCGTTCACTCGGCTTTCATCCTTCCTCTGCCAGTTCCATGTTTCTATGGGATTAAATGTTGAAGTTATGAATTAAATTTCCTGAGCGGAAGTGAAGACTGCACTTTCCAGAAAACTAATAATAAAATAAAAATGGAAATAGGTGATTCAACTTTGTACGTGAAAATTCTTGGTGGAAGTTCATTTATTTTTTTATATTTTTTACACCAGCTTTCATCTCCTTTTTATATTATTATGGATAACTTATAAAGTGCAATTTTCGTAATATAATATCTCAAGAGTGATTTACAAAGTGATAATACAATGTTTTAAATTTAATTTAAGCTTTGTTAATTAAAGAAAAACAATGTACTTTGTCACCACATGTCATGCTAAGAATTTGATCAAATTATTTAGAGAACAAGTGGGTTTCAAGTTTCTTCCGAAACATCACTTCACTCTCACAGTTTCGCACCCCTGCTGGGAGAGCATTCCACGCCATAGGGTCTGCGACCGCAAATGCGCGTTCGACAAATTAAGTGTGCTGTTTGCGTAAATGTAAAATAACTTTTCCTTTCGACGAAGATGTAGCTGATCTAAACGTAAGACGTCTGTCAGCTAGTTCATCTGGAATGCAGAGTTCCCTTAGATATTCTGGAGCAGAGTCGTGCAGTGACTTATACATAAGCTAACAGAATTTGTATTCCACCCTCTGTGGAAAACGTAGCCAGTGTAATTCTCGAAGTAGTGGAGTAATATGACTGAGCTTAGAGATTCCGAAAATAAATTTCACTGCGGCATTCAATACAGACTGTAGGTGAATCATTTTATTCATTGGTAGACCTGCGTAGATACCATTATAATAATCGACTCCAGACACTACAAACGCATTTATTAATTGACGGGCGGCATCAACTAGCAAATTTTTGCGTATGCATTTAATCTGTCTCACCTGGTAATGGCACGAATTTATCATTCTGGTAATTTGAGCGTCCAGAGAAAGGTCAGAGTTAAGGAAGATTCCCAGTAGTTTAACGGTGGGTAAAGCGGTACTCCTTACATCAGGTTGTGCCGTATTCTGAATCAAATTCGGGCGTCTGGCTGAAGCCATCCATAATTGTTCCATTTTAGATAGGTAACCTACTCTTCTCTGTCCGCTGCCCACAGCCAAGTGCTCGGTCCCTCACGCTGAGGCCGGTGGTTGGAATGTTGTAAAATGTACACTGGCACCAAACTCATCGAAACTAACACTAGCGATTATAAACAAAATATGCTTTTTTATTTACTCAAACTAAAGCAAAAATACTATTTAATTATTTAATACAAAATATGGATTTTAAAAAGGAAGATTTCTTTGGAAAAAATATTGTTTTTTGAGGAGCTAGTAAAAATACGTCAGGCCTCTACAGAGCGTCACGACACGACACGTCTTCTCGCAGTCTTAATCCTGGGAATTGGTTGACAGCAAAGTCCTGCATCTTGTTTTCCTTTGGTCTCTATTCTCTGCAGCCTTCTTCAACTCGGTATATAAGGCGCAGTTTAAATCCTCGCACACTTGCTACAAATACTCCCGTCGGGGGCGCCCTCTGTGATTTGTCCCCTCAGCCATTCCCTCTATTATGTCATGCAGGAGACCCTCACGACGTAGATTGTGGCAGATATATTGGGTTCGCTTCTCTGAAATGGTTTTAATTAGGTGCCTCCCCTCTTCGATTCTGCTAAGAACCTCGTCATTAGTGATTTAGTCCGTCCAGGAAATTCCTAATATTTTTCTGTAGCACCACATTTAAAACACTTTTGGTTTTACAAAAGTATAATATAAGAGACAGACAATACAATTTTCTACTTACGTCCCAACTCATCACGGATTTTTTGGAGAGTCGGGGCAAGTTCAAAGGGTTGGGTCGTTTCTAGTTGTCATTTTAAGCTGCAAAATGTATGTATAATTTTATTATTAAATAAATAATAAAATAGCGCAAGAGAGATACCATTTAAAACTAAACCTAACTCAGCCATTAGTGAAAGTAAGATAGCTATAGAAGTACGTTTTTACCAAGCCTAGCTTGGAGAAAAAAGAATCACGTTGTATGGAGACAAAGTTATAACTCCAATTGTTTCTAACTAGATTTAGGTACTTTTATTTAATTTTACAAATTGTACTAAATATTAGTATTCTCCTGTTTTACAATTTAATCTCTAAGGAAGAGGTTATTTTCTTTGTAAATTTTTGTTTTTGTAGGAACAATTAGAACGATAGTAAAACTGTTCGACCTGAAGGGTTATTATTACTGTACACCTACTTCAATTAAGCTTTTTAAAGGAATTTGAGTATTCGACGTAACAAACATCCATGACCATTGCATTGCCACATTTTTTATATTGGCATGGTAGTCGTGTCTGAAGTACCCTCAGGATGAGGAAAATGAGCTTCACTGTGATTTTTAAAAGACTTTTAAAACTAGGATTGCTTTTATACATATACGTTTCCACATCAATGCACCGTTAAAAATAAACAAAAGTTGAAACGAGTATTTGCCATAACGTTATTTGACGTATATTTAGATTTTGAAATTTAATTTTTTTCCATAAGATATATTTTTAAAGATGCGATGCTTTAAAAAAGGCTTTGATGTCTTTTTTAACTTAAATAATTATCAGCAATACATTTTTGGTGCTCAAACTTCATTTCATTTAAGAGTTTAAATAGGTATTATAAAGGAGACGGTTTGCGGTCCCGCGGGTAGTATCGTGGACTCCGTATCAGGGGGTCCGAGGTTCAAATCCCGCTATACTACAACTTGCTTCCCATTTTCTATGACTTAAATAAAATTTTCCCAAAATTTTCATATTAATTTTCTATAACTACGTATACTATCAAATCTGCATTTTGAGAGGGTTACAAAAGATCAAAAGTAAACCTTGATCACTTTTTAAGTAGCGATTAGAAACTGTAGAATTGTCAAACTGTATTTTAATGAATACGTGCGGGTGCATACTGTATTTTAATGAATACGTATTTCTGTGTAATAAATTATGTGTGTTCCCAACGACAATATGTTGAGATATCATTACTTGAAAAGTAAATTCCAATAACCTAAAGGTAAAGGTTAACGTAATATCAGTGAGTCCATATTTTTCATTTTCTATCTTTAGAGATAACGACTTAAGTTTTTTATATCGGATCTCTATTGTTACAGAATAGTCGTATTGGTTCTTGAGATATTCGTGGCCCAAAGTTTTTTACGCTTGAAACGTTTGTAAAACAGAACTTTTCCCATTATTCAATTGGATACATATACTCATTTAAAATTATTGAAAAGACATGAAAATAATAAAAGAAGATAAGAAAAAAAACCCTTCGAAATTTTTTTGTAAAAAAATAAATACCATGTCATATTTCTCTTAGACGTATGTGTGGGAAATCAATGTATGACAGGGTTACGAATAATGAATCAGGGGAGAGTGTAAATCTGAGTTAAGTTTAATTGGTAATATTAAGAAAGGATTTCTGGGATGGTTTCGTCACGTAGAACAAATGGACGACGAAAGAATGGTAAAACGAGTATATCTGGCGAAAATGAACAGTAACGTGAGACAAAGACGTCCAAGAAAGACGTGGCATGATCAGATAAACCAAAATCTTAAGTCTGGTCTTGTCAAAAGCAGACAGAATCGAAGGGCATGTATGACAAGATGTATGAGTGTAGAAGAAGCTAGGAATATATGCCAGAATAGACGTGTGTGGCGGTCCATTCTCTCTGTCTCCCCTACGGGGAAATGACGTGATTGTAGTAGTAGTAGTAGCCATCTCATTTTTAGTTTATGGGCGGAACATCGGTTATCAGATCTGTTTTCATAAGCATTTCTGGAAAAACGTTCTACAATAATATTCGCTTTTTCACAAAAGACCAATTATTCTAATATAATATGCCACTCGTTCTTACTTGGGTGCTCAGGCATTTGTCAGTTTTGAGAAATCTCGTTTTTAATTTACGCCGCGGCCTATTTTTGAAACGAAAGTTGCCCGTAGTTTCCAAAACGTATAAAAGTATTAGTAAAGGAAAAAATACAAATAAATACTATTTATATCCAGACATAAAAAAAAACTACCAAAACATACACCGTAAACAACAATACTAAACTTAACAATATAAAACTACATGTCATTATTATCACAATACGGCGACTGAAAAGAGTACATAATGCTCATTTATTTATTTATGTCACTGTTTTTGCCATGTACGAGATGTGTGTTCAGAAAATAACGGGAACGTTTTATGAAAAAAATAATTTATTTATTCGTCTACATTAATGTTGCCGCCTTCAAAATAGTCTTCATCAGATTTTATGAGCATCAGAGCTTCTTCCAATTTTCGAAACACATCTTAAACTCGAACTTTGGGATAGCCTGTAGCTCCTTCAGCGATGCGTTTTTAATGTCATCCATGCTTGTAAAACAACGGCCCTTTCAGGTTCTTTTTATTTTTGGAAATATAAAAAAATCACATGGAGCCATGTCTGGCAAATATGGAGACTGGAGAATTGTTACAGTATTGTTTTTGGCCAAGAATTCACGAGCTAGCGATAAAGTGTGAGCAGGTGCATTATCATGGTGCAAAAGTCATGAATTGTGTTGCCACTAATCTGGACGTTTTGGTTCACGCAAACGGCGTTGAACTTGTAGGTAGTACTCTTTATTGACCGTTCGACCTAGCTGCAATAATTAATGATGCACTTTGCTATCAAAATCAAAGAACACAGTGAGCATCACCTTCATGTCCAACCGCACTTGTCGAGAATTGAGCCATAGTTTCGACGTCATATCCAAAAACCTATGTTTTGTCACCTGTTTATAACACGTTTGAGTAATTCTGCATCGTCGTTAACTTCATTAAGTGACAACTGAACAACTTCCATTCACCGCTGTTTTTGTTTGAAATTCACGTTTCACACCCAAAACATTCGAAAAAAATTCATGGAACGAGCCAATCGATATGCCAACATCATCGGCGACTTTTTTTATTATAATTCAGTGATCGTACATAACCATTTTATTCACTTTTTCTACGTTTTCATCGGTTGTTGATGTGCTGGGGCGTCCGGGCCGTTCGTCATCTTCAACGTTTTCACGGCCACCTTAGAAACGCTTATACCACTCATAAACTCTTGTTTTACTCATAGTAGACTCACTATAGGCCTTTGTTTACATTTCACAAACTTTGTTATACTTTATATAAATTTTCACATAAAATTAGATACCAATTCTTTGATCCATTTTTTTTAATCAAACGAAAATTTACCAACATCATAAAAAAAATTACAATCGGACTCCGGACCCGCGAAATGTTAAAAACTCCTATTATTTTCTGAACACACCTCGTATGGAGGTTTTTTGTTTCAGATCTCGACTAGCTAGGAATTTCCTGTGCTTAGACAAGACTTTTTTTTGTTACACGTGTTTTTTCAATGGATGATATTAAAATAATAAAAAAATAACCAAAAATCAATTGTGACTCGTTTTTCCATTTTTTTGTCAAATAACTTCCGTTTTATTTTATTTGTTCATTTATCAAAAAAAACATGAAAATATTACAATTATTTGAAAAAGAATATCACTAAGAAATCTCTTGCAAAATAATTCATTTTAAAGTTTTTTTTGACATACGAGCACATATTGCGTTAGGTACGTAATTGCCGATGAGTATATTCTACGTATATGTGAATCATTTATATTATACTATTGTAGAGTGTTTACGATGTTTAAAATTATAGTAATTAAAAATCCAACAATTCCATTTACAAATAACCTTTTTTCTTAAATTAAACAAAGAGTAGATAAGTATAAAAAAAAATTCTTTGTAATACGCGCACTTTTTTATTATTCCATTTTCCATTCCAGAAATATTTCACAACAATTTAAACAGCTTTAACTTTGTGAACATACCTTGAAATATTGTTACGCAATTTAGAGATTACTCAATAAATTCCGGGGTTGAATTTGAAACAACTATCAAATTTCAATAATTAACCGCACATTCATTATAATCAAATACGAAACTCTATTATAAACTAATTACAAATTATAACACTGTTATACAAATTTAATATTACAATATATTCTCACGTTGTTACTTCATGATTTTACACTACTGATATATTTATTTTGTACTCACGATTTTTAAAATAAGAGAAAACCTTTTATGAGTAGATTTCCAGACATATATAATTTAAGTATTTGGCCTACTAGAATATTCTGATAATGTCTTATCACGTATGCCCGTGGATATTTTTTGTATTATATAATTGAAAATAACATATTCTTTTTACTGCTATTTTAATTTGGAAGTTGTCATAAGACAAAATTGTCTTATTATTATTTTTAGACTGTTGTGTAATGAATAAAAACGCTCTTGAATATTTAGATTTGCTGCTCGGTAATATTTCTTATAAAGGAAACACCTACTTATTTTATGTTTTGGAATTATGTCGTTTGATTAGGTGACTTTGATTTCAACTGGCACGTCTAATTGTTCTCCCATATAAAAGAAGAACACATTAAAATCGCTGACGGATTAAAGAGACAGTGAAACAGTTGGTTTGATCAGTGGAGAGTGTTATTCGGGCCGTCACTCCGCGAGGGTAGGCAGAGAGGATAGAACGCCGTATTACTCTGTTTGTGCATACGGACCTCGCTTCCTCTATTTTTATACGCCTTTTGCAGTCGACATCTACGCCCTGTTTGTTACATTTGTACTTTTAAATTTGTGAGAGAAATAAAGGAATGTTTAATCAAAGGTGTTTTTCTACATTTCGATCATCAAGACTGCCAAGTTCCAGTACCATTAAGACGATACAATATGCAAATATGTTTTCAAGGAATCGAACAAATGAATAAGTTGAATAAGTTGTTTAAATGGTAATGAATGCAGGTAAAGTGAACGGTCGTGACGTACGCAGGAAATCCCGTCGAACGGAATCCTGATGCCAACTTCATATTTAAGTTCATCAGTTCGCCATCAGTTATGTTCTCTGTGTCCAGGCGGATGAATATTACAGTTATGTGGGTGAAATAACACCAGAACCCTGATCAACTGTTTTTGACTCGATGGCTACTCTCAGGTAAAAGTCTTGGATTAGGAAATCGAGTAAAGACATGCCCGCCTCGTTGTATTATAAATGACGCGTTCGTCTGCTATTCTTAAAATCCTGGGTTTAATTCCTCGCGGGGATTTTAAATGTTGTTTTAACTTCAATATTTCAATGTTCGTGGACTGGAACTGAAGTATAAGATTTACCACCATACCTAATATAACAGAAGATCGAGATACGCTGCATCTCGTATACTAATACAGCATCCTATGTACCATCGGGATGAGACTTCTGGATACAGCCAAGGCCCTCCCAGGGCGGTCGAGCTTATAAAGACAATAATGCACTATCGGGCTCATATAAAGGGGTATGATGATGGCGAGAGTCACTTATATGTGTTAACAAAATACACAACATTGTTTTATTTGGATGTGCTTAAATTGAAAAAAAACTGATGCGATTGGAAGGTCAACTTAGAGACAAGTAAGCTAAAAAAGAAATGAAAAAAAAAAAGTATCATATTTACTTTTTGCACACATAAGCAAGAAATTAAAGATTTGAATGAACTGTACATGAATATGGATAGTCATTAAATAAATACTTTGTATGAAAATATGACAAATTAAATCATTCTGCTTGCTAATATAAACACAGTGAGAGGGGGTATAAACATTATCTGAAAATCCATTATTGCATATCTTAATAATACATGAAACAGTATCCTAACCGATTCAACCCTACTTTTCTTCTGGATTGAAGCTCCATGTGTTGATTGCGCTTCCGAATTGAAGTTAAGGTACGGTAACAGAACAATTGAAACAATATCACGTTGATACTCGGAAAAATCAGCCCAGACGACGGACGCTGCAATCCTATCAGAAGAGCAAACAATTCACAGCATAAAAACTCAGAAGGAAGTCAATATTATCTAAGATACTGGCCGTGAAAGTCTAAGATTTATGGACCCAACGTTGATAAAAATTATAAAAGAGTTTTCTAAAGAGCTGTCAGAAACAAATATCATTCACAAACAAAAAGACGTAATATTTTTTTCTTTAAAAAAAATTCCTGCACTTTTATAATGACGTCGTTTGATACGATCATTTTATTTTATTGGAGAAAAAATGTTATATTTGGCCTTGTCTATGACGCACGTTTCAACTTTAGGGTGTGACTCGCTCCATTGAACAAAACCAAATTTCGTGAATAGTAAAATATATTCAAAAATATTGTGTGTTTAAGAGCGCACGACTTAAGTAAAAACTTTTATGGCTTTGTAATCGATTATAATTAAACAATCGATACCATGAAAATAAAATATATGCAATGTTAAATTGATCATTCCCAAACCAATGAAGTAATTTTTTTGTTAAAAAAACAAATTGCAAAATTCAATAATGATTATTTGAAATAATTAAAAAATAATAAATTATCAGACCACACGAGCTTGGAAACGAATTTTGAGAAATGAATATGTTTCATTTTCCATTGACAGTTTTTAAATTAAATTTTTTTACGGAGGTAAAATCAAAATAATTTAATTATTTAAATGCTGTAAAAAATCACTTTGACTTTTTGTATTTGACTTACCTACACTCTTCACTTAAATAATACCTAGCCTTAAGTTTTTTGACTAAAACTGTAAAAATTTAAAAAAAATAACAATAATGTACCTGCCTACGCCTACATGTATGTAGTATTATATATGTATTTATCTTAAAGCTTCGACACTTTAAAAAATAAAACAAAAATAATGATTTATGTTTATAAAATATATACGAGTATTTATAAGACCTACATATTGTCTTGTTATACCATGAAACGTTTAAATTTTTATTTTGTACCTCCCATGTAAGAGCCCTCTGAGCAAATGAAATAATAACTTAAAATAATTATCTTATAAATAAAGACCTACATATTGTCTTGTTATACCATGAAACGTTTAAATTTTTATTTTGTACCTCCCATGTAAGAGCCCTCTGAGCAAATAAAATAATTATCTTATAAATAATAAAAATGTTTCATGCTACGTTTATTAATTACACCCAACAATTAATGAACTTGCCTAAAGGAACTTAATGTTTACCAAATGTTTGTTAACGTGTGTAAATAAATTAATAATCTTGCCAACGGAAATGAATTACACTTTCCTCTTTTAAAAAATATGCGAGTTCCTTTAATGTCGAGTTTAATATTAACAAGAATTTTACAATATGAGAAATGTATCCAAGTCGAAGAATCAGCCTCTTGGATGATGGCTCTTGCAGTTTAGAATTTTCATATCACAATGTAACATTTCCATATATTCTATTCGAGCTATTTTCAGTCATGGTACGATATTTCCTTGTTTTTTAAACATGTAGTAAGAACTTCAAATCTACCATATTATGTATTTTAGATTTAAACGTAGTATAAAGCTTTTAACTCTTAAAGTTGAATTTATTAAAGTGATGTTTTGATCGCATTGGAGAGTTAAGTTGGGAAAACACTTTTCATGTTAAAAATATATTTTTACTGCAGTTTTATGCTACCCATTGATTGATTCATCAATTGCAGCACATCTCTATCAATATACGAGGTGGACAAAATATTATATCGGATATAAGTATAGTGTACCTACAGTTCGTTAAAATGTTTAACCTGTGACATACTGTGTGAAATAACTTCCTCGAGTTTATGTATGGTAACCTGAGATAACCTTACCTGAGGTTAGAAAATAATCGCCTGATAATTACTGCATTATTACATTAAAATTATAAGTGCTTTGCTTAGTTATTTTACTATCCTACATCTCTTTCCCCCACATGAATTTTATATAATTTTTCTTAGTGCACTTGATATTTTGGCATTTTCAGAGATCTTGATGGACGAAATATTTCATTTAAAATTATCTGTTATCAAAATATGTGTAATATGCATTTATTTTTTCTTTTGTGCTTGTGTATTTACTTGAAGATTACAAAATGTTCGTTGTTATTTTCATAGTAATTGCTTGAATGATAAATTAAATTAACAAAATCAACAGAACACGATAGTTTTCTTACTAAAACATCTTTGAAATATTATTTTAATCGTAATGAAATGAACTCACCCCTTGCGTGTTGCTTCATTGACTATGAGAAAGCATTTGATAGTCCGCATCAAACATCTCTTTGGAAAATTCTCGATGCGTATGGTATTCCTCTCAAAATTATTGTTATAAAAGCGTTCCACATAGACAGCAACTGTCGTGTAAAATTCGCCATGGATTGATGGATTTTATATTTTGCAAATTAATACCACCTAATTAAAGCAAAGAAGTGAACGCCCCCCCCCCAAATTGTGCAGCTTGGAGTATGCAGACGATTGAACTTTTTTTGAAAAGTCTGTTGGTGGTTTTAAGGAAGTCGTTGACAAACTACAGGAGAATTCAACTCGTTTGGGTATTAATATGAATACATAATAGACCCATATTATGTGCAACAAATCCTATCCTAGCCCTGATCAGTCTCTTTTTAATAATGGAAAGAGGATTTAAGAAAGTTGCCAGCTTTAAATACTGAGTTCACATAACTGAGGGTGGAAGCATGCACAAAGAGCTCGCAACCTGCTGAGTGATTGCTGGAGCAACTTTCAACATGATGCGTGTTGTCAGGAACTATAATCTATACTCAATCAAAATTATAATTATTCAACTCTTGTATAATGCCAGCACTCCTATAAAGGTGTGAATCTTGGCACTTTACCAAAGCTCAAAACACCAAGCTTCTGAGTTTTGAGAATAAGTGCTTGAAAAGAATATTAGGTATAAGGTGGTTCGATTTTATAACTAACATTGAAGTCCGAGAACGGACTGAGCAGTTTTGAGGTTGCGGTTGTGGACCTGGCTTGGACATGAGCTTCGCATACCCCAGGAGAACCTTATTCCAAGTTGCCTTTTCTTTAAACCTGCGGGCTCACGCTCGCGCCATCCTGAAAAGCCGTCGATGACGATCTTTCGACTTTATTCGGCGGAACTAAGGGGTGCCTGAATAACGTAGGAAGAGGCAAAAATGCTGGCTGACGATAGGGTCTCCTGGAGAGAACTGGTGATGTCCACATGCTCCACTTAGGAGCGTATGTGGAAAAAAATAAGAATAAAATTAAGACGTATAAATATATAGTGACGTCCACCGGTATAATACGTGACAGAGTCAAAATATTTACGTACCTGGATCACGCACGACAAGGTATGGTCTAAGGTCTCTGCTGTACCTTGCTTGTAGTAAGTACAACAGCCTACCTAAGTCCTTTAGAACGCCAAAAAATGTCTATATTAATTTTAAAAACTACTACTTGAGGAGGTACGTGGAAGGTAAAATTTAGTTTTAAGTTCTTTTTCCTCGGACATTTCTTTCGTACTATATGCAAATGTTTAATATTAGTTTTTATTATAAATTGTTTTAATTTTTTTGTATCATATACTTGCTTGCTATTTTATTTCAGTTTTATGTACATTTTATTACTTGTTACTGTATTATTATTATTACCATACCTTTATGTAAATATTATTGTGTCCCAAAATGAGTATGTTGTAACTCCTGGGAGCACAAAAAAAATGTATGATTTATTAATTAAAAGAAATTTGAGGTATATGAAGCAGTAAGATAAAAATAAGAATTTGACTTAGATTAAAACTATTGTTATCGTAGATAAGCTGTCTTTAGTATTTTTCTTTGGCTAATCTCATATATTTTTTACATTTATTTCTGTAGGTTTTATATTTTTGTTGTACGATAATATTATTTGAATGTTTTTTAGCTTTTTAGTGTAGTAAATTACGTTTGTGAATAGATTTGACAAGAGCATGGGTGATTCAAGGAGTTAATTTTAGTTTCTTATGTGGAACAAGCTTGAGAGCGGTATGCTTACTTATGTAGTGGTTAAAAGCTTAAGCAAACACATAGATTGCTTTATCAACATCTGTCTCCGTGAAGACGATTTCTCGTTTAATATAATCTCACATAATAAGTTAAAAGCTTATGTACTGGGTGACACTTTGTGCCTTGATTCAAAAATATTCCCTTATGATTTTTTTTTTCTTTATCATTTTTCTGTTTTCTTCCTAAAATATTTTATAATATGAGTAGAAACGGGAGTGATTCTAAGTTTGTATAAGTCCTGAATCTGGTTGAAATTTAAATAAATATCATGGGTTTTGTTTTCAAAAAAAATGTTTTCAGGCGTTGCCTAGTATGTTAAATAATTCTGTCAGATGAATCTTTTCCAAACAATAAAAGTTTCAGCTCTTTAACTTTAATAAAATAAAAAAATGTAAGAATTGAAGAAATATGGATGTTTAAATAAAGGCAAAATGATTAATGTTACTCAGTGTGTAAAGTGGCCACTTAAACCAGCCAATGACAGGTTATAAGCCCTGTAAATGCCTAGACCTCCATATTCCCTTATTTAAGGTATTCTCCATCCCTGTTGTAATTTGTTAGGTTTATCTAAAAAAAATATGTTTAATACAACAATTATGTTGCTACTGGTTCCAGCCGTTTTTAACCAAACATTTTGAAACTTTTTGAAATTGTGACCAAGGCCCAAATTACAATGGAAAGTTTACAGAGATGTTAACTTCGAATAAACTTAACTTACTTTAAAATAAAATCAAGTTTTCTTCATGATAAATTAAGTATTCATGTTAATATATTTTTAAAATTAGTTTTATTACAAATATATGAAAAGGTTTATTTAAATTTTACCAATAAAAAAACCGATTATACTTTATTACAGTTGAATATAATTTTTTTGGCTTCCCATTTGACAGATATTTAAAATATTGTACGGGACAAAATTTTAATTGTTCAATCAGAAGAAGGCAAATGTTTACCAAAACCAATGTTTTGTTGTTGTTGTAAAAAAATAAGTATCAATTCTATTTGTGCAGTGATTGATTGAACACCTGTTTTTTACATTAACATTATTATTTTGAATAGAAATAGGTACTTTTTTAATACTCTTTTTTTAAATTAATTAATATTTATTAATTTTTTTGAACAATTCAAATTATGTCCCTTAGTGCACAATTTTTTTCCAGTGCTATGCATGGTTTCCAAACGTGCTTACTATAACACAACAGAGTGAACAAATTGAAAATAAGTATCCCTTAAAATTTGGTACTTAACTATTAGAAACAAAATAAACGGCGTGGGCTCGGAGTTCGGAATTTCTCCAGAGTAAACATGTCGGGAATAAATTCCTTTATCTAAATTCTCTTCAATGTTTCTACCACCTATCTTTACTGAAAGTTTCTCTTAGGAATCTAAAACCTAAGTTTAATGGATCGATGTTATAATTTCCGTATGTGGTTTTAACAATAATTTACATAAACGTTTAATGACTTAAATCTAAATTCATGGCAGAGAGAAAGTTTTAATTTATTACTCGATACTTTTAAAGCACTATTTATAGTATATGATAGCGGATTTTATTATCTTCTTTTTAAATCAATAAACATCTGTGGCCTTCTGCTGTAATTAATTTGTTTTGTTAACTTATTTGTATTATATGACAGGGAAAGAGGTAAAAACGTGGTTTTGATTGCTTTAAAATCAGATGGATACATATATCGAACGAACGAACTTACGAAACAAAATGTTGACATTATAAGCCGGATGATATGTTACAAGCGTAGACATTAACGAGTAATGTTTGTTACCTAGAAAGCTATATATAACATTAATATTATTGTTTATTATTTTTATAAAGGCAATTCAATACAAAACAACAAACACATCAAAACAACAGGTAGAGAGAAAAATTTATTAGGTATGAAATTTCATTTTAGTGGTATTCTAATTATGGTCGAATTTTTTTACTAGGTATGTCAAAAGCCGTCAAAATAGGTTAGGTGTGTGTGAAACAGAGAGAGTGAAGGGGGGAGGGTAAGGGTGTGTGTGAGAGGGTCTGAGTGTCGGTGTGTGAGTGAGAGAGTATCGTAAAAAATGATGATTGAAGTGGGGATAATTGAACGTAGTTAGACAGAAAGCAGCCAGCTATAGAAAAGTAAAACTGAGATAATAGCACTTTTGTGAAAAGGATGAATAATTTAATCTACACAACAGTTGGAATGTTTTCGACTTTTGATAAATGATAAACAATTAATACATTCGTTTTTTGATGTAACAAACAAGAATTTAATGACGTATTTTACTAGTTTTTACGATTTTTAAAATACCGTAAGGTTATTCTAGTGCTGTGGGTGTTTTCTGCAAATTGAGAAATACCGATTTTGTGATCGACATTATTTTCAGAAGCTGATTAAAACAGTTTTTTTTACAAAAGCGACCTAGCAGCTTTTAGCAGAACATAAAATAAACCTTACTGCATCCGATAACACCAAAATTTCGTATTTTTTAACTTGTGGACTGGATGCTTTCTGCATAACGCGGTTTAGAATTTCATCAGAACATTATTTAATAAATATGTTGCACGATCAAGTAAGATGTCGATGTCAAGAGTTTATATTTGATTGTATACGGTCAAGGCCCAATAAATGGGTGAATTTGTTTCTGCATCTTCTGTATTTATAATCTGTGAATCCATTTTTTCATGAATGAAATAAGCTAAGTAAGAAGAAGTTAAGCGTTAGCTCATAAAATCGAGTTGGTAAGGTGTAATGCAAGAATAAATTTACGAATACAGATGGTCATAGGCAATCCTCCCTAAAGCTTTACTGATGATGGGCAGTTGTGAAATTAGCCAATAGTTTGTGACATAATGTTTATAACCATTTTAAAATATAGGTAATATCATGGCAGTTTTCCATTTAAGTGAAAATATACCAAGTGTTAAAGTCAGATTGAATGTGGCCGCAATGAGGAATTCCAGCCCAACCCGGAGTTGAATTTTAAAAATGTTTTCGTGTACACGAGAATATTTAAAAATTTTGGAGTAGGATGAAATATCTCAAAAACGCACGCAAAAATAAATAAAAAATATTAAAAATAGTATTCATTTTAAAATCGTAAATAATGACGTCACTCCTTATATCTACGTGTAGTATTTCTGGTTTCCGCTTGAAAGCCCCCGCACTTTGTAAAGAACGTTTCGACCATAGAAAAAAAAGTACAATTTGTATAATTTGACATTTTAACCAGAGATTTTGTCAACTTTCTAGGTTTTTCTAAATCGAAACGTTCGTAAAAACAACCATAACATAGAAATGAGCAAATTACGATCAACTTAATGAAGTAATCAAAGCAATATTCCATAGATTCTTGTCATTTTTGTTATTGGCTGGAGAAATACAACTTACCGCGGTCAGTGAAAGTAAGAACGCTAACCGTTTCATAACGTCACTACTGAAAAGTGACTCACTGATTACAGTCGTTTGGCGCGGTATTTGATAAATGTAACTTTAAAAAATCATATCTTTGTAAATAACGCACAAAAAAAATGTCTTAGTTAAATAATACGCTAATAGAAAATAAATAAATTAGAAAACAGTGGAATTCCTCATTAATAGTTTTTGCACAGTTGCGAATTCCTGATAATTTGTCACTGCCAAGGCACTTTGATGTATCAATATTGAAAAAATACTTCATTGTGATTATTTCGTTAGTTTTTATCAAGCTAATTGAGTTAATTGCATTTATTTTACTATCAAAATAACTGAAATTGAGTGATTGAATCGGAGTTTCCGGCAGAGAAAGTAACCGGGGAACAAATTTGTAACCTCCATGTTGTTGAATGCTTTTTTCGTACCGTAATTCATACGCTCTGGAATCGTAGAACAGTAATTTAGGACTTTACGTAACTCCAGATCTTTTTAGTGTTTTGTTGAATAGAAAACTTGAGAGAGGCCAAGTCATTCCTGTATGTGATTCAAGAAATCATTTGTGGTGATAATGAAGCTTCAAAAAATTTGAGTTTTTCTTTAGTCATCCAAATTAAGGTAGACGAATACCAAGTTGGATGTTTCGAGGTTTTTTACTACTTTCATCTCTACGCATTTGTCATAATTGTGGTGTAAAAGTTATCAACATCTTTGTCTACATCAGTAACGTGAATTACAGGTGACTAGTCTATTTGTTCAAAGGCTATATAATCATTATGGTTATATTATCATTATCGGCTTTATGTAACAGTTTTACCGCTAATGGTATTTGAGTAAGGAATCAGGAACTGGAGTTTTGAGCTCAATTTAGAGAGATTTATTGTGCGAGTCTTAAGGTACTAAAGGAGAACCGGCAAAAAAAAACTTTTACATGAGTATTGCAAAGAAACAGATCGAGTATATGGCCGTGATCATTTATAATATGGTTCTTTTGCCTTAGGTTAGAATACAAAAGACATTTAAGAAAAGTAGATGAGCGAGAGTCAGTGTCAACGTTCGATTCTAGTTCATTCCAACAAACATAAGGCATATTGTAATCACCAATTATAAAAACATATCATTAGGGTGATTTGTGGATGGGTTATTTATTTTGTTGGTATGACTGTAAATTATTGGAATTCTTTGAGCCACTGGTAATTCAGGACTCACGCCAGGTAAGTATAAACAACATGAATGAGTTTTAATGGTAGACTTAGAGTTATGGATAACGATGGAAATCTAAATATCCTCCGCTTCAGACTGCCATTAGGTTTGAGAGCGGACATGAAACTTTTTGTTGACACCTATGATTACATCTCCTCCCTTCGATTTGCCAGTATAATCAGAATCCCCTTTTTTCCTATATACCTACATTATATGTGTTGTCAAACAGTTTCGTACTTGAAATGCTGTCTATCAGCCATGTTTCCGCTACAAAGATTATGTCATAGTCATTTGTGAGTACGTTTCAGTAAAATCCCTACGTTCTCGAGCGAAGGCCTCGTTTATTTTGATACAGGTATTAAATGATGAATTCGTAATAAAAAGTATAGTAATATTTCATATTGTTGTTGTCTAAACTAAAATATTGAAGGATTATTAAAAGAACTCTGCAATGAAGAAATTAATTTCTACCAAGTGACAAAAGTCCACTGGGATGACTAACTAATCGAATGCGTGATGTACTAGCTTAGTTTTGCGTTTTGTTATTATTGTTAGCCTTACGTATTAAATTATGTAATCGTAACTAAGCTTAACAACATAAAGTCATAGCCAAAAAAAAAGTGTTATTCAAAATAACGTATTTACTAATATACAATATAATAAAATAAAAATAGCTATTTAAGTGGGTTTCCGCTTTGTTTTTATTCGGAATTAAATAAACAAAGCATGCTTTATTCCTTTGTTTATTCTTTGAAAAATATTGTTTTGGTTAAAATATTTATTTAAGTTAATAATTTCGAGCCTTTTTTTTTCCAAAGGTGTTTTTAGCAAAAACATTTCATGAGCGGTGCTTAAATTACGTGTTTCTTATGCCATTTGAATAAAATCAACTTAAATATAATCTTATTTCGAGGCACTTGAAAATGCAAGAATTTTATTATAATAAATAACCATTATAATAAAACTTAAAGTATTAAAAATATATTATAAAGCGTACTACTTGAAAGCGGAAAAAAGTAATAACGAAATATGTTGGTATTTACACCTTGAGGACTCCTTTCCACACCTGTCAACATTGTGTTTCTGAAAGGGTAAATATTCTGTACTGTGTGGATTTTTTATTTTTCTTTTCAAATCATTTATTTGTATTTTCACTTGTACAACATTGTGTAAATTAACATTTGTTTAAAATTAAAGAAAGTGACAATACACCAATATTTTTTTTAAACTCCTAGTTTAAACACAGTCTACAATGCACAGAAATGACTTTTTTTGAAATAACACATTTGGGCATTTTCATTACATAATAAAGTGGGGTTGGGTTATGTCAATAAACAACTTTGTTTTTTACGACTGTCTAGATTCCTCAAATATCACAAGCTCCATATAATTTATACCAATGTACGTGCATTTGATTTTTATTTAACGAAAATGGTAATCAGTATTTAAAAACGGCGAACAAAATGATTAGTGATGGTGTCATACCATATTCAATGAAAATAATGAAATCAATATATTTGACATATTATAATTATTATTATTGTGGATAACTTATAAAGCGCCATTTTTGTAATATAATACCTCAAGGGCGCTTTACATAGTGATTCTATTATTTAATAAATTTAATTGAAGCTTTTAAATTTGTTATTTAATTAAAACAATTTATTTTGTTGTCACATGCTACGGATTTATTCAAATGATTTAGAGAACAAGTGGGTTTTAAGTTTTTTTCCGAAACATCACTTCACTTTCACAACCTCGCACCTCTGCTGGGAGAGCATTCCATGCCATAGGGCCTGCGACCGCAAATGCGCGTTCACCAAATTTAGTGCGCTGTTTGCGAAGAGGTATAATAACTTTTCCTCTCGCCGTAGACGTGGCTGATCTAAGCGTAAGACGCCTGTCAGCTAGTTCATCTGGAATGCATAGTTCCCTTAGATATTCCGGAGCAGAGTTGTGCAGTGACTTATACATAAGCCAATAGAGTTTGTATTCGACCCTCTGTGGAAAACGTAGCCAGTGTAGTTCCCGAAGTAGTGGAGTGAAATGACTGAACTTAGAGATTCCGAAAATAAGTCGCGCTGTGGCATTCAATACAGATTATAGGCGAGTCATTTTGTTTATTGGTATACCTGCATAGATACCATTACCGAGACTGCATAGGTTAGGTAACACTTATGGAATGGCTGCAGACATTCTGTACAATTCTTTACTATCTTATAAGTCCACAATATCAAGTTTATTTGTAGCTGCTCGTCAAACTATTATTGACAATTCAATTCCATAAATTAAAAAAATACTTACTTGTTTATTTTTATTACCTTATACTTGTTTTTTTTTTTTTTACTATTGTCAAATACGCATTTCATAGATACATATTTTTATTTTTTATTTTTTCGTGATAATATATGCTTGCTTGTTTTTTAATTTAACTTAAAAATGTCTTTCTTGATTATCGTAACACTTTATTTATTGTTTGCTTTACAGAATTTATATCATAAGCTTATTTCTTTGCATTTTTTGTTTATATGCTTACTGTTTTTTCTTGCATACCTTTGTTGTTATTGTTTTCTTTTTACTTTGTAAAACTTTTTATTATATCCTTTTTAACTAATTTCTCATATTTTTTCTGTATATTATGTGTTTATTATTTAATATGTTAGCATGTATTTCATTTTTATTTTTTGTAAATGCCTTTTGGGCGTTAATGCACAAAATAAATAAATACATTTCAATAATCGACTCTAGACACTACAAACGCACTTATTAATTGACGGGCGGCCTCAACCGGCAAATTTTTGCGAATGCATTTAATTTGTCTCAGCTGGTAGAAGCATGAACTTATCGTTCTACGAAAGGTCAGAATTGAGTAAAACTCCCAGTAGTTTAACGGTGGGTACAGCGGTGTGTTTTGCCTATATTTGCTTTCTTGACGCCAATACGGACCTCATAGATCGTCTGGAGCATTTACAGAATTAACACATCCGCTTTATTTTCAATCTCAAAAAGTATAACCATCTACCACTCTTTCGCTCTGAACTCAAGTGGTTTCATTTTTAACAGCGCATTTAATATATCTCACTTCTTCATAATATTTGATCATAGTCTTTCGCTTCGCTCTTCTCGAGAGAGAACATTTTCCATTCTTCGACATAGCACATCATTTTTCAGCTATTCCTTTTCGGAATAAGCTACCTCTTCATATAAAAAATGCACCTTCTTTTGCCACCTGAGAAACGCCTGAAACATTACCATATGTATTTTTTTATAATCCACTGCTAATAAAACATGTTTTAAATTCGTTTATTTATCGAAACTGCCCCAAACTAAACTTATTTTGTCCCCACTTAATTATTTTTAATACAAAATAATATGAATTCAAAAAAAACTTTTTAAAACACTCTAAAATGAAACATTTGTCAGTCACATAAGTGAATGTACTTTTAATTATGTTTATGTTATTATCATATCAAAATGTTTAATCGGTCAGTTATATTGTGAAAATCCATCTTTTTTACTCTTTTACTCTATTTCCTCATTCCTTAACCTTCTTGCTCTTTTTTTCTCTTGTCGTATGTAATACATTATTTTATCTCTTTTAACTGTGAAACATGTGTTGTGTGGATATATGAAGAATTTTACATTTTTATATGACAACTGTTGTTTTTCCCTAAAAAAATAATATTTTTAAAAAAATACATCGAAATCTTGAACTTCCTGTATTTTCCTGTTTTTTAAAAATACATTTTTATCCATTTTCTTTCCTTAGTTGATCTTTCTCTCTCCTTCCAAACTTATTATCTGATTCCACATTCCTCATCCTTTAATATGTATAACTTTATATACTTTTGAGAAGATAATATGTGCAAGCCTTATCTCCCAAATAAAAACACAGCTATTTTTTTTTAATCAATTGGGTTTTATTTTTATGTTTATGTTTTCGTTTTTAGTCCAAATTTTTGACTAACTCTTCCTTTAATCCAGTCGGTTTTTCGGTTGGCTGGATGATATTTTTCGCCCAAGTACTTATTCATTGTAGTTTTAATAAATGAATACAAGCTTTCATAAAAAATAAAAAATAAATTTCCATGTAGGTACCTCCATATGGAGATTATTTCCTAGCAATCCTGACAATTACTAATTTATGGTCAGTAGTCGCTATGTTTAAAGAATTCCAAATACGGGTCACTTTTTCCCTGACTTATGGCTGCAATAGCGTGACGTGTTGAATTATTGGATTTTTAATTTAAGGTTGGAAATTCAAGTCTGACTCCTACGTAAATTTTCCACTTTAGGTCAATACTTTGGAATTTTTCAATTATGTTACGATGGTGATTACTTTATGCGTGAAATTACAGTTAAAGTAAAAAACCGAAAAACCTTTCACAAATTTAAAACCAATCCGGTTGAAAATTTTTGAAAACCCGATAAAAGAATCATATACCGAAACTACGCAAACCGCGGAACATACATGGGGGTGATTTGGATACTTCTTAATATGAGGCACCTACATTTTAGCTTCAGACCTCAATTTTCTAGCCACCCTGTATAGTACGCCATGTGAGAGCGTCCTCTTTGCTATGGAAACACCCTTTGCGGGCAAGTCAGAGAACATAAATTTCGTTTAATGAACATCAACATAGTTGACATCCCCCTAATTCATTTTGTATTTCCATTTCCCCCGGTGGTTCTTTTTCTTTATCTGTCTTATCGTTTTATTTATCATCTATAGTGGTATTTTCATGTCTTGGGAAGCACGTTTATTTTTGGGCAAGGAATTATGGTTTTTACCCGATAACAGTAAATGCGATGTAAAAACGGAATAAACCAAAAGTAGATTCATCAAAACAGCTCAACTAACCAACGGTGCGCTCTGAAAAAATCTTTTTAACCAGTCAAGTCATCGTGTAATGGCGTCGGTCGCCGATTTTAACAGGATGGAATACATAAGGCCCCTTTATCCTGCAACCTCATTTGCTAAATTAGGCAATTACATTTCATAATCGACACTTCTCTTTGTTTGCCGCTCTCTGATGTTGAAAACGATTATATTTCAGATCTTATATTATTTAATTACGCAGACTCTACCAGCTGGAAAATTTGTATTGTTGTATAAGAATTGACAAATCGGAATGGCATTTTTGAATAATCTCTCTAATATTAAAAAACTCAAAACTTTTTGCAAAACATTATTTATTGGAGATGGAGATTGGAATTTAATTGCTGATAAGCGAATATCAGAAATAGTTGATTTTCCTTTCTCCATCTAAAATTAGTCACCATAAAATTTCTAAGCATTATCTAATACATAATAATTTTATCAAATGCTTGATGTTTACCTATTTAGTAGAGAATAAATCGGTATAAGGATTTTGTTGAACCTTGTGCATGTCTGAATATAAAAATTCAAAAAGCATTTAAAATAAATAAATAGTTTTCTGTATGGAAATAACAATCTATAAATATTTTGTTTTAATTAATTGAAAGATTGATCTACTATTAACCTTTTGTTGCATTTTCTGTGAGAAAACCGTTGTGTAACTTTTCACACAAATTTATCTGTGTAAAATTTTAAATGTGTTTTAATAAATAAAATATGTACATCGGGATCAAAGGCTTTTTATTTGAACTTCTATTTCTGGTGTTATTGATTTACAAATGAAAGTCAGTTCATATATTTTTAATGTCCCCAGTCGGTAATTGAGATCGTACACAACATTTTATCTTCCAACCTTCAATAATAATACGGCTCACTTTAATGTATTATCACGTATGTTAAGATTGTACAATAATGTAGAAAGTAATTCTGATACTAATATCTCTAACGATACATTAAGTTTTTATAGAAAAATTATAGCTCAATTTATACAATCAAATAGTCACAAATGTTAGTTAGGTAAACTTATTTGTAATAACCTGTTAGTAATAAGATATTGAAAAAACTTTTGAAACAACCATTGAATTCAATGAAGCTAGCCAATTTTAAAAAAAAAATCTTTTATAAACTTTTTCTTTATTTGTGCATGCTGTGTTCACATTTAATTGATGAACAATACCTAAAATAACAATTTGTGATTATTATACCAAGGTCATATGTATTGTTTATTGTTTGTGAACCAAAATAAATAAAATTAATAATAATTATCTTTATCCAATGTGTCCGTTGAATAAAGCTAGTTGGTGGAAGTATCGTGAGATGATTGGTCCACCTCCCACTTTTACTTTTCAATATTATAATTTATACTTACATATAATTTATATGAATTGCTGAAAAATTAACTTCCAATGACCTTTTTTCCTCCCCTGATGCAAACAAAATAATGTATACACCCGTAAAAATTTATTATACATAAGAAAAAAGACATGGCGCATAAAAATACGCTACTTTCATAACTATATTTTCTTTGTGGCTTTAAGACTTCGTATTCTTTAAAAGTTCTAGGTGGATTTGGCAGAGGACGCAGAAATGTAGGTCAATGTACTCAACAAGTGTGTTTGAGCTGTGAAATGGCCAGCGTTTTTACCTTTCATCTATTACATTTACTACGAAACGTTTTTATGTCGAATTAGTTTAGTTTATTTACTTACAGGAAAACCTTTTATTCTTTTCGAACAAAACGCAACGTTTTATTAAATAAACAAACCGCGTAAACGAAAAAAACTCAAAGAAACAAACGCGGTTTGTTTTCCTACAGTACAGTTAGTAGGTAAAGCATATTTTACTTCATCGCAATCGATGCAGTATTGAAATTACTTTTTGAGTAAGTTATTTGTTTGAAACATTTAAATTGGAAATCATGATTTCACTGTTTTCTAAAAATAACTTATGTTTGTAAAGTTTTAGATCGTTCTTTTAATAGATACCCAGCCAGCCAGTAGCAAGTACTTGCTGATCAGTACGCGCTTGACAGCGCTGGTAAATGGGTGTGCCGGAGGCTACGTTGCTTTTTAACATATTTTTTAAGGCGATAGTAAAATTCCTTCACAACTTATCGCGATTATTAATCAAATAATTATTACATAATTTGTTTATAATAACCTTAATTTTAGGTTTTATGACGGATAATTAATTTGTTAAATATACTATTTTATAAACATTATTTGCCCAAATGTAGGGGAACCAATGGTTCCATGCGTTCTATGAACGGACCGCGCATGTCATGTATAGCCCCTGCTTTCACGGGAGTCTTAATATTTTATACCAAATAATCGTCGCACCGTAATTCGTGATCCTCCAAATTTATCAATGCAAGCATCACGTAGCATTTAAGTGGCAATATATACTTTTTATTTTAATGTCAAGCTTCACGTAGTACTTAAACGATAATTTCAAGTTATATTTTAACGTTTACAAAATGTATGTGATTATACCTATTAAATCCACCTCATAACTATAGAATTAAGCCATATAGTCACAAGGATTAAATATAAGAATAATTATTAATTTAAAATAAACATATGTATAACATTATATTTTCTGGCATACACCATAAATTTCTCATGTAATAAAACTTGTTTATGACTAACTAATTGTTTTCTTTTCTATTTGCCAATGGAGGGAGAGTTTAGCAACCTTTTTGTACAGAACTCACTTCGCAACCTTAGATTCCTAAAGTCCTTATTTGTGATAACGTACTGGCCACCTGGGAATTGAAGCAAGAAGTATTCATAGTTGCCCGCTAAACCCAAGAAAAACTGTTTCAAATCTTTGTTTGTAGTAGATTATTTTCTCATTACAATAGATCTACACGTGTCGCAGTGTCGTCAGGAACCTACAAGTATTCAACACTGACCTTTATCTGCAAGAATAGAAGAAACTGATTTCCAAAGTATATTTTTTTGTATGAAGATTACTTATTAAAAGTGTTCCTAATTGATTTCATGTTATCTGACTAAATAAAAAAAATAACGATAGTTTATCAGAATGTACAGAATTTTAGAATAGCCGAAAGTTATATCTTAATACATTTATAATATGTCTTCATCAAAAAAAAAAATTCGTTGGGGAAAAGGAGATTATGAAAATGCTATTTTAAAGTTTATATTATTTCGCGAAGAATTTTAAAAAAAATCTTCTGAATATGAGAGGTTTCGAAGTAAAACATAAAAATGATGTCATAGAAAATTGAAGTTTATTTTTTTCCAACTTTTGCTTTAACAAAAGAAAATCCGGAATCTTTAAAAATTTCATAAAATTTTCGTTTTTTTTTCTATTTTGTATGGGGTAAAATTTTTATATCTCGCATGAAAAATTGAGAACTACGAGTACTTTACAAAGGTCCCTATTAATTTTCTATAATCAAAAAAATCAAGAGCTTTGTGATTTATTCAGTTAACATATTGGCTGGAATACAAGTTATTCTTGTTGGAATGCTTCAGATCAATCATCAATGCTTTTATTCAGTGTTATTCTGTATAGATTTTTTAGCCATAGTTTACTATTATCATTTACCATTTAGCTTTATAAAACGAAGGATTTAAAAAAATACATTTCATCAATATATTATTTTTTCAAATAAAAGTATATAATATTTGATTCTAGCAGATAACTTTATAATTTATTTTTTTAACCGAATCAGAACAAAAAGCTGTATAACAACACGTCTAGCAGCTACAGAGTGCAAACATGTTTGCCATTCTAGTTTATATGTATAACATTATAATAGTCATTAAATAATGCTTAAATTACTAAAAAAAAAGCTGAGGAATATATGTTATTTTATATCAGGGTATAATTATATGCTTTTAAAATACACATATTATATTTGTAAGTACATATTATTTGCTTATTTTTCAATTTAGTTTTCTTGTCAATTTATGTTTTTCAAAACTAATATTCCAATTGAACGGGTATGAAAGACATGTACACCTATAAACAAAAAAATAAATACATTTGCCTAAAAGCTAGTGGAGTGGCTACATACAAAATACTGTTTTTTGTAACTTTGTATTTTATTGTTGTAAAATAATTTTTTTTAGAAAGTATAATTTATTTACGAAAAATATTATTAAAAATGAAATTTTAATTCATTACCCAGGCATGATATTAATGATATTGTGAAACAAGTAAATATTTAATATTGTGCAAATTTATGAGTAAGGGTAGTAGAAAGGTTAATGATGACGTTAGTAGAACTTCCTTTGTGTAGCTATAATGTAGGTAAACCTTATACGAAATAGAAGATGATAGAAAACCTGAAAGCTTTCATATCCGAGAAACATGTTTTATGAAATATATTATAAAAATTGATACAGCAGAAAATTTCTGCACCAAAAAATTCATTTAATAAATAATTTGTGAATATTAAGTTAAATTTAGACACTAAGAAAAAAAGTCAAGAACTGAATATGTAAGTTTAGGAATTTTACAAAGATTATGACTTGAAATTGTTGGGAGTATGAAAATAATAAAGCGGACGCAGCAACTGTAGACATCACTCACCACGGCAAGCTATGCTATATTATATTTAATATAACCTTTAGCATTCTGCGTAAAACAACTCCCCTGAGTCGCTGTGCAATAACCTAAGATTACCGTAGACTTAATGTAACTTGAGGTTAGAAAATGATAGCCAGGTAATCACTGCCTCTTTTTGATTTGCTTAGTGATCAAAAAAGATTTCATCTCTTTCTCTTAAATGAACGTTTTATTATGTTTGCCTCAGGGAACTCGAAATTTTGTTAGTTTCGGAGATCCTGCTGGACAATATATTTCAAACAATATTATCTAGAATACTTAAATATGTAATAAGTACTTGTTTGAACTGTGTTAAATTGAATTCTTTCAAAACGGCTTAACCGACTTACGTGCGGTTTTCAGAGGGATATAGATCTTTGCGCTGTGCGTGTTCAAAGATATTAAAAAGAATTAAAGAACATAAATGTTATACTCATCAATCTACCAGGGTTGTATTGGACGAGAATGCATTGACAAAAAAATGGAAAAATTTTGTTTTTTTGTGTAGGTATGTAAAAACTTTGTTCTTGAATGGTTACAAACAACATTTGTGGATCTCAATCAGATTGTTTCCTTAAAATCTTTTTAATTTTTGCCCATTTTTTTCTTTTAACTGGATTTTCGGTGATACTATATAATATTAAATTTAATGAATTTTTAAAAAACGTTTTCCTACATAAGTACACTTTTCTGTTTGTAAGAAGACCGGAGTTTGACGTTTGCAAAAATAATGCCATATTTAAAAAAATATATATTTTATGTTTTGGAATTCAACCATAAACAAGTACCTGCTTAAATTTAATATTTGAATATAATTTTTTTTTACTTTTGGAATTTAATCACAAACAAGTGCCTAAGACCTACTTATCAATAAAAAGTATTTTTCCAAGGCAAGCCAACGTTCGGGCAGGACAACGTCTGTCGGGTCAGCTACATATACATTTATTTATATATTTTAGGATGTAGCCACATGCATGTTCTGAAGTGTGGGTGTCTTATTTAATTTATACATGAAAGTATTTTCACATAAATTAAAGTTATATTTTAATTATTATTTTTTAAATGTATTTGTATGTAACTTGTTTTTGTCTTTGGTAGCAGGAGTACTGTTTTTTGTCATGGTTTAGCTTCATGAATTTGTTGTCCGTCGTTATGTCTATAAGTTTTTTTTTGTGTACATGAATATCAATTTTACTTTATACCGTCTCGAAATGCACTGATGAAGTGATACGTTTGAAATCGAGGCGCAGGCATTCACAGTGAATTAACGACCTCGTTTGCAAACATTTGGACAGACGTCTTAAAAAAAGGAAAAGTATGGTATACGCATGTGTATTCTGTCTTGGTTGGTGTGTTTTTATAGTTTTATCGTATTTTTATAATATTATAGGTACTGTTTGAATCAAGAACATGGTTCTGTTTATTAAATAGAACCAGAAACTTGGACGAGTGTGTTCGACTCGATGGCTACTCTCAGGTTACAATTCTGGAAAATAAAATGAAGTGGGGATAACTTGGCTTCGTAGAGTAATTGTCGTACTCACTTACCATATTTGAGGACCTGGATTCGATTCCTGGCAAAGTTGACGTGAAAGATTTATTTTAACGGTGCTTTAACACTGCAATATTTCACTTTACCTGGACTGGTACCGGAAGCGTTAGACTGATAACTTTACCTGTATTAAACCGATGTTCCAGCGTTACGTTATCGTTATTCTAATGTAGTGGTCTATGTTCCATCGGATGACGATAGGGGAATGATGATAGATACTCTATCCTTAAATTAAATGTTTTACGGATAAATACATATACTTTATATTTTTATCTCCACTTTTGATTGTTTTATGTGAACCAACTCAACACAGTGCTTGCAAATTTATGGAGTTAGTTATTTCTACGGTCTATTCAAATCTAAAATGAACTTTGCTTATGTGTGTGTAGCAAAAAGTTTAAATATAAATAAATTAAATTTGCTTGCTTGCTCAAGCAAAAATAATTAGCCATATACATATATGTATTCTTAATTATTATTTTTATACATTCTTCTAATTTTAAGATTCTTTTAGTATAACCGATATGAAAAAATGAACTTCTGTTCTCTCTACTGGAATATATGTATGTATGTACTACATATATGTAAGATTAGTTTTATATATTTTTCTTTTCTTTTTCTTGTTACTTTATTTTCAATTTTTTGTTACTTTTGTGTAAAATATGTCTGTTCTTTATATGTAAATATGTGTAAAGCATGTAAAAGCCTACAAGGCGTTTAAATAAATAAATAAAGAAAATAAATATATAAATATACATATAAACATATATTTATTTTTTAATAGTAAAATATTTGCGATCTAACGATTTACCCTAATATTTCAATTTCGGTATCCATTTTTAACGAGTTGTAAATAACTTACTATAAAAACAAGGAAATCAAATTAGGGTACAGTGGGGTTTGAACCTCGGACCTCTGATCCGTAAGTCCGCAACACTAGTCATGGGACCACAACCTTATTATATGATACGAACTATTAATTTATTAATAAGTTTACTTGGGTCACCGTCAGGCACTAAAACTAACATTGGCTTATTAAACATTCAAATGTACAATAAGTGAATAAATAAATAATGATTCTGAATAAATTGTCCACCTTCTGGATCTTTACCTTGTTGTGGCGAGGAGGCTTGAGTATTTCAATGATTCACCAAGCTATGCTGGTAGGTACTACCAAAAGACGCGGCAGACAGGTCGGTGTTGAGAAATCAGACGGAAGGAGATCGAAAAGTGGCCCATGCTCGAGTGGGTAGTGGGTAGGTTAAGCCAACTTCGGGAATTGCAAAGCAATTGGCGCAGACCTCAGGCCTCAGAAGCGTAAGGCTAATTACCTTACCTTACCTTCCTAGAACCCATTGATAACTTAGCTCCCACAAAATGCCTCGGACACCGGCATCCCCCATACCCGACCCGGCAATGTAGAGGAATCATTTCGAAAAAAGCACTCTTAACTAAGGTGTGGTAATTTTACTTTTAGAGAGAGCGATTAAATGCCTTACCAAATACAGGCCTTTCTCTGAGCGCCTTATACGCGCCACTATCATTCAACAACTTGAATTATAAAAGTAAAACTTTTATTTTATTGGTTGGTTGGAAGAAATTGCCATTTTGCCATAAGCCCGCCAATGTACAAATAAAATTATGTACAAAAAGTTAAATAAATAAATTGCTGTGGTAGAAGGCTGGTAGAGTGTGCCACCGTCAGCGATCTTGTCATTGGTGAAAACCTATTTTGCAATAAATATATCCATAAATACACTTGGATCTCTCCCGACGGAAGAACGAAAGCGCAGCTGGATCTCATTATTTATGGCCACACAAACCGAAAAGGACTTTTGGATGTCAAGACCTATAGTGAGCACGACGTTTATAGTTGCCGAGATTTGGCTGCAGCATAAACGTCTTCCTCGACCTCCACGGCGGAAGACAATCGACGTGGAAAAAGAAATGTCGGTTTTTGGAGATATTGTAGTTAACCTCTAGCATACAGATATTATATCGCTTTTGTTTAAGAAAATTGAAAATTTTTGGTTAAGTTTAAGAACGTAAATATATCTTTAAATAATCGTGACAAGAGCTAACTTATACCCTACGAGAAGGATAGATTTAATAAAAACTTAAAATTCCAATTCGCTTTGAACAACTGTAATATTCACCCTGAATACTCGTATCTCGACAAATACATTAATATATTAGATGATTTTCAACAGTTCTATCTCATAATTTACTGCCAAGAGAACATCTAAAACCACGTTTTATTTTGAAATGGTTATATTAAAAAGGTTTGGAATACGAATCATGAAATAAATGAAAACGTTGTAAACAAGATATTTAAGATTGAATGTTAAAATGATGAACCCGCCTTAGTCGTAAATAATTTTACCATTTCAATTGTTAAATTAAGTATTTACGATTAAAGTGGCAGGAAAAATTGAAAAAAGGGAAACGTGACCTTTTTTTATAAATTTTAAACGTCCAGACGGCACTTACAATGCAAAATTAAAGCCTTTGTGATGTAGTGGTCAAGACGCTTAACTCACAAACGGAAGGTTCCGGGTTCGATTCTTGCGAGAACACTAAAATAATGTGATTCTTCTCAAGCCTAGATGTTCTCTGCTGTAATTCACTACTGTAATTGGGTCTCTTGGCCGCAAAGTTTGGCCGCCTGTTGTGATGCAAAAAAAACGTGGAAAATTTATTCACAAATTTGTCGAAAAAAAGGCGATCTTCCAAGTTTTCGTTTTTTCTTTATTAAAAAATAATTCATTGTAAAATACATTATAAAATTAACAAATACTATAAGCTTGCAGTTATGCCCCCTTCACAGCAGTGGTTATAAAGTTAAGTAAATAAAGAATTATTTTAAAAGATAAATTTCAGCACGCAATTCTATTGTCAAAGTGGGTAAATAAATTATTGATTTAATAACTGCCTACTCAAACAGGATTATAACAAGTAAGCAACAGTTAAAATAACAATAAATTATAATGAGTGACTGAAATATGAAATGTGGTTTATATGACAAAATGTTACACGTAATATATACAATCTGTTGAAATATATTATTTTAATCTAAAACCAATTGTATAGGGACATGAAAAAAAAAGCAAATGAAAAAAGTGCACTGCCGAATATTAAAATAAAGTGAAAGGCGACATAAAACTCCAAGTTATAAAAATCAAGATCTGTGTAAGAGCAGTTTTGAAAAAATTGATAGGTATTTAAAACACACCTTTGCAAGTTTTATATATTTTTTTAAAACAGTTTGAATGTGACGTTTTTAATACTGATTAATATTTTTATAACATAACGTATTTTATAAACATTAATCCATGTGTTTTTTTACATTGCATAAAAAAAAATTCTATCGCTATCGCCGACTGTTGCCTACTAGTTTTTTAAAATAATATCCGTGGAGATTTCGCCCACACCAAAAGTATTTCCTGGCAATATTTTCTCCATACTTCTGTAATGTTTTTAACTTCTATTGACGTATATCCATTTTTATCTTCAATTGCCCATGTTTTTGGTTTAAATTACCGAGTTATGAATTAATTTTTTTTTAGATATAAATAATACTTTTATTTTGATCTACTTTGGTTATGTTATATTTTAGTTGCATTTATGAGCATCCACCATCTTTTTCGAAAGTTTTAAAATCGTAATGTTTATTTTTTATTTAGTTGTATTTTTTTCTCACTTTTTTTGTTCTTTTTAAAAAATATTTGAAAACATTTTATCTGGTTTTGTTTAGTTTTATTTTTCCTTCGAAATGAAATTTCAAAGCATCAAAAACTAAATAAAATAATACGTGTTTAATATTTTATGTAGGTACAGTATTATGTCAGTTCTATTTTATTTAAATCCTTATTAAAACCAATGTCTGAGCATCCGATGAGAAACAATTATTCAAAACTTTATCAGGACAAATATGTATTAACAAATAAGTTTTTTTTTTAAAATAAAGTATTGACATTGTAATTACATGAGTATTTAATTGAAAAAACACCATATAAAAAAAAAATATTACAATTTAAAATAGGGGTTATCTATTATATATTTTGTATTTAATGATATTTATTATTGTATTTCTTTATTGTAACTAAAATGCAGTTCTATAAAGAAATGTCAGAAGAGAGGGGCTCAATAGATCAATCGTCATTCAGTTTATCCGTTTATGTAAGCTTCTGAATGGCTTTATTTGAGTGGAATTTACGCGAGTCAAAGGAAATATCTCAAGGGTTATTATGTTTATGTCAAACTTACCAGCATTATGAAATAATAGACACTTATCCTCAAAGGATCAAGAGATCGAACCACTTAACTTGGCCTAGGACCTATTCAGAAAGTTATGTACCCAAGTTTTGCATTTGAGTAAATAATGCAAATAATCTGTTAACATAATCTTATAATTAAACTATTTTGATTTGCAAGGAACTATGTTGTATGAATTATTGAGACTATTAAGATAAATAAAGACAAATCACATTTGATACTTTAATAGTTTACTATAATTACATAAAAGAATACTATTAGAAATATATGTATAGACTAGACGGATGAAGAATACGGTTCTGTGTATGAAATATACCAACTGGACAAGTGCTTTTTATTAGACGGCTACTCTCAGGTTCAAATCCTGGAAAAAGAAATCGAAAGAGAAAAAAAGTCCGCGGTATGTTAATTGCCAAGTTCGCCTGCCACGTTTGAAGTCCCGGGTTCGATTCCTATCTGGGTGGACGTGAAATATTAATATATAATATTATTTTATTTTGGAGGCCTCCGTGGTGTGGAGGTCAAGATGCTTGACTCCGGACGGAAGGTTCCGGGTTCGATTCCCGGTGAGAACACAAAAAAATAAATGTGATTTTTCTCAAGCCTGAATACTCTGTGATGTAATTCACAACTGTAATTGGGCCTCTTGGCCTGTTGTGCAAAAAAAAAAACAAAAAAAAAAAAGGTTGTTATTTCCATGAACTGACTGGGATTTGTAGCGTAAGACTGATTATTTTCATCATCATTTCCCTATCTGCATTCAGTGGTGCATTGGGCATTGCATTGGTACTCCAATCACAGTGTATCTAGATATTTTTGGTAATATGGAAGGTCGGGTTGCGGTCCCCTGGTTAGTGTAGGCTCACGGATCGGAGGTCCGAGGTGAGGTTCGAATCCCACTCTACCCCAACTTGATTCCCATTTTCTGATAATTTTGTACAACTCGTTAATAATTGTCCCGAAAATTTAAATATTAGCGTAAATCGAAACGGGTTGTGCCAAGTAAGGTATTCATATTTAAAAAAAAAAAAAAATTTAAAACGTGAAATAAAAATAAATTGATAAATATTAAACGCCTTTTTTATGAAAATCATCCTCCAGTCAAAATTAAATTTAATAACAATTTTCTATTTGAAATCCATTCATTTGTGAATGTAACTAACACAATGTTGATTAATTAAAAAAATGAATATAAAATTTCTCCTAAAAATTTTAATTTGTGCATAAAATATTAAATTGAATGCAATTGTAAAACAACAAACGCACTCTAAAATATACAATGATGCGATAGTTTTTGCACAATTGCTACACAAAACATTTTGACTGTAAAACGTGGGAAAAATTATACCACAAAATATATCATATATCATATTTAACATCACAAGAAAAAAAAAACTGTAAATTTAGTATTGGTTTAATGGAATTTTCTGAAGAAACACGTATTAAAAAACATCATTTTGCCCCACAACAGTCAGCAGCCCCAATAACTGTTGTGAAATTTAGCACAGAGCACCATGCCTTGAAAATATCAAATTGTTTTATTGTGTTCTCATCGGGAATCGAGCCCGGAACCTTTCGTGCGTAGATAAAGTATCTGAGACATTATACTGTCTTTTATCTTTGCCATATTATTTTGAGATATTGTAGATAGGTACGAAATTTCACTATCCCTAAGTATATTAAGACCGATAGACATTTCAACTAAAAAAGAGAATCTCTGTACGATGTTTTACCATTTTATTATTATATCAATTTTCTTAACCACACCTAGTGGTGAACATGCTACTGCATTGGCATGCTTGCCTAGACCGGTTGGATACTGGTAAACAAGAAAACTGTCGGTCTGATCACTGTTCCAGTTCCTGGCCTCGAGTTGCTAGTGACAGCGGGACTTTGTGATCCATGGTGAGATGGGTACAGGAACCGTCTGTTTTTAACCTTTCCTTTCAGTGTTTATGCCTTGCAAAAGAGGGACTCTCGTTTTCAGCGAAAGGTGGTAGCTGGGTGCTGTGGCGCTTACGCTGCCATCCCTTTTAAAAGCCGTAGCCCGTATCCAGCAATGAGGTTTGCGGCGTAGAACCTCCTCACTTAGCACTTTCTCAGCACTGCGTCTTGAGCCGGGCTTAAACAGCGTTCTGAAAGCAGGAGGAACCTTCGGCCAGGTCTAGACGAAGTTCAGATCTGGGCTGCAGGGCGCAGCATTAGATTTTCAAAACCGGAGAAGAGCGAAGTTGCAGAGCGGAAGAAAAAACTCAGTAGTTGTAAAAGAAACACAATTTTTTAAGTGAATGTTCTTTGGAACATTGACTTACTTGCACGGTGCGGCTGTCAGTCGCGGCGCAATTATAAATTTTCTTTCGTTCAAAAATTATTTCCTTTTTTGAAACAAGTGGTTTGACATTTTTGTTCATTAAATTTATAGACGGATTTCAGAAACTTGAAGAGAATTAACTAAATCCTGAAGTGCAAACGATTTTTTTAATAAGGGGTTAGCCTAGAACACTAGTTAAAATCCTATTTTCACTTGATAAAAATTTCAAAAAATATTAAATAAAATCGTTTAAAATCATATGTGTTCAAAATACGGTTTTTTTAATTTTCCAAATAGAGTTTACTTGACCTCTTTGTATTGGGCAAATCACAGTACGATACCTCTTACTGCGCGGAAGGTACCGCTCCTGAAAGATATCGGGGCCCTGAAAATGGACGCTGCCTCCACCGGGAGGCACCTTATCCCCCGAAGAGTTGGAGTTATTATTTGTCCGTGAAACAATAAATTACCTTTTTACCATTGTCGCTGCGCATTGGATACGATCAGCCCAAGTTGAGATATTTGGATTGCAAAGTATGTGCTGAAAATTTAATTGAAAAGTATGTATTTATTTTTATGCAAATATATTTAACTTATAAAGAAAGAATGGTGGTCGAAAACCACTATCAGATTTGACTTTCGACTGACCCGTTGTCGTGTTACCGTATTGCTGAATTTCACCGGGATTGCTAACGTCCCCCCCTGTTGTCTGTTACAGTTCAAAATTTCACACCTTAGTAGGGTTAAAAGTTCTTTTCACACACGAGAGCCTTTTTATTGTCCGATTTTATCGCGAAAAAGATCGATATTCATGGTGTCTAACTTATTAAAATAAAAACCATGACCCAGAAAAGTAAATTTAAATGCGCTAAAATATTTTTAAACAACTTGCTTCTTTTGCCTTAATATCAAAATCAATATATAAAATCAAAATAAATTGAAATAAGAAGCCAATTAGTATTATTTCTTAGGAAACAAATGTACAGGACTTTTTTTATTAAATCATTTAACACAAAAATGCGAAAAATGTAAAATACGTAAAAATTCTTAATTGTGTCCGATACAGGTACTTTAAGCGCAGCGTATCTAGATTACTTTTATTACTTGGAAGGTGACCTAGGCCACATGTAGCAGTGCAGGAAGAATTCAATGTTGCACTATAGAACCGCCTTAAAAGCCAATATTTCACTCCACCCTGCCAAAAATCAAACCGCAGATCTTAAGCATGGTAGACGAACGCATTAACGTATAGTTACACTACGAGGCAGTCTTATCTTCACTTTGTCCCCTTTTTTGGGTTTTTACTTGAGTCAAAAACAAGTATTTAAGACTCTGATTCTATTTTATACAGATACTTGTATTCTTCTCCCACCTAAACAAAAAAAGAAAATATTACTTTGACCAAAATTAAAATAATATTATGCATTTTAACTGTCAGATTAATCGGCGTTCAAGCATGAGAAAATGTCTGAAAGTAGAGAAAGCGAGGTATGTCCAAATGCAGAGTAGTGTGGCGTTCTATTCTCTCTACCTTTTTCTATAGTTAACAACTAAAATACATTCATAAGACTATAATTCGTATAAACGGACCATAAAAACGTCCTTAAAAGTAAAAAAAATGGGTACGTATATAAATCCTGTATTACTCAATATTATGCGTAAAAGATATATTTATAAAGAAAATGTTCATAAATATTTATGAACTTTTTTTTACTATGAATGATAGAAATCCAAATCAAAATCGTACTGTATGATATAAAATAATATTTGATTTATATTATGCGCTTGAATTACACCTAAAAAATTCCATTAATATTTTTCCCGCACCCAAAATACGTAATTTTTACAAAAATGAGAGCAAAAATATTTTCGGTAAGTAATGGCCTTTTCAAAGCACTCTCCTTTTAAAACTTGTTGATAATAACTGTAATATGTATGTTTACGGGATTGAGATATATTTTCATTGGAGGTGATTTTTTTGTTTGAAAAACGAAGGTTTTGCAGGTCTCATTGGCTGGTTTAAGTGATCACTTTACACACCACGTATTACTTCAAGTTAATTGACTACCTTGATGGTTAATATTTATTTATTACATATACGGCGCAAGCCAAATATAACTGTTATATAACGAAATATTTGTTCAAGAAACTGAACAAATAGATCATAAAACTAACAAGGCCAATAAAATAATGGTATCCAGTATTTTCAAAAACACGATCAACATGAAAAACTTTGAGCTAACCCATGCCAGTCCATATTCACCTCACGCTGTGGCTTGAATTTAATAGCGAAGAGTTCAACAAATAGCCGGAAGACTTTTTTATTTATTTATTTTAAAGAAACAAAAAGTCGACAGTGATAAAGTAAGATAAAAAAAAATACAGTTTAAAGACAGACCAGTAAAGTTTCTAAAAAATAATCATACATATTATTAAATTGTGTTACAACAAAAGGGTGTGTTTATGTGTATTTATATGAGAACCTTACCTATCCCAAAGAATTACAAGTTGTGAAACGAATTGAATAATCTACACATTCTGGAGGCATGAAAACAAAAGTTGCTCTTAGAAGATTTGATGAATTGCAGATTTTAACTTCTGGTGATATGGTCGGGAACATTAAAAAAAATGACAAAACAATAATACTTTGTAAACTTGTCTATTGGAATTAAAAAGGTGTTGCGTTGGTTTGTACGTGTTAAGCGAAATGACCCCCAAGAAATGACTAAAAAGGTCAACGATGCAAATGTTGATAAATGTAGATACAAGGAAGACTCAGAATCACATGGCATTCCCAAATTCAAGAAATACTTGAAGATGAACATGAAAAAACTTGGAGTTATCGACATGCGTGAATGAAAAGATATATAAATGTAGAGCGGGCAATGTCAGTATGCAAAGAAGTGTATATATATGCATTTTGCTTTTGACCTAATAAAGTTCTGCCAAAATTTTGTTAAAGTTATCACTAGAGCCCTTACAGGGAACTGCAGATTGAAAAAACATCTTGCTAGAAATTAACTTTTCCGAAACTACTAAATATGGGTTCTGCAGTACAGACAAGGACACACCTATATACATTCGTGTGTGAATGTGATAATTTAAATCGTAAAGAGAGCCTCATCTTTGGGAGACCACTGGATTAACCTGAGGATGTTAAAGAGCTCACCCCCACCTAAAAGCCCGATACTTTACGGATCTGGGGATAAAGGAGGAGATTGAGCATAATGTAAATCCTATCTTGTAAAAACAGTAGCCAGGTTCTTTATAGATCTGGGCTTGAAAGGCGAGAACTATTCACGGAGACCGTCACAATAGATCTTCACAGGTCGCAGTGACATCAGGAGCTCGCATACCACTGACCATGTAAAACACCATGACCATGTACCACTAAGAATAAGAATAATAATGCAAAGTGATGTGACTTTCTATTTTTCTTCTTACCCTTACAGAGTAATGGTGCGATCTTTTGTTTTTTTTGTTTACAGGAATTGGGACTTAATCAAAATTTTAGTATTGTTTGATTTGAAGGGATATATAGTACCTGACTTATTTCAAATTTTGTATTTACCTTGGTTTTGGTTTCAGTTGTAGAACAGAAGCCGAAATTCGGTTCCGATTTTGGCTGAAAATCTATTTTTGTCATTCAAAGTCCAATTGTTATTTTAGGAGGCCTCTAGAAACGCTGAAGACGGAAGCGGATAGAAGCGATGACGAAAGTGATGACGCGCTTTCTTCCAGCCAACGTGACTACGACTGCTCTTTTGAGAGCAAACGACTTAGAAGTAAAAAAAAAGGCGTATACGGGGCTTATGACCTGTTAATGACTGGATAATTAATTTATTTATGCTTTATTAGGTTAGTTCATAACATTTTAAGAACTAATTTAAACTTTTGATTATATTACACTACAGCTTCAATCCCTTGTGTAATGAGTTTTGAAATTCTGTTATTCTCCTCATTGGTTTTATCTTTTTTTTACCCCTTGTTTCATATGTATGGCATTGTTGGATAAATTTTATTATTGTTTTTATTTTATTCGTCCCCTTAATTATTTTATGTATAAAACATTGCTACATTGTATTTAATTTGCTGCTTTAAAGTGAGCAAGCTAGTTTCTTTGTGCATTCTTTCTACGTTAAAATTGATATTTCTTCTGAGTATAATCTTCATCGCCTTTAATCACTTCAATCGCGATCGCTTTAAATTGTTTTTGCATTCAGCCATTTAATTACTTTATATTTGGTTCCTACTAATAATAAAATATATATGCTTGTTTAAATGACCACTTTACACACTGCGTAATATTCGCCATTGTGTCTATATTTGAGCATCCACATTTACTAAAATCTTCCATCTATTAACTTTTGGAATATAAAAAAACTGACACCTTTATTTATAGGGGTAAAATTGACTGACCGAATAATTCCATCGATTTTTTTCACGCACTGCCCAGTAGATTCAACCAGCCAATGAAACGTCTTGAATTGCCTAGACTTTTCTATTTTTTTCATATCTTTCTATTGAAATAAAGGCCTGATTTATTGAAAATTACCTTATAACTTTCAGTTATTGTCCTTGGCGAAGTATCATCCAGCGGAGACAATAAATTAATTTATTCACCCCTACTGTGCATATAAAATCATAACATTAATAAAAAGTTGCTCTGACTGTCTACTAACTAGAGTAAATAACGAAGTTTGCAAACAGTCCAAAATGCATCCTTTCAGTAGTCTAAAACACAGTATTTAATGTCACATGTAATATTTAAAAACAATCATTAAAACAAGCGAAGAAAAAAACGATTTTAATCAAATATTTTTAGAAAAAATGTGGTTACATTGTAAAAAAAATAATGATCTTTAAAATTTAATAGCTATCTATTGACCATCATCAATCCCACAGACTCTCCCTGACCAATTCCAAAAAGGAAAGAGGTCAGTTTTTTTATTTTTTTCATTACGTTATAATGATTCAATTTGAAAAGTAAGTGCGTAAAATATACAGCACATACACAACATGATTTATTCCTAATTATGTAGATATTGTATATTCACCATCAAAAGATTACGTTGGAAATATTTTGAAGATAAGCATTAAATCACTTCGTACGTTAGTGGGAAAATCATTATTATTTAAGCTGTAGGATTTGCTACGAAAGCGTTCTCATTAGCAAGAGTTAATCAAAATCGTTCAATTTATGTTTACAATCAGGTTAGCTGAGACGTGAATAATTTAGAGAAGGAAAGGGAGCCGAAAAGGGAAGATGAAATGTTCTCAAAATTTTGAATATTTTCTGTTATTTTGGTGTTTTGAATTAAATACTACGCAGTAAAAGCTCATTTTCATTTAAAAGTTTACATATTCAATAAAAACTGATGTAACATTTTTTTTATTTTAAAAAGAATGTTATTAAAGCAAATGAACAATAAAAGTATTTAAACCTTCAAAAAATACGTTATGTTTCAAACGAGTATAATATAAATGGATTTTTGTTCATAATGTTATCCTTAAAAATATTAAAACTTTTTTTTCGTTGGCCGAGAAAATATGTTTTTTTTTCAATTTGTGTTTTTCTAATGACAAAAAAAAATCAAGTTCTTATGTAGTATTTGTGTTTTTTTTAAAATTTAAAACAACATTCGATAAAATAAGAATGTATTAATGTACCAGTATGTTGTGGTTTCGGATTTAAAAACTAAAATATTTATCCCAAAAATTCATTGATTCATTTTATTCATGTGTTGGCTGTAGTCACAACAATATTATTGTAAGTTAAATATTATTGTAAGTAAATTTAACATTGACAAATCAATTGTGATGATTGAGTCGTCTATTTCCGAAATCCTCTATCTCCTAATGGCGGCTATAGAACGATAGCGGGTTTTGGAAATAGACGACTCATTTATCCGTGTACTCTAATCAGCACCTTACACAATTTATACTTTTTCACTTTCTTCTTTAACACAGTGTTTTTAGTAATTTAACCTTTTTTTACCTATTTCATTTGCTCGATTATTAAACGAAAGATTTTGACTCTTTTTCGGCAATCTCAACCTTAATTTTGGTATCTACCTCTAATTAAAAAAATTTAAAAAAAAAAACAAAATTTTTAAGTAAGGTTTAATATAACAAAGATGTTGATTTATGTTTCCAATTTATTTAATTGCACAGCAGCTGCTGTGTAATCAATTAATTTAATAACTACAGACTTAAGGTGGAAATTCTTGGAACAATTTAATTAAATGATTTTTCGTTGACAAAGATTTATGTCGTAAACAAAATAAGGAGGAAAAGGTTAAAAAAATCATATTTAACGAGATATAAAACTAATGAGTTTCTTAAATGAAAGTTTAACATAAATAATAAATCAGTATAGAAAAAAGCTATTTTTCAATTGTGTATTAAAATTGTCTGACGGTAAACATTGCGTCATTTGTGCTATTTGTACATTGCACTGACATTTGTTTCAAGAAAATAATAGAGCAACGTTTAAAGAAAAAATATAAAACAAAAGATAATGGATGTAGTCGAGTAAAAATATAAAGTTTTATGAGCTGAAACGTTCATTTCGATAAAACATTTAAGTTTGTTAGTAAAAATTCTTGATGGATGTTCATTGTAATTTATTATAGAAATAAAAAACAAGCGATACTTTAATCCACAAATTTGAAAAATCCAGTGACCGATTTCATCGCTTTCGCGACATCTTCGAAGCTGGTAGATGTCACGAAAGTGATGAAACCGATCACTGGATATTCCAAATGTGTGGATTAAAGTATCACTCGTCTTTTATTTCTATAATAAAAAAAGTTCATTTGAACATTGAAAGCAAAATATTTCTCAAGCTTATCATTACCACTAATTTTATCTCCGACATAATCTTTGAATTAGCCAAAACGACATCGTTTCATTACAATATTTGAATGTTACGCAGTGTGTGAATTGGCTACTTAAACGAGCTAATAGCAGGTCACAAGTCCTGTAAATGACAAAACTTCCATATTCCCTTCTTCAAGGTATTTTTCATCCCTGTTGTAATTTGTTGTCATCGTTTTAGTTTAGTTACGAACTGGAGTTGTGGAACTTTGTCGTGGAATTTATGACATGTCCTGCACATCCAACGCCTGATGAAGTTATTACATCGTGCATGTTGCCAGTAATTATCTTTGTTCATATAAACTTGCGCCTTAACACTATTTCTTGTGTATTCTAAAATTAAAAATCACGTCTGCCTTTTCACAGTGAAAGAATAAGTATGTAAACGCAAGTAAATTGATCCAGTAGTTACACGTGCAAACATTGTCTTTTATATAATCAAATTACCTTAAATGCAATCTTATAGGGTTTGAGTTGTCAGTAGTAGGGTTGCACATCTTGCTCGAAGGTGTGATTTTACAAAATGCTGCAAACGCGTAGTGGTCAAGACGCTTGATTCACGCTCGGAAGGTTCCGGGTTCGATTCCCGGTGAGAACACAAAAATTAAAATGTGATTTTTCTCAAGCCTGGGTGCTCTGTGATGTAATTCACCACTGTAATTAGGCCTCCTGGCCTGTCATGGTGCAAAATGTAAAAAAAACGCCCAGTTGCATTCCTCCGGCAACAGTACCGACTAGTTCAACTCGTTAGCAATCTGTTCAATGAAATAACTCTCATAACGGTGTCATAACAGCAGATAACGAGAGGAAGACAAGCGAGTTACTCGCGCCTCTAAACCAAAACCTACCAGCTAAGGAAAGGTAACCCTGACTGAATGTTCATCAGAAAAGACCACGGGAAACCACTCTGGTCAATTTTTTTCAGGAACCACTACAGTAAGTAGGCACAGTAATAAGCAGTCGTCTTGGCTGCGGAATATAATAGAAGTGCGTGACAGTAATGCTTTCGCAGCAGTGATCGCCAACGTCCACGTCGATGGGACCAGACATGTCACCAGAAAAAGAAGAAACTATTATAATTTTATTTGAAAACGTTCTAATAATTTTGAAATTAACCTACATAGTACAGCAACTGCACATTGAAACAATATGTTTGCCACAAATGGTCCTTTTGCAGCCTTTGCAAAAAATGACGTTTTTTTCCATTCTTTTATACAATCACGAAAAATATCCAATAAAGGAAAAACGTTTTTTGCAATGCGAAACAAATGCAGGTTGTTCAACTATAAATAAAATAAATGTTTTAAATATTTTTCTGTACGAATCAAGTTGATACTATATTTTTTTTTCAAAGGGCTAATGAATATAAGTCGGCCTAGTGGTGTAGTGGTTAGTGCGTTTGCCTGCAATGCAAGAGGGCTCGGGCTCGATTCCAGACATGATGGACATGAAATTTTTATTTTAAAGGGTGTTTTTATATCATAGTCCCTGGACTGGCACCTGCACCGTAAGGCTGATTATCTTACCTTCGTGTAAAAAAAATGGTCAAAAAATGCTGCGATTGGTGTACCGATGTAGTGCCCTATTCACCATTAGTAGAAAGGGAATAATGATGAATCAATATTAAATTTACGCCTACTATGGCAGAACGCAGCAGGCCACAGTTTTCTTAGAATACACGATGTCTCTTAGTGTATAAAAAGTTTAATTATTCGGTACATACACGTCGTACACTTGACCTTGGTCCGTACAGTCCATAAAAAGTTAAGCGCGTACATATGCTTTTTTAGAACACGAAAACGTAGAGAGCTTTAACACGCTGATGGCATACAAAAGGGTTAAATAGGTTTTTCTACGATATTGCGAAAAATGATTTTCATAAGTTAATAAGTCGTCTTTTTGTTTATATTGCTTTAACATATTTGACGAAAATGCTATTATCTAAATCTATTGAGTGAAATGCGCGCTTTATCAAATTAAAATTGTACTTTAAATGCGACAAAATACTTCCCTTCCCCAAAAACCATGTACAAACTTCTAAAGCAATTATTACTTTAGCGGGGTGGCTGGATGAGGAATCTGAGATTTTCCTACCCCAATGTATTCTCGAGAGAAATATTTACCAAATTCAGCAGTGTGCCGATAAAATTTTGCGTTGTTTCGAAACAATGAGAAACGAATGAATTTTCAAATAAAAATAATTCTTTAAATACAATCATACCATTCCAATTTGGCAAGTATGGTATTTTATCCATTGAACAGGTAAAAAACTCACAAAAATGTCGCAAAATCGATGAGACCGGTAACTGGTTATTTCAAATTTGTGTATTTTGGATAATTCATATTTTAAGTATATGCTTATTTTTTTAAAGTTTGCTCATATTACAATAAGTATATAAACGAATATTTACTCTTATTTTCATTACACCTATAATATTAATAGTCTTAAAATGATCGATTGTGTCTGTCATGTACGGGCCTCTTTCACACGTATCGTGCCAATTCATTCGGTCCGTTAAAATAAGGGTGGGTGGATATTTCTTTTTAGATTTTATATATTTAGTTACTACTCGCAGATGAATATTTTGCTAAAATAAACCAATAAATTCTAGTCAGCCTCATGGTGTTTGTAATTTGTGTGTTTACATGCCTATTGATTTCAATGAAATAATAGACAAAATAATAATAAGTTAAGCCGTTCAGGCATAACCCCAAAATAATTAATTTTTGAAAGTTCGGAGACCAAAAAAACAGATTTTTACGTTATGGAGGTTTTATGTACATTTCGTTTTAATTTTTTTTCGAAAAAAGTAAACACATTATTTAATTAATACAATGGTACAACATAATTTATTCATATCTTTATTTATTTATTCATTCAAAATTACGCTAGTTTAAATATTAATGAACTTTTTAAGGTATTTTAGGCCATGCCCGTAGCAAGCTATAATAATTAACAGTAAAAATGTATTGTAAAATTAATTAGATTTAATAATAATGACATTTGATGCAATAGAATAGCAATCTAGAAAAAAAGGTATAAGTAAAAAGTAATAAAATTCCAAAAAATACAATGCAAAAAAGATAATCAGAAATATTTTTAAAAATATAAATTATACAAATTAAGCTTCACACATAATCAAATATGCAAAATAATGGTATCATTTAAATCAACAAAATAATAGTAAAATATAGTAGTATTATAAAAAACAGTATAATAGTTCATTGAAATCAACAGAAAAAGAATGTATATATAGAAAAATAATTTAAATGATAATTAAGATGTGTTTTTTAGAAACTCACTGAATACTCAAAACTCACTAATAATAGTAATAAATATAAGAAAAAGGAGTAATTAATAATATGCGAAATAATAGTAAGTACTTAATTGAATAATACAAAAATACATAATGAAAAAACAAAAAAAATTCAAGATATAAAAAGCAAATAGAAGTAAAAGTATGGAAGGAAAGCAGATTTGTAAATTTTTGCTAATTGCTATCTCGAACTTAAAAAAAAATAATAACCTCGTTCCTATCGATGTGCAGCAACAAATTGCAAACATTTTTCTTAAATTTATTGACACTTGTGGAGATCTTTATGGCTGCCAGAAGTTGATTAAAAAATATGAAAAGTTTTTTACTAACTTTTTCCTTCTAATACATTGTAAAATATATGGAATATTTTTAATAAGGTGAGGTGGCTAAAGTTTTATAAAATTTACTTCTGCATGTTTATATTTTGGACAATGCAAGGTATAATATAAGAGTTAGTGAAAGGAAGAAAATAAAATAAATTATCATTATTATCATGTTATGAAATCATTTTTATTTATAAAAATATTTTTAGACATGTTTTGTTTTATGTTTTTATATGCGATAATATAAAGTCACATAATAAAAAATATATCATTTGGATTTATGCAACTTTTTTTTTAGTTACCTTGGTGACATTTGCCTCGAAAAGAACATATTTTTACGCTTCGAATTGCATATTTAACTCAAAATTTTCATTTATTATGTTAGTGACATTTGCTTGAACGGCGACGAAATGGTGATGAAATCATAGCATTATCGTGGTATTTTTTTGTATCCAGAATACGGTTCTGTGTCAGAATCCTAGACTATTGAATATTTATCGAAGACTACTCTCAAGTGTAAATCATGGAAAAGCAAATGAAGTAGATATAATTCCTTTTAGTATGATGGTTGGCACGTTTCCCTACCATGTTTGAGGTTTTGGGTTTGATTTCAGACAAAATAGTTTAACACTGTAATATTAGACAGGTACCTGAAGTGAAAAATTAATCACCTTACTTTCTTTGTTACAAAAATAATCCTATTATGCTGCAATTAGAGTACCAATGCAGTGCCCTATGTATTACAAGAAGCGGATAAAGAAAAGTATAGTAATTCGCGATTACCTATATATTAATTTATAAGTATCCTATTTCTAGCAAAAAATATGGACATATTATTATTATTATTATTATTATTAATTACATTATTTGAGATTTAAATTCAGCAAATAATCCATAATCGTGTGAATTTCTGAATTTTAATCACTTTTTAATACCGTAGATGAATGTTTAACTCTGGCATTAATATATAACTGTCTTTCCAAAAACGGGCTATTGCGTCACTGTATAAGGACAGCACAGCATGTGTGAAGGTGAATGGGTCATTCACATCGTGGTTTAATATTCCGAAAGGAGTCAAACAGGGATGGTAATGTCACCATGGTTGTTCAACATATACATCGATTACTGTATGAAAGAACTGAAAGATTTAAGAATGGGAGCAAAAATGAATGGTATAACTGTTAACTGTCTTCTGTATGCGGATGATGCCGTGCTTCTTGCTAGCAGCAAAGAAGACCTTCAATTCTTAGTAACAAAAGTCTACGAGGTATGCAAGAAAAGCGATTTGCTTATGAATGTTGATAAATCGAGAGTGATGGTTTTTGAAAGGGATGAAAATATAACTAAATGTGAGATCAGCGTGAACGCAGATATTCTGAATCAGGTAGAATAATTTGTGTACCTGGGAAGTATGTTTACTAGGGACGGAAAGGCCGATAAAGATATTGAAAGGAGGGTGAGTGCCGGGAACAGGGTGAACGGTGTACTAAAATCTACTTTGGCAAACAAATGTTTATAGCAGGAGGCTAAACTAGCAGTTCACAACGGAGTTCTAGTTCCAACTCTAATGTATGGGAGCAAAGTATGGAATTGGAAAAATAATGATGAAAGTAGGTTGAATGCTGTCGAAATGCGATCCCTCAGGCGAATGTGTGGTAAAACGATATATGATAGGTGCACAAATGTCGAGATCCGTGAAGTGTGTAAGGTTGAGACATGCATTATTGACAGAATTAAGAAAGGGGTGCTGCGTTGGTTTGGACATGTAGAGCGAATGGACAGCGAAAGAACGACTAAAAGGATCTACGATGCAAATGTTGATGGATGCAGAAAACGAGGAAGACCGAGAAAGACATGGCACGATTAAGTCCATCAAATACTTGAAGATGGACATGTCAAAAGTAGGAATAATCGGCGTGCGTGCATAAGAAGATGTATGAATGTAGAGGAAGCGAGGTCTGTATGCCAAGATAGAGTGTTATGGCGTTCTATCCTCTCTGCCTACCCCTACGGGGAAACGGCGTGATGGTTTGTTGTTGTTGTTGTTGTCCAAAAACGGATTTAATTTTTGAGATCTGGAACAGATATTTCTAAAAATAAAAGAGGATACCTTTTATTTTATCGGAAAAAGTTTTTTCTTAAACTTACCGACAGGGGCAAATCTGATTTATATAGCGCACGTGTGTATTTTTATCAATCTTTTTTTAAGGGTTATATTTTTTTTAAATATAGGTACATACTTTTTAAAGGTGTAATGCTTGAGATGCTGATTTAATTTTAAAAAGGCTAGTTAAAAAAATCGTTAAAAAGATCACAAAAGTTTTTTGGTGAGTAATCAACAATGTATTTTTACCTAAATACAACACAAAAATCAATTTAAAAAATACATTGTTTCGTTATATAAATGAAAGCATTTTGTTTTAAATCGATCACTGTAAAATACGAAATATTCTTTTAAAAAACAAAAACGTAAACGAAAAATTCTAATACGAATTTCGGTCATTTAAGCCTTTATAAAAATGTTTTATATACTTAAGAATTGAATTTTAAAACTCTTCCATATTTTTGATGATACATAAAAAAATTATTTATATTTGTTGCAACAGAGAGGGAATTTTTTTTTGAGAACGGACTATGGAAGTCTAGATAAAAGGCTTATGACGTATTGTTGGCTGGTGTATGCCGTCATTTTAAGCACTGTGTAAAAGTCATTGTTCTGCTTATGTTTAAACATTAAAATTTCCTTAACTCTTCCGTTTGTTGACTTCAGTAAAGTTTAAGAGCTGAAACCTTTATCGTATGTGTGAAATTCATCCGGCTGAACCATTTCACCCACAAAAGTCAACAGATGGAAGAGTTGAAGAAATGTGGATGTTTAACATAGGTAAAATGGTGAATGTAACACAGTGTGTATAGTGGTTATATAAACGAGGTGTGGCAGAAAAGTAATGAGACTGGCAACACTGCAAGCGATCTGGCAACACTGCGTTGTTGCCCTTTATAGAGCACGTGTATCAGTTACCTCCCATATCCCAGTGCGAGTTTCAACTCCTTAAGTTAACCACGTGATTTTTTTGGCTGCTATTAAGTAAGTTTTATTTTGGTTGTGTGTCACGCAAAATGGAACATCAGAATTTGGAGCAACGTTGTGCCATTACATTTTATGTTAAGCTTGGAGAATCGGCAAGTGTGACATTTAAAAAGTTAAAACAGGCCTATGGGAAACATTCATTATCCCGAGCACAGGTTTTTCGGTGGAACAAATCATTTTTGCAAGGCAGAGAACACGTTGAAGACAAACATCGTTCAAGAAGGCCTTCAACTTTGAAAACCGACAAAAACATCGAACATGTGAACACTCTTGTGAGATCAGACCGTCGGTTAGCATTAAGAATGTCGAGTGAACAATTAAATTTAAACCGCTTTACCATTCATCAAATTTTGACTGAACATTTGCACATGAGAAAGATCTGTGCCAAAATACTGCCGAAAAATATCACAATTGAGCAGAAGGAGATTCGAAAAAATAAGCGTCTTGATCTTCTTAACAGAATCGCTAATGAGCAAGATTTCTTTAGTCGTGTGATCACAGGTGATGAATCAAAACCAAAATGCAAAGTGAGGAATGGCACACTGCAAATTTTCCTCGACCAAAAAAAGCTCGAATGAGCAAATCGAAAATCAAATCGATGCTGATTTGTTTTTTGACAGAAAGGGAATCGTCCATAAAGAATTTGTTCCTCCAGGACAAACTGTAAACCAAGTTTTTTTATAAAAACGTCCTTGAAAGGCTCAGAAAAAGGTCGTTCGCGTGAGACCAGACATTGCAGGCAAATGGATGCTCCATCATGACAACGCCCCGTGTCACACTGCCCTCTCCATAACAGAATTTTTGACCTCTGAAGGTATTCCTGTGGTTCCTCAGGCCCTTTATTCACCTAACCTAAGTCCTCGTGACTTCTTTCTTTTCCCTAAACTGAAAAATTTCCCCAAAGAACGTCATTTCGGGACTTAAGAAAATATTCAAAAGAGTGTAACAGATTTTTGTACACCCTCAATTGATGCATTTTATAAAAAGTGTTCTTTTTTATATCTCTTCCGGGCGCTTGATTGCTAAAAAATATTAAAAATGTAGTATTCACGAAATGATACTTTACAAAAAAAACAAAAACTTTTGTATAAATATTTAGTATGTTCCCAATCAATTGTTTTTTAAAACACAAGACTTGATAATCAGCAGCAAGGAAAAAAACCGATCGAAATCATCAGTGTATTGATTAGCAAGCCGCTGTACGCGGGTAATAGTATTTTCTCGTCAAAATACTGCGTTAAATAAATTAGTTTAAGTGTACACAAAATTTATATTTACAACTTAGATAATAATACAATATTTTTAATCAATTAAGTTTTTGGTTAAGTTAAGCTGTACTTATTTGGAAGCCGCTGCATGCGAATAATTTATAAAATCAATAAATAATTATTACTATAAACTCCGATTGAGGAGAGGTGCAGGATGATCTTTATCTGTTGTGGTGTCCACAAATGCAGTTAACTTGTGATATAAATGAATTGAGGATAGCCATTGACAAGGCGCCATCTGTCGCTGCACACTGGAGTGGCAAAGTCTGAAGTCCGGACCCAAAAAGTAAGTTAGTCACTAAGTACTATGATAATGATTGCGAAAATAAATTGGGTCTAATTAATATATGCGCTGCTATAAATTTGTTATTGTTCGAAAAATAAGTAAATTAATAAATGAAATCTAGTGAATAATGTTGAAATTATTTTTTTTAACAAAATTCACATGAATTATTTAAAACTAAAGTTGTAAATTGGATTAAATTATTACGAATTTAAATTATCTATGACGTTAGTGGAAAGAATCCCTTGGGAGAGTCTTGAATTTCATGTTGGAGGTAGTTTAACTTACTGAATAACACCCTTTAGTATCTATGTATCTATGCTTAAGTGTATGTTACATAATAATATATTACGCTTAATATATAAATAGTACCTGTTACTACCTAAACACAAAATTTCAACCGTATGTAATTATGTCAAAAGTCATATTTAAAACATAAAAACTGTCACGCAAAGAGGTAGGATCATTGAATGCTACGCTAATCTGTGTTTGTATTCAGATCTAGCTTCCTCTACAATCATATTGGTTTCCGTTGTCCTCTTCGCTATACCAGATTAAATTCCCTTTTTATGTACCAACTTATAAAAACAATTATACCTCGAATTCATTCATTAGACGTACCTATAGAAATTATAATGGACTCAGTACTGATGTAGACATTTTTAACTGCACGTTGCATTTGTACAGAAAATTTTATTTTTTCATGGGGTCGATTATTTGGGATAGTTGTTGAATGTGCATCTTGAGTGGTTTGTGCTATGTATATGTGCCGCATGTAATGTATATGTTTGTGTATGTTTTATATGTGCGTTCATGTGTGTGCGAGGATGGCTCGGAGTGTACATTCGGTATTTTTATTTAGTTTAATTTGTTACCTCCATGGAAAACGCAAATGTTAACAATTATTCTTTTCTCAATTGAAATTCTTATTTATTTATTTTTTTTGTCACATTTAATGTTTATATCTTTTACATAATTTATGAAAACTTAATTGGTCATTTCATGTTAAAAAATTGTTGTTTTTAATACTTATTATGTATGACTGTATGTTTTCTGAATAAAATAAAATTTAAAAAAATACATCTTTTTATGCACGCATGCCGATTATTCCGACGTTTGACTAATTTTTATACTACTTGTTACGATGTTATTATCAGCAATATTTTGACATCTTAATCCCTTTGATACTATTCTGAATCTTTACTACCCTCTAGACTCTCTAGAGAGTGATTATTATATTTTATAGATTTGTATTGATTGCGTGCGTTTGCACTTTGCTTCACATTTTTTTTATTTTTAATATAAGCGTTATTATAATTTACCCAAATATTTCAATTTTGGTTGCCATTTTCAACGAGTTGTAAATAACTCACTATTAGAAAATGAAGTTCAATTTGTGGTAGAGTAGGGTTTGAACCTCGGACCGCTGGCCCGTGAGTCCGCAACACTAGCCACGAGGCCACAACCCGATATGGCCACACTGATGATTAAACATCAAATAAATATGAACACGTGAAATCAAATGTGACGATTATCGTCGAGAACATTATTGCCACCGTAAGCATTACCCAAAACACTTAATTCGGTTGTATTGACCTAACCGTATCATTTTTTTCCCGTTTTTTAAAAGTTTTATACATTATTTGACATTTAAACGTCAGTGTGGCCATATATTAAGCAAAGTGTATTTGCATTCAAACAATAAGAATCCCGAAATTTATTTCGTCTCTACTCTCACGAGAAGATATATGTGTGATTGCATCCCTGTTGTCCATCTAATACTAGTCAACCAATGTATGTGTTTGAAATACTTGAAGAAAGTTTGTCATAATTAAAAAAATAAGTTTATACCATGTAACGATGATACAAATTCTTCGTATAGTAAAATTAATTACCGCCAAAAGCCTACCCTACTCCTTTTGATGTACAACCTAACATAATCGATACTGTCCAATACACGTCTCTTGGTAAAGTTATTATCGGCTTTTACTAGTAATCACAAAATAGACTTGTACATCAATAAAGGGGTCCTACATATAGTTACTTTGTTTGTTGTATAAGGGGTAAATACAGATCAAGACTGTTCAATAGAGATTATTCAGGAGGCCGTATGCTGGAGTCATTTGTGTTTACAGTCGTGTGTGACTTAAGTAAATTGAGGAGTCAAAGCATTCTTGAACCACTCATGCGACTTAATTCTGTCAAAACAAATGCGACATCGTATGTCATCTGTCAGTCTTTCATCGTGTAAAGCACTTGACTGAGAAGTGTATTTATTTCATTCTAACTTATATAACATTCGGACCTATGAATAAAGAAAAAAATGCATATCAAAGAAATTCTACTCTTAGGCAGAGAAATCCGGCGCTGTCCAAACACTGTGTTCGGAGGCTGTGCTTATGCCGTTGCCGGCCTCTCTGCTTGGAACCAATTGCCTTCAAACTTGCGAATCATCGACAGTCCCAGTTAGTTCAGAACTTAAAAAAAATTCACTTCTTTCGTTTATCGTACTCTCAAAATCATAAAATACAATATGTGGCCCTAGCTTAGTTTGAATGTAAGTTTACGTATACAACTGTAAAGCGCCCCTTGAGTGATTTTTCACAAAAAAAGCAATATATAAATCACTCGAATATTATATTATTAATTATTTATATTTATATTGTTATTAGTTTTTGAACTACAGCGATAAATTATCATATTAAAGCACATTTGGGTTTTTGAAAAATAGGCAACGAATACAAATTTATTGGGAATTTATGGAATATGGATATTTAAATATAGTCAAAATGGTAAATGTTACACAGTGTGTAAAGTGGCCACTTAAGCCAGCCAATGACAGATCATAAGCCCTGTTAATGCCTAGATTACTTTATTCCTTCCCATAAAATGTTCTTCATCTCGGGTGTAATATATTCATTAATTAATGCACTAATTTCCTCTCGCTTCTTAGACTTATCGTAAATATTTCTCATGGTATACATTTGTGTGTGACACCAAGGCCAAATCATAATAATTATGAGTTGCAGCACAGAAAATACTCAAAGGACAATCAAATCTCGTATAAAATGTCACTTCCGGAATATTTGAGTTTTTCCTTTTTCCTCCTTTTTTTTCCCACTTTACCCCTCCTCTCTCCATAGTATGGTGTTGATGTTTAATCAATTTTTATTTCTTAAAAAATATGTATGTTTGACAGTATTTTGTTTCAAAATGAAATATTAATGTACCCTCAATATTTATTTGTTTATTTTATTCATTTAAATACAGAATCCTGCACTACTGCTCATTGAAATGTACATAGTCTCTCTAATTAGGTTACTGCAAAAACATGATAAAAAAAGCACAATAAATTATTTAGGTCTACAAAAATAATAGAAAACAAAAACAAATAAGTCACTAATATACATTATGATACATAGTTGGAGAGGAAGAGTCTAAAACTGGTAATTCTTTCCATGGAAAAAAATCACTTCTCTCAGTAGACAGTACAAAATACCAATCATTCTCCCCCCAGACATCAACTACAGTAAATTTATCCTGCATTCTAGAAGAACAAATAATGGTCTGTATTGCCGAACTCTTTATTTATTTATTTGACGGACTTATGCAGTCTATTCTAACGATGGTAAATACAAATTCTTATAATAAATACAGACACTAATAAAATAAAATACAACTAATTAAAAATAAAGCTAGGACAAAAAAAAAAATTACTACCTCAAGACAAGATCTGGTCTATCTTAGTGAATTTTTAAAACTATAAAGACTTACACCAAAAAAGTCCAGATCTTGTCTCGAGTTTACAATACGATACAATCGGGAAATAATTAGATAATTGATCGGTACACATACTTTTATGCGTTCAAAAATGTTGGGTTTTTAGATTAATGTATTCATCACGTATAAAATCAAATCCACACATGTTCATATACCAGTGATTTAATAATACGCCCGCTTTTATGCATATAATGTATGTAAACTGTATGTGTATAAAAAGTTTTCAAATAAATAAATCAAAGAATAGGTTTGACTAGAAATAATATTGATGATTAAGAAATTTGATGAATAGGTATTTGAACATTGTTTTTCTGTCACTTTATCATGCCTCCCCGACAACAGCCTATTGCACTTATTATGCCTGAATAAAATTTGTTTTAAATTAATCAATTTTTTTTTTTAAAGAAAGACTATCAGAATGAAATTTTCTGTTTTAGTTGCTTTTGTACTTATCAAAAATAGTTATCATATTTGTATACCATATGTCCGACGAAGGCAGATAAAACTGAGCGCTAGTAACGGTTTTTGGATTCAAAGCAACAAGACAATAAGGACTTGCTAATGGTAAATAGGTTTAGTAAAAAAAATATAGCTCTAGCGTCATAATCCAGGGAGAAAACACGGGAATAAGTTGGTATGAAGAAAAATCAGATATCAAGTTGTAAGATCCCCAGACAAATATGTTTTTGATAATTTGGTCATAATTCACTTATCTTTTTAATAAATTGTCGAAGGGTTATCAATAATTGCAATGTGACAAAATAGTCAAGATAACCACGCGACTATTGTCAAGTAGGTGACAAAATGTCACATCTCTCCAGCTTAAGGCCCCTGGTATGGTGAAAACAGACAATACCTGGTACGATTAACAGGACGATATGAAACAAAATTCTTAGTATAGCCTACAAAGCACATTATTTCGTGCAGAGATTAACTGTAATTATTCATAAGCTTAAAATAAATTAAGTTGCTAACAAAACAACGTTTTGTTGTCGAGTATTAGATTATTAATCCTCTTAAAATTACTAACTTTGTAAAGGGCACCTCATCGTTTTTTTTTTTTTTTTTTTTTATACGCCTCCACTCTATTATCCATCTAATATATTTGTGATCGAAGTTTACAAATATCTCCACAACATAAACAGAAATAATTAAATGCGATTAAAATTAACCTGTTACTCACTGATTAATACAATACAGAAAAGCAAAGCATTTAACGACAATTATAACTTTATATATTTCTTAAGTACATAAAAACATCAAAAAATAATGTAATCTGATGATGGACGCCACAATACAATCCAAAACTTCGGAAAAAGTGCCAAAGACACAATGCACAAAACCTCGGAAAAATTTGTTTCCCATTTTTATGCCGTGAAAATTGTAGATGAGTATTTTTGACGACCATCGCTTTTTTAAAAAATATTTTTTCACTGCGTATTAAGCTCAAAACAAATAAAAAATATTCATAAGCTTTACTTCCGAGTTTCGCTACTCTTTTCTATTTATTTAGACTAGGTATATCACAGATTAAATAATTATCTAGATTAAAAACTCTCCTATTCCGAACGTGCATCAGCTTATTTAATACTTTCTAATGTTACATACCTTGATCTTAGTAAATTATGATATTTGTTCATTATGTAACATTCTATCCAATTTATGCTCAGTTTATCTCAAAAGTCTAAAGAACAAATAAAACTGGTTTCAATTAAAATACAAAAACTTTAAGTAGGGCGAAAATTTCCTTGATTTTGAAACATGTACAAAACTCAGTCTCGGTGAATTTACGGTCGAGTAATATCTTTTGCGGTCGTATCAACAAGAATTCGCTTGAAATAAACATTTGGAATATTTGTTCAGTGTAAATCACAAAACTTAATCATGTTTATCAAAGTTTGGATATTTTGAGTTTGTCCAAATGATTGCGGAGGGCAAGATTTGTTGTCTTTTAAATATTTTTTATAATATTGTACATTTTGGAAAACAACTATCAATCGTCTGTTATATATATTCAAATGTTATCATATATAAAGGGTGTTCTTTAAACCCTGTCACATCCGAAACCACAATGATCAGTATGAGCAAGAAGACATAAAAACATATTTAAAACAATATTTAGAAACAAGAATTTTTTTAAAAACTAAATATTAAAAAAAACAAACAGTTGCTTACTTCTGCAGGGGAGAAGTGAGGGGAGCGCGGCGTAGTATCAGACTCCCCCCCTCCTTCCTCCCCCCTCCACGTTTCTCCCCTGCAGAAGTAAGCCACCATTTGCTTTTTTTAATGTTTTATTTTTTTCAATTTTATTCGTTCTAAAAAAAAAATTAAATGTGCCAATATGTCTTCTTGCTCATACTGATCATCGTGGTTTCGGATGTGACAGGGTTTAATGAAAACCCGGTATAACCTTAGAGCAATAACCTAATAGAGTCGCCTATTCGGAGAAATAACATCCTTTGATTATTGACCACGAAGTTAGCTACAGATTACAGCAATACAATGGGCTGTAGATGCTTGGGTTGAAAATTGCGAGCGCAAACCGAAACCTTCCATTGCACGTTTATTGTTGAACCAAAAACCAAACTACAACCAAACCAAAAATTTGGACCGCTATTGCTCTATGCAATAGAGCTGAAAGGCTTCTATAGAGAATTATTACTTTGGGCATGTAACTGTTTTTGAGCAAAATCAATCATTTTTGCATGTTTTTACAATGTTTATCACAGTTTGAAGTAAAATAATTTCCACAGTATTTTGAATTTGTCCAAGTGCTTTTAGATAATGTCCAAATGTTGGAAAGGGTGAGGGTGTTTTCACAAATATATATGTATTCGGTGGGTGTACCCATAGAAATTTATTACGATGAATATATTTCAGAAGGGAAGGACAATACGTTTGAGGAGAACAAAATTAGACTTCCATTTAGGAAAAAGGCAAAGTCACAAAATTCAATTTTATTTAAAGCAATTAAAATGTATTACGAAATGGAAAAAAATATTTATGAAGAAAAAAACATATCAAAATTTAAAATAATGGTCAAGACATATGTGATAAACAATTTATAAATTAAATATATTTGCAATGTTATTATTAGAACACACATAACAATATGTATGATATGTGTGCCCTACTTTAAGATTTAAATAAAATAAGGGAATATGGAATTCTAGGCATTTACACGGCTCATGACTTGTCATCGGCTTGTTTAAGTGGCCACTTTACACACTTTGTAATATTTACCATTTTGTCTGTATTTTTAAGATCCAAATTTCTTCAATTCTTCCATCTGATTATTTTTTGAAGTCAAAAAACTGAAACTCACTATCCAGCCTTTGTTTTTGAGAAATGCGACAAACTTTTTGATAAATCTAGCTGGTCAAAGAAGAAGAATAAAAAATGAAAATTATTAGATGTGTTCTGACGTTGGTAATCTATTACCTTTATAGGTGAAAGAATTCATAAATAAATGTGAAATACTTAATTTAAAATATCTTTTTGCTCTTTAATAAAAAAAACTAAACAGATCAAAAAATTCAAGGAATATGTGTGTTCAAGTATAGACAGAATGGTGAATGTCTTAAATGACCCAATTAACCAGTAAATACGAGTAGAAGGTCATTAAGCCATGTAAATGCTTTGACTTCCTTATTCTCTTCTCAAAAACGTTCTCCATTTGTTCAAAAAATAAGTTCGTTAATATACAGATTCATATGGAAATCGATTTTGACAAATCGTTAATTTAGAATGCATTCACAATAAGGAAGCTTTGAAGCAGAAACGAGCTTCCTCTACGCCACTTCCTTGTAGCACAGGAACGCAGGAAATTAACATCCTGACATTAATGAATATACAGCTTGTTCATAGGAGATTCATTATTAAACCTAACTGAAACATGTGAAGTTGTAAAACATATTGTATGCAAATACACCAATACCGAGTGTATTTATACATCAAATATCGTCTAAAATATAATCATCAACAAAGCATTTATTTGAAAAAAATCTTTAAATGTTTTCCATTCAACTGGCTGACTAATCAACGTTAAAATTTATAAGTAAATATCTTAAAAAAGAATAAAACTTTTTTAAGGATGGATTTTTTTTTTGTCTTCTTGTGGATTTGACAATATGTTTTTCTCAGCTTTCCATAACTTGGCGGGTCTTGAAGGTGGGCGCCGATGCCGTCCGGAAGGCAATTCTTCGGCTGCTATGACCAGTCTATCGCTGCTCATTCTGTTCATATGGCGTCTCCACAACCTTTTACGGGATCTGCTCTAGAGCACGTCAATTTCTCACATTTTCTTATAAAGTCATCTCTCACGCATTCAATCTGATGAGCCTCAACTATAATGTTCTTAGCAGGTTCATTGTTTTCGTGGTGTCTGCTCTTGTTTCTACAGCATAAGTCAAGACGTGTTCCTACAGCGAAGGCGTGCATTCAAAAAGCAAGCGGTGTTACCACTTCTGATTTAAGATGACAATTGCCATGTTTGCCTAGATCATGCCAGGACTATATTCATTGTTCATTTCAATAGATTCTAAGATTGTTTATTTAAAGTAAATCCATTGTATTATATATCATTTATTCCAATCTATTAGGGCTCTCGCAAGCCTTTTAATTGGGTTTGAAAAAAACAATGGGTCTAGAAACATTTTTTTTTTTCCATATGCATTTAGATACTTTACAGGTTTTGTTAACTTGATCTCGGGTTTCATTGAACAAATTGCTATGAATAGATAAATCAATTTTTAAATATCTAAATCTTTCGAAACGTTTTATTAATAAAATGTCAATAATCAGTTTAAACCTTAAAGGTTGTCTTACCTACTTTATACTTTTAATTTTAGATACTGAAATAGATATTTTGAACATTTGTGGTACAAGAGTATTCAAACAAGTCAAACTGAACTTGAAAACATTCAATACACTAAAGAAAATTGAAAAAGATGACGTAATCAATATCAACCGATTTGATCCGCTTTGTGCTGATAAAACAAATGTTTGCGCAATCAAAGTTGTTTTATCAAATCTGACATTGGCTACTGAATTATTTAAAAATAGGAATAAATTAAACCCCTTCAAAATGAATTTCTTCAGCGTAAGGAATTATAAGACTTTTGGAAGGAATTATAAATAAGAAAAGATAATGGCAATCAAAACCACACCATAATGTATATTAATTCTTCCCCAGACAGTAAATACCCTTACCAAAAAATAGACAAAAAAACTCAAATAAATCTGTATTTTCGAAATGTTTGAGACATAAAAATTTAATCGAATTTGCTGGCGACCACATTTCCTACATTCAATTATGATATGGTAATTCTCACAGAAACATTGCTTGATAAAAACGTTAAGTCATCGGAACATAGTTTTCATAAATATAATATATGAAAGATTAGGTTGCTGGTTAAGAGTTGGAGCTCGTACTCCAGTTAGAGATTGACAGAAAACGCGAGGTTGCTGTTTAATGCATATTTATTATATGGCGGAAAAAGAATTAATTGAATTATGTCGCGCGAGTGTTACGGTGATGAGGTGTTGAAGTAACTGCACTTGGACCACATACTGGAACTAAGTGACTGGATTGAACTGACTCTTCAGGCTGGCTAAGTTACTACTGACTGGGCGTTACCACGCCCTGTGGTCTTTTTAAATGCCACGTTCTTTTGTTATTCTTATCTTCATGGTAGGAACAATATTAATGTACTGCAGGACGACGCTCTAGGATGATTCAATATAAAACGCTGACTTGCTTCACCGGCCGTTGCTCTATTTCAGGAGAAATGATTTAGCACGTGTTTGGGTCATCGATTATTGACTCTGAATCTCACATATATATTGCATTTGTCGTAATATTAACACAAGTAAGAAGTCTAGAGGAAGAAGTTTATTAATTTGTAATACTAAAAATATGATATCACCTATTTATTCCTTAGTGTAAAGTTGATTATTGGAAATGTTTATATTCCCTCTAGTTCCGATGCTTCATCTTACAATGAATATTGTGAAGATATTGTAAGCATTTATAGAAGATTTCCCAAGTACCAAATTTTATTCGTGGGTGACTTCAATCTTCCCTGTATTAACTGGCTAAACGTAGTTGATACAAATAAAACTGATGTGTTTGTTGTCAATGAATTCAAGTATGGTAAGAGACATGGCAATTTTCCAGAGCCTATCACAATGTAACTATGTATCTTACACAAATAATCACGTTCTTGATTTGATTTTCTCTAACAGACCCTTAATTATAATTAACCAAAGTGAAGATGCTCTTTTAGCTATCGATGCCCATCATCCACCATAAGATATTTAGATTTCAAATTTATTCTTTACTAAACTAAAACAAGTGACTATCAACAAATGACTACTCATTTGTAATGATTTGAAATGTGGTGATTGGAGTTTCCTTCGTAACCATAATCTAAATGACATTCTTTCGGCCTTTTGTAATATTTTTTTATGTAGTGTATTTATTTTAGATAGTTGTACAAATAAAATTTGAACACCTAGTTAAACCTCAACTAATACATTTATATATTTAAAAAAAAGTCGAAATCAAAATATTGTTATAAAATCCAGACGCTTACCAATGAAACTCTATCTACCTATGTAGTCCCATCTGAACACAAGACTTTTACGCCCATGGAGGTGGGATTTATGTCTCAAATAATGTAGGTAAATAAATAAAACAAATATAGAGTTGTTTGTTTTAACAAAAATCATCGCTATCCCACTAAACGATGCCATAGACCCAGCATCCTTAATTTTTTTTGGCAATTCATTTAACATCTTAAGTCCCTTATGCGACATTTCGTTTTGAGTTGCCTGGATTCTTGTTTTGGGGAGTCTGAAACCTTCACCTCTCCTCGTAAGATTGCGAGGAATTTCGTTATTACGCTGAACTTTTGAACCCTAAGACACAAAAATACAAATAAAAATTATTCACCCAAAACCTACGAGCGTGAGTAAAATAATTGAAAGGTTTAATAACAACTTCGCCAAATCACTAACATATTTTTTGTTTTTTTACAGCAAACATGCATTCATGAAACATATACAATGACAGCCAACGCCGGATTAGTGCACACTTTGCGCTCTAGCGACTCGTTTTAAAATTATAGCTCTGGTCCGTCTCTCCCGGTGGTCCAACACTCCTCTAATTACTCGGTATCTTTGTTCAGTAAAAGAGTTGAAAACGATTTATTTTATGTGTTTTTTATAAAAAGTAATTATGATTATGGTCTTTATCGTAAATTTGGTTTAAATTTTCTACCGCGCGGCCTAATATAATATACGAGCCTCAATATGTAAACCAAGATATTCTTAATAATAAAGTAATCTCCAATACCGCACGCAATATTAAATCAATTTTTGATAAGAAAGTATACTGGCATTAAACCCGAGCAAGTAACCGGGTACGTAAGGTATTGTGTTTGGTAACAATACAAGTTCACAACCTTATCACACCCTATAGCCTATTCTAAAGCCTTCTGCTACAAGATATGAAACCACAATCTTAATCAAACATGCCTAGCCCTTAACGCAATAGGTAGATTCTATGACATGGAATCTTCTCCCAATTAAATTAGATAATTTCTGCTCAGTTTTCCAGGCTGAACTACTCGCAATACGAGAAGCTCTCGAATGGTTATTAAAGAAACCACCAGAGAGATGGGTTATTGCAAAAATATTATCAGATTGTCGTTCGGGCGTTCAAGCTATAACAGATACTCGGTCGGTAAATCCATTCATTGTAGATATTCAGAGTAAAATTAAGCATCTAAAAATAAGAGGGATAACCATTCAAATATGCTGGATAAGAGGACATGCTGGTATCGTAGGAAATGAGAGAGCGGATGAACGAGCAAGAGCCGCAACTTGTAAAAGAACGGCACCTTTCTTCTCAGAATTTCCCCTTAGCTTTGCTAAACGCTGTATAAAACAAAATACGCAGCAGCGTTGGGAGGATCATTACCGCGCTTCTTCTGCAGGTAAAATCACTAAAATGTTTTTCCCAACGCTGGCTGATGCAGCAAACTTCCGTCATCATCACCAAAGTACTTTCGAAACGACCCAAATTTTTACTGGACACGGAGCTATGAGAAGTTATCTATATAGGTTTAAATTAAGGAATGATGACTATTGTCCATGCGATGATATTTCTTCACAGAGTATAGAACATCTGTTATTTCAGTGCCCATTTTTCAGTTTGCAACGCCATAATCTTGAAGCAGAATGCAGGAAAGATGGAATATCCTTAACAGATATCCACACTGTAGTAAAAAGTAGTTATTACGCGCCATTGTTCTTGAACTTTGCAACAATGGTGATTGGACTCATAAAGGTAATAAACCAAAATCAGTGATCGAACATCCCATTCCCAAGACAAACAAAAACTTTTTTTTTTTCCGAGTACCTTAGCCTTGTACATGACACGTAAGGCTACTAAATACAGGGGTCCAAATATTTTTTTTTTTTTAAATCTTCTCCCAGCAGAAGCTCAAAACTGTAGGAGTAAAGTATTTTTTTCTTAATCCGGACAGATGAAGAATACAGTTCTGCGTATGCAATAGAACCAGAATCCTGGACAAGTGTTTTTGTCTCGATGACTGGTAAAAATCCTGAAAAGGAAATCAAATGGAGAAACGTCCGCTTCGTAGTGTAGTGGTTGGTACGTTTGCCTTCCATGTTTGAAGTCCTGCGTCCAATTTCTGAAGGGTTGACATGAAATATTTGTTTTTTAAGGTGGTTACTACTGGTACTACTAGTACTGGTACACTATCGGATGTAGATAAGCGTTTGACAAAGATGATGACGTTTTAAGAAAATTAATTTATATTCACCGGTTCTCTAAATCATTTAATAAATCCTTAGCGTTTAATGGCAAATAAAGAGTTTTACTCAAACTTTTATATTGCCAAAAACAACTTTTTTCAAGCGCCCCAAAGGTTTCACATAAATAACTTGTTTAACAAAAAAGTGAACAAATCGGTATGTTCAAACCAATTGATCATTAATTATGATCCTTGTAAATGCCTATACTTTCATATTTCCTTCACTAAATTTATTTTTTTATCTGTTTTAATATGTTAATTTTACGTACATAGTACTACATACAATTTTCCATAAAAATTACAATCATTTTTCATTTATCCTGCTTTGCAGTGGTGTAGGGCACTGCATTAGTAGGTACTCATATTGAAGTGTTTCCTGATCATTTTTCTTACATGAATAGTGAGTTTTAACGCTTATGGTGCAATTCCAGGAACAATGAAGCAAACAGAAATACTGCAGCTTAAAACCACTTTTAGATGGAATATTTCACGTCCAGAAATGTAACCTAGGAAGTCAAGTTTCCGAGGTGGACTAATATCCTCTAAATTTATTTTTTAAGGTTTTTACCTGAAAGTAGCCATCAATTCAAATACACTTGTCGGGGGTCTGGTTTTGTTTCATACATATTGAAAACTGATATCTGCAACTGATGGATTTCAAATGGATTGTTATCTTCCCAAATGTGTCGATTTTTCTCGTTTACTAAGTCATATGACTGTTATAGGTCCTGTCAGTTATACAAATCTGGTGGCTTATAATAATAATTTCAAAGCACTTAAAAAGTTTTGTTATCATTTTGCCGTATTGATCATGCCCAATCAATTTAATCCCAGTCAGTGAAAAATTCATATTCCCCCTTTTTCAATCCAATTAAGTGCATGGATTATCTTCTTTTAGCACAGAAATGCTTAAGCTGCTAGATTACAGAGAGCTTTTTGGGCAACTTTCCTTGTTCACAATTTCGTTGAATAATTTTCCAGTGCACATGGGCACCGCCATGGCCATGGAGACGTATGTCCTCGGATGCGGCGTGCGGTATGTTGTGGGTTGTGGGCAAGATGTTTACTTTGCTATTCATCCAAAATTGAGCCTCGTCGCTGAAGATGATTTTCTTTAAGAATGTACTTCCAACTGAGTACTCATTTTTATAATGGGCTTTGATGACTTGCACGCGTTACTCAATACTGTATTTTTTTACGATAATTTTATCATCATCATTCACTTTCAGCATCTAATAGTGCATAAGGCACTGTTTTGCATCGTATTTTGATATTGTTTTTGTTTCATGGAGGTAAACTCATCAGTTTTACACTTCAGGTACCAGTCCAGGTCCAGGGACCATGAAATATTCTGGTGTGAAAACACCCTTTCAAATAAATATTTCAGATCAACCATGTCGGAAATAGAACCCGAAACCTCTCGCGTGGTAGGCAAACGCGCTGATCATAATACCACGAGGCTGAATGATTGACAATACGACGATTTTCCTAACATAAATTATTATAACCTCTAAATTTGAGAGCTGTCGCTTTACCAATATGGCCGCTATACACTGTCAAAGTGGGAGCGCCTCTAATGGAAAATCCGATACATGAATTATACTCGTATATGTCAATTATCGATGAATCCATTATGAATCCATTATTTACGTTAATAATTTATTTATCTCATTGTTAAATAACTGTTTTCTTAATTGTTACGTTCATAGATCGCGAATTAGTAAGATAATTGTCTCTGTTAGAGAACACTTAGAATTAATCTTCTATAGCTCCTTAATCGATTAATCACCCGACTGTTATACAAGTTTGTGTGATATAAATATGTCTCGATCAACAATTGATTGTAAATGTATATCGTAATTAGTGTAATCAGTCTGAAAGGTACTAACTGATTTAGAATAAACTACCTCTTCGTCTAAAAAATGCGCCTTCTCTAGCCACCTTTAAGAAACGCCCAAAACATTATTATATATCCCCAGAATCTGGAACTCCCAGAATTATCACTATTTTTATTTATATTTATTTATTTATTTATTTATTTATTTATTTATATAAAAGAAAGAAGCATTGACAAACATAAGGGACCTCGAGACAAGATCTGGACTATTTATTTAGTGCTCGTTTAAATCGTTGTAAACTTAAACCAAAAAAGTCCAGATCTTGTCTTGAGTTAACAATATGACAAAGACGGGTCATTGGAGAATTTAGGCCATAGTTTGTTCTATGCTGATCGATAAACAGTACTTCATTGTTTCTCAATCTACGAGTCGGAATATTGAATTTTACTTGTCCCAGTAATGATGGAACATCGATTATACCATTTAGTATGCCGAACATATATATGGAGTCAACATTAGTTCTACGTTTTTGTAGACTAGAAATATTTAACATTGACTTTATTTCAGCATAAGAATAATTATCTCTCTCTAGTCCGAGCATCCACGCTATTTTTCGAAGCAAGCGATGTTGGACTGATTCAATGTGATTTATGCGATTGACATAGAATGGAGACCAGACCACGGAGGCATATTCTAGAAGAGGGCGAACAGTTGAGCAATTAAGAGTTTTGATTGTACGGACATGAGTAAAATCAGAGGATATTCTGTTAATGAAGCCAAGTAATTGCAGTGATTTATTTACTATTTATTTTATATATGTTTTTATCGCTTTTTTTTCCTTGGTTTCTCTTTCTCTCCCCTTTAAAACTCATTATCTGACACATTCTTCATCATTTAATATGTATAACGAAAACCAATTTAAAAAAAAAAGTTAATACGTGCAAGCCTTATCTCCCAATTCAGAAACAGCTATTAGTTTTCAATAATTAGGTTATTTTTATTTTATGTATGTATCTTTTGATATATTTTAATGGTTTTTAGTACAAAATTTTGACAAACTCTTTTTTTGACCAGTCTGTTTTTTGGTTTGCTGGAAGATATTGCTTTTAGCAATTAGCCCGCCAAATACTTATTCTTTGTATTTGAAGTTTTAAATAAATAAATATTAAATTTGTGAGATCCAAGTGCAATATGAGCTCACAAACGGTCAATCTTAATTGAAGGTATAGTAGGCCGTGTTTGGTGTCTGGAAGTTATTCCGATCAATGTTTGAGCTCAATATGAGTATGATACTTAGTTTTAGCGCGGGGTTGATGAAAACGCTGTTACGTCAAAATCTATATTTTTGATAATGTAATCGAAATTCGGGGCACACACGGGTGGGAAATCTAAATCATTTACTCGTAGACTAGTTTGCTTAACGTAAATATGTTTTAAAATATAAAATTGAGGCACTTACTTTATAGATATTTTTTATGTGAATAATCCCTCTTCGTGTGATGTCACCGTACTCCTCCTAAACGGCTTAACCGATTTACGTGCGGTTTTCAGAGAAATATAGATCTTTGCGCTGTGCATGTTCGTAGATGTTAAAATTTTCAATCTAATATGTAAAAAATAAGTTAGGAGCATAAATGTTTTATTCATCGATCTACCAGGGTTGCATTTGAGGAGAATGCATTTGCAAAAAAATGGAAAAAGGTTTTTTTTTTCTATAAAAAATTTTTGATTTTTAAATATTTACAAACAGCATTTGTTTTTTGTGGATCTCAACTAGATTCTTCTCTTAAATTCCTTATAATTTGTACCCATACATTTCTTTTTATTTGATTTTTGGTGACACCAAAATACGCCAATCAGATTCTATCCTTAAATTCCTTATAATTTGTACCCATTTATGTTTTTTTATTGTATTTTTGGTGACACCAAAATATCATTAAATTCAATTCATTTTTAAAAATCGTATTCCTACATAAGTACACCTCTTTGTTGGTGTGAGTTTGACGTTTGCAAAAAGAATGCCATATTTAAAAAAATATTTATTTTATGTTTTGGAATTTAACCATAAACAGTACCTACTTAAATTCAATACTTTTTAATATAAACAATTTTTTGTTTTGGAATTAAATCACAAACAAGAACCTAGATGAAAAGTATTTTTTCAAGATAATAGCAGGCAAGCCAACGTTCGGGCAGGACAACGTCTGTCGGGTTCGCTAGTTCATAATAAAATATGAATAAAGATAAAAACGATTTGTTTTTAATAACTTAATATTTAAATTTTATATTTGAAGCACGAAGTTTGTGGTTATTCATCAAAAATAAATAATAGAATAAAATAATGAACAGGAAGCTGAGAAATATGTTTCATATATAAGAATATATTTTTAGTTTCTTGAAAATCCTTTTTCGTTTTATAGATGAAGGTATGTTTGAATTTTATTATTTTTGGAATTTCAACAAACAATTGATGTGAAAGTATGTACAATTATGTATGAAATAAATAATACACTGACACTCCGGAACGTGCCTGTGGAGTGGAGTGGCTACATCTATATGTAAAAATAAAATTGTAATGAATGTACCTAGTATATAAACATTTTTGTAAACTATGTATTTTATATTTTATATTGGATTAACATAAATAAATAAATAAACATTGTTTTCAACCTTTTTTTGTATTTTTTCTACCGACCGGTTTCAAAGCTAAACAGGCTTCTTTATCAAGGTTTACTTAACCTTATACTTATATTTACTAAACTATATGTATACTTTGACAACCTTGTGGTGTAATGGTCAGCGCGTTTACCACCATGCAAGAGGTCTCGGGTTCGATTCCCGACATAGTTGATTTACAAATATTTATTTAAAAGGGTATTTATTCACTAAAATATTTCATAGTCCCTGGACTGGTACTTGAAGCGTTAGACTTATCGTCTTATCTTCATGTAACAAAAATGATCAAAATACGCTGCAATTGGTGAAACAATGTAGTGTCCTATGCACTATTAGGTGCGAAAAAAGAAGGACGAAGATGATACGTTTAGAAACTTTTAAAATGGGTACCAAAATTATGCAAGAGCGTAATTTAAATCTCAGTCCTAAGTATGTTAAATTACATCTGTTACAAAATATTATTTAAAAATCTGGCGGACAAAGGAAAGGTGTTTTTTAATAAAAAGGTTTATTTTTAAAGACTGGTGACACCAAAATTACAATACATTCGTTACTTTCAAGGGATTTTTAAAATTCTGAAAGAATCTCACCTGTCCAAATAAAGAAGTATAGGCTTTGTTGCTTCGAAAAAAAATAACAGCTGCTCTAGAAGCTAGCTTATGTTTTGTTCTTTGTGAAATAAATCATTAAGACGTAGTGGTAATAAATTAGTTCTAAACACTCGTAGTATAATATCTTTGTACTGACACTTAAACGTGAGACATATTATGTAACAAACGATCGAGATTAATTAGTGTACCGAAACAATGCAACTATTAAGTGCAAATAATGGGATGAAGGGAAAATTATATAACTAGTACTGTTTAATCAATCAGAAATTATCCTGAATATCACGTACAGAATATAATCTGGTGGCGCGAATCAGCTTATTACGTAAATGTCATTTGAGACAAATCCGTATCAAGATAATCAAAGATACATCTTCGTTTTGCGTATATTATTATAATCTACCACCATTTCAATGTTACAAGTGAATGTATGTTAACCTACCTACATAATACTACATTTGAATTATTTTTAATCGGTTATACACCAGTCGAGTTCGTAGGCCAATCCCTATTTTTTTTTTTAATTGTTGAACTAAACTCATCAACCCATGACAGGTGCCGTGGTGCAGAGTTAGTTAAAGGGGAACTGTGAATTTGACATCGCGGGTTTTTCGACAAGGTTTTTTCTGAATTCGTCTGGGTGACGTGGTGTATTTTTAATAATTCCTTCCAAAGTCTCCCTTTCTTACCTGTTGACTAGCCACTAAAATCAAGGCTTAGCGAGTTTTTTTTTTTTTTTAAATAAACCCTCGCAAGATTCTTTACATTCCTTTTTGGTACCTAATGGTGCATAGAGCACTGCATTGGTACATCAAATGCAGCGTATCTCGATTATTTTTGTTATATGAAGCAGTTTTTCCGTTCAGGTGCCAGAACAGGTTTAATTAAATATTTTAATGTAAAAACAGCTTTAAACTAATATGTCAAATCAACCTTGCCAGGAGTCGAACTCGAGACCTCTTGCATGGTAGGCAAACGCGCTGACCACTATAGTAAGAGGCCGACATATGTTTTTAAATAATAAATATCTAACATGATCAGTTTATCTACGAGGCACACTAATTATCTCCAAAGGTCTAAACGCACAACAGCGTCGCTGCTTCAACGGCGCTAACCGACAAGATTTTGTGAGTTCCACGCAGTGTAGCGCAGCTGTTGTGCGGTGTGATTCATGCAAAACAATGAAAATAACATTTCGTGTTACCACGACGCACCGCACAGTGCCGTTCTAATGCGTTAGATAATTAAGGCAAACGCCGTGGTGCAGTTGGTTAGATTGCCAATTGTGAAACTGGCGTCGCGTGTTCGATTCCCGCCAGTTGCAAGAAAAAAAATTCAAGAAAGATTTTTTCTCAATTGGTCTGGGTGTTATGGTGTATTTTTCATTACCTCTTTCTATATCATCTATTTCCCACCAGCTGACGAGCCTCTAAATAGAAGCTGAGTGGGTTATTTTTTTTTTTAAAAGGGGACCTTAAGGGCATAAATACATACCCAGTTTTTATTCGTGCTATTCTGACAAAACCACGAGCTATAAAGTAAATTATTATTGCTTGGTGAAACCACGGAGCATTGGAGCACTCGTATCAATTGCTTTTATTATTGAACGTGCATTTTATACAAATAATAAATTGGCTTCCAACGGAAAAATCTTTTCAAAATGCACATGTATTCACAGACAAATTGCTATTTTTATTTTAAACGAGCTGAACCCGGGGCAGTGCTTTGTAATTGTTAGATTTGAGTACATACTCGGATATTTATATTAAATGAACCCTATCGATAGTTGGAAATCAATTATTGTATTTAGTCCAAATTAAATATGTACGTATACATTATTGTTTTTGTGTTTAGGTGTACGTAAATTGTGACGACAGAGAATATTGATAAATAGGTATTCAACTCTCCACTCTCCACTTATACGTTTTGCTAGTGAATATAATTTGAACTTTCCCCTTATTGATCCATTTGATTGTAAAAAAATAACATTTAAAATGCGCGTCTTAAAACATACTTTTTTGTCTTATACCTAGTTTCAATAATAAAGTTTTATTTTATTTTATTAAATCTTATCTCTAATTCTTAATATTTTATATATATTTATATTTTCGATACCTGACACCCTCTTTCCAATATAACACCCACACTCCCACCCTCTCACTCACTTACACTCACACAAACACACTAGTATGTATTGTACGTGTATTTAATGTATTTCTGTGGATATCTGTCATTGGTTTTATTCTCTGTATGTGTTATTTGTTATATTTTTATTACATGTATTACTGTTGATATCCCCAATAAATAAAAAATAAAAAAAATAAAAAAAAACATTGTTTTCCTGTCACTGTCTTGCGATGCCTCCCCGGTACGTGCGAAAAAGACAACTGTATGTCAGACCTTTTGTTAGAATAAATAAAATCGACGTTTCGTTCCCTCCGTTTTCCACACATCAAAAGTCAACTGATTTTGTTTTTTAGACAGAGTATCAGAATATAATTTTCAATATTGGTACGTTTTGCGTTTTTCAAAAAAAAATGTATCCCATGCGCCCAAAAACAGCAGATAAAACTGTGTCTAGTGCATAAAGTAAACTATTTTTTTGTATAAACGAAACAATAGGGACACGCCAATAGTAAATATATCCAGTGTATAAAAAAATCACTGCTTTTGTGTCATAATCCAGAGAGAGAGTTAGAGGGCTCAAAGTCTGCCTATGTGTACCTACTAATAAATCGATATTTTATCTAAGAAAACCGAACCTGTTTCTTTGGTTACGTAAAAGCATTATAAAGCGAACTTTGTAAGTATACTTCATTCACGATATGCAAATGTGATAACTATTTTTGAAAAACACAAAACGTAACGATACAGAAAATTTCATTTTTATACTTTGTTTTAAAAAAACAACAAAATCGGTTTTGCTTTGAGGTGTGCAAAATGGGACAACAAAACGTAGATTTTGTCTATTTTAGTTCGGCATAAAAAGCCTAAAATGCAGTTGCCTTTTTTGCAAAGCATCGGGGAGGCATCTTCAAGACAGTGACAGGAAAACAATGTTCAAACACCTATTCATAAAAATTCACTTTCACCGCATATCCATATAATTAATATAATTCAAAACGCAAAAATAATCATGTACATGAACATATATAATTTTCACTTAATACGAAAATTGGGGTCAAACTTTTGATTGTGGTCATTTAATATATATAAATATATACGAGTATGTACTCAAAGCTGAATCCGTTTTCATCCCACTACACAAAAAGGGTTCAACGGCCAAATGTAATAACTATAGGATGATTGCACTCACCTCGCATGCAAATAAAATTGTACTGCATATTTTACATTTGAGATAGATTGATTGTCCTCAATGAGATGGGGGTACCAGCAGACCTTATTTGCCTGATAAAATCACTTTACAATAAAAGCTCAGCAATTGTGAATTTTAACAACTATCCGATAACTTCCCAGTTTAAAAAGGTGTTAGACAGGGTTGCATTTTGTCTCCCGTCTTGTTTAATATATGGTGAATGTATCATTTGAAAGGCACTTAACAGCGGGACAAATAAGTTCACAATTGAAGAAAATAAGTTATCCAACAAAAGATATGCTGATGACATCACACTTCTTGCATCGTCAGAGATTGAAATGAAATAACTAATTGACCGAATAGATCTGAGACTTTCAATGAATATGAGCAAAACTAAACTTATGATTATTGATCGAGCTAATAAAGTAGCGCCATTATCCTTACTGCGCAACTTAGAAAGAGTCAACAATTTCATTTATCTAGGTTCTCTCATTAGCGATGGCGGTGGGTGTAAAGGTGAAATACGGCGACGTGTTGGTATCGCCAAAAGTGCTATGAGTCAGCTGGTGAAGATCTGGAAGAATTAACTTATAATTAGAAATCAAACACTGATTTGAGTCTAATGAACACTTTATTTTATCTTTACAAATATAAACATATAAAAAAAAAAACTTCGTGACAATTGTTTTGCTTTATTAGGGCATTTATAAACGAATGTGAAGATTATTTGGATTGAATGTCCTTATATAGTTATATAATTCAAGGTACTTAAGTAGAAAATAAATGTTTATATTTGTAAAAATAAAATAAAGTGTTCAGTAGACTCAAATCAGTGTTTGATTTCTAATTATAAGTTTAAATATGAAGTTCTACAAAATAAACACCAAATAAATCAATATCTGGAAGAATCGCAGTATAACCATTAACATCAAAAAGAGACTGGTGAAGGCTTTGGTTTTCTCAATGTTCATGTATGGTGTGGAGTGTTGGACACTGAGGGAAAAGAAAAAAATCGAAGCTTTCGGGATGTGGTGTTGGCGGTGAGTGCTGCGGATTCCGTGGACGGCCAGACGTACGAATGCATCTATTCTCCAGGAACTGGACATAGGAGAAAGACTGATATCCATGTGCGAGAAAAGAATCCTGTAGTTCTTTGGGTATATTTCCAGGGGAGATTCTGATAGTTTGGAGAAAACTATTCTCCTGGGAAGTGTCGAAGGGACAAGGTCGCGTGGACGTCAACCAACAAGATGGAGCGGTACAGTCACTGAGTTATTAGAATCATCACTGACGAATGCCTATAGAAGAGCACAAGACCGTTCCATATGGAGGGAGACTGTCCACAGACGAGCCATGCCTGGAGTCAGGCGTAATCACCATCCTCAGATATGAGGCACAGATTGAAGAGAGACTCAAAGCTAGCAATAGCAAAACTATTTTGAAAACTTATTTGGCAGAATGACACAAACAAGAATTGTAATATTGAACAATGATTCAGGATATAATGTGACCAATGTGAGCATTGATAAGGCAATTTTAGATATAAAAACACAAAAAAATATAAAATCCCCATTAAATTGTTAGCATGTGGAGACACAAAAATGGCCACGGAAATAACAAACGTATTAAAGAAAATATTGTTACAATCTGAAATACCAAACGAACGGAGGCTGAGCAAAATCATTACAATTTTCAGGTACCAAAACATATCTGGAAAATTAAAAAGGATTATCTCTGTTATGTGGGTTCTAAAAACTATTCATAAGTATGACTTATCTCTCAAGTTAAATTGAAAGAGATCATATTGTCAAACAGACATGAACATAAAAAAATCATAATAAATAGCTTTCCCACGGACGTAATATTTGTGGTTAGACAAATAAAAGAAAAATCCATCGAATAAAATAATACAGCCAACATGTGTTTTGTTGACCTAACTAAGGTCATTGATAGAGTACTCTTGGATGATGTTTTAAATATTTTAACAAAAAAAAACGTACGACCACACATTTTTAAAGTAATGAATACTTTAAATAGTAACCATAAAATGCTTATAAAAGTAGTAAATGATCTATAAAAAGAAACAGCAACTGCAGGCATTGGACAAAAAGACAGCTCAAGCCCCTTTTTATTCAAAGTCATTATGTAAATGGAGGATGTCAAATCAATGAAGTTGGGATGTACAATGAGAGACAAATATAACGATATAATTTTCTACGCAGATGATGGTGTCCTAATATAAGTCTCCGAAGATAATATCCAAAGATTATTGTACAAATTCCACACTTATTCTAAACGATTTAATATGAAAGTCTCCATAAAAAAATTGTTGATATTTAAGTAGGTACTTGTTAATGGTTGAATTCCAAGACATAAAATAAATATTTTTTCAAATATGGAATTCTTTTTGCAAACGTCAAACTCCGGTCGTCTCACCAACAAAGTGGTGTACTTATGTAGGAATACGATTTTTAAAAATGTATTGAATTTAATATTAATTTAGTTTTACCAAAAATCTAATAAAAATAAATAAATGGGTAGAAATTATAAGGAATTTAAGGAAAGAATCTAATTGAGATCCACAAAAAAAATGATGCTTGTAAACATTCAAAAACAAACTTTTTTTATACACAAAAAAAAACATCTTTCCATTTTTTCGCAATTTCATTCTCCTCGAATGCAACCCTGGTAGATTGATGAATATAAAATTTATGCTCCTCACTTTTTTTTTGACATATTTGATTGTAGATTTTAAAATCTACGAACACGAACAGCGCAAAGATCTATATTTCCCTGAAATCCGCACGTAAATCGGTTAAGCCATTTGGGAGGAGTACGGTGACATCATACGTACAGAGGAATTATATATATTATTATTTAATTTTTTCATCCTTTTTGTAAACTTACCTACTTTTATAATAAATAATCAAAGGGAGATGAAATTACTACATAATGTAAAATAACAAAAGCAAAAAAACGAAAATGAATAAATTGCTATGAATTTGAAGAAAATTAGATAGTAATAAATAAAGAGATACACAGACAAGTTTTAACCGCATCTAGTAGGGCAACAGTGAATTTAAAATAATTAAGAGCAAGTAGAAAAAAACATGTTACGAGTATTAACGAAGTAAAATAAACAGAAAACTATAGGCAACCTCCCTCCGCCCCCGCCTTTTATCGGCGTCGCTCGATGCGATAGGTTTATTTTGAACTTAAACGTAGCGAAAAGTGCACGTATTTTTCTTGTCTTTCTAAGTGCAATAATTTCAGTTAAAAATAAAAAAATGTGTATTCAATGTTATTCTTTAAAAATACAGTTATGAAACTTGAACAAACAGGTAACATATCTTTTGAAAGAAGTAATTGATTTTTTTTGTTAGTGTAATTAAAATGTTTTGACTACTTCAGTGTTTTTTTAAATAATTTTAAGCCGCATTTTACGACATTGAAAGGTTTTCAGGGTGCGTCGTGTTCATTATATTTTTTTTGACTGAAAGGTAAAAGTTTGTGCAATACAACGATTATCAAATTAGTTGCACTTACCTGCACCTTCTTGACTTATGGGGCCAACAAATATGTAGGTGAAAAAAATACAGATATTAAAACGAAAACTCGACATGTGTTACTTCTTTTTATTTAGGATCAGAAATAAAAGTAATGACCCATAAATTACTGCACAATAAAATGCAAAAGCAAAACTGACCCAATTTTTAATAAAAATTACAATATTTAGAAATTTATTTATATTTTGTCTTGCGAATATTACTCTTTTGACTATGTAAACAACTTGAAACAAAATGGTTTGTAAATAAAATCTGAATTCAAACAATAATCCACCACACACAATAAAAATGTGTCATGACAAACTATTAGTTTATCGGGCTTATCATTGTTTAGTATTTTATATTTGTCGGCCTCGTGGCATAATGGTTATCACGTTTGCCTACCATGTAAGAGGTTTTGGGCTTGATTCCCGACATGGTTGATGTGCAATATTTATTTGAAAGGGTGTCATTGCACTAGAGTATTTAATAGCCCCGGACCTGAAGCTTAAGACTGACTTATCTTACCTTCATGTAACAAAAATGATCAATATACGCTACGATTGGTAAACCAATTCAGTGCCCTATGCACCATTAAGTTCAGAAAGGAAATAATGATGGTGATTATTATTTATATTTTATAATGTCGTTGTAATAATATTTATTTATTTTTTAATAAAGACTGAAAAATGAAAAAATTAAACCATTGCAATTTAAATATATTTAAAATATTTAAAATCAAAACACTTATAATTGTGCTAGCTGGTAATTTGATATACCAACAGTAGCGCGCACCTATCATTCTGTTTTGTTTTATACCTTTATGATGATTGGCGCTAAGTCTCATTCATACACGTGATATTTGTGGGTTGAATATTGACTTAGTAAATAATAATATTATTTGCCTCCCATGTGCCCACCTACCTAATACAATTATTTTGATCTGTTAATTTAGAATAAAGCTACGAAGCTGTGTTTAATGATACAAAACAACATTAAACAAACATGTTTGGTTTACATTCAGGCTCTGATATCAAAATATCTGTGGGTTTTTAGACGTATGGAGGTGTTCACAACGCCAACACGTAAAATTAAAACGATATGATATCAATACGTTGTTATTGCTACTGAATAGATAATTACTTATGTGAATTTATTTTTTATTTCATAGGAATAACCCGCCAAGCCCCTATTTAGAGGCTTTTTAGCAGGTCGGAAAGAGGGGATATTTAAGAAAAAATACCAATTAAGAAAAAATCTTTCTTGAATTTATTCTTGCAACTGGCGGGAATCGAACCCGCGACGTCAGATTCACAGTTGGTCGTTTAACCAACTGCGCCACGGCTCGGCGCCTGTCTTTGTATTTTTTTATTACATTTTTGAAGTTAAAATTTTGTACAGTCAATAATATTTTTGAAGAGCCGAGGGATGTCAAAAGTAATCAATTTAATTTAAATTTGAAAAATTGACTTGATTTATTTATTTTATTGTAAACTTAGTTGGTACTTGACCTTTGTCACTTCTTTGTCAATTTTGTTTTGTCACATTATTATTAATACAAGATTGTTTTACAAATCATATCTAATCTATCGGGGTTGTGGTTCCGTTGTAGTATTGTGAGCTAAAGGTCCGAGGTTCAAATCCCACTCTACCACAACTCGATTTCCATTTTTTCAGCACAAGTTATTTACTCCTTTTAGAAAATGGTTCAAATTTTTAACATCTGAGTAAATAATAAGAATTCAAGTAGTTTTTTTTATTTGAAAAAAACGAACATCAAATATTACAAAAATGTTTTCACAAGCTTGAACTTGCCTCAAGAGGAACGGGAAAAATATTTTTGTTAAATTTATCCTTGGCTTATGTAAGAAAAGGCGAGAAAAATGCCATTGCGGTAGCTTTTCCCCGCTACTCAGCGGAGGTCGTACCGTGCATTCCGTTATAATGTTGACACTGAATCTTGCTCAAGAAGAGTCACCCACTCGCGATTTCAGTCAAAATAGTGCTCGAGGTAAAATGATATACCAATGTAAGCTATAACTGTGGGACGAAAGCACAATGGCACACAAAAAAGAAAAAGAGACCCTAAACTCAACTTTATAGTATTAACGTACCAGCATGGATATAGGAGGAATGGTTGTGTTATTGGCAGGTGGTTTTTGACAAACTTTACATGTGATTTAAAAGAACACATATACGGATAACAGTTAAGTTTGTCTCAAGTTTATCTGCAAATGTGAAAAAATTCAGCTTTATGACAAAAATGATAGTGCATCTTAACAATGACGTAAATAGAGACCATTACGTTGATACTCTATTAAAAATAGGAGATGGATGGTTAAAAACAGATGCCGAGAGCAGTGTATATGTTCGGATCAATTCTCAACCAAATTTAAACCTACCTATCTACCCGTCCTTCCCATTTTCTAGCGCACTCTATGTTACAATAACACTATGTGTGAGTGCGGGAAAAATCATTATATATTATTAGTACTAATCTAACATCAAACAAGTGAAGTGTTCAATGAATCTTTCCTTAAACAAACTGTGTCTGCGTCCTTTAAGCCCACCAGATCCATCCATACAAGCTATGCCAGCGTCTCACGACCGTTAGTTTCACCAACCAGGTTCCAGCACTCATCACGCCTCATTATCAGCAGGTTAGTGGAGTTGCGCAACCTTCCTTCTTAACAATTCAGTCAATTTACTTAATTTTCCTTTTCCTAGGACGAGGTATTCTTCACACCTCGTCCACTTCTTAAAAGTATCATTGACTAAAGAATTTTGTAAGTTGGTGCAGTGGCGTGTAATAAGTTGCTAGAGTACCCTGATTTATGGAGAAATAAAATGACGATTGGAGGTCAAATAGCGATCTTGCATCAAAATTTGATCAACAATGTTGATGCAGATATATTAAAAGGTGTTCTTGTAGAAATTATGGAATATTTTTCAGCAGACGCAGTCATGAACACAGAGCATAGCACTTTCTTTCCTGTAGAGTTTTTAAATTCACTAGAGCTGTAAAGTGTATCCTCACGTAAACTCTACTTAAAATTAGGCGTTCCGGTAATGCTTATGTAAAATTTAGATGCACTGGAGTTATGTAACGGCACAAGGCATTGCGTCACACATCTTGGACGGAACATAATGGGAGCAATTATTCTGTCAGTGATAGGAAAGGGTGAGAATTTTATTTTACGTCATCATCATCATCATCATTCCCTTTCGGCACCAAGTGGTGCATAGGGCTCTGCATTGGCACACCGATCGCAATGTATCTTGATTATTTTTGTTACATGAAGATAAAATGCTTCGTTTTTCGCTTCAAGTACCAGTCAAAGGACTGTAAAATATTCTAGTGTTAAAACACCTTTTTCAAATAAATATTTCATGTCTTCCATGTCGGGAATCGAACCCGAGACCTCTGTATCGTAGCCAAACGCGCTGACTCCTACACCATGAGACCAACATTATTTTACGTCAGATTCCAATAATCTCCACAGACCTCCCGTTCCAATTTAAAAGGTAATAGTGCCTTCTTAAGATCAATTTTGCCATGACTATAAACAAATTGCAAGGGCAATTATTACAGGTTGCGGGGGTGCACTTGGAGATCTATGTTTCTTTCATGACCAGTTTTGTGTACTATGTTTGCGTGAGTCTAATCCTGAAATACTCCGTGTCCTAGCGTCGCATGGAAGGACTTTCAACATTGCATATTGTAGCGTCTTTAAATAGTTAAGTGCTTTGTTCAGTGTCTGACGTCGGCGTCAGTTTATTGATAAAAACAATTATTATTCCCTAATTTTTAAAATTATTTTAACTAAGGAAGCAAAACCACGCATAAAAGTTTTCCAAGAAAGAGATCTCATCATACCTTCAACACACACTAACGGATAATTATTTTGAAAAAAAATTACACCTAGCTTAAACTCTCCATAACAAACATCGCAGTAATCAAACATCTACTCGATCTGAAGCCTCCGCCATTCATGTAGTAGTAGTTAATATCTGATGTCGAATTATCAGAAGCCTTCATTACACAGTCATTGCCATGTACAAACCTGCTTTGAGGACTAATAATATAAGATAAAATAACGATATTACGTCTTCATAGGCTTAAGGATCGTCTTATTTGCATAACGGTAGTTGAAGGACCGGCAATTGATATAAGATACTTTTAATTTTGAAAAAAAATATCGTTTCACCTAAAAATGTCTTATAATTAAACGACAAAATGAATTAATTAGCTTTCTCCTTAATACCATGCGAGCGAAGCCGTGAGTAAAAGTTAGTGTAATATTAATTTACATAGGTATTGAACTTTTTCAATTTAATCAAATTGTTACACTTTTCAACTGCCTGCTAAATTATTAACCAATGGTATGTGGTGATTTGTTTCCTTTAATTAATTGCGTATTGGAAAAACAATTTGGATTTCCTTACGTTAATTTCTACGTAGGAACAAATTTACGTTGTTTTGAATAGACCAGTAAGTACTCAAATTTTTAATTTTTAATATTTATTCTGCGAAACTTTGAAACGGTTCTAAGTAAAATATGTTTATTTTGTAAATTATTTTTATCATAGTTAAAATACGGATATATTTTGTACAAAGTTACAAGTACAAGTTGGCGGAGTTTTTAAATGAACTAAATTTTCGATATTATTTATCTTAATACTTTTTTGCTATCATCGTTGATGTGTTTTTCAGTTTTCCAAACAAAACAATTATTGCATACTATTCTAAAACTTAACGTTTTTTTAAAAGGCCGGACAATAAAATACAATAAATAAATATACACAATAATAGAATTAGTGAAATTAATAGAAAATAACACAAACACAAAAGTTACAACAGATATGAAGAACATTTTGGCGAAGGGAATATGGAAGTCTAGGCATTTACATGGCTTATAACCTGTCATTGGCTGGTTCAAGTGGCTACTTTACACACTGTGTAAGATTTACCGTTTTACTTATGTTTAAACTCTAGGGAGTGAAATCCATTACTTTTTTTTTTTTTACAAACATTTGGACTTTTGTCCACAAACATTTGGACAAAATCTAAATATTGAAATTTGAACATTTGTTTGTCATGAAGATGAAGAGATGATTGTTCACTGTATTTTATTGAGGCTTATTTTTTTTAAATACGCTAAATTCTAACAGCAATTTGCATACATAAAAAGTAGATCTGGGGTTTTAAAAGTAAGTCAAGCTACGAGTATTTAAATAATATTGTGTAAAACAGATTGGGATTCAAATTTTGGTAGGGCCGCGGTGGTGCATATTTTTCTGGAAAATATGTACGTATAAAATGCCGTGCAATGCCGCAGTTGAATTCCATCAGCAACACTACCAATAGTCCTACTCCCTAGCGTCCATGAGTGGTCTCTTTGGCCCCGCGAGCCGTGGGCAATGTGGCTACTGGCATTAACATCAGTGCTATAGCAGATAGGGAGAGGATGAATGGCGAGTGTCCGGCGCTATAAAACGGGACCCCTCCAGCTAAGGGTAGGTAACCCCGACAGAAAATTCCACCGAAGAAGGCAACGGGAAACCATTTCGGTCAATAATTTCCAGGATATCACTATGAAGAGAAACCAAACAATGGTCCCGAGTCCCGGACGGTCCTTAAATGGACCAGGGGTGCGAAGAATCTCCCGGCTCGACATATAACTGTGGAGGAGCTGTTTTTCACTGCTCAGGATAGGGAAGCTTTCTCCCAAGTGATCGTCAACGTCGGGGGAACCTGACATGACACGTTAAGAAGAAGTGTAAAACAGAAATAAGATAACGGAAGCAGTAAACTCTGGTCACAAAACTGCTATCAAGCTGAGACATTAAATTAGGTGGGCACCATTAGACATGGCTAACTCAATTTTTAATCGTTTTAAATATTATTAGGGTAAGTTTTTATGCAAAGTTTATTTTGGCATCAATAATTAATTTCCCATTTTTTATGGAAATCCTAAGTTTGCTTCTAATACCCCAAATATTAAAGTGTGATTGTTTTTATAAAACACGATTTTTTATCGCGTATACTGATTCTTATTTTCAATCACTTATATGAGTGTATTGGGTGATGAAATATTAAATTAATTTAAATAAATTTATTAACTAGGCATATATTATAAATTAGATTTATCATCATCATTTCATTTTCGCCACTAATGATACATAAGGCACTGCATTGGTACACCAATTGCAGCGTATCTTGATATTTTTTGTTACATGAAGGTGAGATGGCCAGTTCTACGCTTCAGGTACTAGTTCAGGAAATATAAAATATTCTGGAGTGAAAACCCACTTCTTAAGAAAATCTTTCATATCAACCACGTCGGGAATCGAACCCGCGCTAACAATTACAACTCGAGGCCGACTAAATAAAATAATAAGATTACCTACAGGCTAAGTTAAAAGGTGTAATTTTTGAAAACAATGATCCTTCACGGGATTTGACGTGAATCACTAAAAATCTTATCCTGAAAAATTAACTTTCAAGTGAACGACGAGTTTTGAAAAGCAGTCCTCAATTACAATGCTAAATTACTGCACAGAACACCCAGGCTTTGGAAAAATCAATTGGATTTTTTGTGTTCTCACCCGGAATCATGCCCGAAACCTTCCGCGCTTACGCAAGTCAAGCATATTTACACCACGTAGGTCGCTTGTTTAATCTTTCGGATATTTAAACCATTATATGAATTGTTTGTAAAAAAATACCGAAAAAGTTTTATTTTATTAACGTCTGATTTGGCAATTTTTAAATTTAAAAAATATCAAAAGTTCATCATACGAATTCAATTCACAGTTTTATGTTGCGCCAGTACCAAATTTTAATTAAGCATTTTGTTTTTTCTATTTGGAATAAAAGTGACTTTCTCTAAGAATATGTTTTTTCAAGGTGCATTTCTGTACAAGTGGGCTACTTTTTGTACTGTAAACCTCTGTAAGAAGATACCTATTGTTGAAATGTAGGAACGGAAAAAAACAATACAAAAGCCGCGGACTTATAAAATAATAATTCCAGAAAACGTGAGGTAGAATATTCTTTTACTTAATAATTATTTTGTTTAGATATTACAGTAACACTTTTGTATAAATATTTAAGTGTTTTTCTGTATGGATATTTTTTGTTTTATTTGGGATGATCTTATAAGAGGTGGAAATTTATTATTTATTTTATTTTTAATGGTTCACAAACAATAAACAATACATACGACATTAGTATAATATTCACTACTTTGTTATTCTGTTCATCAATTATATGTGAACGCATCGCGCGCAAATAAGTGAAAAAAAAGTTGTACAAGGCGGGAATAAAGATATCTACATATTTACGGCCCTCAAATATGTGATCGTTGCGTAATTTTATCATTCAGCATATTTATGTTCGAATATTTGCATTGAATTAGTTCTTATCTTTTGATAAGTTGTCAAGAGTTTATTTTTAGCTTAAAAAAATATGTTTAATCTAAAGTGTATTTTGTGTAAAACTTTTTACGTTGAAAAATTAAACGTCTCTTCAAGGTTTTATTGATTTTTAATTAGCTATCAAACATGTTTACATTTTATTTCCGTACCTTTCAAATAAAGGTAAATTCTTGCTGATAAATATATATATATAAAAAAAAAAAAATGCTGAAAAAATAAAGGCTTGCTGTTTTTTATGGTTTTTATTACCTTCACATTTTTAATCAAACGCTTATTGAGCGTCCTTGTAAGGTAAAATGGCCGCCTATAAAATCAATATAGAAAATGTGTTTTTTGTATTTATAAACAATATGGAGTACTTCAAATTAACAACTCATTCCAATAAATAGATTATAAAGGCGTATAAAAAAAGTAGATGAGCGATTTTTATCAATTTAGTTTATTCTAATTATTTATCTAGATTTCGGAATTTTTAAGGAGCTTTTTTTCATCATTAGTGGCGCTACAGCCCGTTGTGGGCCCTAGCTTCCTCCAGAATTTGTCTACATTCGTCCCTGCACCCCGCGGCTATTCTCCAGTTCGTCAGGCCAATCGCTCCAATGTCACTTTCCACATTATTCAGCCATCTTAATTTTGGTCTGCCTCTGTTTCGTCTGCTTTCCGGAGTGGTAAAAAGAATCTTTTTTGGAGTGCGGTTATCATTCATTCTGTGCACATGGCCCAACCAGTTAAATCTTTTTATTTTGATGAAAAGTGCTGGTAACGAAAAGGCGGACTGTAAATGAAAATCGAATTTCATTCAGTTTTGTTATTGGGAAATATTTGAGAAAGGATAGGAATATGGAATGAATAACCTTTAATATAATCTAAATTTTCTTCAATTTCTGACACTGGATCACAAAATAAACTATAAAATAAGACAATGTTTTCCACGACGCGCGACGATTCCAACCACTATTTATCCGATTTTATGTCAAGTCAAAAATGTTGTATTGTTTTTGTTCTAAATCCGAATCTTCTAATTTTGAATATCTTCTATCTTGATGTTAGATAGGTACCATAAGGATAGGTCAAAGGAAGGATGGGAACAAAAGGTAATCGGCCAGGAATAGTATCGATAAATGCTGTTATTTACTTAAAATGTGCAATGTTGGGTTCGCCATACAAAGCCTTTAATTCATGATTAAACCTTCTCCTCCACACTCTGTTTTGGTTGACAGCACCAAATATCTTCCTTAATATTTTTCTTTCGAATACTAACACCATATTTTCATCTCTTTTGGTCATAACCCAGCATTTGGCTCCATATGTAATGACCGGTCTGAGGAGTGTTTTGTAAATAATGGTCTTAGCTTTTCTAGTGAGCAGTTTGGATCCCAGATGTTTAAACAAGCCATAATAACATATGTTTGCTGCCGATAGCCGTGCTCTAATATCGGTACTATAATTGTTATCATTAATCATTTCAGTTCATAAATATTTAAAGGAATTGTCATTGACTATGTGGAGTGACTCAACGTCAATTGCCTGTAGTACATAGTTTATTTGTGACTTTCTTGCAAACATATATTTAGTCCAAGATGTATTTATTTTAAGACCCATGTCATTAGCAGTCATTTCAAGCTTAAAGAAATCATCTTTTAATACCGAGACAGTTCTGAAGATTAAGTCTAGGTCATCTGCGTAGGCTAATATCTGGGTGGTCTTTCTAAAAAAAGTTTCTGTTGTTTCTACTCCTGCAATAGAAGCTGTTTTTAAAATTCAAAAACGCTTTTGAAACTAATAAAGGAACAAAAGTAATTGGAACCAACTGTTTTGTTTGGTGATTGAATCAAATCACAGGTCAATCAAAGAGTGAAATAATGTAGTATTCAGGTCAATAAATCAGGCGAGTGTCTTTTAGTATTACTTAAATTTTTTTTTAAACACGCTTTTTTGTAAATCACGGAAAAATTTATATATTTTTGGTTCGATGAAATATTTGTTTTTGTGAATTGAATTTTTACATATTAAATTTTTTTTTTTCAATATTTCAGGCGACAACGATGCAGTCGCTATTTTTTGTTTATTCAGAAAATATAAGAAGCTCTTCGGTATATTAATGACATAAATATTTTGCTAGAGAGATTGAAAATATCCTACCGGGGTCTTATGCTGCACTTATTTGTCTTTAGATTCGTATGCAACTTTCGAAAATTCTCATATAAAATCATTTCTGAATAACGCATACGACTGAAGTTAGTTGAAAACCACCTGGCTTTATCTCGAGTACCTCGAAGCATTCTTATTTTATTATTAAATTAGTTCAAATTAATTTCAGAAATTCGTTTAACATTATACTTTCGAATATATTATTCATAATTATTTTACATTACATACCATTTTTTTACTATCCTTGTTTGTTTTTGCTACATAGTTAAAAAAAGATAAGATTACCAATCCGGAGAAAAACCAAGTATCAAAACTCATTGTACTCATTGTTAAAGCTGTATAATGAGTTACCCAAAGAAATAAAATAAATAAAAACCATTACAATTTTAAAAAATAATTTGAAAAGTATGTTTTTGAGAAATGTTGATAAAAAACTGTAATGTTATTGAAACTTTGTATTAGTTCTTAAGATGTTATGAACTAACTTAATAAGGCATAAATAGAATAAATAAATAATTATTTAAAGTTATTTTTATTCAGTTTCTTGTACTTGTGTTTTTTTCTCCTAACTGTTATAATTGGCCTAGGTATGTTATAATTAATGTAAATACTTCAATTTTAAAGATTTATTTTCGCAGAAAAATAATTTTTATGTATTAATTCAAAGGAATAAAAGATAATATCGAAAAAAATGTCGACCAATAGAGGTACTAAATTAAATATAAATAAAAAATGATATCAAGCTTACTTACGGAAGTTTATAAATCTGGCTCTTGGGTGAACGCTTATTAATTCTTATCAATCAAAAAAGACTGGTGCTAGGGGGTAAAATTTTGTTCTTACCAATTTTACAGTGGTTTATTTAGTGCGAAGATAATGCTTGAATATATAAAAAGGATGAAAGTAAATGAAACATTAATAATAAATTTACGATCGAAATACTTATTTCAGATTGTTACCTTGCACCTGGTAAGGTTTAGAATTTACATGCGGTATACTCAGGAAGCAAGAGACTATGGTGGGAAAATAGAGAGGTTACAGGAAAAAAAGGATGACGTGATATGAAGTCGAGGTTTCAAGAGGTGTATTTTTCTAAAAAAGAGACTGTTATAAAACACAACAGAAAAGGAATAACTAAAGCAAGGTGTAATATGTCGAGAAATGGAAAGTGTTGTCTCCCTAGAAATACCAAGTGACGGAAATTCAATATTTAGTGCGATAAACTTGTTAAAAATGTTATTAACAACAGAAAGAAATGGAAGATTTACCCTCAGATTAACACAAATCCACTTAAGTACAGTGCAAAACGTTTTTTTTTAAGTTAAACGGTATTAGCTTTAAGATAACAAATGTAAGTTTAGCACATGAAATACAAAAGAGTGATACACTATATTCCAACATAAGAGATTTCAAAACTAAGCAAAAGTACTGAATTAATTACGAAGAGCAAATCAATTTTATTTCCAATATATTTAGTGTCTTAGAGCCTAAGGCGATTAGTGTTTTATGCTCTTAAATATTTTTTTCGTTTCTAAACTAACTGGAACAAACTTTTATTCAAGCAAGCTCAAATCAAGATATATTTTTTTGGTAAAACAGGAGTTTATAGTATTGTTAGTAAATATCGAAAATATTCAGGAGAAATTATTTTTAGAAATAAATCTTTAAGTTTTAGATATTATGACATCGAGAGTTGAAAATTGCTAAAACCGGTATCCATTACTTTACGCTTAATTTTTTCAAAAATTGCCGTGTAGGTTGGTATTATAATTTATTATTTCATTTAGCTTTTCGTACAAGGTTACCCACATCGGTAAAGTATTCAACTCATTTATTTCATTAGAATCAATATAGAGAATGTTTGAAGAAATATGGATGTTCGTTAAATGAAGGGTGAATGGGAATAAGTTAAAGTGCACACTTAAACTAATCAATTCCATGTCATAAATTTAAGTAATGGAAATGCCTAAGCTCTCATATTTACTTTAAAAAAATATATATTTTCCAAGTAGACTGATGGACTATCTATCTTTATAATTTTTCTTGTCGTACTACCTTATTTATATTGAAGGTATAAATGTTATTTCATATTAAACTTAATTGCATATTGAATCTGTTACAACATGTGGCAATATTTGCACCGTTAAGGGTTGGATATTGTTTGTTCCGCGGGTTACAAGATATTTACTTCCTAAAACTACAGATTTGCCACAAGAGTACACTATCAAGAGTACAAATTAGTACACTAAAATAAGTATTTTACTAATATTTTTTTTATTTTACAGAAACAAACAGTCAACAATGATTAAATAACATAATAAAGATAAGGTTTAAAGATCAACCAGTGAAGTTTCTGAATAAAAATCATACATATTAAATTATGGTTCAAAAATAGGGTGTATTTGTGTGTATTTGTACGAAAGTAAGTGTAGAGATGTGTTTGTGTGTGGGAGTGTATAATATATGTATGGTGTTTAATATTAGTTCACTAATATGGTTTTTGCCTTTAAAAGCTTTATACAACTTTGTTTTTTAACTGTTAATTTATTTCCTTTCCTTTAAATTCTTAATTTGGACAAACAAAAAATATAATTGATCAAACCAACTATCCCAAGAAGTGTACAAATTGAAAAATACGTTAAGGCGTTGCATAGTATGTAGGCGAAATAATTTTGTTTAAAGGTTTCATCTCTTTGATTTTCAAAAATCATCACTTGGATGAATTGAAAAAAATCCATGTTCAAATATAAGCAGAATGGTGAATGTTACACAGTGTGTAAAATGGCCACATAAACCACCTAATGATAGGTCATAGGCCGTAAATACCTTGACTTCCATATTTCTTTTTTTACCCTTCACGCGTGCTAAGTTATCACTACCAGCTAATGGCTGGCACCTGAAGCATAAGACAGATAACCTTACCTTTCACTAATAGATTATCGAGATCTGCTGCATTTGATTTAACAATGTTGTGTTCAGTACACCACTGGCTGTGGATAATGATTTGATGAAGATGATGAATATTACATTTCATGCGTGTTGGTCCACTATTGAGAATGTAAGTATGGAGAAAACTGGCGACATCTATGGTATTGTAGGATGAGGTGGTGCATATGCCAATATATTAAACCCGCTTTAAATAGTAGAAAAAATAATTATTAAATTAATTTTAAAGAAACCGTCAACATTCAATACGGAAAGTCTATATAAAATATTTCAGGTTCATACAGTAGACACTCTTTATAAAATAAATTCTATTATACAAATATATAAAAAAGAAAAAATAAAAGAATTTGAAAAGAATAAGTCACTCAAATACCAACATGATATTAAAATTCCTAAATTTCATACAAGTCATGGTCAAAACAGCTTTGTCTTCAAAGGTGTAAAAAATTATAATAATCTTCCTAGTGAACTAAAACCTATTAAAAATAATATATCAATAGATAAATTTAAAGTTAATCTAAAGAAATTTTTTGAACTCGTGTAAAAACAGCATCAAATTTTAATTTGTATGAAAATATTATTGTTTTATGTTTTTTCTTTATTTATCCTTTGTATTTCTTTTTTTTTCTTCATGTAATCGTCTTTAAAATTATATAAACTCTTATAAATAAACAACTAAAACAGTGTCAGTCACTCTCCAAGCACAAGAGTTAGTCTCTTTTTTTGGAGAGTTACAGTGATAACATTTACTAGATGTGTAAAAGTAGATATGTTTAGAATTTTACAAAAACATGTATTTTTTATGAAATTTATGAATAAAATATTTTTTTTAAAAATCTATTGTTGGAAAGGAGTAAGTTGTTGAAAAGATATCAATATTTGATGTTATAATAATAAAAATATGTACCTACTTAATTTAATTCCACTTTTAATTGTTTTTTTTTTACCAGCGACCGGGTTCTGCCATGTCCATCATTGCTAGATTGGTTTCATTTGTAAACATTATAAATTAAAGTGGAATCAAACTAAATAAGTATTCCACAAGGGACTCACTCTGCCTTAATATACCTATATTTTATCATTTTGATTGAAATGATTAGAAATATAATCCAACAATTAATTCTAGCTTTCCGACTAAACTAATCCAGAGCAATAATTAATTACTCTTTTTAGATCATTAAATATATGTATCTCCTTTACTTTCAATAATTTGCTTGTTTTTATTGTTATAATGAAAATGCTAATCCACAATTCAATTTAAGTGATATAAAGTGATATAATATTTTATGATAACATTCAAAGTGGTTCTCTATCTCCTTTGACATAAAGATTTAAATTCCAAAGTTTCGAATTCCGAGAAGTTACATGATTAGAAGTATATTCAAAAGCAAAACATTGGTTTACCTTTGTATTATTCTGACTTCTTAGGATCTTGTTCCATTACTTATTCTGATTGTTTCTTTGAGATATGTAGAAGATACATAATCTTCGTTCATTTAAATAGCGGGTTTTCAGTCAACAACGTATTGAGTATGTCCAAATGTTTGCAGACAGGCTCAAGACATAATCAAAACATTGTCGGATTAATTAAATGGTAAAATAAGAAGTATGAAAGTTAGAAACTTGTTTTCAGGCATTGCCTAGTAGGTGAATTAGTTCAGCCGGCCCACATGATGAAGGCATCTTTTTCTTCAGAAAAAAGTCAACAGAGTAAATGTGGATGTTTAAACATAGGTAGAATGGCGAATGTTACTCAGTGTGTCAGGTGGCCACTTTAACCAGCCAGTGATAGGTCATAAGCCTTGTAAATGCCTAGACTTCCATGTTCTTTTCTCAAAAAATATTTCTCTCTCCGTTGCAACAAACTTATTTCAAGTCAGTTTAGACCTAAAATAGCTGTTACTTGAGCATTTTGCTTAATTATTATTTTAACTTGAAAAGTAGTATCCTTAGAGAGATGGTATCCGTGGTGTTGTGGTTAAGACGTTTGACTCACACATGAATAGTTTCGGGTTCGACTTCCGGTAAGAACACAAAAAATCATTTGATTTTTCTTAAGCCGGGTGTTCTGTGATATAATTTACCACTGTATTTACAGTAAATTTAAAACGAAATGTTAAGTAGACAAAAATGAGCATTTTAATAAGCAATACTCATTTTTGTACACAAATATTGGTTATTCTTTATAGACTGTCGAAGATAACTCTGTTAACTTCCCATTGTAATTGGGACCCTGCAATGGCTCGTAGTCTAAACATCAAAATAAATCTAACCAACACGTGATCACCCAAAAAAGTCGTCACATGTTGATAATACTGGCTGTGAAAATATACGCACCTATTTTCATTCTATTTACATGATAGATGAAAGAAAATGGAGAAATTTTCTAACACCAACGCTTTGGGACAGTAAAACATTTACACTTTATACTGAAACGACCTTATTTTATACTAGTCTATTGTGTGCTCGGCTGACCTAATATGGTGAAGTGTAATAGTGTTTATTCTACAGGTTTCTAGGATACTTATGCATTGACTCTTATTTCTTGGACAAACGGGGCTCATTCAAATATGGTCGAGTACTTCACTTGAGTTGTGTTTCTGATAACGGGACCTGATTCTTATTTTTTTGTTAATGAAAGATTTCTCCGTTTCAGTGTGAAAAAAATACAATTTTTACCTTAGTTTTTTAATTATTTTTTACAGTTTTATAAGCATGACTCTTTTGTCCCAGGTTAGTTATGGGTTGCAAGCTGAGGCTTCTCGTGAGAGTTGTATTCTGAAAACAGTTGCAATGCGCTGCAATAATATATAATGTTCTTTAAATATAATTATTTTGTACCGGTGGTGTCACTGGAACTTCTCCTAAACAGCGTAACCGATTTACGTGCGGTTTACAGCAAAAGGTATATATTTGCGCCGAGCGTGTTCGTAGATATTAAAGTGTTCACGCTAATCTGTAAAAAAAAAATTTGAAGCGAAAATCTTTTTTGTCATCGACCTACCGGGGTTACATTTAACGAGAATGCATGTACGATAAAAATGGAAGAATGTTGTTTTTTTTTTATAACTTATTTCCATTTGTTTCTTTATACTAGATTTTTCGTAATGCTAAAATAATACTAACTGATATTCAATGCATTTTTGAAAATCTCATTCATGAATAAAGTGTACCCCTGTTGGAGAGAAGAGTAGAGTTTGAAATTTGCAAAAAGAATTCTTTATTTAAAAATTAATGATTGTATATTTTGGAGTTCAACCATAAACAAGTACCTAGGTACCTAACTGAATGCAATATTTGGATATAAACAATTTTAAGTTTTTAAATTGATCATAAACAAGTACTTCGGTACCTACTTATCAGTGTGTTTTTCCTTTAATCCGGACAGTTTTTGCATGCTTTCACGACACAACCATGCATTTAGCTTTTCATTTCTTTTGGTTTTAAATTAAACGTCAAGCTCGCGTCAAAACCCGGATGGCGGTTAAAGAATGAGTAAATTTGCTTTGGACATTAGTTGAGTGTCATAATTTTGGAGAACTCGGGGTAAAACGTGGTTTTACTCTTCTTCATTAACACGTATTCCCAATTTTTTCCTTGTTTATGCCATTAGAGAAGTGAGCTTTATACGATTTTTATTTGATCACGACGAATACCTTTAACAAACTAACCATTATAACGAATATGTAAAGAGCTCAAAAAAGGCAAAAATAAATAACTTGCGTTCTTTTTTCTTTAATAATTTTTTTCTTCATTTTTAATGTTATTTCCATTTGTAAATACTAACTCCAAACTTTTAAAAGGTGTTTTTACTTTGATTTTAATTTTTAAACCACTTCCATTTATGTTTTCTTTTCCTTTTTTTTGTACTTATTATTAAAGTATTATAAAATAGTTCAGTGATAACCTTAGATATAATTATAATATAATATGGAAACTTCACTGGTCCATTGGAGTTAAGTCTATCTGAGTAAAATATAAAACATTGTAACCATAGTGTACGTTTCCCGAATAAAAGAAAACAAAAAATAAATAAATAAAAAAATATATATATCTTGTAACCTCATATATTTAATTCTTCTATTCACGTCTATGTCACTGAACTCTTCCTTAACGGCTGGACCAATTTTGACATTGTGTTAGTTTGAATGGTTAAGATTTACAATTGGACCCGGTATCTCTAAAGATAGAGTTTATCAACCTTGTAAATGCCTAGACTTCCATATGCCCTTCATCTGAAACATCTGTTAAAATAATTTTTTCCTCAGAAGCGGTTCATAAGACACTTTAACCATGTCTGAATGAATACATGTAATACCCTTTGTCAGCCGACGCGCTGAAATATTAATGTGGTAGGCTACAATAACTTCATTTAACGGAATGTGTGCTTAATATAACTTTTCTTCAGTAAGGGTTTATAAGGAACTTTACATATGTTCCAGTGGATGTACGGGTAATCACTTTGTTAGTCGACGCGCTAACATATTAAAGTGGATAGTTTCGGTAACTTCATATAACATAATATCTACCAGATAAAACATTTCTTAGGTAAGGGTTCATAATGCACGTTAGCTGTTTTGGAGTGAATACACGGGAATAACCTGTGTTCATAGACAAGCGGATATATTGAAATTGTTAGAAACTAGTTAAATGCTACGCGTGTCGGGTTCGGGATTCTACTGCGCGTCTATTAATTGTCACGTAGTACAAACGAGTTTTAACCGCATCTAGTAGAAAAACAGGGAAATTAAAATAATTAAAAGCAAGTGGAAAATAACATGTTATTAACGAAGTTAAATAAGCAGAGATTTATAGGCAACCTCCCTTCATCCCGCCTTTTATCGGCTACGCTCGATAAAGTTTATTCTGAACTTAAACGTAGCGAGAAGTGTACGTGTAGTTCTCGGCTTCTTAAGTGTAACCGCTGCAGTTATAGAGAAAAAAATACATTTCCAATGTTTCCGTTTAAATATACAGTTTAATTATTTTATTTGGGAAACCAATAGTTCTACAAACATATTTATAGTCAACAAACAGGACAAATGAAGGGCTGATATTAAAAACAACACTTGTCAGTTGTTTTAAGATTTTGAGATTATAATGTCAAACGTTCATAAATTATATTTTCTGTGGATTTGTTTATACAGTTCATTAAAAAACAACTCATGACATAAATTACAAGGCTTTAAAGTTTGTTTGATTTAGGTAAAAAGAACACACGTCATGTGCTGTGAAGTTTTTTCGCCCGCCTGAAAAATTTAACTCTCTTGACAATGCTGTTTTTGATTTCAGCACTTTAAATATAGTGTATAAACTCAGAACCAATAACAAATTTTAACAAAATGTACAAAGTTAGTAAAAAATATATAATACAAATTAAACAAATACATTAAGTTCACACAAATAAAAATGTTGACATCAAAAAAAATACTTTTTTTTTAAAGAACAGTAAGTTTTTGTAAATTGGACGGGATTAGGACAAGGATACTTGAAGAGAGGATAAGGAAGGGAAGGAAGATGTACATATTTATTATTATAATGTCTACCAAGTTACATAATGCTTTTTGAGAGTAAAATCTGACAGATTGATGTTTAAGTAGTTCTTTGAACTTTGTATTGTACATTGAAAAAGTCCTACGAAAAAAAGCATTTTAACAAACGATGTTTTACTTATTGGCCTATGAAACAAGTGGTTCCGTTAACAAATCCTGGTTGGAACATGTTTTGTTATTTAACTAAGTAATTTTGCACAGTCAACTATTCCTGTCATAATTTTGTGAAGCAGTAGTTGGTACGCACACACTCTGAGGTATTGTAGAAAAGTGATTCCATGGTAGGTGGAGGCAGCGAGAGTTGATACATAAGAAATACCGGTTTTGTGTTTTAGGTATTTTATAAATTTGTTCTAAATATTTTCTTTTCTTTTTATATAAGTATATGGCATACCGGGGATTCCATATCTGAGATGCGTATTCTAAATGGCTTCTAACAAAAGTATAATATAACGAAATTAGAGCAGTTGTGGAACTTGAACAAGCAGTTGTTTTATTTGTTCATGTAATTATAATGTTTGAACTTTTTTAAGAAGGTTTCACTGTTTAAAAAAAAAAATTTAAACCGTATTTTAGAGCATTGAAAGGTTTTAGTTGTACTTCAAGGTGCGTCCTGTTTTTTTTTGCTATTAAAAGATAAAAGTTTTAACAAAATAATGATTATAAAATAACCACACTTAGCCACACTTTCTTGACTAATGGTCAACACACATGAAAGTGGAAAAAAGATAGATATTAGAACGAAAATTTAACATGTGTTCATATGGTACTTCTTCTGTTTCAGTCTCATCTAGTGGTTTAGTAGTAAAAGTTATGACCCGTAGATTACTGCAAAATAAAATGCAAAAGCAAAACTTACCTAGTTTAGAAGAAAAGCTCAAATATTTGGAAATTTATATTTTTTCTTGCGAAAACTACTCTTTGGATTAAATAAAGAACTTGAAGCAAAAGTATTCGAATATAATATTTTAATTCAGAAGATTCTTCCAAAATACTGGAACAAGTGATGATTTCTCTAATGCGAGCAATGAAGGTAAAGGTTCAAGAAGTCAATAAAATACCGTTACCATTATTGTTAGGTCTTTCAATGTTTGTGGAAGCTTACTTTTCTCGATGACAATTTTAGATAAACTAAAGTGACAGTAAAAACGGATAACTCAGTTATATTGGGTTGCTCTCAAAAGAAGCCGCTGAAGCGCGCAATAAGCATTTCAGGCCCCACAGGCAGAATTCCGCAAGAAAATTTTCAAGAACTTAAACCAGCCAATGACAGGTCATAAGCTCTGTGGATGCTAACACTTCTTTATTCCCTTATCTAAAATAGTTTTCATCTCTGTTGTAGTATTTATTATTATTTTAAAACAATTATTATTCTCCAGAAACAGCGAATATAGTTCCTTTATTACATATTTAAATCGCATTGTGGTTTGTTTAGTATGTATTTGCATAAGCTAGACGATAAAATAATTACCCTTTGAATCCTTAAACGCTGCCTGATATACGGGTGTTTCAAGGTAAAGACAGAAATGCACGCTTAAATGGTCTGATTAATGTATACACATTGACTGATGCATTCACCCGGAAGAGTATTAAATTAGTGCACGGTAACTGAGATGCATTCATACATTTTTAATTAGCGCGGTGGAAATGTTTGTGATGTTGAACTAACATGGCTATTTTATTAATTAAGCATAGTGAAAAAAAAAAAATATGAAATAATAACAGATATGAGAAACATTTAAGAAAAGGGAATATGAAAGTTTAGGCATTTAAAAAAAAATATGATTGAAAAATATCAGTGTGTTCGTCTCTCGTTCTGTTTAACCTATACCTATTTTAAAATTACATTTCAAGAATCTTGATAAATACACAACAGTACAACAGCAGAAAGGGTAAAATATGGGGAAGTCGTTTAACGCTGACGATACTGATATAACCTTAGAGTATATACATATATAGAGGGATAACAAAACATTTTACCAATCAAATGCATGTTGCCGGTTATAGCGGACTCATTTTTTACAATATGTTCCAAATGAGAGAAAGGGAGACAAAAAAAATATGTGGGTACCGTCTTCATTTTTTGTTTTGTAGTCGATTTTAGAATTTTACGATGCTCATTTTTTACGTACGCAGCCAGTATTGTTTTGAACAAAAAAATCTTTACTAGTTCCCCAGTAAAAATATCCGGTGTTTGTCTCCGGAAAAAAATTAACTGTCAAACGCTCTGTCGGTATTTTGATCATTGTTTAACGTATTTAGTGCTAATTACATCAAAATTCATTATGCCAACTTGTGCCATGAAAGGATGTGCAAATAGAACTGGAAAAGGGGAAAAACGCTTCAGTTATCACAGGTATTCTTCAAATATTATAGATTTTTAAATAAATACGTTTTTTGGTAGTTTTTAACATAAATGCACCACTATTTTTGTATTATCATTTGAGCAATTATTTTAGCATTTGTTTCTGTGTAATTCAAATTCCTTACACATTGGATTTATGTGATTTAAATCTTTTTTTCCAATCGTTTCAATCCAAATATTTCTTTAAATATTCAAGACATGTAAATTCAACAACCTTTTACCGAGTCAACCGACATCTAGAAATAATTATTTTTCTTTTTATATCACTGAAAGAATGTGAAATTGTCATATATTGAATGTAAGTAAAAGAGATGCTTCGCCAATTTCGAATGGTATTTTTATGACCACTTTTTTGGCGGCTCTTATAATTTAAAAATGCTAGGGCTATGCATTACCCTAAAATATTTCGTATTCACTTTAATGTTATTTATTAGTGTAATCATTATGTCATTAAATTTATAAGCATAATATAGTTAATTAAGGTTTTATTTGGATTTCCGATAGATGAAATAAGGCAAAATAAATGGATCCATAAGACAGGGCGGAACAATTGTTCACTGAAAATAACAATTGGGTGTGTTTCAACCACTTTCTATCCATTAATTTGGACAAAAACAAATTATATGGTTCGTGTAATAAATGGTGCCGTACCCCCCATGTTTTCAAAAACCTAACTCGCTATGGGTAAATTTACATTTATTTCATATTTATATACCGTAATGTCGGAAAAATCCGTGTACGTGCATGAGAAGATGTATGAATGTAGAGAAAGCGAGATCTACATGCAAAGACAGAGTGATATGGTGATCTATCCTCTCTGCCTACCTATTCGGTGAAACGGCGTGATTTCTCCAAATCACCAAATCGGAAGTGGTATCTTCACTTTATCCAAAGATACAAGTTTAAATAAAAAAAATAATAGAGATTACCGTTTTCAGTTTTCAAATCTAACAACGAATTCGGAAAATATTTTGGAATTGGACACCCCGTTTACCCAACTTTTTAAAGATGTAAGTTACAACCTGCCGTCAGAGTAAGACAATATTTTAACAAATTGGTTGATTTTCAAACTCAATAAATTTACTTTACTGCAGTTTTACTTGTTTATTTATAAAATTAATTTATATACTTAACAATGTCATTTATAATGTTTATTCTTGCTTACTTTTATGTATTAAAACTGTTTTTAGTAAACTTGTTACTAAATTAAAATAAACGTTTTTATTGTACTTCCTACTCCCTATCAACCTCTGTAAAAAATCGCCTTAAGTTGTGCATTTGTGACAACTCTGTTTTATAAACATTTGGAAACGAAAAACGTCTTCACTAAACAAACGACCACGCCCCCTTTTCAAAAATTCTTACAAACTTTGGAATAGTACGGACTCTTAGATGTATATACTCTAAGAATATAACCATCGAATCCTTGAAAGACCCCCAGAAACTTTTCTACTCAGAAAAAATAGAGCGCGATAGAGAAAGAAAATAGTTATCAGCTAAAGTAATCGAATAATTTTACCTCTGAATTTGTCAATTTTATAATTATTAGCCCTTTTTAAATACCTCGAAAGTTACATTAATGGAAATATTGTGAAATGAAAATACAAATTAAAATTACTTCTTCAAAATATTACAGGCAGTGGCAATCTACATGTCCAAACCGACGCAAGACCCCTTTCTTAATTCTGTTGATAATGCATGTCTCAACCTTATACAGTTCACGGATCTCGACATTTGTGCAACTATCATGCATCGTTTTACCACACATTCGCCTGAGAGGGTTATTTTTGGTCAGTACTATTATATGGGTAGACGTATCGTTGGAAGAACCAAACTCCGATAGTTCGATGGAGTTCAGGAAGGTATAGATTCAGGAAGATATAGATCTATTGGCATCAGCGACTGGTGGTGCATCAGCCAGGATAGATGCAAATGCTAGAGGAGGACAAAGCTCACAGTGGGCTGTGGAGCCAATGGAGACAATGACTTTTAGACAGGAGATAAGTCCGCCTCGCAGTGTAGTGGATGGCGCATTTGCTTTTAATTCCCGAGATCCTAGTTTCGATTCCTGGCCGGGTGGACGTAAACTATTGGTTTCAAAGGCGGGTCCAGATTGCAATATTTAATTGTTCGGACACGCACTCGAAGCTTTAGACGGATCGTATTATCTTCTATGCAACAAAAACTATCCATTTACGCGGAACCATGGGTTCGGATAGGAAAAATAATGTGATTATGTTATGCGGATGTGAATGTGTATTTGAGATCTGGATTTATAAGCGCATATTTTAAATAGCTTTAATAATAAGAAAAACCAACCCGGCATTTTTTTGTAATGGTCGGTAAGACACTATTAAAGATTGTTTAATTGCACAAACTACATACAGTACCTGGTCCACTTTTGAGTGTGGAAGTAAACACTCCTTAGTTCAATAATGTTAAGGAAAAGAAAATACGCATCGGCTAAAAAATTATGTCATGGTTGAGGAATGTGCATCTGTGGCAGTTTCAAATGCTAAAGATCAGCTGCGCAACGCAGCGCTAAAGACCGAGGGTGGAAGCAATACCGGGAGTTGATTGGAAAAGTGGTATTTGAAATCCTATCTCAGGCAAAAAAACTAGGTAATAATTTGGAATTATTTACAAACATTTGTCGAAAGCTTTCTGAAAATTTTCATTTTCCACCAGAATAAAATACACATTTTCTGATTTAATAACAGGTTTACAAATACAAATTAACACATCTCAAAATAACTAAATGGCGGTTATAAGAGCATGTATTAAAATAGGTGCATTCTGTATTTTTCAAATGGCAGAAAAAAACAAAAATTGCACGTTAAAAAAAACATTTAACTTTAAAATTGAGCATTAAAATAAAATTCCATACTCTTTGTATCAGTTTTGTATTTTAAAACCAACTTTTAATCAGAAAATTCAGTAAAATGTATTTAACTACTGAACATGGTAGGAATAAAAACGTGAGTTTTTACTGTGTTTTTGAGCTGAAACTTTTGATTTGTTTGTTTGAAGTTTATGCACGCGTATGCATTTCTGTCACGCTGTTAATTTAAAATACTGTTTTGATACAATCAATATACTAAGGATATTGTGAGATATTATCTATAATGTGAATATTAAAATAACTAATCGTATTGCTTAAATTTTCATGTACTCACCCATTTATGCACAAAAAATACGTAGGTAATGTGGTAGAAATTGCTTTGAAAAAAACCTTTTAAGTAAGCCAGAAACAATTTTTCTACATTCAAGTTTTATTGGGTTTTATTTAAGCGGGGATTATTTTAAACATTTTCGCCGGGACTTTAATATTTATTTCTGAAAAATGTTTTCACAAGTAATCCCGTCATCCGACGTTTATGAGTTTTAGGATGGCGATGAAAAATATAACCTACTCATATTTATGAGAAAGCTTTTGACAAAATTTATTTACTGTTAAAGAAACTCTAAATCCTTATATCAGCACTTTGTATTAATAATTTGACACGATTGTGAAGTTTTTTTTTCTAGTCAGATTACGGTTTTTTTTAGTAAAATACAATTCAGTATTTGGTTTAAAATTTAATTAGTTACTAATTACATACTGCATCCACGGCAATTGAAAAGGGTTTCTCAAAATATTTAAAATCAAAGTATTTAATTAGGTCGAAAAATATATAAAAATATCAATGGGAAATGGAAAAATGAATGGGAAAAAATAAACTTACTGTTCTGCAGAAAAGGGCTATGAGAGTAATTTTGAGAAAAAAAAATACACTTAAATAAAGTTGATGCTGAAACAAGCAAAAAATTTGACAGGACGTCAACTAATATGTTTTATTGTCACGTTATTTGTTCATAAAATGATTAATGGTTTTGCCTCAAAAGAGTTGACTCAAAAGGTTTTTTCTAATCAATATGAACACGTATATAAAACAAGAAATAAACATGAAGTAGGACTCCCATTTCGTAGGAAAACAAAAACACAAAATTCGTTGATGCACCGAGCTGTACAGTTATATTATAAGGAAATACCATTAGACATAAGAGAGCAAAAACATATTATTTCATTTAAATGTCAGTTAAAAAAACATGTGTTTAGCAGATAAGTTAGTTTTTAAAAAGTAATTTTATTCGTGTTAGCTTTATAGAAGTTTTCTTTTTAGTGTACCTATATTGTTAAGAAAGTTTTATAATTAGTACATGTTTTAATAATAATTAGATATAAGTAAATATTAGGACATTCATTTATTATGTTTGTACTATTTTAAGATAGAACAAAAAATAAATAAATGAAAAAAAGCTTTTGAGTTAAACTTTATTGAGATTATTTTGATTTCCCAGCCGAAATTCTAAATTTTAATATGACATTATAAAAACAAACGTTTTATTGTTATAGTGTGAAAGTCTCAGAGTAATCAATAGAAAGGGTTTTGTTCCATCACATCGTGAGAAATACTAAATAATGTTACTCAGTGTATAAAATTATCGATATAGCTTATTTGACCTGTCAAAAAAATGCTTTGGACAAAAACATAATAAACATGAGTCAACTTTATGCTGGTCTGTGAAGTTAGCTACTTTGTTAAGGTGTAATTCCTGACTTGGGCGTCAGGAAATCGGATTTAAACAGCTGTTATTTTCACAGAAATATAATTTTTCATAGTTCATGGACTAATTTCATAATATATTCCAGATTTAGTATACACACACATGGGCTATGCCTATGTAAGGTTTTGAAAGTAATTATAAATGTAAACAAGAAAAATGTAAATAACATAATTGTCCGAAGCATTTGTCTTATCATCTAGCAGGCATGTAAAAAATGAACAAATTTTTTTTTTAGGATTATTTATGTAACGCCATTTGTAGAAATTCACTCAAAGCCAGAGCTAATGAGTGGTTAGAAATGCACCTAGTTTCCTGATGGTAGTCAAAAAGATTGAAAATATTTTACAATTTATTTCATTTGTCCGAAATTTAACTTTGTGCCTTTTAAAATTAAATGGTTAAAACTAAAGTCATAATAAATATTCAACAAAACAGTGCGTCATTAGGTGCTTAAAAGTTTAAATAAGAAAATAATGTATCCATAAAATGTCCAACTTATAAGTTCCTCTTTTACAAGTTTTTATAATATCTCTAAAATGATACATTTTAAAAGAAGCATTCACACACTTCTGGTCAAACAAAAAGTAAATATCTTAGCAAAATATTTGTGCAGTTTTCCCAGAGTATTAATTATGTTATACCTAACGTATACGTCCCGTTTTGAATGATATATTCACGTTTATTGGTAGCCTGTCCCAGTGTCCAAGGTAGATTTTAACAACAAACTGAACAAGCTGAAAGCAGACCTTGCTTTTCACCACGCCCGTGTTGAGGCCGCACAGGTTTCAGAAAAAAGAGATATACTTCTTGCAAAAATAGGAGACATTGATATACTGACATTCGGTCTTCAGAAAACTTTATCAATACCCGAGATCTCTACAGGTGAAGCATACTACAAGCATCAGCTCTCAGTTTATAACCAAGAAATGTATGAATGTAAGAACGATATGCATGTATGGCATGAAAGATTTGCTTCTCGTGGGCCAAATGAAATTGCATCATGTCTTATAAAATACTTTGCTTCTTACAAAATTAATTCCAACCATCTTGTGCTCTGGTTGGGCTCTTGAGGTGGACAAAAACGGAGCATCAATATGACAGCGGCAATAATGTAATTTGTTTAAAGAGATGACAACCCAATCGACATTAAAGAAAACAAATTTCCAGTGCCAGGACATAGCATCTTCCCTAATGATAGCGATTTTGGGTATATCGAAAAGCATCTGAAATATCACAAAAATCTTCGTACTATAGAAGATTACAGTGCAGTTATTCGTGAATGCCGACCACGAAAGGAACTATTTGAAGTCTCAACAATGATCCCTGAAAATTTTGTCTTTACCGACTCCATTTTGTCATTGCTCACAAACAGAAAAACAACCACTGTCGCTAACAAAACAATGAAAATAGAATCGTTGAAGATGCGTTCAATATGTGTAGAGAAATCTAGACCTGGCATTTTGAAGTTCAAGTACACACTTAACGATGAAGTTTACTTCTATGAAGTGAACCTTAATAAGCAGCACCGGGGCAAACCTTTCGAACTTAGCCATGCTGTTTTAACTCAACTGTACCTCACCGGAAATCAAATCGCACAAGCAAAAAAGAATGACATAATATCACCATTGAAGTATGTTCCACCGATTCATCATCCATTTTTTGAAGAGTTACGCACAAAAGATGATTCAGAAAATGCAAGTGTTGAAGATATTGATAATATAGAACTTTTTTTAGACGATGAACCTTTTGAAAGTCGATGACAGAGATTAGTCACATAATGTAACCAGCCAAATTGCACTAACTTTGAACCAACTTGACTAGGTTATCAACTAATGTGAACTCACTTTTTTAAATATTTTTTTATAGATCTGTTTAATATGCTAGAGTAATAAATAAATATTCAAATGTCAATCTTGACCTTTTCCATACACAGAACCATTGTTTTCTCAGATGTAGGTTTTTAGACTTAGTTCTAAATGGTTTAAGATGATCCACGCTATATCTTGCAAACATAAATTTTTATTATACTACTTGACTTCGCAAACTTGGCATTCTCCGTTGAGATGGTGAAGCAAAATTAGAAATATCACTACCCCTTCAATAGAGATTTCTAAGCTTGCTTTTAATACTCTCAATTCTCATACTACTTTAACATTAGTCTCTTTTATGTATATTTTTACTCCTTAAATTTGAATTTGAACTTATATGTTATTTTTTAATATATTAAATGAAATTGTTAAATCATTAAGGAACGTTGATTTTATCTGGTGGGACTTTTGGCTCACTAAACGTTAATACAATTTTAGTCAATAAACAAATTATTGAAATAATGAAAAAGGACTTACCTTAGCGTCGCTCTTGCGGTAGCCATCGTGGATCTTCCACACATGCTCTGGGCCGCAGGATGCCACCTGTTTGCCGATGTCGAAGAACTCTACGATGGGATTCCCATCCCACGGGTTGTGAACCACGACCGGTGCGCTCTTGAACTTCGCGAACATACTCGATGCCAACATCGTTCGCTGACTCGGGTTCAGCGAATTGAAAGACAACTTACTCGTTGTGCACTTGTTCACCCACGACCCCTCTCCTCCGTTCGGGTTTCCGGGGGGACGCGAAATCTTGGCGCCTTTTTTACAGATTTACTAGGGAAAAGCAAAAGGTTGAAAGACCCGATAATTAGTTTCGTCGCGACGCTAACCCGGCCGGCATTAATTGCTTGGTAACAGGAGGACGTTACATTTTTTTCGTCAGAAAGCTAAATTAAAGATTTCTTCCAACTAATTAAAAACGCTTGTCATCCTTCTTAGCTTAACACAATGAGTTTAATATTTTACAAGCTTTTTTATAATGTAGAAATCCTTTATATACCACATAAATCCTATTAGAAAAGTAATGAACTGAAAATATTGAAAACGCATACACCATACATGGTTTCAAATATTAAAATACAAGTTTTGACTTAAGTAAAAAAAAAGGATGCTAAAATGTGACCACAATTTTTTTTTTTAAAAGGGAAAAAACCTTCAAAGCCTCTATTTAGAGGCATTTCAGCGGGTGGGAAAGAGGGGGTACGGAAAGATGTCATGAAAAATACATCACAACACCCAGACCAATTGAGAAATCAAAATCTTCTTGAATTTTTTTCTTGTTGTTGAATGTTTTCCAGTTGGCCATCTAACCAACTTCACCACGGCGCCTGTCAAAGCTTAGCTTATTTATTTAAAGCCTTTACTGCTTTTATTAGCAAAAATGCAGTTTTTTGTAAAAAATCACAAAACTAATTAAATATGAGGTTATTTTCTAACCTAAAGTTCTTAAACCTTTAAATCATGTTTTATATAGCAATGAGCAATGAGCAATAAAATAAATATTTTAGTGCAAAAAACAGTAGTTTTTTAAATTTTTTTAAAGCAATAATTTAATATCTAAAGATCCATAAGCAAACACTTAGTGTAGTTATAACACACACAGGTTTAATGCTTTAGAAACAACTGACACACTGTATTTTTACTTATGAATATTTACAGTTTTTTACAAATTTTCATAATGTTGACTTTAAAGCGTCATATCTCAAAATATGACTTTTGCAAATAATTGCTTTTTTGCTTATGATGACAGTATAACAGACGTATACAGCAGATAAAGAAAAAAAACTTTTGAGGTGCCCTTTACTGATATAGAAAAGTAAACACTGAAATGTGGGAAAACTAGTAGTTGATAACAGTGAGATTAACTAAGAAACGGTCTTACTGGTGGCTATATTCAATCCGTGTTTCAGCTATTTAAATAAAATAACGCCAATAAACTATTGAAATTGGTGAAAAGTAACAATTGGAAAGAGTTTCTGAAGTTATTAAAAAAAATATAGTTGTCACAACTGATGAAGTTATGTAAAACACGTGGTGACCGTGGCTGGTGTAGAAAAAAAATTTAAACGTTTCCACAACTGGTAAATGAAATAAAATCAAGAGACGTTCATGGCTGGTGGAGATAGAAAATACGAAAACTCTGCTACAATAGTGTAGAGAGAAAATACGAAAGCATGAGACAACCGATAAAGAAAATAAGAGTTGCCACAGCTAGGATTCAAGAGACACTCGTGCTGGGCTAAAAATATAAACATATGGATAAGAAAATGGACACCAAAATTTTGATATTTGGGTAAATAACAAGAATGCCAATGTTTTATAAAAATAAAAAAAAAAACGTTTTATATAAACAATATGTTACATGTTTTCATCCGTTCTACACATACAAACACGATCTGCCAATTAAAAACCGGTCTGTTTTCGATTGGTTGAAAAACATTGCTTAAAACAATAAGCCTATCATCATCAATATCCAGTATATTGTACATTAAAAAAAACCATGAGATATCCATAAATAGATGAGAAAATACACCTTAATTATAGTCACATGCAGTGAAGGCTTAATAACCACATATAATTGTAACTATTCTGGCGCTGTTTAAAGATTAAAATAAAAATAACGCGGGTTTTTAATTAATAAAAAACATTTTTTTTTCAATAAAATTCCCCCATATAATTGTTTATATTCTGGCGCTGTTTAGAGATTAAAATAAAAAATAACGCAACTCTCAAATTAAAAATAAACATAAATTGTTTAATAAAAATGCACATTTTTGAATTTGGAGAATGTTTTTTTCATTGGCAACTAATTATATCTTAAAACTTTTTTTTAAAATAAATCTGAAAATTGGATTAGTAAAAATAATGTGGATATAAAGCATTTAAGAAAACTGATGAGAAAATATTTTAATATTTCTCCGAAGAAGTAAAAGCCTATTCGCGATAGATCTAAGCTTTCTAAAACATCTCGGGACTTCAATCTCTCGCTTATAAAGAAATCCAAGAAAATATTGTTTTCCGATAATTCTGTTTTTTCGACAAAGAAGTTTTAGAGTATTAGCTAAGCACTGTATTCAAATAAATAATATTTACATTTCAAAGTGAGATTTGACAAAAAATTAAATGTAACTTCATTTTATTAGTCTTAATTTTTTATAGGAATGAGTCTAATTTTTACAATTGAACATTGTACGAAAAGCAAAAAATTGCTTTAATTTATAACAGAAATAATTTCAAATTTTGGGACTCACCACTCATATTATGTCACATCACTAAAAACAACGAATTAAGAGTTTTCACTAACAAACTGAAAAAATTTACGAAAACTATTTTTTTATTTTTGGAAAACTATTTTCTATAATTACAGTAAAATGTACATGGTAAAATTTTTGCCTCATTTAAGGGTTACATAACGGTCCAGTTAGAATCCTCTATCATTTTAATGGTTTACGACATGGCAAACAAAACTTCTAAAAACCACTCAGTAAAGTGATTTTATCACTTAACTGAATTTGCTCAGTTAAATTAATACAAATTTTCAGTTTTAAAATTTCAATTCATTTTACTTTTCGTCTAATTCCAATCCCAACCAACATAAACTTAATCTTTGTTCGTGTTTTCAAGCCCCTTTTTTCTTATGGAACCAATAATTAATTGAGTTAGTGATGTGCATTCAAATAAACTAACAAATCATAAATTGTATACTTTCTTCCGGAGTTTATGACTTTCTTACAAACAGCTTTATCATATTTTTATATAGTATTTTTTTCAGATACTTCAAACAATAAAAATGTTTCTTAAATTTTTGATTTTAAAGTTTTATTGAAGTTTGGTGTTACATTGTTAACCGGATTATTCCTTTTTTTCCGGAATAACAATTTGAGATTAAAAAAAACGTTTTCACTCAACCACTACAATATTAATTTTTATTAGCCGGAAAACTTATATTTATCTTTGAAAAGTTGCTTGGAATCAATAAATAACAAAATGCAAAAGAAGTTAACGGGATACAAAAAAGTTCTTGTTCATAATATAAATTTATTATTTATTTTCAAAACTTATGTTCTTAATTTAAATTTACGCATCAGATACAGGTCTTAGTTCTCTACGAAATATTTCTTATTTTTTATTTGGACTCTTTTATTTAAGCACGTTGATTCATTTCGATCTGAAAAAAAAATATTCAAACGTGTGACGCGTTTTAAGCTTTTCTTTTCAAAACTTTATTTAGCACCTCAGAAAATTAACAATATTAAAACGTAATTTTGATTCAAATTCAGTATTAATCGAGCTCAAGAACTTTCTAATACGTGCGAATTCGTAAGCTACTATATTATGACGTATACATTTGGTGATGCTGATATCAACTACGTGATATTCATATTTCAAAAGTTAAAAGAACAAAGAAGAATCATTTACAATCATTAGAAATTAAATAACGGGTTCTTCATTTTTATTCAATTGGAAATTGAAAAAATGCCCCTGAAATTGATTATTCATAAAAAACGCTATTAGGCATTTGTCATTTTCAGAAGAAGTGCTCAAGTTTGGATTTTATCTAAAGGAAAAGACCATTGCAGGAGACTGCTGCGAGACATTGCATAGATTTATTACGACTTAAGCGTGCTGTCCTGATGTTTATTGAAATGAATGCACATGTGATAATTTATGTGGTAACATTCTTTAATAATATGCACGCTTACACTTTTTATAATGTTGTATCCCTACTCAATACTGGGATTTCGGCCTCATAGAGTTAGGGATACGTTTTTTTTTGTAATTTGTGTCTTTTTATTATGAAAAAATTTAATTCAAAAAAATCTATGCGTTTTTTTCTGCTATTTCAAATATTTTCATAGTGTTTAAGCTATTGTATAGATAAAAAATAAATCAAACCACTATTATTTTAATCTATAAACATAAAAAAATCATCTAGGTTACGTTTGTTAATATAATATTAAAGTTCGATTTATTATTTTAAAATTAAATTTTCGTTTTTTTTTCCCGAATCGTGCCAATATTTTATTCTTAATAATCGGCCAAACTAATATTTGTAAAAACAAACTGTATGCATGCAACAAATAATTAAAAATTATCTTTACTAAGCCGTAGAAGACTGCGACTGGTTCGACAATCATTCTTTGAAAAATTCTAAAAAATGGCTAAGATTCCTATGTGACTTTTTTTTATGCATAAATAATACATCGTTGTTTTTCGCTTTTTTAAAAAATAATAGTTTAAAGTTTAAAGTTCTAATAAAAAACAAAAAGGTTATTTTTACCCCGTAGTTCGAAATAAATACTTTCCGGAAATCTTATTTTTGTCATTGTGTTAGCAAAACTATTTCTTTACTTTATCTACCCTTACAAATTTTAACCATTTCACAATGACAAGCTACGCCAATAGTCATGGAAAAAATACGTTTTTCTTTTACTCATATAGTCTCCTACATATTATATACAATATATTTGTAAACATTTGAGAAAACACATATTATAATGTGATAAGTCAACATTTATTTTTTTTATCTAAATACATACTTTATATTTGAAAATAATACATTCATTTAGGTAAAAGAACTCGCGTTTAAAAAAAGCGTTTGTCATTTCTGTGAATATGTTTCAAATGAATGAATTTGTGAAAAAAAAGAAGATTAAATCATAAATCGTTAAACTTTTATCCCTACCCGACGGTGCTTAGGGCACTGGATTGGTAAAAAAATGTAGTGTATTTCAATTACCTAAAGATAGGATGATCAATCTTATGCTTTTGATGGCAGTCTCGGGATAGTGAAATATTGCACTGTAAAACTATATTATTAACAAACATGTTATGTCATCTCTCACAGAAATCGAACGCAAGACCTCAAGCGTGGTAGGCAAGTGCACCAAGTACATCGTTTTTCTTTTACTAGAATTGATAAACACTTTTTATACGGTTGTATCTCTCGTGAACACAAACTTATTTGTTTGCTCAACGTGTATTTTTTTTCAATTAATTGGAATCTTTTTGGTTAAATTTCATGTTAAAAATGAATTACGGTTGAATTAACAAGGTCCAGCATTTTAATCGCCAATGTTATTTATGGGTGAGAGAAGTGTTGCAGTTTATATGTAAAAAGAAAAATACATCAGAAACGATTAAAAAAATACAACAAGATTTATAGGAATTATCGTAACATTATTTTTCAAATTTCAAAATATTACTTAGTTAAAAAACACAAAATAAATGAGTGCTAGATTTCTAACCATATTTGTGCTCTGTAGTTGCAAATTGTGTTGTGAGCTAGCTCTTATCTGTTAAAATTACCATAATTGGAAATGGGGAAATATAATTATAATCGCCTAAGGCTACTGCAGCAACTAGACTTTTGGAATATTTATTCTACAGCCCTCGAGGTGATTTTAATAAAAATTGCCCGTTATAAATTTATCTTCATTTTGGTACTTGAAGACAGATTTGATGATCAGTCTTTTGCTGTTACCAATGTAAAGACACGATGAAATATTGCTGTGAAAAATCACCTTTAAATAATATTTTGTGGCAACCTCGTTACGCTTCAAACTAGAGAACTCATGCATATTACAACCAAACGTGCCAACCACCATATCACGAAAGTTTTTTTAGTAGCTAGGCGGTCATTTATGAAAATTTTACAGCCAAAAATTTGGTTTTGTAAGTTGTGGATCTAAAGAAAAGCTACAAGACCTTTAAAACGTATCCAGATAAGTGGTGAGGCCTTTCAATGCAACGTTTCATTGTCCCTGGATTGGAACCTGAAGCGTAAAACTGCTTCACAATTTACTTTTATGAAACAAATTATCAAGATACGAAACATTTTGTATGAAAATGTAGTGCCCTATGCACCATTGGGTGCAGATAGGAAAAATATAATGATTTTTAGTAGTTTTTTCTGGCATTGTTTTTTTAAGAACAAGCATATTATTATGTTTATTTGCTAATATAGCAACTGATTGTCGTGGTCCCGGTGAATAGAAATACAGTTTTGTGTGTGAAACAGAACCAGAATCTTGGATAAATGTTTCGATTCGATTACTGCTCTCAGGTAAAAGTCCTGAATAAAGTGATCGAGTGGAGATAAGGCCGCCTCATTGTGTAGTGTTTGGGGCGTTTGCTTATTTTTATTGGGTGCTGAGTTCGATTCCTGGCAGGGTGGACATAAAATATTGATTCAGAAGTTAGTTTAAAGTGTAATATTTCATTGTTTAATATTATATAATATTTATTGACTGACATCTTAAGCGTGAGACTGATCACCTTACCTTCGTGTAACAGATGAACGAAAAATATTGCATTTGGTTTTTAAAAAAAGTGTTCTATGCACCACTGGGTGCGAAAAGAGAATTGCTGATAATAAATAATGACGACTGAATTATATTTCAAACACGTCTCGTTTGTAATGAGTATTTATATACCAAAAGTAAAAATGATTGATTTTGATTTTCATTCATGTATTATCAGATCCAAAACCAATTAAAATATTTCGATTTAAAATTCAACTAAATTTTTATCTGTGTCTAGATAGACGAGAGTCATGATTATTTGATCTCATAGCTTGTTATCAAAAACATAATTGATCAATCTAAATAATGATATCTTTTTACGGCGACCTCCGTGGTGTAATGGCTAAGAAATTGTTCTCACGCATGGAGGGTTTTTTATTTTATTTGAAATTTATTTATCATCCCTTACGGATGACGACTTTTATTTTAGAGAGATATTATTTCATTTATCATCATTCTTTAGTTTCGATAACATTTGAACATATTCTGAACATTGTTGAATTAATTATTTAGTGAAAGAATAAGTATGAAAATTTGAAAATTGTTTTCAGGCGTTGCCTAGTAAGTGATTAAGTTCAACCGGATGAATCTCATCATCATCATCATCATGACCTATCCGCACCCAATAGTGCATAGGGCACTGCATTGGTTCATCAATTGCAGCGTATCTTGATCATTTTCGTTACATGAAGGTAAGATAATCAGTCTTACGTTTCAGGTACCAGTTCAGGGACTATGAAATTTTTTTGTGTGAAAACACCCTATTCAGATATATTTTATATTAACCCTGTCGGGAATTGAACCCGAGACCTCTTGCATGGTAGGGAAACGCGGTGACCATTACACCACGATGCTGATGAATCACACCCACATGATAAAGATATCAGCTCTTTTACTTCACAAAAGTCAACAGATGTAAGAGTTGAGGAAATGTGTATGCTTAAACAAAAGCGGAATAGTGAATGTTACACAGTGTGTAAAGTAGCCACTTTAACTAAGCAGTGACAGGTAATAAGCCTTGTAAATTTCTAGACCAAATTACTTATGCTGAAACAAATTTAGATCTGAAAAGTATGTGTTTGGAACTATTATGTAGGTGAAATAATTTAGTCAGTTGAATTTCACCCGCGCGCCGCGTCTAAAGAAGTTTTAGCTCTTTAACTTCATAAAAGTTAACAGATGGAAGAATTGAAGAAATATGGACGTTCACTCATAGGCAGAATGGTGAATTTTACAGTATATTTAATCATCATCATCATCAAACCATAATATGCATCTTCTGGTGCATATGGGATTGCGTGGATGACATTCAGTGTATCTCGATCATGTGTTACAGGTAAGTAAGGTGGCCAGTTTTACGCTTAAGGAGCCAGTTTAAGAACGGCAAAAATTTTCAGTGCAAAATCAGCTAATAAATTGTAAAATGCTTTCATCGGCACGTCTTTCCCAGTGAGGAATACATTGTTAATTAAATTACACGATGTATTCTTGTGAAGTATTAAAAAAACTAATAAACTAATGTTTCATTTTGACCATACTAGGAATCGAACCCTTGAATAATAGTGGACGAACACGCTGCTCACTAAAATCGACATCTTTTTACAGAACTTTTGCCTGAAAGTTGCCATTGAATCAAAAACACTTGTCCAGGATTCTGGTTCGATATCACAGACAGAACTGTAATATTCATCCCCTGTTCCAACTTAAACCAGCCAATGACAGGTCAAAAACCCTGTGAAGACATTCAAAAATGTTCTCCGCCTTCGTTGTAATAATACCTTTGTTTAGGGTAAAATGTAGGTGTTTTGTATTTTAAAAATCGAAAACAAACTTTAAAGATATATCTATCTCTGCAGACAAAGACAATTGGAATTTTTTATAAGGAGATCAAAAATTTATATGAAGATTTGTTGTGTTTATATATTACGTTTGTAAATCGCTCAAATGCATGACTTACAATTTTCTTTTCTTTTGAGATACTTGAGATGACATTATTGATTGACAATATTGTATCTACTCAAAGATTTTCATATATTATACAATACTGCGTCTTATGTTTGAATTTTTTTTTGGGAAAATGGCGTAGTATTCCTTGTAGATAACTGTAAACGAAATTGTCATAAACTCCTTGAAAATAAAAAATGGTAATAAAAATCTGTAAAGCAATTAATGCCGGGTCGCACAATTTATAAGAAATCGTTATTTACGGTCGAAAGACGGCGAGTTGCCCCGCCAAAGAGCCGGTGCTGAAACAATGAAACATACAAAATTATTAAATATTCATAAGATAAATTTTTTTAGAGATAATTATTTTAAAAAACAAAATAAATCACTTTATAAATAGTTTAAAACATGTTTCTTAAATTTAAATCTGAATTTATTTATACGATAGGAGCTGAACCCGTCAATGCTTTGCTATAGCTATATATGAGTACGTACTTGTATATGGATTAAATGAACTCAATTGAATGATTGATATTAATTAATGTCCAAATAGATAATATATAAAATATGTACGTAAACATGATTATTTTAGTATTTCGGTTTTCATAAATTGTGAAAAAATTCAATTTTGATGAACAGATAGATACCTCCCCGAGCGAAAAAGACAACTACTTGTCAGACATTTTGTAAGAATAGACAAAATTGACATTTCGTCGTTCCGTTTTTCGTACCTTAAAACTGAACCGAGTATCAGAATAAAGTTTTCTGTATCGGATCGTTATACGTTTTTCAAAAATAGTTATATTTGTATACAGTGCACCTAAAGACAGCAGATAATACTGTGTTTTTTTACGGGTTTGAATGGCTCTAGTTCCCATAGTAAACATTTTTTATAAAAACGAAACAAAAGAGACACGCCGATAGTTATTATCTTTTATGTGTCAAAAAAATCACTGCTCTAGTGCTATAATCCAAAGAGAAAATACGGAAATACGTTTGTATGAAAAAAAAAATTGACTGCGTTTCCTCTTAAGATTAAAGCATTATTAAATAGGTTAACTAACAAAACTTAACTAAAATATCTGTACTAAAAACCGTTTGGATAAACTTTAAAAAGATGTAATATTTCATTGGTAAGTAGGAAGCTATCTAGGTACTTGTTTATGATTGAATTTCAGAACTTAAAGTAATTTATTTTCAAATATTTAATTCAAGTAGGTACCTTGGTACTTGCTTATGGTTAGATTCCATAACTTTAAATAATAAATATATATTTTTTTGCAAATGTCAAACTACCATCTGGGGTGCACTGTATTAAGGTATGCGATTTTCAAAAATGTTTTGAATTTCAGTTGATATTATTTTAATTTTACCAAAAATCAAGTTAAAAGTAAATAAATGGGTAAAAATTCTAACAAAAAATCTAATTGAAATCCAAAAAAAATAATGATGTTTGATAACATTGAAAAACAATTTTTTTTATATTAGAAAAAAATAACATTTTCCTTATTGTTTATTGTATGCGTTGTCGTCAATTTACGCTCTTGACTCTTTTTCTAGAAAACGAATTAAAGATTTTAATATTTATAAATATACTCGTGGCAAAGATGTACATTTCGCTGAAAACCGCACGTAAATCGGTTCATTAGTTATTTAGCCCATCGAGGACACATATACGAACATTGCCTTAGAAGATGATTCATTTTGCCTATTTCATTACTATACTATACTATACGAGTATTATTCAAATTTAATACGGTTAATCTAATTTATCATTTTACATTTTATATTAATTTAATCTCGTTTTGAATACAATTTAAATAACGGATTCTAAAAAAACTAAGGAAACTATCTCTAATTAGACAGTTTAGATAACTCACCAGCAAAAAATAAATAATGTGTGTATGTAGAAAAATAAAACGAAAAATAATCATACATATTCGAAAAATATAAACGCTTGTTTTACGTTGATATCTCAACAGAGAAGAATAAATTTTGTATAGTATTGAAGTCTCAGTATTTATTTACGTACATGGCTCACCATTATCGATTATTTTCAAGGGATGACTACACATCATTATCATTTCCTTTCCGCACCGTATGGTGCATAGGGCACTGCATTGGTACACCAATCGCCACGTATCTGGATAATTTTTGTTACATGAAGGCAAAACAATCAGCATTTTGCTTCAGATACCAGTTTAGGGACCATGAAATATTTTAGTTTGAAAACATTTTTTTTAACAAGTATTTCTTATCAACCATGTCGGGAATCGAACCCGAGACTTCTTGCATGGTAGGCCAACACGCTGACCATTATACCACGTGGCCAACAAATGACTACACAAGGTATCATATTTATCATTAAATCAACATTCTATTAAAGGTTAGTGAAAAATTTTACCTACATAACTGCTTACCGACTTTGCTACGTCTATCGGTTTCGAAACGTACCCGCAGCTTTGTCAGGACATTAATTACACTAACTTGCATATCCCACTTTATATCTGTTAGTGTTAGCTACTAGCAGCATGTGCCCCATAAGCACTTTGATTTTAAATTTTTGTGCAACTACAACCACTATGAAGGTGTATAGTGATATTTGCATGTTAGTGTAATTAGTTTCATAACAAAGAGACAGCTTACCCACCACATACCGAACACCGCATCTGAGGACATAAGTCTCCTTGGCGGTGCCCACATACACGGAAAATTTGCTCGTTGTCAAACGAGTAAAGCTGCCCGAAGGAGCTCTCTGAAATCTGGTAGCCTTAGCATCTTTGTGCTAAAAGAAAGTAATCCAGAAGTACATAATATGTACTTCATTGGATTGAGAAGAGAGGGAAGTGAATTCTTCACTGACTGGGATTAAATTGATTGGACATGATCAATTCGCCGAAATGATTACAAAACTTTTTAAAAGCCTCGAAATTCTTTTTAGAAGCCACCAGATTTGTATATGAAAAAGAGACAGGTACATTTCGAAAACGTCTCAAAAAATATCGGTAAGTAGCTTAGTACAATGTTTATATTTACTTACATTTCATACGATGTTCGACCACAGAGTCAATACTTTTAATGTAAATAAATAAATATTCCCGTTTTTTTGCCCCCAAGCGAGTTTATTTTTTTTATGCAAGTTTCTGATATGCCGTATTATCCATCCATTGTCAAAAATTAAATGCAATTAGTGAAAATTGTAATAATCAAAACGTTGTAAATAACAAAGGGATATTTTTTTTTTATTTAATAATATTATTCACAATGTCGAAATTTTAAATTATCAACTTTGTTGATTGTTTATGAAGGCATAAAACATGCAAATCGTGGCACCTCACTAGGACCCAAAACAACAAAATACAAAGTTTTGAGAATTAGTGTCTCAAAAGAATCTTGAGTGTATGGTGGTTGGACTTCTTGAAAAATAAAGAAATTGATAACTGTTATCAAGCAAATACGATATGGTTGACTGGGGATGCTTCCTAGACCGCGATTATATTAACTATCTTCATCGGTACATACCGAGACAGTTTATTTAACTTCTGTACTATCTCTATCTACCTCAGTATGTTCTACCAACTTGTCATTTCACCATCAGAAGATTGAATCCAACCAATGAATGATCCCGTAAATTTAGTTCGCGTACCTTACTTGACTAAAATTCAAAATATTTTTCATTTATACAAATTTTGAATAGGTTTCTATGATAAAAAGTGACAATTTCAAAGCTCCAATAAATCCCAATTCAAGCAAAAAACGCTAGCTTTAACATGATTCTATATTAATTTTGACAATACCAAGACGGTACGCTTAACTTTTGTCCGTATTTATCTACCAGAGTATTACAAATCCTGCTTTTTTTACATTTCGATCTATTATAGATTATCTACCGAGCGATAAAAAAGACGGCGCCTTTAACGTCTCCAGTAGCGCATTTGAATTGGCCGAAGACAAAGGTCCAGAGAGACGTTCTGGACACCATTTGCTTTACCCAGGGAGCGGAAACGGATTTGTTAAATAGGTTAGCACTCATTTTATTACTTTAAATTGACACATTTGATTTGAAAATTAACCTTTGATTAAAAAAGAAAACATTTAATTAATATGAAATAAACTTGAATTTTGCAGAAAATTTAAATACAAACGTATACAATTGCAATTCTGAATCCGATAATGGCCACAATGACTTCATCAATACTTGGTAATGTAGAAAGCATTTGATTTCCACTATACACAGCATACACTGTATAATTTGTCACCCTTTAACATTCTGAATGTGAAATTTATTATTTTATACGGAAACATTATAAAGCCATGATATAATAAATGTCCGATCCAGTTTAAACTCAGGGGCAGAGAATGAATGTCACAATGTTTATGTATTTTTAACAAAAGAATAATGTGCTCAAAATATTTTAATATAAAAGTATAAACACATGTGTAAGTTAACAAAGATGAAGGTACATGAAAATAATGGGTGAGATAAATAAAATTGGATGATAATATACACATTTTAATAACTGAAAATATTTTCGGCCTATCTATGGTTTAGCTGTTATTAAAGCATTTGATAAACATGTTAGGGCACAACGAGTTTTTTGGATTATTATGCCGTGTGTCGTCCGCACTCTTTTTAGTGTGTCGTAGTACTTGCTATATAATGCAACTTCTCAATCTGTGTTTTTCCACAGTCTACGTTTTTATGTGATTTTTTTTTAAAACGGGTACCAGGGTGGTTTTAATCGCATTCATCAAACCTGTTTATATTGGCTCGAGGGAAAACTTATGACCCGTTTCTATGTTGCGATTAGCCAAAGCCCTCCGCAATTTCGTGTTCTATACCAGATGTGATTACAAAAATACAGTATTATATTTTTTAAGCCGTGTGTTCTTCAATGTAATTCATTACTGTGATTGGGACTCCGATCGGACTGTCGAGGCGCAAAATAAAGCGAAAAAGTTGGAATTTTTTAGGGGAGCAAAGCCTGCATGCATTCGCGCGCTCCTTTACTCTCGCCGTAATTCTTTTGGCAGTCTGATCGATGCGATGTATACTTTGTAACAATTTTTCTTAATTTTAAGTACTCGTACTCAATTTTAGTGCATGTATATCTACACAAATAAATCAACCACGATGATAAGGCTGTAATGCGATTCGGAACCTCGGAAAAGAGTGCAAACGACGCGCGGTATGTTAACCTAGAAAAGCTCACCGTGAATCTGAAAGCGCGTAAAAATCTAAGAAATTAAACCATGTTTCACACGAAAAGTTCATTTAAAAAAAAAAAATTACCGCAATGTTTTAATGTGACATTTTTTCAAAGGACGATGCAAGAATTCATCAATTTTTACATTCTGAAAAACTTTAAATAAGTGTGGTGTGGCTACAAACTAAACACATTGTCTGGAAAAATATTTCAGTGAATAAAAATAAACAATATTATTTATTGTACCTTTAAACGTCTCGAACTATTAACGTAAGTTTTCAACTATTTGCTTTCATGCCACAAAATCTCTGTCTGAGGATTTCTCTCTGGAACTTTATCAAAGTAAAACGCAAAAATGCATAGACACAAAACTTTATATTCAAGACTTATATACTTATATTATCTAGAATGCAGGATAAAGCCATACTCAACATAACTAGAAATAAGTTTTATAAAGAGACTTTGAAAGTTCAAGATATGTAATTCTGTAAAAATGCACCCGTAACATGGTAACTCAACCGAGAGAAATTCATTTTATTTAGCTTAAACGTATAAAAATGTAATACCATAATACCGTTTATTCAATAACTTGTATGGTGATGCGTGGAATGTCAATTAATTTAATGTATTTCGTTGTCATCAACGTTTATAAATACCTAATATAAAATCATTTATTATTTTCTGAACAATCATGAACATGTTTTTGTTGTTGTAACAAAACCCGTGATAGGGAATTCGAATCAATAAAAAAACTAAGAAAATGTCTCGTAACCCTTATAAGAACAAGTAACAGTGTTCCGGAATTATTTTTCATGCCTAAGAAAAAAGGAAAAGCAACAAGTTGGCTACGAACTAACTCAAACCCTTACCGGCCACGGTAGGTTTATAAGAAAGAATGCAAAGTCTGGAAAGAAAAATTACTGAACAAAATACGCAGTACGAGATTCGTGATCTGAGTGTGCTAAAATCAAGCGATTCCTTCGAAGAATTCACAAAGATTGGCAACAACCGCTGGTCGGAAAACTGTTACCAGAATGTCGATACAAACTATGAAGATGTATTTAATCTGAAATCAGAGCATATCTCTATCTCTTTCATCATGTCTGACGTGGAAAACTCTAACAACAGCCTGACAAAGAGAATTCAAAATAGATATCCGGAGTTAGGAGTGGAAAAAATAACATGTAAAGAGGGTAGCTACATTGAGATGGAACAGAAGTCCCACGTCAAAATAAGGTCGAAAGTTGAAGAATCATCTAGGAATATCCTGTTCTTCTTCACACAGGACATTGATAAGAAAAAAGATCCAAGAGAAAAAATATTTAATATTATAAAAGAAATAAAGGAAAAAACCTCTGTCAAAAATGTGCAGAGTCTAACTCTCGCCTCATCATTTGCGATCGAGGCTGAGACACTCAAAAAGATGACACAATTCCTGTTTCACGGATCAGGAATAAAAGTGACTTTGAAACTGGCCCGATCAAAAAGAAGGGAACCCCAAAACCAGGGACCGGGAACCATTAAAAAAGATCAAGAAGAAAGAATAATCATAGATACCGAAAAAGGAACCTACGTGGAAACTCTGATGAAAATGAAGACAAATCTAACCCAGGACGAGAAAAATTCAATTACAAACATTAGAGAGACAAGTAACGGTCGGGTAATTATAAACGTAAAAAAAGATGCAAGTAACGTATCGGAATCACTGAGAAAGATTACAAAGGGCAAAAGCCTAAAAGTAATTAAAAGAAGGTCAAAAACCTTGCATATACTTGGCATAGACGTGGTGACGAATAACGAAGAAGTCAAAGAGGCAATCATGGGTACCGGGAAAATCGAATATGCCGACCAGTTGACGGTAAAGCCACTGAGACCGGTGAGATACGGAACCCAAGTTGCAACGATGCTCATAGATGAAGTGGATGCAAAGAAAATCCTTGCCGAAAATCGTCTCCGCATTGGACTGAGTATGTGTCCAGTAAGAGAAAGGATAGATCTTATTTAATGCTACAGATGCTGGACATACGGCCATAGAGCCGAGAAATGCAAGGGAGAGGACCGAGGAGGATGCTGCCGTAACTGCTCCAAGGAGGGACATAAGGCAGAAAAATGTGAAGAAAAAGCACACTGCCCGTTCTGCAAACTGGATGGCCATGCAGCGGGATATGGTAAATGTCTTGCTCTCAAGAGAGCTCTAAATGAGAAAATATGGAGAAAAAAAACGTCTCAAGAGTCCAAGGCCTCAAACTACTCCAAATAAATGTTGGACGGTGTGTGGCCGCCCACGACATGGCTCTGGCTGTGGCGGGCGAAAAAATATGCGACTTTTTAGCCATAAGTGAACCAAACAAAAATAAATGCCGAGGAAAACACCTGTACTCAGATGCAAGAAAGGACGCAGTTATAATAAATACCAGCCGAAAACATAAGGTACTAGAATATAAAGAGTTTGAAGGTGCCGTTAGAATTAAGATAGAAGACAAAATTATATATAGCCTGTATTTGAGTCCAAACAAATGCGATCTGGCGAAATTTGAATCGATACTGGGCAAAATTAAGCAATATATGGACAATAACAAAAACTACAAATGCATTGTGGCGGGAGACTTAAACGCTAAACACCCTTCATGGGGAGGCAATATTACAAACACAAAAGGCAAAGAGCTGTTGAACTGGGCAAGCGTGCAGAATTTAAACTTTTTAAACGATGGAAAAACTCCTACATGTGTGAGACCAAATGGAACGTCCTATATTGACGTTACATTGGCCTGTGATAGTACGGTGAGAGTAGGAATGGCGTGGGAAACCCTGGAAAACGAGACACTTAGTGACCATCTCTATGTCCTGACTACTATCAAGGGCGTAAATGAAGGAAAAAACAATCAAAGAAAAATCTTTGGAGCCACAAACTTTGACACTTTAAAAAGAGAATTTATGGACCTGACGACGGATGAAGAAATAACCCCGCAAGCCTGCGCCATAGCTATAGAGACAGCTTACAAGAAAAGCACGCCAAAAGTGCGAAGTGAGGAAGGAAATAAGTTGCCTTATGGACAGTCAACATCCAAGAAAACATAAAAATTCTATCAAAGAACTAAAAATGGTATAGAACGATTAGAACGAAGAAAAAAATTATAAAGACGCAAAAAACGCACTGAAAAAGAGCATTGCAAAAGAAAAACAGCAAGCTTGCCCTTTGCGAGAAACTGGACAACGACATCTTTGGAGATGCCTACAAGATTGTGAAAAGCCAACTTCGTGCCGCTAGTCCAACTACAAGTATTCCCATAGAGCGGAAAATAGAAATATTTAAGGAACTATTCATGGGTCCTGAGTGTAACACTCTAAGAAGAAACCGGAGAAATGTCCAGAGAAACAACGATTTAGAGATCACTGAAGACGAAATAAAGAGAGCAGTGAAGAGAATTAAAATTGGAAAAGCCCCCGGACCAGACAACATCTCTCCAGGAGTTATAAAAAAATAGTTACCCACAGCTTAGGATACTTCAGAAACCTATTTGGAGATTTATACGGAAACGGAATATTTCCAGAAGAATGGAAAAAGGCAAAATTGGTGCTAATAGAGAAACCCAGAAAAAACCCGGCTGAGGAAATAAAATTCAGACCCATATATCTCATAAATGTGATAGCTAAATTATTTGAGTCTATTTTAAACGAGAAATTAATTAAAGACTTAGAAAATCATGGAGGCTTGAGCGACGCACAATATGGCTTTAGAAAAGGGAAAACCACAGTGCATGCGATAAAGAGAGTCCAAGCACTGGCAAACGCAGCGAAAGAGGCAAACAGGCTCAACGTGCTGATACTGGTGGATGTAAAGAACGCATTTAATACGGCCTCGTGGGGCATATTGGTTGAAAAAATACGAGGTTTAGAAATCAACAGTAATATATGCAACATCGTGGAAGACTACTTAACAGACAGAAAAGTCATTTTGGAAAGAAATTCCAAAATGGAGATAGGAGGAGGGGTGCCCCAGGGATCCGTGTTAGGACCAACATTATTTTTTTTTTATTTTTTTTTTTTATTTAAATTTTATTGATAAACCCTTACGGGTTACATACATTTAACAAAATGTTTTCACTTTTAAAATTCACATTCTACTATTAATAATAATATTTTTAACATCTTTTGTAAAGGTTGCCTGAGTCTTTTGTTTAGTTTTGTCTGGTAGTTTATTGTATAATTTCAGTCCATGGTTTATAAGTCTCGATTGTCCTTTTCTCGTTTTAAAAGATTGTATATGATATTTTTCTGATATTCTCGTATTGTGTTCATGTTTACTACAATTTTTTTCAAGTTTTAATTCTTCGTCTACAATTACATCAGTGGCTAATTTATGAATAAATTTTAAAGATTCTAGTTCAAAGAGTTCAGTTACGTTTAATTGTTTAGTTTGTTCAAAAAGTTCTTTAGTTGCTGTTAGATAGGGAAGGTCATATACTAACTTTAATATTTTATTTTGCCGTCTTTGTAGTTTGTTTATGTCATTTTGATATCCTGTTCCCCATAGTAGTTGCATATAACATATAACATATGGAACCTGCTGTACGACGATGTCATGAAAGTAAAAGTACCGGAGGATGTAAAGCTCGTGTGCTATGCGGATGACTTAGCGGTCTCCGTAATGGCCACAACAAAGAACGAGCTAATCGCAAAGACAAATGCCACACTTCCCAACATTGGACAGTGGATGAAAAGAAACAAGTCGACATAGAAAAACAAATGATATCAGTTTTGAATTCGAGGGACAAAAAATAGAGCTATCAAGAGAAGTAGTATATCTCGGTGTTACCCTTGATCAGGGATTAACCTTTACCAAGCACCTGAAACAGGTATGTAATAAGGCACACAAAACCACACGAGCTATGACCACCCTATTGCCCAATACAAGTGGCCCCGGGAAAATCAAGAGGAGAGTGTTGGCGTTAGCAACATAATCGGTAATTTTGTACGCAGCCCCTGTATGGCAACACACACTTAAGAATAACTATCAAAAAGACTTAATACTAAATGCACAGAGGCCCATGGTCCTAAGGATATGTAGAGCCTATAAAACGGTCTCTACTGACGCAGCTCTTGTAATAGCCGGAATCATACCCACAAATTTACTAGCAGAGGAAAGGGGAAGACTTTTCGTCCAGGAGGGACCTATAACGCAGGAAATAAAGCGCGCAGAGAGAGAGACCACCATTTCAAAATGGCAGAAGTTATGGAACGAGTCTAACAGGGGAAGATGGACCCATCGTCTCATAAGATATATAAGACCCTGGCTGGACCGGAAACACGGGGAAATAACATTTAGGATGGTCCAGTGCATGACGGGACACGGTGTGTGCGGATCGTACCTAAAAAAGATAAACAAGATACAAACAGAGGCCTGCGTGTACTGTGGCACAGAAAAAGACGATGCAGAACACACAGTGTTCCAATGCAATGAGTGGAATGAGCCCAGATCAAGAATAGAGCACAACTTAGGAACAAGCGAGACTCTGTCTCCAGATAATATAGTAGACTGCATGCTCAAAAATCACAGTGAGTGGGTCATTATTGCAGAATATATAGAAGAAACGATAAAAAAGAAGGAAGACGATGAGCGAAGAAGACAAAATGAAGAATGACACAAAATGACTCAAGACAAATTTGAGGCCCCGGGTAGACCAAAAGGTAGGAACCGAGCCCCAAAGAAGAAGGGGTTTTAGCCGGTAAGAGTCCGGCACTACCCAGTCATAACTGACTGGGTGTCCATGACGGATTTCCCCTTCTTATAAAAAAAAAAAAAAAAGGTTTATAAGTTAACTTCACCACTTTGAGCTCTCAAAAATCAGTGGCTGTCTATTTGATAATGAGAAACTCCAAGATGTTCCTCATTTGTAGATACATTTTTCCCTTTTTAGCTTAGAGAGAATGCAGCAAAAAGCGCAATGTAGAATACTGAATGAGGATCTGGAAGATAAAGTAACCGTTTAAGTCGCAAGAGCTTATCACGTGATGTAATATATTACATGATAAAAATAGTAAGGCTAATATTTGAAATAAACAAAAGACGGTTAGGAAGGCTTGTTGATGTCTGTCAGAGTCCGGCTTCTGAATGTGATTTCTGCAGTTTCTCCCTCATTAAACAAATATGGAGAAGTTTCATTACAATGGTACTGCTGACTATCCCGTCAGATTTTCACACAGTAATAACATCAGTTAGAATGTGCATGTTTTTTTTCAGTTAATATAAGCTTCGTACATAATGGGGAAGAAAAAAGTAATCATCTCCCATTTAAAATAAACCCATGTCCAAATTCAATAGTCTCATTCATATCAAGGTTAATTACGTAAATTATAAAAAATAAGAGATGATAATAATTTAAAGCACATATTTTGTATAAAGATAATATAACTGCCCAGATATTGAGCCCAAAAGCAAAAAGCTATAATCAACATAAATAATTAATAAATGCAATTATAATCAACTCTATTCATTTTGGAGGATAGCTAAAAAAACTCATATGTGATATTTCTATTTACCTAACTATTATTACTAACGATCTTGTTGTTTTTTTTTTTTAATTTAAGTTTATTTATGAATCTTCGTGTATTAAATTAATTTAACAAAATATTTTTCTCTGTTTTAAATTCATATTATACTGTTATTGATAATATCTTAAATATATTTTGTGAAGGTTGTCTGAGTCTTTTGTTTTGTTTTGTTAGGTAGTTTATTGTTTAATTTCAGTCCCTGGTTTATTACTCTCGACTGTCCTTGTCTCGTTTTAGAATGTTATATAATAATTTTGTTCTGATATTCTCGTATTATTATTTTATTGTGTTATTTTATTTATTTTTACGTTTATAAAAAAAGACGTGGGTATATTATTTATTATTTGTCCGCAAACGTACATTTCTAATAAAACTTCTACCACATAAAATAAACAGCATAATGATGCTTTTAAATATTCACAATGCAATTTGTTCGGAACTCGCTTAGATTTTACTTCCTATTTTCTAAAAAAAAATATTTTATGATCGTTTTCATACTAAACGAGGGTGAAAAATCGATTACCACGAGCTGTCAAGCACTGGACAGCTTTTTAAAAATAGTTTAGTGCCTTGATAGTCATTTTATGGAGCGTTTAATGTTATTAGACAATAAAAGCATGAAAAGTTTAGTGAAGATAAAAAATACGCGTTGGTGTAACATTGTTGGCAAAACGTATTTTTCAATATTCGAAAAAAAGCATGCTATCTTTTTTTATTTTCATGTAAATAAATGGAAATTTTAAAGCACAACTTCACGAACTTCACGAAAATTAACAGGAGGAATTGTCAAATTTTAAAAAACAATTCATGCTAAGTGATCTCTTCAACTAACAGGTAAATATTTGTTTTAAATGTAGACATTCTATGTAAATGTATTCACAACAAACAGTGTACAGTGTACAGTGTACACTCGTCAATAAGGAGAACTCTTGCGTTTGCAAATAAATACACAAATGATCAAGATATATTTAATAAAATACTTTTTAATTTTAAAATGCAGTGTATAAATTTACTTTCTTTAAATTGAAAAACCTAAATTTTATGTTGATTTTAATTGTTTACCGTTTATTGACTTTTATCTGCATTCTAAATAAGTATTTCTCTTACTTCTTCTTGTTTTAAGATTAATTTAATATAACTTATGCAAAAAATGCACTTCTGTTTTCTCCACTGCAATAAATGTATGTATTATTATGTATATTCATGTATTTTCTACTAACATGAAATGATGATTATTTTTTTAATTTTCTTACTCTTGTGAATTAATTATTATTTCTTGCTACTTTTGTGTAAAATTCATGTCTGTTTTTTTATTTAATAATGCATTTCTGTTCTTTCTACTACAATTTATGCATGAACTCCATGTTAAGTTTACCTATATATTTAATATTAATATAAAAATATGGTATTTTTAATGTTTTTCTATTTGTTATAAAAATCATTTATATTTATTGTTACTTCTGTGTAAAATATATGTCTATCTTTATTTGTATATATGTATGTGAAACATGTTAAAGTCAACAGGGCGTTTAAAATTAATAAATACCTAGACATTTTTTATCTGACTGAAAAAGTGTGGACAGCCAGGTGGACCCGGCATGGACATGTGCTGCGCATGCATCAGGAGAACCCCAAACCCAAGTTGCTTCTTTTTTACACCTGCGGGCTCCTGCCATCCTGCTCTGCCATTCCAAATGATTCCGTACTTATTAAGTAAACAAAATCGTTTTCTACGGCCGCGAGAGCGTTTAGAATAGCAGTCCTGGGAGGCCATTGATTTTAATATTTAGGCTTTGTCTGGCTGGGGATAAGGTCTTCTGGAAGCGTATGGGGATGTCCACATGTTCCACTTAGGAGCGGATGTGGAAAAAGAAGAAAGACGAAGAAGAATAAAATGCGTTCCGAAATAACGACAAAGACTGATTGATCCTTTCAAGTATTCCGCTATACTGCACTCCTTCGCTTGCTTGATTTTTCCTTAGTGTTTAAGTAGAATATTTGTTTCCAATTTGGCTTATGTGATTTTTCTAATCTTTAAATAAATAAGAATAATTAATAATTAATAATAACCCAAAGTACTTATCTTATCTTAACTCAGATCTTCAGTATAGTTTTACCATTGTTATTATGCACGTTCATTTAAATTGTATAGGTATGTCGTAACTTAAAGGCAAGTCGATATCTGGAGAATGTACAAGGTGTTTATTTAGCGTAATATACCGTAGTGCTGAATTGAACCTTAATGGTGTGAATATTAATAACACACCGTCAGGAAGGTGAAATTATTAAGTAGTTCAATGGAATCTGTGAGGCGTGTATTCAAGTAAGTGCCATTAATAATTTAGTGTTTACTAAAATGAGTGGTTTTTTATCAAAAATTTTAATCTAAAACACAATGAAAATTTTAACTACAAATATATTATTTTCCACGAATTAAAATATTGTGAATTTTATGGGTGGATTCGTTAAAAACAATCAGATTTTCCCATCGAAACAAAATAAAGATTTTTCTTCATTTCGTTATTTCGTTATTTCTTAATAGTGATTATTATGAGTGTATATAAATGAGACGACCAGCAAGCAAATAGGCAAGGAAACAAAATATTAGGCAGCTTGACTGATATTCTAGCCAGTAAATGTGTTGATATGAAATATGTACATAATGAGACAGGCACACATAAGTATAAATGGTTTCTAGTATCGACTAAGCATGCCGGCAAAACCAACGGTAAAATTTACAAGATGTATAATATATAAACACCTATTGTGCATGTGCATGTGCACTGTTTATACATTAGAAAAACAATGGGTCAACCTATAGAAAAGCCCTATCACTATGTTTCATAGAGTGCAAGCGATGTTGGTTAGCAACAAATGTGCGGCCATTTTGTTTGTTTTACAACATAGGCATAACAGTTCTATCGGATGCCTTTGCCGCAGTGCTTGACTTTTTTGTAAATAACTTGGATATTTACTTTATAATAAATAAAAATTGACTATGGTGAATTGCAGTATGTTTGGTTGAAGCAGTAGGAGCGTCAAAGGTGTTAAAGGAGTCAGTTTTCACAGGTAATTGATTTCGAATATTTTCCCATAATTGACATTGATTTTTGGCATTTATTGTCCCGACACGTGTATTATGTTGCTAAAAAACTTTTTTTATATCAACATATTTACTTCAAATACTATTTTTTCTCAATTTAAGGGGTACATTTGTGGATTAAGGTATGTTTACTGTTGATAATGACAGTTTATTACGGGCAATATGTCGGGGCCGCACTAGGCATCCATATAAAGTATGAGTCTTTATTGAAAGGAGTTCGATTCAAATTTTACTCGAAAATAGCCACGTTAACCTTGAAATTGTATCCAAGTGTCCAAATTTTAGGCCGCTACCACTCGCCGTTTCTGAAATGTGACGGACAAACAAACTCAACACAGGGCTTTGGTTCCATGGAGTTGAAATTTATCTCCCAATAAATATAACATAAGTACAAAATAAAAAATAAACATACACACGTATTTTCAGTTTTATAAAATAAATAAAGGCAAATTATGGAAAAATAAATAGGAATTACCCTGCAATAATACTCGTAAATACACAGGTACATATTTTAAAGTATTTGCAATGCAAATTTATATCCATTTGGCAATTCTCAATCTGAGTACGGCCCATTGCTTTGCTGCGAACTGTAGCTAACTTAATACCCAATAGTCGTAGAATTGTAATCGTACGTTTGGGTTTCTCTATAGCATAGCGCATTATTACTATGGGGTTTTTACATATAAGTGTGGGTACATTGTACATTGCTTGGGTAAATTTCTTCCTACCTACCAAAACAAGTTGAGAAAGTAAACAGTAATTATAAATTTTAAAAGCAATTAATTTAAGTAAAATGCAAAAAATGACACTAATCTATGACAAGAAGAGGGGCTAAAAGTGGGATGGAAAAAGGAGAAAAAAGGGAAAACAAAATTACTCAGATTGTGATATTTTAATAATGCTCCAAATGTGAATATACTCGTGCTTCAGAACAGGTATTGAATGTTGATTTTAACATACGAGTATGTAAGTTGTGTCTTTTAAAAAAATTAACAGAACAAAAGGAAGCTTAAAAAAAAGAAATTAGTTAATACCCTTATAATATTGTGTAATAACCTTACACAATATTATTTTACGAGTTTAATCAATAATTCACAACATCTCCACCGTATAATGTGCAAATATTACAAGCAGCGTTGATTAACCGCGAACATAACGAAATGTCAAAAATGCTAACTTTCGTCCACTTGACATTCCAATTTGGCTAATCATCAAATAAAATAATATACTTGACAATATTTTGAGTTTGTCCTAAAATTTCGTTAACAAGGACTGGATTCAATCTCATAGGAAGCTGTTAATATTAACATATTACAACAGAGATGAAGAACCTTTTAGAGATGGTTATATATAAGTCTAGGCATCTACAGGGCTTATGACCTGTCATTGACTAGTTTAAATGGTCACTTTACATACTGTGTAACATTCACCTTTCTGCCCATATTTTAACATCTTCAATTCTTTCATCGGTTGATATTTTTAAAGTTAAATAGCTGAAACCTTTATTTATGCGTTTGAGATTTGTCTGATTGAATTTTATCATCTACATATTAAACAACGTCTGAAATTTTTATTTTTCAATTTTTATACTTCTTGATGGACCAGGTGGATTTATCAACAGTATTTTGAGTTTTATTTGTTATATTTTTTTTGTTTATTTTTTGTTTTATTTGTTTTATTTGTTTTATTTGTAATATTTGTTTTATTTTTTTTATTTGTTTTATTTGTTTTATTTGTTTGATTTTTTTATTCGTTTTATTCGTTTTATTCGTTTTATTCGTTTTATTCGTTTTATTCGTTTATTCGTTTTATTCGTTTTATTCGTTTTATTTGTTTTTTTTATTTTTTTATTTTTTTGTTTTTTTTTTTTATTTATTTTTTGTTTTATTTGTTTTATTAGTTTTATTTGTTTTATTTGTTTTATTTGTCTTATTTGTCTTATTTATTTTACTTATTTTAAGTATTTTATTTATTTTATTAATGTCTAACAGGTATTTTCACATCAAGCAATTATGGCTGGCGATGTATTTTTTAAGTCCGATTATTTCATTAAGATTATCGAGTGATTTAGAAGAAAAAAAAACCACCAGTGTTTTAGTAGTTGTTATATCATACAAAATAAATAAAAAGTGTGATGTGTTTTTATCTATTTCGTCTTAATTGCGGAATAATGTTGAACAAATTAACGATCGAGTCTTTAATCATTCATCGTACCTACTTGTTTTGATTTAAATTGGCTATTTTTTTCTTTTTTTTTCGATAATCTTTTACATTATTTTACAAGTAATCGCTTGACGTATCAGTTATCAGAAAAGTTAGCTATATTGCTTCGAACACACATAAAAAAATATTGTTGATGTTTTAATTTTATTTAAAAAATTTAAATCTAGGACCTAATTCCTAAGTGAGAATAATAAAACCTTCATGAAATAACTTTATCACTTAAAAAAAACGAAGACAATACAGATAAAAATATCAATTAATTTTATAAAACAAATTAAAAGAAAATTATTTTAAACTTGTAATTTTATATAATTCACAATAATTAAACACTAAAAAAAATATCACCTATCAAATCATGAATTTAAAAAAAATAATTATTATCACGAATTCCTTTTTATATCTCTTTTAGGACTCAGATACGTTTATCTTCACTCTTCTATGAACGCCGTAAAGTGTGAGAAACTATAGGAGAAATCATTGATACAACAGACAAAAAAAGACAAGATAGGAAAACTTGAACATTCACTTGCAGTGTTACATTTTTTACAACCTGAGTCGATCGCAAATTATTTCAATGACTTCTTCGCATGGAAATGAATTTAAAATAATGAAAAAATACATTTAATTATACAAGTGATACAAATAACGAAAATACACTAAGTATGCATTCTAGTTTCTAATTAAACCCTGTAAATAAAGATAAAATAATACAAGTAATAAATGAACTACAAAAAACAACATCGACAGGATTAGATGGGATATCTGCACTTTTATTGAAAAATTAAAAAATAAAAATTTGTCTTCACTGAAAATTAAGATAAAAGTTCAAACTCTGGTATATTTCTTGAACACTGCAAAATAGCTAAAGGCATTCCAATCTTCAAAAATGGATTAAAAACAACTGTAAGCAACTACAGACCAATATTGCTTCTCAATGTCCTTTCCAAAATTATTGAAAAAATATTCAAAGCTCAACGGCCCAATTATCTGGAAAAAAATAAATTCTTTCAAGACATCAGTTTGGATTCCGCAAAAACATGGGAACTTCTGACGCGCTAAATGCATTAACAAGCCATATTATTTTAAAACTGGACAAAAGTAAAAAGTTCACTGGAATATTTTTAGACATAAATTTGGCTTTTGATACCATTTCTCATCGTAAATTTAATTACTTAAATATTTATATAAAAGACACAAAACTGGCGTGAATAAGGAACTATTTGACAAATCGAACACAAATGTAATCTTGAGTCAACATAAATCACATTTGGAGAACCTCAATGGACCCCAATCGTTTATGGACCAATTATTTTCTTACTGTATATAAATGACCTCAATTCTCAAGAAAACATTATGAAAATAAAAAGCTTTGCCAATAACACTGTTATTCTCATTTATGGAAATACTTAGGAGGAAACTTATCAAACGGCGGAAAAAGCGCTTTCCACGATCAATGGTTATTTAGACTCGAGTCTTCTGACGTTAAACGAAGAAAATACAAAATTCATTAATTTTAGTGTGTAACCATATAAAAAATGTAAAAATATAAGATATCTAGGAATCGAAATCGATTGTATCTTGGACTGGACAATTCACATAGATAATGTTTCAGCAAAAGCTAAAAAACTTGTTTATATATTTAATACCGTTAGAAACATTCTTGACAAAAAACTTAAATCAAGAAAACTACTCAATCTGTCGAACCATTATAAATTACGGAATAATTGCATAGGGTGGAGCCAGCAAAAGCGCTATGTATGTCTTGGAAATAGCACAAAATTATATACTCAAGGCTCTGCTCGGGGTCCCTATCAGAACACCCACAACGGAGGTGTTTGAACGAGTAGGTGTTCTGGGCGTCAGGAAACTTTCACGTTAGGGCACTTCTCGATCACTCAGATAAATATGGTGGGAGTAAATACAATACAATCTATGAAACAAGAAAAAAAAAGAGACAATAATTCGTGCCACCTAAAATCACTATATCGTTTGGTCAAAGGAGTCACATGTACCTTGCTCCTAAAATTTAAAACACTATACCTTTTGATTTCAAATAAAATACAGATCAACAAAAATTAAAATCATTTGTTTAAAAATGGTTTTTAGATTTGTGTCCCGAAAACTGCTTAAAGATGGTCACCCCACCAAAACACTAGTATATTTTAACTTGGAATTATTGTTGCATGGCCGCTATTAATAAATTATGTTTACATCCATGCATTGTTCTTTATTACATTATATTTATTTATCGTGTACTAGAACATAATATTAAAATATTGAAAATGATTGGCTCGACACGGGTTATGATCAGTAAGGTGTTCATATAGAAATGAAAAAATATAAAGTTTTACTTGAAACTAATAGATAAATTAAAATTAAGTTAAAATTCACTAAATTTAGTAGATTTGTTGTCAGATCAGGTAGCGTGTTGTTGTAACAAACTTAAATAACGATGAATTCCAAGCTTAATAATGTAGAATACCAAAAATGTCAAACAACAGTTATTTGACTAAATATTCACATTGCAGAGAAATAATTAAAATAACTTCGTTTCGGAGTTGCGGAATCAAAATATTTTATTTTTATTTTGAGAATCCCAAAAGAGTTTTCAACTTTCCTCAGAATTTTTGTCTTCTTATTTTCCGTAACTGTGTAAAAAACTTTTTTTATACATTTTTCCCGAGGGCAGTCAAAATAAAAAATAAATCCTGTTAATTAAATAAGAATAAAACCCTAAAAGGGAATTTTCGCGTACTCACAGGTAAAAAAAGGGATATTCAAAAATTAATAAGTCCGCCTCTTGGTGAAATAGTAATCGAGTATCTGTACCATATCAAAGGTACCGGTTCAATTTCCGGCAAGATAGGCGTGAAGCGATCGAATTAAAGGTTTTTTATTGCAATATTTCACAGTAACTGATCTGGGGCCCAAAGCGTAAGAATTATCATTTTACTTTGAGATATAAAACAAACTATCCCTCATACGATGTAATTAGACTGCAGCGCTTAATGCCTTATAATTGTAGATGAAGGAATAATGATGATTTTATATAATTATTACAAATACTTTTCAGTCATAATATCAGTATCAAATAGTTGGTGATCTTTGGTGACAGCTGACTAGTGTAAATATTTGTTTTCCATAATACATTTTCACAGTGAAATTTTTAATAACATAATATAGCCAGAGTTTATGACAGCTGATATTATATAACCAACGGATGTTTTTATGTTATAATCCTTTTTTTATATAAATGTAAATTATTTGACAGTAAATCGACAAAGTTCATTAGACATGTTTTTATTTTCTAATGATATTTGTTTACTCATATAAATTAGTCTGATTTTAGTAAAGAATATTTTTTCAATATTTTCCGTCTGTGTAGTAATAAATTGTAGTCTTGATAACTCATGATAAATCTTGACAAATTTGATAAAGAAAGTAAAATCCAACCTTGTTTCCTAATACCTATATATACTCAAAATGTTGCTGATAACTTTCTGGTATAAAAAAAAGAACAACAGAACTCCAATAATCTAAACTCCAACTATCCGAATCACTAATTATCTGAATCGCTGAATCCCATCAAAAAAACTGTTGGAAAGAGGGAATGGCTAGTTTAAAAGTATATTTTTGCCGCCAAAGGTCACAGCTTGTTGCAACTAACAGACCAGTCTGTTTTCAAAACCATGAAACGCCACATTACAGAGGGCAACTTTTAAGAACACTTTTGGTACAAGGCGAAGACGAAAAAAATCTGTTGGCTAGCCACGAAAAAATACATTTGAAAAATGGAGCTTGCACAGTGGCTGAAGTTTAGAACTCTGTTAAGAAAGTTACATTAAGATGTGCATGGAACAAGTTGAAAGGCAAAGAAGCTCAAGAATAGGAGAAAGAAGAGACAAAAGAATCACTCAAGAAATTCAGAAACATTATTTTGAAAATTTCTGGATGTTCAGAATTTAGTGTTTAAGATATAAGAGGGTGGATGGTGTGTAATTCGTCAGACTCTGGGCTTTAGATTGCTAAATGATGATGAATTTATTGAAAGTGTGAGAGAAAAAAGTTAGAAGAAGAAGATGACATTCATGTCGAAGTTATCAAAGCGGATACGGGACCATCAGCTAGAGAAGCATTTGCCAGCCTTGAAACTGCGGTGAAGTGGATGGAGCGTCAGACCGAGTGTGACCACATACAACCTCTCACTGTCAAGCGGATGCGTGACTTGGCTGCCCGAAAACTGATGATGGCAGTCAAACAGTTTACTTTGACCGAGATTCATTTACATTACGGTACGTACATACTGCACTGATGTACAGCATTTGTAACTAGGCTTAACGTGTAAAAGTTTTGCCTTTATATTTGGTAAATTCAAAGATTTTTTTATTGAAAAATAGTTTTTACAACCATTTTCAACAAACATACAGAAATTAATTACATATGCTCTCTTTTGTGAAAAAAACCCAATGATCCAACTTTTTTACTAAGTGAATGGGTTCCGGTCCCAATTGATTCGGATAATTGGAGTTCTACTAAATAATAATTGAAGTTTATTTTCAGGCATTTCCTAGTAAGTGAGGAAATAATTAAGTCAGATGAATCCCATCTACTTCAATAATTGTTTCGGTTGTTTTGCTTTACAGATAAAAGCTGAGATGTGAATATTCAAACATAGGTAGAATAGTGAATTTTACACCCAAAATGAATGTCTAGATATACTATTCTCTTTTTAAAAATGACTTTTGGCTCTGTTGCATTAGATTTTACATCAACAAAAGTTTCTGCTCTTTTTCTTTACGAAAGTGACCCACTCGTAGAGCTCAAGGACGGGAGATTGCATAGCTACAATTAGGAAATTTTTGGCTGCGGGAAATTGGATGTTAAACATGTTTTCTCTTGCACGGTAAAATAAAAACATTTAACTACACATCGAAGTTTCTTTAAAATGCATGAAAAAATAATTAAAATTATTTTAATAAAAACGAGCTACTAGTTATTCCAAATTAACCAACGATAGAATGTTGCGATATATGGGAAGCATATTCACCAATCAGAGAACTCACCAACATATTTGTTTTAATTCGTACTATTTTTGGAAGAACGTAGAAAGCTCTCAAGGACAAAAAATATTTTCAAGAAAGAAGTTAAGGACTGGATTTTCCTTAATGGGAAACCCCTAATGATTTTCCAAATGCTTGAGTTTACTGTTTACCATATTGATGTGCCATACAAATGTTTTTTCAAATATTTTTTATAATTATTTTTTGTTTCTTATCCTATATTTGTGGTGATATACTCATGTGTCTGTGTCATATAATTGGTCGTCCCATCTCAACACAGGACTTTTAGTCCCATGGAGTTGGGACTTATTGTCTCAAAAAATGTGTTTGAATGTAATTTAATAAATTTAAGATTCTCAGTGGTTTTTTCCTCAATGGTTTTATTGTCATTCTTAAAAACCCCATAGGCAATTTTAACTTCGTGCCTTTTTCATGGTCGGTACAAATCCGTGTTCAGTATCTTCAGAGTGTACATTGCTTATTAGCTTCTTGGTTGTATAAAATGAATTGCTTTTCGTAAATCTGTTTCTATCAAACACGATAAATTGAATAGACAAGTAAGTGAAAATAATAGTATTGTAGATAATTTAGATCTTATAAGTGCTGTCACTTTCAGCCATTTGCTGAAGGGTTTTGAGTATTATAGAAATAGAAGAAAACAAAGAATACGTTTTAAACGCCTCAATTAGCTTCACGGATAATATAACGATAACTGTTCGTAAACATTCAAGAAGAATCGAGAATACCGTCAAATTCTATTTGAATAACACACGTGTTTTGATGCAAACAACAACATTTATATTTAGAGGCCAATATTTTGTTAAATGTTCTCAGTAGGGAAAATAGAAGGCTTTTTTCAAATCAATTAACAGGTGTATTAAATTTACCCGCATGGATATGTATATGATTTGTAATTAATTAATAACGTATGAAAAATAATATGTTCAACATAATATTAAACTAAAAACAACAAAAAGATTGTAAAAATATGATTATTTTCCCAGAGAGAAAAGACATTGTCTTGTCCGTAAGTTAAGTCTAGGCATTTTCAGACCTTTAAAAAAATCAATGGCTGATTAGAATGATCATTTTTTACAAAGTTTTTTATTTATTTTTATGAAATAGGTTGCTCACAAATTAATTTCGTATTTTTCAAGTTTTTTGATTTTTGATTTTTTTATTTGTTCAAATAAACAGAATCAATCCGAATACTGTCCGTTATTTCCGATGGTATTTTGCCATTTTTCTGATCGAGTCATGATCCCACCCTCATAGAACGTCTGTGGTTTGTGGGCAAAAACTGGGACAAGTGATTTTTACAGTCAATTCTTGAATTCAATTTCTTTCCGTGTAGAGAGTTATGACTATATCAAAACCAAAAATATTCTAAAGGCGCAAAGTAAGGACTATACGGTGCATGAGTCAAAACATCCCAGCCAAGCTCCTCCAGTTTTTTTCGCGTGACCAAAGATGTGTGTGGTCTCGCGTTTCCTGCTGGAAGAAAACGCCACTGGTTTTCATCAATGCTGGTCGCTTTTTTTTTATTTGCTTTGCTTAGTCTCGTTAGTTGTTGACAGTAGTGACCCGAATCAATAGTTTTGCCAGGCTGGAGCATCTTATAGTAGATCACCTTCGTATTCGTCAAACCTGGCTTTGCGACTGTTTCTGGAGCTTCTGATTGCTTCTTCCATGACTGTTTCCGTTGTTAATGTCAGAGGCAGAGGATGAATCGTTACAGTGTAAAACCAGATTAAATAGATGTACTTCACATCCACCCAGCCAAGAATCGAGCCCGCCACCTCAAGCGTAGTTGGAGAACGCGTCAACCACAATACCAAGAGGCGAACATATCTCCACTTTATATACATTTTCGAAAGTTTACCTGCGAGTTGCCATATAGTCAAGAACATTAGTACGGGACACTAGTTTTATTACACATACATAGCTGTATTCTTCATCAGCCCAGACATGGACAATGGTTTAGACACATTTAATGTATTTTCATTTTTTTTTAATAGCTTACAAGCTATTTCTAAAGGAAATAATGTTATTTGTTTATTTATTTATTAACGCTCAAAAGACTTTTACATATTGAGAGGTTATAAACAATTTCCAAATATAAAAATACAATTTGAAAATATATATATATAAACGAGTATTCATTATACCTAAAAAAACACCAACAATTCAATTATCCGTATTTTTTAATTAAGAATAATTGGTTCTTGCATTGTATTTAAGTGTTGCTGGTTTATATTAAACTAGCCTACGCAACCCTAAAATATAAAATAGTTGAACACAATACAAAGCAATCAATACAGAACAGGCAAACATGGTAAGCGAATTACGAGGCAGGGTCGTACATTTAAATATATTACTAACCGTTTATTTTAGAATTTATTTTTAAACTTATTGATAACCATAATCTAATATTTTTATTTTTGCAGATGGTAGCTCATCCGCTGGCCAATGGGCACGTTTTGGATTGTCATATTATTCGTCAAATGATGAAAAAAAAAAAGATTTTCCATTTGTATCGATATTCCTTCGATTGCTTGGAACTGTAAAAAAACCTGCCATTTCCTAAAACGTGTTCGAAGAAAATTGGTGTACGTTCGTTTGATTTTGCGATAAACGCAAAAATCATAAAAAGTGTCAGACAAATGAAAGGGATGAGGACTTACGTTTTCCTCCCTTTGGCACTAATTAGAACACGGCACAATGCCCTTGAAATCTGATACATTATATATGTATCATTATTTTTGACTGCAGATGTATGTTTGTTTATGTACTTGTGGGAAATGTGGTGAGCGGTGATAGCGGGGTGGTCCCAGCGGAATGACAGCTCATTCGGATGAATATAAAAATATTTGTGTGAATGATCGTGGATCGCCATGCTGTCGCTTTCTGCTGTGCTACCTGCGGGTACGATACCCTACCGATACAAATACAATTTATCCTGATACAGGTTTACCTACATAGATAAATGCAACAAAAAACTAATATTGGGGAAAAAAAATCCAGGAAAGCACTTTGTTGATTTTACAAGCACTTCACGTTATTTTATTGATCCGGACACGTTACTTTAGATCGATTTTTTAGGCGGCCTCCGTGGTGTAGTGGTCAAGACGCTTGAAAACGCACGGAAGGTTCCGGGTTCGATTCCCGGTGAGAACACAAAAAATTAAAAATGTGATTTTTCTCAAGCCTGGGTGCTCTGTGATGTAATTCACCACTGTAATTAGGCCTCCTGGCCTGTTGTGGTGCAAAAAAAATGTAAATGTAAATGTAAAAGTGGTTTTTCGTGTGTTGTACATTACAATATGTTATAAGACGTTATAAAAACGTCATAAAACTGATTTTTCTTGACTTGCCGCTGAGGAAGGAAGTGACGTCAGAGACTGTGGAAATCAAAACAAGGGCCTCTGAATTTCAAGGTATAGGATGGTTTCACACTTAAATCAAAATACACACGAATCTTATGGTAATACTTTACGGTGGAGATTTGTTGACTTAATGATTGTCGAATCATCAAGACAATTTTTATTTTGTCCGCAGTCATTTTGAATACGAAACACTAATCGTAGTTACACCGGCAATGATACAATAAAAATAATGTTATGTCTGTAGGTACACTTGACCCGTATTCATGTATGTTTTTTTTCTTTGTAAACGAAAAAATAATTAAACCAAAAACCATGAAAATTTAGTCGTTTTTCATTTGTTTTTGTTTTATTTAGATAAAATAACAGTGATACAGACATAACAACAGTGATCCTACAGTTATTCCAAAATAATAAGTAATTTTTTAAAGAAATATTTTACTTACATTGTTTTGAAACATAATTTACCGAGGTATAAAAACATTTATTTGAATTCTCATATAAAATCGAATTTTTAAAATACTCGCTTAGTTTACAGGAAATCTGGTTTAGTTAAATTTGAGTTGATATCCTCCTTGCGATTTAAATTAACAAATCACAGAAAAAACAATCTGAAAAGAGAAAGAAAATAAAGTCTATCAAGGTTTTGAGTTTATCGTAATATTTGTAGATAAAAAATGGATTTCACTCCCTAGGGAGCTATTAAGATTAACCTATTAAAACTGATAGATGACATTTTCGAGATTGAAATAACGAAGTTTCTTTTTTATTAAAATATACATTTTTTATATTTTTTTTATACTCCCGCTCAATTTGGGACAGAAAAAAATTTACATCAAGGTATGATTATAATATGGTTACAAGTAATAATATGTACATAAAACTGAAATAATGTGAGCAAATTAAGTAAACAAGTATAATACAAAGAAAATAAATCAAAACATAATAATAAATATTTACATATAGTAAGAAATATTCAAGGTAGAAGAAAAACTTAAAATTAAATTTCATCTTCCACGTACCTCTTCAAATAGAAGTTTTTAAAAATTCATGAAGTCAGTTTTTTTTTATGTTCTATTGGACTCTAGTAGCCTGTTGTACTTATTACATGCAAGGTACAGCAGAGACCTTGGACCATACCTTGTCGTGCGTCATCCAGGTTTGTGAATATTTTGATTCTGTCACGCGTATAATACTGGTGGACATCACGCATGTTAGTGAGAGAGTTTTTATTTACGCCTTGAAGCACTTATTGCAATCTCATAATACAATGCTCATAATGGAAGAATGTCAGTAAGTTTGCAAATGTCTTTGACATGCGTTTCCATTGGTATACCGTATATGTTTCTTTTAGATCTATTTTGTATAATTTGTATTTCTGAGACACATTTTCGTGGCAAATTCCCATTTGCACGGCAAGTATACAAAATAAGAGTGTATCATTGAATACACTGCACGGTCTAGAGAGATCGGAAGAATTCCTCTAAACCTATGCATTACACTAGTGATTGAATAGATTTTGTCACAATTGTCACGTCAGTCTTTTCAAGATAATCATTTTTAAGAGTTATATTGAGATCAAAGTTCCGTTTTTTACCTAAATTGTAAAGTAAAAAATATTGATGTTGAAACTGAGCTTGCTGGTATGAAGCCAAAACGCAAGATGGTGAACATCTTGTCGCATTTCATTTTCAAGGTTTATTACATTACGGTTGTAATGTAATAAACCTTGAAAATAAATGATTGTGTCTTTTGCATGCAGTTTAAGTTTACCTTTAGTACCCCAATGTGTAATATCATTTATATAAATTAAGAACAGCGGTGGCCCAAGAACGGATCCATGTGGTACACCACATGTGATCTTCCTGAACTCACTTGATTGTCTTCCGATCTGAACTAAGCAACTTCAATCACTAAAATAATTTTAAAACAGCTCAAGAGACGTCCCAACGATGCCTTAATGTCCTAATTTTTCTAATAGTATTTTATGGTAGACCATATTGAACGCTTTCTTGAGATCTATATATTTATATTTATATTATATATTTACCAGTATATTTACCAGCAGTATATTCACCCTGGTCTATATGTTGTTGAAATGTTGCAACAAAAAAAATAACTGTACATTTCACATTCGATAATTTTTGAAACCCATATTTTTGTGATGAGAGAAGATTATTGAATAAAAGATATTTCATTAGGCTTTCTTTTATGTTATGCTCAAAAATCTAGAAAGAACCAAAATCGGTCGGTTATCATAGACGTTTTTATGATAGTCACTTTTATACATAGGTACAATTTTAGTTTGTTTTAATTTATCAGGAAAAATATCACTCGCCAGAGAATCATAAATAAGGGTAACAATATTCCCTGTTTGTTAACCTCTGCAGTAGTTGCTTTTGGTTTCAGTTTTGAGATAAAAAATAAGAATTATTTTTATTATTTGTTTTTGCCATATAACTGTAAGTCTCATTTTAACTTTATTTTGAATACGTGCGTGCGTGTACAACGTGGATATTCTAGAATACATGAACTGTGGTGCTTTAGGATGTCTGATGGATGATTAATGATAAATTGCATCAATCAAATAGGATTTAAAAAATTCTGCTAAGTTTTCTTCAATCGATACAAAAAACTAATTTAACTCCACACATATTGTTAAAAATCTTTTATCTCTATATTATTCACAATAAAACAATCGACGTTCTGTTTAGTGACCTTGGTGTCATTAGATATAATATGATTTATCATAATTCATGTTTTTCTTGAGTCATAAAGGTTTTGCTTAAATTCATTTGCATAATATTTGACTTTTATCAATCTTCTGTAGTTGGTTACTTCGTTCCTTAATTTGTTTTTAAGTAGAGTAAAAAACAGGGTTTGAGGGTCTTTTTTCCACTGTTTAAAACTAATGTTTCGTTCGTTGATTAAGGTGTTCAGTTTTGCATCAAACCATGGTGTATTTCCCATCTAACTTTTTCCTTTTCTCAATTTAGATTAATATGTACAAGAATTTACATATTTATTGAAACAATTGTACTTTCTATTTATTCCAGTGATACACTCTACATATGGGTGATTTTCTAAATATTGTTTTAATCTGTATTTGTCAATTATAATGGTTTCGCGTAAAGATTGTCTATTATTTAGGTAATCTTTTAAAATACTTTTGAAGTCAAGAAAAATTATATTGATACCACTAAGGGGGTAATGTTTGTTTGTAATTGTTCCGGTAATACATACTTCTGATATTAAATATTACATGATCTATGCAGGAACTGCTTGATTCTGTTACTTTTGTAAGCTGTGTTTTGTTATGTATCAAATAATTGTACGAGTCTGAAGTGACAAGACAATTCCTTGTTGCGTTTGTATTTTTCGAAATGTTTATAATTAAATCTCCAAATATAACTGCATCGTATTTGTTTTTACGTAGTTAGGTTTCAAAGTGCGCTAAAAAATTGTGCCTTTTAATATTATTACTTTTAGGTTTTTTATATATTGCGCATACAACGATTGGTTTAAAATGTTTATCGCCTACACTTACTCCTAGAAATAAGTTTTCACTGGTATATCTTTCAATAATTGATTCATTTGTAGTGTTGTCAATAGATATAGCGACATTTCCTCCCTTTTCATTTATGCGTGAAATGTAGACACTGATACCCAGAAATATTGAAAAATTTTCTAGTTTCTAGCTATGGTTCTGTAATAATAAGTCTGTGAATGACTTCCGTCCGGCTCCTAATAATTTCTTCTATATCGTCAATTTTGTTATGTATGCTTCGTGCTTTAAAAGACATCATTCTTGAGAGGTACATATTTATCAAAACAATCTCATTTTGATTCTTTATGAAAAACATCCAAAACAATTTAGGAGCTATAAACAACTTTTTATCTCCCTCTACCATCCATCGACTTCCATATAAGACAGTCAGAGCAAATAGCTCGATGGTTGTTGTTTTCAAATTTCAGTTTAAGCATAAAACCAGCTGGTCCAAGAAATGTAAGTTAAAACGAAAAATACGTTTCCCAGTTAGAATATATTTCAAATACCAGAGAGTATATGTTACGGAAAATGGCAGCTTTTAAGAAGAAATGGGAGTGCGGCTAGGAATGTCAGGCGCCATATTCATCCTTTTAAAGTCTGTGTTGAGATTGAATTCAGTGATGAATACTACACAGAGTGTAAGGCGGCCTCTTAAAACAGAAAATGACAGGTCATAAGCCATGTTAATGCTTAGACTTCCATATTCTCCATCTGTGTTGTGATATGATTACTAAGTGATTATATAAAGATATAAATTTAATTTTAACTTTTTAATTTAAGAAAAATAATGTACTTTTTCATATTACTTTTCCACCACGTGCTAAGATTTATTCAAATGATTTAGAGAACAAGTGGGTTTTAAGTTTCTTCCAAAACATCACTTCACTCTCACAGTTTCGGATTTCTGCTGGGAGAGCATTCCATGCCGTAGGGCCTGCGACCGCAAATGCATGTTTAATTTAGTTTGCGTAGAGGTATAATAACTTTTCCTTTCGACGTTTCGAATGGCGCTATATAAGTTATCCATAATAATAATAATTATTATTATTATTTTTAGAATGTTGACCTTTTAAAAACACTTATTTTATGAATTATTTGGTTTTAATAATATTAAAAACTGAAATACTAATAAAAATAAATGAAAGTGAAAAAACACGCCGAGGTTCTTATTTAAAACTTTACATCTAAAGAGTTATGAGTTTTGTTAGAGAGAAAACTAAGTAAAAGTTATGTTCAATGCGTTTATTGTATTATTTTTCAATGACAAAAGTTTCAAAGTCTCACGTGTCATTATTTTTTGAATATGGAGATATGGGATTCGAATTTTTTTTCAATTTCATTTTCAAAAACGAAAACTAATCGCTTTGAGGCAAAAGTTAGCCAGACAAATTTTGTATCGTATTTCAAGTCGATTGAAATTGATATTGAAATCATAAAGTCAGACGAGTTTAACTGCGCTATTCTATCAGTACGATTATAAACCAAGTTTTTTCACAGGTACGTTCAAGAATCTATTACAAGTTACATGTCGTTCAAAGCTTTGAAGTAAAGTAATTTTTTTATTTAAGAAAAGTTACAAAGGAATCGAAATAGTGTTTTGTATCACATGATACAACACAAATATTCTGACCAGTATTTAGTTGGTACTCTACCTAAGTTGTTGCAAAATTTACCCAAATAATTTCATTTATAATTATAATGATCGTAATCATCCCTTTTTTCGCACCCAGTAGTGCATTGAACTGTTTTTGTAAATCAAACGAATTATAGTTCAATAATCTGTTTCATAACGGTAAGGTGATCAATTTTACGCTTAAGTAACCAGTTCAGAAACACTTTAATTATTTTTTTCTTAACATTTTTGTCGACATTTCCTTTTAAGATCTGCTTAAGAATCTTATTGAAAATATTAGGAATTGTATAATAAAGTGTTCTTTGGTCATACTTGTTTACAATCCTCGGTGCTGACAAGCCTTCAAGTTGTGCTTGCCTTGTATTATGTGTATTTTTATTATTTTTCTGGTAGTTACTATCAAATCGATATCTAGTAACTAATTTGAGCCAGAGAATAGCATTTACGGACGGGCACCTTTCCTTTTGTAAAAAGTTCGGGTACCTCTTCCTTATCAATTCTAGCTGATCTGTTAATTAATTTAAGAGCCGAGTTTTGTAACGATTGAGTTTGTTTAATGTTGGTTTTACAAGAAAGGCCCCAACTGATAATACCGTACCTAATAATTAATTCCGCTAATGATTGATAAATAAGTATTTATGTTTAAAATAAATAAAGCAACTTTGTTTTTAACCACTAATTTTTATTTTTCACTGACCGGTTTCAAAGCAAACAAGCTTCTTTGTCAAGGTTTACGTAACTCATGAATCGATTCCTTTTTATTATATTTCTATCATGTTCACTAAATACTACACGTGGACCCAATAAATCAAGTGTTTTTTTTCTTCCCTTTTTTTTCTCTTACACGGGTGGTAATTTGATATCATTATTTTCGAAGTAAGACAGGAGAGGACTAAAAGAAATACTGTTTATTTGGTTATTAATTATTGTTTTCTTATTATGAATCGCTTTATTAATTTCTAAGATTTCTAAGTTGTGTAATTTTAATATTTTATTTTCAACATGAAGTACTTTTAATCCATTGTCTTTATTGAAGTTATGATTATTTTCTAACAGATGATTTGCGAATTCAGAAAAATGATTATTATTTAAGCATCTTAAGTGTTCTTTTACTCTAATATTAAAGTTTCTTTTAGTTTTTCCAATGTAGATTGAATCCCAATCATTACAATTTAATTGGTATATTCCAGATTTATTATAATTATGGACTTTGCCTTTGTGATTTTTTAACAATGTTCCTATATTATTGGTTGTGTAGAAAGCCAGTTTAATGTTTGATGGTAGGGAATTTGATAATTGTTTTGAAAAAATGTCGTTTATAAAAAGAATCCGCCTCCATTGTTTACGTGGGTTTGCTTTATTTACTGTGGGAGTCGAATATAAATATTTGTTTATAATTTTGCGTTTTTGTTTTTGATTTAATATTTTATCAATTAAGTTCTCATTATATCCATTATTATTAGCAATCTGTTGTATTGTATTAAATTTTTTTTTAAAATTAATATCATCTAGTGAAACGTTAATTAACCTATGTATCATTGAATGGAATTCGGAATGTTTATGGGCAATTGGATGATTTGAAGAATTATGAATAATTGTGTCAGTATATGTTGGTTTATTGATTAAGTGAACGTGATAGAAATAAAATAAAAAGGAATCAATTCATTAGTTATGTCAACCTTGACAAAGAAGCTTGTTTGCTTTGAAACCCGTCGGTGAAAAATAAAAATTAGTGGTGAAAAACAAAGTTGTTTTATTTATTGTATTATAATGAATAACCACAAAGTTTGTGCTTCAAATATAAACTTTATATAAAATATTTATGTTTTTATTGGTACAAAATATTTTTTTCTAAACATGCGGCCTAAAACTGTATTTAATCTTTTACATAATTTGGTAATATTTTTATCCCTATTAAAAAAAATATCAACAATAATGCCCAAATACACATATTCATTAACTAAACAATTTTTTTATGAATATCAAATGGTTAAAACCTTTTTTAACCATTTGATTTTAATTTCTTAATTTTTATGGTTTAAAATGTTTCGGGCATTTAACTGGTGAACTCAATAATCCATAAAAAACGTCACAAAAATATGTACTGATGCATAATAAAACAGTAAATGGGTAAAGTTTAAATCAGAACATTGACGAAATGGAAATTTTTACGGTGTATTAAGTGCCAAAACCAGTCTAAGATAGTTAAAAACACATTATTGAATATAATTTCATATTCTCTTCTCAATTATTTTTTTTTGCTTTTTAAGAAGTTAGCTCCGCGTTTTTTTCCCACATTTTCAAATTTGCTTTCAAAATAAACAAAGGTATTAAAAAATTCTCAAAACATTAAAATATCGGCATCAGTATGGAAATACTAATGATAAATATTTTTGCAATGCAAAACATTTTTCGCTTCGATGAGCGCATCTAACGATCCTGGGTAAATATTTTGCAAGAACATTTTAGACAAAAAAACAATTAAAAAACAAAAATGTTAAATTCATTTTCTTAAGACGATACATTTTATAATGTATTTCAGAAAATGGGCAGACTTCTATATTCCCTTCTCAAAGAAGAAATTTATGTTAATGTTTTGAAAAATAAATATTTGTTTAAAACCCTTACGTTTTAAAATAAGTATTCATGTAAGAAAATGAAAAGAACTGATAAAAGGGTACTCGCAAAGGTTTGCTTTTGGCCTAATAAAGCTCTGCCGAAATCAAGTGAGATGATTTGATATATTATATATCAGTAAGAAAGGATGAAAGGCGAGTTTTTGGCGCCTCAAAACCAAAACTAACCAGCCTATGGAAGGTAACCCCGACAGAAAATTCACCAGAAAAGGCAACGGAAAACCACTCTGGTCATCTTTTCCCATGAATCACTACGGCGAGTACATCAATAAGCAGTCGTCCTGGCTGCTAAATATAAAATTTGCGCAGGACAGATACATATGCTTTCGCTGTAGTGATCACCAACGTCGGGAGGACCTGGCAAGGCACTAGAAGAAGAAGATATCAGTAAGAGCAGAGGAAAGGGAAAACAGAGAGAACGCGCTTCAAATGCGACCCCTTACACGAATGTGTGAGAAATCAATATATGGCATGGTTACGAATGATTAAATCAGACAAAAGTGTAAATCTGAGTCAGATATAATTGATAAAATTAAGAAAGGTCTCTAAGATGGTTTGGTCATGTAGAACGAATGGATGACAAAATAATGGTAAAACAGGTATATATGGCGAAAATGAACGGTAACATGGGACGTAGACGACCAAGAAAGACGTGGCATTATCAGATTAATTCAAATCTTAAGTCTGGTCATGTCAAAAGCAGAGAGAACCGAAGGGCGTGTATCTCAATATGTATGAATGTGGAAAAAGATAGAAATGTATGCCAGGATAGACGTGTATGGCGGTCCATTCTCTCTGCCTACCCCTACGGAAAATGGTGTGATGGAGTAGAAGTAATGGTAATATCAGTAAAACATCAAAGGGCAGAACCCTCAAGAGAAAGTACCAATATCATTTGAGCCTCCAACATAGTTGAAAGTGAGCTTGAGAAAGAAAAGATTAGTAGAAATGTAGAAAAAAATGCACGTTAAGTGGAAATATAACTCCAATAAGAGCAACGGCAAAGCTTAAACGTATTATTGCGAAAGTAAATTATTCTATCAATTCCCATAACGAACACTCCTACACTACCAGAAGTCAAACTAGAGGATGGATCGTGGGGTCTATCAGAAATTCTGAATTCGGGCAAAGAAATTTCAGGTTTCTGGGGTCAAAATATTCGATATGTTACCCAAAGATTGCAAAACCATGACCCGGATTCAATTCAAAAAAAATTGCAAAAAATTGGTTATTGGGTTTAGGTCGAGAAAAATTGGAAAATTTACTCAAAATACATTCCTTAATAATAAATTAATATTGTATAACTGTATAGTAAATTGACAAGTAGATAGTTATGTTATTAATTAGTTTTTGCATAAACATGTCTGCCTTAAAACAGGTTGTACCTAGTTAGGCAGACTAGACATGATCCAGATAAATCTATTACCTAAGTAGTTATGGAGTAGATACAGTTGTTGTTATTTTTGTTAATAAATTTTGATTATTATTATTATTAATAATAAATTTAGACCTACATATTTGCGCTTAGTGCTAATTCGATTATTGTAGTATGGAGAAAAAAATAGCCAGAAAAAAAGGCGCAAGTCGTAAATAAATATAAATACGCAATTATTCAAATAAATAAATATGACATCTCGTGGGAAACATTTTATTTAATTATATTCAAACATTGAAGTTGAAAGTTTTAAGTTATATTTTTTGTTATTATTAAAAAACCACCGAGACAGTAGCTGTCAATAAATAAAACAACCAAATTGTAAAATTACACCACACCGACTTATGTTCTTTTTCCGTATCAGTATAGAATTTGCAGAAGCATTAGGCATGACTCGAACGTTTGCATTTCATGAAAAAAGTTTAAAATGAAGGAAAATGAGTCCCGCACAAGTTGATTGAGAGGCATACGGAAAATCAAAGAGCCGTCTCTTAAATTTTGATTTTGCTGCATGAAAAAATGAATTGTCTGCATAGAGCTATTACTGGCAATGAAAAGAAAATATATTTTGAAAATCCTAAACGCAAAAAATTGTGGCTTTTATCTGAGGAATTATCAACACCGACGGCATGGCCAAATCACTTCAGAAAGAAAACAAATGGTCTGCGTTAGGTGGGACCAGAAGAAAATCGTGTACTGTGAGCTGGTGAAAATAGGTGAAACTATCAACGATCATCGCGACCAACAACAACTAATCAATTTTTATCATTAATTGATCGAAAAACGGCCAAAATGGGACACGAGACACGAGACACGAACGAGTGATGTTGCAGCACAACAATGCTTCATACCATCATACTTATATCGTCCAGGACACCGTCAGAACACTAAAATGAGGTCTTCTACAGCATTTACCGCATCTGTCAGATCTAGCACCTTCTGACTAACACTTGTTTCGGTCGATGGCCAATGGCTTTGCTGGGCTTAACTTGGCTAATTTTGAAGAAGGACAAAATTGGTAAGATGAATGGTTTTGGTCTAAAGACACATCACTTTATGGTCACGGTATTCATGTATTGCCAGAGAGATGGCACAAATGTATAGTTAGTGAGAGGCGATACTTTGAATAAACAAATTTTGTATTTCACTTTAAATTTGATGTTTTTATTGATAAAAAATACCCGTAAACTTTTGGAAATGTTGCGCACCTTGTTTGTTCCACGTTCCAAATATTTGCGGAGAACATACGCTGAATTATGGTAACAACGTAAGGCCCTTTCAATTGCCTTGACGTATTTTTTTTTGTAAATCCAAATTAAAAAAAAAACAATTCTCACATCTCCAAAATGCTTTCTGCCTCTTTTGTAATACATAAATGTAGATATTTTTGTTTTACCTTCTCATTTAATATAGAAGACGAGCACAAAAAGAAGATAACAGATTTTAAAGTAATGGAGATTACACTGGTCAACATATTTTTTATTGTTTTGATGTAAATAGCTCATTCTTATAGGACATTTTGCGCTGATTTCAGAAACGTCGATCGAAAAAATTGTTTCTAGCACGTCAAGTTAATGTCTGATTTTACCTTTATAATTATATGTATATATTTTTAAATGTGTACAAATGAATTCAATAATTATTATACTTATTACATGAAATCCGTACATTTCGCAATTAAGCGTTATCGACAAAATCAAGAAAGAAGCTCTGCCTTGGTTTGGACATGTAAAGCAAATAGACAACAAAATGATGGCTTAAAATATTAAGGATGCAAACGTTGATAGATGCAGAAATAAAGGAACGCCAAGAAAGACATGGCATGACCAAATCCAATAAAAATTTGAAGATGGACATGTCAAAAGTAGGAATAAATGTAGCGCGTGCATAAGAAGATGCACGAATGTAGAGGAAGCGAGGTCTACATGTGAAGATATGGCGTTCTATCCTCTCTGCCTACACTTACGGTGAAATGGCGTGATGGTTCGTTTGTTTTATTTCACTGTAAAAAAAGAGCGCGGGTTGCTCAAACACCTGACTAATAATATAATAAGTCGTTAAATACCCAACTGTTTTTATTTTCATACAAATTATATTATGAATAACCACAAAGTTAGTCTGTCCAATGTAAATATTATTAAGTGATATGATTTATTTTAAATTATGAGTTATTCTTTCACCCCAGCAAATGTTTTAATAGTTTAAGACATTATTGAACAAATCACTTCTGTAACTTCTCCACAAACAGTTTCGTCAATTTTATAATCCGATTCGTAATAGGTACTCTTAAGTAAATAAAAACTTTTCGAAATGTAAGTTTTATTATTGCAGTGAACGAAAATAGTTATTTTAATGACAAGCAGTTGGTATTGTGATTATAGTTTAAAAAAATACTTGTTAAATAATTATTTTAATCTTCCCACATTCATATATTACAACAAGCAAGCAACAGTCAGAGCAATCTAAATGCGATCAAGAAAAATTGCATGCTTGTTTATTTGGGTATTCGGGTCTCATTTAATCAGCCCTGTGAGCCTTAATGTTTTTTTTCCCAAAGGCCTCAACTAATTAGAATCTCAGATACGCTGTATAAGTTATCTATAACACAAAAAAAAACACTTTGTAAAGCACCCTTGAGTGATTACATTACGAAAATGACGCTATATTCGTTATCAATTATAATAATGGTAAAATAAGACATGTTGGGCCTTATTTATAAACGAAGTATAAAATTATACCTCAGCATAGTGGTATAATAGGGAAGGTAGAGTAAAAATTCTTAAACCTCGCATAAAGTTATACATGGTAAAAAGCTGTGATAGGGACCATTGTTACTTATTCCACGCTAATACCTCCAACGTGGTAAAACGCTAGAATAAAATCGCGATCCATCATATGTCAAAGTTTTCTTTTGTAAAATGGATTGTATGAATCTCGAGTTTAAACAATAAAATTAATTAAACATGCATTTTTTCTAGAGTTTTTAAAGTAAAATATTGTTTATAAGTGTAAAAATTAACATTAAATATTCATTTCTTTCAGATAAATTATATTTAGCGGATATTTTCACAATTATCCTGGTTTTGTTTTGCCATATTAACACAAAAGGTTTATTGTAAAACATATTTAAATTTACATTCATCCAATTGTCTAAACATTTTTATCAATGGCATATTTACCAATTCCAATTTATTGTCTTTTACTACCAATGTCGACGCTAATGTTCAATAATTTGTGAGTGGTGTAATATCTAAGAATTGGCTTTCTTAATTTACATTAAATCTTATCTTATAACAGTCTCATGACACTCAGAAAATATGTTTTTATTTTCAGCTTGTTCTTTTATAACAAACTCCGAGTATAAAACACCACGGTAATCAAATAAAACATCAATAAATAAATTTCATTATCGATTTTGAAAGACTTAGATTTTGTTAGATGCTTGACATTTGTATAGTTTGGTTTCTTTTGTTACTAATACAAAAAACGTATTAATATTTGTAACTGCACATACGCACGCAGCTTGTTCACAGATTTATGCCAAAATTATGGATGGTTAGAAATTTTTATTTTTTTATTTATTAAATAACAAATTGAAATACAGTATTACTACTAAATACAATTTTTAACAATAATCAAATACATATATTTACATTAACGTTTCCCATTACGTAAAAGAAATAAACAATTCTTGTGTACATAATGGGGAGTGACGTCCTACAATAGATTATTTTATTTTAATCAATAGTATTTTTAAAATAACATGTAGAAATTACAAAAAAGATTAACTATATTTTCAATCAGTGTTACATAAAGAAGAATATAGATGTATGTTTTTACTTCTTTCTTAAATATATTGTATTCCTGACTGTACTTTTTATTATCTTTGTTCATTTTATTAAAGAAAAATATTCCTCTGTAAGTATAATGATGTTATGCAGTAGTTGTTTTTAATTTAGGAATTAAGATATTACCACCTGTTCTAGGTCGCGTACTTACGTTTTGAGACCTAGAAATGCTACTATTTATTTTATCTTTATGTATTTGAAGCAAACAATTATTTTTAAATAGCAATTTTATATCTTAAACCTTAATTTTGTTAAATAATTGAACAGTGGGAAAAGTAGACGGTTTTTTCAAAATAACTTTTATAATTAATTTTTGTATTTTTTGTGATGGTACTGGTAAAATATTGGTTTTAAAAACACCACCCCATCCGATTATTCCGTACTGTAATATGGATTGGGCGAATGCAAAGTAAATTGATTTTAATTTTTCGATGGTAAATATATTCCTTAATCTAATAAATACATATATAAGTTATCTTATTCTATTTACAATATTATTTATTTGCTCCTTCCATTTTATATTTTTATCAATTATAATGCCTAAATATTTAATGCTATTTTTTTCAGTAATTTGAAGGCAATTATCATTATGAAACTGATATCCTTTATTGCATTTTGTTGTGTGTATACAAATTTTTATAGGAGGTATAATTTGTTCTTTCAATGTAAAAGTGATTTAATATGTTTTTTCAGTATTCAGAAACAAAATATTGCCATCAAACCATGCTTTAAATTTATTAATATCTATATTTGATTTGAAATTTACTTTGTCCCATGAGGATTCCCTTATAATGAGTATGGTATCATCAGCATATGAAATAATATCACCATTCATATTTTGTATATTAAAAATATTATTAACATATATAATAAATAAAATGGTCCAATTACTGTTTCTTGAGGTATCCCAAAATCTGAACAAATTATTTTATTACTAAAAGTGTCATTAAGTTTCACTATCTGTTGACGTTCTCTTAAGTAACTTTGAAACCAAGATAAAACATTTCCGCAAATACCAATTTGAATTAATTGACTAATTAGTTTATCATGAGATACACTGTCAAAAGCTTTTCTTAAGTCAATAAAAATACCTCAACACTTTTAACCATCGTTTAGACTTTTATATATGATCGAAGTTAATAAATAATGGAATAAACTTAATTTGTATAGTTATTTTAGGTTGTTAATATTTTAATGAGTAACGTTTTTTTATACTGGGTGTAAATAAGTTATACCGGGTATTATTGTTCCTTATTATAAGCTTGGTATAAGGAAATCGTAGATAGTTAATTTTATAGTATTACAAAAATGTCGCTATATAAAATATCCAAAAAAACGTATAAAGGCATATTATCATTTTCATTATTGAGGATATTTCCCTTTTTCGAAATGCATAACGTTCAATCGGGTTGTAGTCTAGCATCTATTGTAGCGGACTAACAGATCAAAAGTCCGAGGGGTCCCACGGAATAGAAATATTTGTGTAAATAAAAATAAAAAAACTGATTGAAAATGTATAAAGTAAATTGAGAAATTGTTGTCCAATGTAGAAGGACGTAACCTGGTTTCTTGTTTTACTAGTAATGACTTAGGACTTAGGATATAGAGATTTTGGTATTATTTATGTTTTCTCTGGATATTTATTGTTTACTTTTGAGACTGAAAGAGCACACATAATGATAAAACAATAATGACTTTTTAATATTATTATAAAATACATAATTTACTGCTTATAACGGGGAAGCTATCCCTAGTAAGGCAGTTTAGATGAACCAACATTAAACATAAAATATATATATGTTTACTCTTACTACTAAATTAATTTGTTGTATAAATAATTTCTTGTAAATTGCTGTTATAAATATGTAAAAAGTAAATAAATAAAAAAAAGAAAAAAATGTTATATTTAAGAGAATTCACAAGTGAAAATAACATATACAAACAAGAAAAAGGAACTACTAACCTCTTAAAATATTTATGTGGCCAAATATTGAAAGGGCAGAATTGACAGACGGATAGATTATAACCTTAAAGTTGTCAAACATTACTTTTCGTGTTAAGCATAATTCATTAAACCAAAAAACATTATTTAGTGTTTTTGAATTGAAAGTTTTGAACGGTGAATAGTTTCAAGTTGGAGAAAAATAGTATAAATTACAAAAAATTTGTGATTTTTTCAATATGTTTTGACATTTTAATGCATTTCGTTGGAGTGCTTGCACAGTGTTTAGACGGCGCAATACCGAATGAGCTTTAAACGACAAAATTTTATCAGACGAAAATGAGTCTGATTTAGGTAAACAAAAGAGGTCGAGTTCCTTTCCGCCAATTTAGTTGAATGTTCAATATACCACGGCACCATGAAATAACATAGGTTGGATTCGTTTATATATATATATATTTTTAAATTATTTTATAAATCGACAGGCCGGTTAACACACGAAACAGTTCACCATGAGGCCAACTAATCTCAACTCGATTTGTTTTAGCAAAATTTTCATCCGAGAGTAAAAACTAAATAAACAAAACCAAAAAAGAAAATAACAAATAAGTATCGACTCACCCTAATTTTACCGGACCGAGTGGATTGGCACGATACGTGTAAAACAGGCCCATACATGATGGACACATTCAATCATTTTTATAATAGTAATATATTAAATGTTTGTTTTATTTTAAGCCCAAATAAAAAATAAAAATAACAACTTAGTAAGCTAAAAAAAAATTGTAAGATGTAAATGTTTGCTGGTTTAATAATTATTGTAAAGAAAAAATCTGTGGGCAGGAATTCGTAAAACCGTTATCGAATATGTTTCTTATGTATCTGTAAGATGTTGTAAGTAAAATGATTAGATATAGTTCTTTAAAATGGGATGAAAAATTTTCAATTTAATCTATAATTATTTTTTTATTTTTTTTATTAAATTGAAAACATATTATACATAATTATATATAATATTCCCAAGGAGTTTAAAAAAAAACTCATTTAGGGACATACAGATAACAAATTTATTTAAAGACGTTTTTATATTTTAAACTATAATATTATTTACAAAAGCAGAAAAACTAAAATTATGATTTACCACAAATTAAAAAGGGTATGGAAAATACATAAAAATAACAAAATAAACATAATACTAGGCATGGAAATAAATTCAAAATGATGTATACATTATGCAATCTGGGAAAGAAAATTAAAAAAATAAAAAGTTCAAAAATTACATGTATGTATGTATACAAACTGAAATAGTAAAAATTTTTTTTTTTTTTTTTAATTAACAAAATATGCGCACACTCAATACAGGTTCAATTTTTTTTTATCAAAAACGTATTAAAATTACGTATACAAGCGAAAAAAGTATATGTTGTGAATGGACCATAGAAAAATAGATTGCTCGAAGCAGCGAAACTGGAAGCATTCTCTGAAATCTGTACAGTATTCAAAGATTTAACCATTATAAATCGAAGTAGCATAACAATTTTTTTTTGTATTTGTGCATTGATTTAAAATACATTGACTGTCTCTTCTCTCGAGGTAAAAGAACATAATTAAAGAACCACGTAATTTCATTATCAATAGAAGAAAGTTAACGTTTATCTTAGTTTCAATTAAAAATAATATTTTTTTCTTCTTTTTTGGATGATACCGTGTGTGTTGGATTTGTTCCAATGTTTTGGCTACCATTGCAAGAGCGTAAACTGAGTGTTTTGTTGAAAAAAAAGTATGTGTTTAAGTACTAGTAATTAATCTTAGGCCTATAGTAAGCACCATAGGATCTTCAACCTACAAACTAGTGCAGTATTTCTCGAAACATTTGCAATCGCATACTGGAAAGACTAGCTCATTTGTAAAAGGTTAGGCTCATTTTGTAAGCCTTCTTAACAACATATCGGTCACAGAGAGGGATATTTTAGTAAGCTATGACATAGTCTCACTGTTTACAAATGAACCAATGGGAGACTTTATTACTCTTCTAAGTGAAATTTTTAATAAAGATACGTGCGATATGTTTGAACATTGCCTTAAAAGCGGCTATTTTACATTTCAAGTTAAAATTTATGAGCAAATATAAGAAATAGCCATAGGTTCTCTTCTTTTGCCAGTGATAGTGAATTTCTTTATGGAAAGATTTGAAGGTACAGCATTGAATTCGGCAATTTGAGTACTCAAAGTGTGGCTGAGGTATGTAAACGATACCTTTGCAGTCTGGCCACATGGAATGAATTAACTTAATATTTTCCTAGAACATATAAATTCATTACACCCCCTTATAAAGTTTACAATGGAACTACAAACGAATGACTCTCTTCCAGTCTAAGATGTTGAAGTAAAAAAAAATCAAACGGCAGTCTTAGGCATACGGTGTATAGAAAACCAACCAACACAGGACAGGATAGCCAAAGTGCTGAAAAAACATAATTTTGGAACAACGTTTAGGACCGTGGGAAAAATAAAGAACCATTCATTGAACCCAAAATATAAGAATCCCCTGGAAACGAAGGCTGTTAATAAACTAAATTGCCAAGGATGTGATAAGGTGTACATAAGACAAATAGGGCGCACAGCAAGAAAAGGATTGACGAGCACAAAAGAGCGTGTAAACTTGGGCATCCTGACAAATCTGCAATAGCGAAACACTTTATAGACACCGGACATTTTTTTACCTTTGAACCGAAAATTTTGCATAAACTCAGTAATTACAGTGCACGAATAATAAAAGAGGCAATTGAAATACACTGACACCCAAATAACATAAACAAAGATGACGGGCTAAAATTAAACTCAACATGGTTCCCATAACTACGTACTACAAAAATGAATAGAAATGTGCCTACTGCCGACTGCGGCATGGTACAAATTACAAGTACTTAAACACATACTTTATTTTTCTACCAAATACTCAGTTTACCCTGCAATGGTAACCGAAACGTCGGAACAAATCCAACTCATACGGTATCACCCAAAAAAGAAACAAATTGATAACAGTGACGTGAAAACCTTCATGCCTATTTAAAATAATAAATTGTTAAATATTACGGACCGCTAAAAAATATTTTAAATGAATTGTTAACAATACCTCAAATTTAAATCGAATTTCGGGACCCAGCATAAGATCAAAGACGATCATTAATACAGTTTTATGAAGTGGATATATTTAAAGCCATCTTTAATGCTTTTCGACAATTTAAACATAGGTAACCTTTAAACTAAGGGTGTATAATCTTCACTTTGTTTTACAGGGTGTCGATTTCTAGATGATTTAAGATACTCTAGACTTCCTTAAGTTTTCGCCTTCTTGAATTTACCACAATTTATCGTTAAGTTTACAACAAACCCTTAGAACGGTATTCAAAATCGCCAAGAATTTACTGAACTCCTATATATAACACCTCTTACCATCTAGGGAACAAATTCCCAACCTTTATAGCTACAAACAACAAACTGCTTATAAACTAAACTATTTTTTTACCCATGAAGTTCTTGACCAATGATGTTCACGTTTATTTATAAATATTTTCCTTAACATTTTGACCTTCGCCATATTTAAAAGTTTAAAAAAAAAAATTACGAACATATATTTCTCAGCCTTATTATAGCTTATTATTTTAAAACAATTGCATGGGTTGTAATACCAAAATAAATTTTCTGATAATAATTCTTGTCGTTCATTTTCTCATGTGTATTTTTAATGTTAAATATTTAAGGTTTATTAAAAGTTTAACTATTTTAAGATGATTTTTAATTGAAATTGAACTGTTAATAAAAGCCAATTTTTTAAGAGCATTTTTTTTAAACATTCATACATAATCAATATAAAAAATTAATAAGCTGTGTAAAAGTCAGATTTTATTAATGATTGATAAATTAAAGAATGTAGAATAAACACTTTTCCATGTAATTGTATGTTAAATTTAGTGATTGTAATCTTAAACAAACAAATTGTCATCATCGCTTCCCTATGCGCAAACAGTGGTGCATTGACAACTGCATCGGAATTATAATTGCATCTTATCTTGATAATTTAATACAAAAAGGCAAGATAATGTGTATTTCGCTTTATTTTCAGTAAAAAAATAATGAAAATTATAGTGAAAATCACTTAAATTGATAAAATTTTATGTAAACCGTGTAACCTAAACTCCCTTTTCAGGATTTCGAGTTAAGAGTAGCCATCGAGACAACAGCAGTAATTTTGATTTTATTTCACGTAGGAAATTGCATTTTTTAATTCGCCAGAATATGGGTAAAATAAATACATAAAGTAAAAATGCATTTAAGAACTTGATAACATTTTAAAAACAATGATAATTTATTAAAATACGTATAAATCCGTTTTTACATATACTCGTATGTATGTACTAAATATGTTTCTTTACATTTATGTTTGTTTGACTTAATGTTGAAAAGAAAAAATTATTGCACTTTTATTTAAACATGACATTACTACTTAATATGGTAATCTTATTCTAGTTAAGTTCTGCATCTCCAAAAGCTCATATGCTTGTAGAGGGATTTACACAGAAGATAATTTTTTATACTTTATTAAGGTTAAAGAACAATCTATTTTTTTTATGTCTGACTTGGTTACTCATGTATACATTATTATAATATGTTTTTTTTTCAGTTGTTTCCGATTATCTATTTTTTTATATCCATTGAAATGCTTAATTCCCAAATATGTTTTAATTTGTTGGAATAATTTGGAGTTAAACTTGGGTATTTTGAAACCATTTCAGAATTTAAACGATGTACTTGTTTTTAATAAAGTCTTTTGCTCTTGAAGAAAATAAATTTGTTTTCAAAAAACTTGAAATTCTGAAAACATTGTTAATGTTGAAAAGTTTTTTATTATTTTTAGAATGATTGTAATAATTTTATTGTTCTCTGTACTATTTTTACAGGGTTCATTACGCTGTTGCATGCTCCTCGCTTCCAACAATGCCATACGGGAGAATATGTGTATTGTAAATTTGATACAAAAGCCAAGTTGAGTCAGGGAGTATTGAATATAATATAACCACATAGCCGCCTACTGAAAACATCTCTATTCCCCTTAGGGGTTAATTCCCAAGTTGAAAATACACAATTTAGGGTGTTGGCACTTAATTTCAGAGTAAATTAGTTAAGTAGTAAGATTATTATTATAATTATTATTATTCCTAGACGGTTAAGCGCTTGGTGCACTACTACTATTGTTTTCTGATATTATTTCCGTCAATTTTTATTTCTTTTCTTAAAGTGGTTACACCAATCCGAAATCAAGCAAATTAAAATTAAAGTTTACTGAAAAAATATCTTCTTAATATTGTTTAAATTTGGAATTTATTGTTGCCAGACTCTTATTTCTTTTTCTACCGATATGTTTATTTGTTTCATGCATATAAAAATGCACTTTTAACACTTAATATGCATTTAATATGCATATGTACACAAGTTTTTTTTACCTACCCAAATAGGTTTCATATTTTATGAAAAAGTTGAAAATATATATACGTATTTAGTCCACAAGCCTATCATTAGATTTCTATTTTTTCATGAATTTTGTTTAAAAAAAAATTTAAAAAATTAACTCGTTGAGTCAATCATCATCATTTTGCTATCCAGACTCAGTGGTGCATAGGACACTGCATTGATAAACCAAATGCAGAGTATTTTGATCATCTGTTTTATGAAGGTAAGATGATCAGTTCTATGTTACATGTGCCAGTCATAATATGCCTACAATAAAATATTGCAGTTTCACAGTCTTAAAATTCAAAATTGAGCATCTACTCTGCTAGGAATTGACACCATGACCTCAAAAATGGTAGACGAACGTGCCAACCTCTTCACGACAAAACGGACTTACGTCCACTAGATTTCGTTTTTCGGGATTTTTATCTGAGAGCAGCCATTAATCGAAAACACTCGCGTAGGTTCTGTTTTTTTTAAAGCAAACTGAACTGTATTCTTCATCTGCCTGGACACAGGGAAAAATGCATAAGTGTGTGAGACGCCAAGCAAATATTAAAAAAAAACTAAAAAGCGTATAGAAATCCACTGAGAACCATATATATGGTTAGTGGAATTAATATCCCTAATAAAAAAAACATGATTTTCTAAAATTTGTTTTACAAATTAACGCTTTTTTTGTTCTATTGGACTGAAGTAGAAAAAAAAACTTTATTTTTCTTCTTCATTTAAGCCCATGAGTAAGAAATACTAACTTAGCGTAATTACATTTTGCCTACTTAAAAAAATGATTTTCTTGGCGGTAATAATTATGTTTTCGGGTTTTATTCGATCCTTTTACTATTAACTTAGTTTAAACAAATTAATTGAATCACGCATTTGTTGATCGAATACACTCATTGTTTAAATTACAAAATAGATTACAAGATACAAAATAATTACTTATGCAAAGTTATAAGCCAGTCTCCTGTCTAAAGTGTTTTTGTTTTCCGAGATTGTTTTATTATAAAAGGTAATTAACAATGTTTTGAGTATGTCCAAATGTTTGTAGAGATAAAACCGTTTAGCCGGATGAATCTCACCCACATATAAAGGTTTCAGCTTTTTTACTTCACAAAAATCAACAAATGAAAGAGTTACGTAAATGTGGATGTTTAAACAAAAGCAGAACGGTGAAAGTAACACTGTATGTACTACTTAACCCAGCCAATAACAGGATATAACAATTGTCAATGCCTAGACTTCCATATTTCTTTCTAAAAATTGTTTTTACCTTCTGTTGCAACAAATTAAAATAAGTAAGGTTATTTTCTAATTAAAATTTATTCCAACAGTGAGGGAAAAAAATGTTGATAAGGGAATATGGAAGTCTAGGCATTTACAGGGCTTATGACCTGACATTGGCTGGTTAAGTAAGTGGCCACTTTACACACTGTGTAACATTTATCATTCTGTCCATGTTTAAAAATTCACATTTCTTCAACTCTTTCATCTGTTGAGATTTATCCGGCTGAACCAAATCACCAACTAGGCAACGCCTGAAAACAATTTTCCAATTTTTATAATTTTTCTTTCACCAGGTTGTTTAACTAACCATTTTGTTTGATCACTAAAAACATTTTTTTATAGGTAATGCAAATATATGAAACAATATTGATTTAATAAAATACATAATTAAACTTTTAACCATTGATTTCTATGAAATAATTAGTTGATAACGAAGTCGTATTGATTAGAATATGGATATTTCATATTCTCTTCTCAATTTTTTTTCCTTCTCTGTTGCAACAAATAAATTACTACATGGGAAGGAAATCCAGCCTATCTGTTAATATTTGAACGAACTTAAAACATCGTGAAATAAATAATAAATTATTTTAATTATTCAATTAAAAAATCATCTTATTCCAAAATATTGATGCCGATTTAATAAATAATATAATTAGCATACAATCTTTTATGTTGTTTTTTGGCTATCCATTTATTCAACATGTCTAAATTGGATATCACCTACCAAAGTACATTTGAAAATTTAAGATACGTATCATGAATATTTTGGAACAAAAAAATATTTATTATTATGTAAGGTTATTGTTGGTTTAGCCATGCATTTACGGGTTTTTCGATAAATACCTGAATTGCGTACAAATAAAAATATTATAGGAACATTATTTTATCGTTCTGAGTGTCAAATAAAATCGGAACTTCAGACAAGAGACTAAATATCCTCTCAGGTAAAAATCGCAAAAAAAGTGGAGATTAATTAAGTATTTTCCTACCGTGTTTGAGGTGCTAGAATCGATTTTCGGCAAGGTCAAAATGAAATACGTATTTAAATGGGTTCTATTTCATAATCTTAGGACTGGATTTAAAACTTAAGACTGATCACCTTGCCTATGTGCATATCAAATGATCTAGAAACGGCTCAATTGGAGTACCAATACAGTACCTTTTACACACTGGTAGAGACAGGGAAATTTATTAGTTCAAATTACATCGGAAAATGGAGAAAGCTTTTTAAATTGCGTCCATATATTTCATTTTATTGTTAATTTTAGATTAACGTTGTAGTAATTAGACATTTGTTCTTTTTTCTGTTTTATGTTCTTTAACATCAGTAAAATTTTATAAGTTAACTTTTCTGACTTCATTTTTGCATTTAAAAATTTAATTTTTGAATAAATTATGCAATGAAAAAGTTTAGTAAAAAAATGAATTATAGAGCAGACGCAGAGAGTTAAAATTTTCCATAACTTTATAAGAGTGGTTAAAAATATTGAATGTTTATTATAAAACTAAACGTGTGTGTTTGCTTATTTATGGTTGTTCATAAAGGATTTTCTCCGAATCGGCAAGTCGTAGCGATAAGAATTTTTACCATTCTAGATGCAATTTCTAGGTCAACGGTGCTAATTTAATTTTTAAGTGTAATTTAGAATACACACTAAAAATACAATTTTTATTTCAAGCAAATTTTGTTTGAGTCTGATCGTTACGAACTCGAACATTTTAATTGGAGGCAATGCCGTAGAGACACGAAATTTAAAATCAACATGTAAAATACAAATTCCAGATCAACCGTACTGTTTTTGAACAAAATGCGGTTTGGCTCTTACTCGGTATACAATCAAACTTTTAATGATAAATATTATAAATTTGATAATTAGAATCAACATGTACACCTCATTTCTTCTAACTAAGCTTTTCGAAATAAATATATCCCGGCCTTCCCCAACATTCTAGATTTTTTATTATCAATTGTATTTTTTTTAGGGTCGTAGTAACTTTAATTTAAGTCGTAGCAACTTTTTTTCGGCCTAACGAAGTACTATTTTAATGTTTATGACGGCAAATCAAATATACGTGAAATTTAGAATTGACCTGTAAAATGTCAATTTTAGAATAACTACGCTTTTCTAAAGTCAGCTTTTTCCTGCACTTCCTCGGCATTCTTATTTATATAATTATAAAATCATACTTTTTGACGGTTAGTCGTAGCAACGAGAAATTTACAATTCCCTTCAAAATGAAATGCTATTTCTGTACCAAGCGGGGTGTTTTCGAATCACTTTTTTCCCCGGCCTTCCTCAATATAATCCTTTATTTTTCAAAGGTAAGTCGTACCGACGTGAAATAAAGAACAACATTTAAAATGCCATTTGTAGATCAATTACGTTGTTTTTTAGACATTATTTTCTCAGCCTTCCCCAATATAAAGCGAACGTTTTAACGGTAAGTCGCGGAGCCGCAAAATTTAGAATGAACACATAAAATACCATTAAAAAATCAACTTCGCTGTTTTGAGTCGATTTTTCCTTGCCTTCTACGATATTATTTATTTACATTAGACTTTAAAACACTATTTTAAAATTAATCAAGTGTTTCTGAACACAACTTTTCCTGGCCTTCCCCTTCATAAACCTTTTTTTTTTAAGGAAAGTCGTAGCAACATGAAATTAAGAATCATTATTTTGATGACGTTCACGAAATTAAAATAAATAAACAAACTTTGAAGATTTGAGGAAATGTGGATGTTTTAACATGGGCAGAATGGTGTGTGTTACACCAGTGTGTAAAGTGATCACTCAAACCAGCCAATGACAGGTCATAAGCCCGGCGAATATCTAAACTTCCATATTCCTTTCCCAAAGATGTTTTTTCTCTCTGTTTCGATAAATGAAGAGACAATATTTGTTTCAGAAGTATTCAAAAAAGATTTTAATTCGATTTCGAGCAAAAGCGTTCTATTGAATTCTAGAATTGGTATACAAGTGAACTCAGAGAGTGTTTTCGGCTCAACGGCTTCTCTCGGGTAAAAATATGAGTGGTATAAAGGTAATCGAGTGAAAATGAGTCCACTCAGGTCCTGGGTTCGATTTCTGACAAGGTTGACGAGAAATAAGTTTTTCAAATATTTTGTAAAATCTAATATGGAAGTCTAGGCATTAACAGGGTTTATGTCATGTCATTGTCTGGTTTATTTGGATAGTTTACAGAATATTTAAGATTATAGCCTATGTTTGAATATCTACATTTTTTTTATTCTCTTAACTGCTGGTTTTGAAATATTAAAGATGCCAGCCAGTGACAGGTCAAAGGTCGTGTAAATGATTATTTTTTTAACATTCTTATCTCTTAAATGTTTTGTATCTTTGTTGCAATATTTAAATTTTGATAACCGCCTAGCGGGTTAAATCTATCCCTTGTATACAATTTTTTTATAAAACTCAAAATATTGTTCATAATACAAACTGGTCCAAGAAATATAAAAATATTTTGGGGCGTTTCCACTTTGCAAAATATATAACTTATTGAAGTAGAATAATTAAGTCAGATGGATCTTCTGATTATGTGTGCGAGAGGTAAACTACGATAACTCCAAATATGATAAAATTGAGAAATAAAACGTCTTTACATGAAAAAAAGCAATAACTCCTTATTTCTTTGATAACAAATGTAATTTATTTGGTTTTTATTGTAACTCTACACCAAATTAGATGTTAAAGACAATAAGAAAACAATCAGTACTCAAGAGACTGCAATTTTATTTATTTAAAATTGTTTATTTATTTCCAAGTCATATAAATTGCCGTGATTGCATAAGAAAATGTGTAAATGTGGAGGAAGCGTGGTGTATATGCAGCTGTACAAAAACAGAGTGATTTGGTCATCTATCCTCTCAGTGTACCTTAACGAGGAAAAGACGTGACGGTTCATTCGCTATATTTTAATTCTGGAGGGTTTATTTTCTACCCAAACGGTTTAATTTGACTAAAAAAATAGTGTATACAGGTATTTCGAAAATATATTCTTAAATATATGGAAACAGAGAGACCAGGACAGGAAAATATGGAAAAATTTGGAAGAAACCTGTATTTATCAGTAGAAAGAGGCAAACCGATAAGAAGAAGAAGACTGTTAAATGTATTTTAATTCTTAATTAAACATACCTAGATTATATTTTAAAAGAAGGTAAGGTGATCAGCCTAACGCTTCATGTATCTGTCTAGGGACAGTGAAATATTGGAGATTTTAACCTCTTTTAAAACAGATACTTAACTTGACTCTGCTAGGCATCAAACCTGGAACTTCAACCATGGTAGGCAAATGCCCCAACTACTACACTACGAAGCTGACTTATCACCACTCGATTTATTTTTTCAGGATTCTTGCCTGAAAGTAGTCAGTAACTCAAAAACTCTCGTCCTAAGTTCGGGGTATATTTTACATATACAGCTGTATTTTAAATTGCCCTTGGATTTAGATTTTAAAAATAAATATTTAATTAGAATAAATGTGTTGTTTTTTTATATGCTATCGTAGATTTAGGTATATAATTTACCTCGTTTAAACTTGTAACTCTGTTTTATTTTAAATTTCAAAATTCGTGAATTGGCATCTGAAGCATAAAACTATGTCAGTAATAAATGATCAAGACACCTTGGAAATAGTGTATTAGTCCAGTGCCCACTTCACCATTCATCACACATAATGTACTGATAATGGTATATAGTTGAATTGCAAAATATTGTGGTTTTATTAGGTTTTTGTGAAAATTTTTATAGATATTTAATATGATAAAATCTTAAACGTTAAAACGCTTTTTCTAAATTAGATCGTATATTTTTTATTATTAAATTGTCACATGACCGCTACAAAAGTTTTTCTTTATAGATTAAGAAATACGTCATTAAACGTTTATTTTAAGCATAATTATGCAAAATTAAATGTCATATCAATTAACTTTTACGGTTAAGACAAGACCAAATATATACAATTATACCCGTATGCAGAGACAAAACTTAAGGTGAGGAAAGTACATTCTAATCAGGGATGCAGGGAATAACCCGAAGGTGAAGACAATATAATTTACTTTCCTCACCTTAAGTTTTGTCTCTGCATACGGGTATTGGTATCTTATTCAATACACAAAGTACCTTCATAAAATCTTTAAAATATTGTGTGTTGAATGTGTGAACCTGATTTTTTTTGGATTGTAAATTAAATTTTAAAATTTGCTTATTACTTGACGATGAATAATTACGTAGATAAAGAAGTTGTTTTTTTAAAAAACAATGCCTTATTTACCAAGAACGCCTATTCATATAAACATAAAAATAAACACCGCTTTTATAAAAATAATAATACTACTGTCTTACACAATAAACAGTTTAAAATCAAATTGTGTCTGTTGAAAGAAAACATCCAAGATATTTATACAGTATATATATATGGGATATGTTAAATTTCATCCCTTAAACACATACATTGTAATAAAATTATGTAATTTTTAAATATATAAATTGCCGTTCTCAAATATTTTTATTTTTTTTAATAAAAATTTTAAGGATACCTGAATATAAAGAAATAAGTGAAATATAAAAAAAAATATTCTTCAAAATTAAGAACATCTTTAATTAGACACACATTTCATGAGTAACGTGTATTTTTCGATGTGCATAAATATATGTTTTAATTAAAGCACTTCCAAAAATTATTAATTTTAAGTATAATGAATTTCGACATTGCCAACATGTTATTTACATTAAAAATAATTCTTAAAAATAAGTTTTGAAACTATTAGAAACTTTGAAAAAACTTTATATTTCAACTTTTGAAGAAAATATTAATTTGCTGTAAATATTTTAACAAAATTTATTCATCATTCAATTATAAAATACATTTTTTATAAAAGACTCTTTTTAATTAATTTAAATATAATTCTCAATTAAGAATTTTTTTTTTATAAAAAACTCTTTTTAATTAATTTATATATAATTCTCAATTAAAAAAACTTTTTTTCAATAATACTTTTAGAATAGAAAAACTTTTTTACATTAAAAAAAAAATTACGGTGCTTGAATTACTGTTTTTTTTTATTTCGTGGTGACCTTGACCTTTAAATTAGTAAAACTTTTTTTTTGGCATGTAAAATTCTTTAAAAGCTGTTTGGTAATTTTTCCCGATTTTTAATTACGCTAGAAGTATTTATAAATAATAGTTTATAAGTAAAAGTTCCTACCTGTTGCGGCGTCGACTCCGACGCGCGACACTGCCGGCTGAACTAAGCGGCCGCGATTTAGAACGGCGTGCGTTTCGCTTCCCGAACGGGTAAGTAGTATGAGTGAAGCGCTCGCGTCGCTTCTTTTATACCCATCATCCCCCGCGTTTCTCCCCTGAGCTATCCCCCGCTCCCATCCCCTCCACGGAGGCTTCGGACGCGCAGGCGCGGTAACTCACCTGAGGAAGGGAAGAAAAACGTCGATGAGAGTCCCTTCCGGGACCTCGAGTAAATGCATCTCTCAGAAAACACGAATCTTCAAAACGCCAAAAAATCTTTTACCCACGCAGCGATAAAAATCTTTTGAAAATAAATTAGCATGAACACCCTTGTAACTTCTCGTAAAAAAAAAACAGATTTTTCCAACTAATGTTTCGTCAAAAATCAGATATCCATAGCAGACACGAACTTTTGCTAAGCAGTTTTTACTAATCTTAAAAAAACATCATTTTCTAAATAATTTAGAAACTTATTGGCACAATTTCAAATAATTACAACAATTTTGACATATAAAAAGGCAACTTTCCAATTGTTAGCAGTGAGAAAATGAACCGCCCGCATGTTTGTAGGAACAAAATGAAAAATTTCAAATCAAACTGATTTTCCCGCTATTACTTTGGTGGCGTTGTAACACTGCTTTGCATTTTGAAAGTTTCGCGCGAATTTGCGAAACTTTAAAAAGTTGTTTACGTTCTTTTTAATGTTTATAATCAATTTAATACAATATCAAAATACATTTTTCACTTATTTACATTTACGTATAGATAAGGAAACTGTTTTCATTATTTAATTTTTACAAAACTGAAAATAAGTATAATTTTGAATTCAAATTAGTAAGAGACAAAGATTTATTTTAGAAGTTTGCTAAAATAAAACGAAAAAGCATGCAAATTATTTTATTCTGGTTAGTTTTATTTGTTAAATGAAATAAAGATTTTTTTAAATTGAATAAAAATAAAATAAATGAATGGTGAAATTCGTAAAACATTTTTTTTTGGCTTTGCTTGTCAAATACTAGTTAATGAAAGAAAAAAAAATTATTAAATTGTTTTGAAAAATAAATTTAGTAAAGAAAAATAATGTTTTTAAAAGTTAACAATAATAAAACAAAACAAAAAAACCGTGAAGTTGATTTTACGATTTATTTTGTTGGCTATATATTTTTGAAACAATGTTTCTAATTCGTGAAATTGGTTTTTATAATTTATTTTATCGGCTGTGCTTTGCAAATAATTTTTTTTTATACATTAGAATTCTTAAGAAAAAAATAAAGTTTAATATTTATAGATAACTAAAATAGTTAAAAGTTCGTGTGAATGATTTATTTTGCTGGCTTTGCTTTTTAATGAAAGTTTCTTTATATTATTTTCTCATTTAAGAACATTTTAAAAGTTGAAAAACTAAACTTTAAAATCGTAAAGTTAGTTTTGTGACTAATAAATTGATTTTGCTTTTTAAACGATTGTTTCATTTGTAAAAATGTACTCAAAACACGTAAATAGGACATTTTTAAAACAGTGAAAATCCCTTTCCTTAATAAATGTACTTAATTACCTTTTATAAAATATTCATTAGGTAACAAGATCGTTTTTAGTGTGCTTAAGAGTGAATTCTAAAAAAAATATAAAATTAAGATTTTTTTCTTTTTCTGTGGTTGTAGGTATCTGAACAATATTTTGTGCATAAATTGAAAACAGTGTTCATTTATTTTATTTTATTTTTTATTTTCTTTTATTCACGAAACAGACAGAACGGTTACATAGTTGTATATTTTGCACAGTTAGACTTAACTCTAATGGACCAGTAAAGTTTCCATATTATATAATAATTAAATGTAAGGTTATTAATGAAAGTACAAAAAAGAGAAGGAAAAAAACATAAATAGAAGTTGTTTAAAAATTAAAGTAAAAAAAGAGTTACTCGTATTTAGTTTGAATTGAATTGAAATGAGAAAATTATAATAAAAGTAGCTGCTATTCATTTTAAAAATAAATAAAACTTTTAAAATCTTATTGTTTTATCCTAAATTTTTGTTGAAAATGTCAATTAATCTCTATCATATTGTACTTGAGAAATGCATTAAAAAGTTTTGGAGCTATAAAAAATAATGTCTTAACCCGAGTCTGGATTTACAACAAAAGATTTCAAGTAAATTATTCAATATTTGACTGGATCTATGAAAATTTTAAGGGAATAGACGTTGGCGCATAAAATCATATTTTAGACATTGCTAGAAATAGATTTCTCGTAGATTTAAAAGTTCAGCTTCCAAAAATAATTGGTTGTTGGGAAAAGTTGAATTTTTATTAATGATAATTTTAATAATTAGTTTTTGTATTGTTTCTAAAAGCTTTAGATGATTATTATTGGCTCTTCCTCATCCAATTCATATATAAAAAATAGAAGACTGTACAAGAGCATGAAATACTATTTAGCTAGTATTTGGATAAAGATAACTAGTTAAATGTTTGAAAACATAGTTCAAATACCTCAATTTGCTAACATTTTTTTCAACATGTTTAGTTCATTTAAGTTGTTAGGTTTAAGTCTAACTTTTCTCCTTAATATTTCATTTTTAGTTTTCATTAATTCACAGTTATAACATATATCAAGGTGACAATATTTATTATGAATCAATATGCTTAGGTCAGAAGAAGGGACTAGGGATTTAGAAATTTAAAAAGGTATTAAGAAAAGTTTTTTCGCAATAATAAAGGAGATTCTGATCTAGTTACTCTTTGATTACTGTCATACATTTGTGGGCTTTTATGGCAGTCTTTTCTCAAAATGTATCTTGCACAATTATTTTGGTATCATCAGCATAAGAAAATAGCTTAGCGGGTACATCAGTATTACACGAATTGTTTATAAAAAAACAAAAAAGGGCCAAAATCTGTTTCTGCTCCACGTATCATAGTTATAACTTTACTTATAATTGTTCCAATTTTAATGCTTATTAGTCGATTTACTAAGTCATATCTTTTTTATAAATTAAAAACAATAAACGGCCAAAAACTTTTTCTTGTGGGACTCCACGTATCACAGTTAAGGCTTAACTTAAAATTGAACGTAGTTATGCAGAAAGCAGCCAACCAGATGTTATCGGGTGCTATAAGGTACATTCTATGTTCTGCTAAAAACAGTCAGACCGCTTTCAAACCAAAAACTGTAATAATCACCTACTGAAAATGGTGTCGATTACAAAAATGGCCTTTCTCAATTTGCAGAAAACACCCACAGCACTTAAAAAATCTTACGGTACTTTAAAAGTCATTAAAACTGGTCAAATACATAGTTTAGGGTGCTCATTTGGCACCCCTACTTTTCAATTTGTTTATTAATGATGTTGCTAAATCATTCTCTAACTCTCGATTTTGGCTCTTCGCGGACGACAGTAAAATTCTCAAAATAATTCAAGCTTTACAAGACTGTTTTCTTCTTCAATCAGACATAAACTCTTTTAACCAATGGTGTAAAGTAAATAAATTAGAACTTAATATTAAAAAATGCATAATAATGTCATTTCATAGAACAAAACAACCGATTTCCTTCGAGTACCAAATAGAAAACTATAAAATTGATATAGGTAAGTCCATCAGAGATTTAGCAGTTGTTTTGGACTATAAACTAACATACAACGAGCATATGAATAATACAGTAAATAAATCACTGAAATTACTTGGCTTCATTAACAGAATATCCTCTGATTTTACTTATGTCCGTACAATCAAAGCTCTTTATTGCTCAACTGTTCACCCTCTTCTAGAATATGTCTTCGTAGTCTGGTCTCTATTCTATGTCGATCGCATAAATCACATTGAATTAGTCCAACATCGGTTGCTTCGAAAAGTAGCATGGATGTTTGGACTAGAGAGAGGTGATTTTTCTTATGCTGATATACAGTCAATGTTAAATATTTTTAGTCTACAAAAACGTAGAACTAATACTGACTCCATATATACTCGTATGTTCGGCATACTAAAAGGTATAATCGATGTTTCATCATTACTGGGACAAGTAAAATTCAATAATCCGACTCGTAGGTTGAGAAACAATGAAGTACTGTTCATCGATCAGCATAGAACAAACTATGGCCGTAATTCTCCAATAACCCGTCTTTGTCGTATTTTTAACTCAAGACAAGATTTGGACTTTTTTGGTTTAAGTTTACAACGATTTAAACGAGCGCTGAATAAACAGCCCAGATCTTGTCTTGATGTCCCTTATGTGTCGAAGCTTCTTTTCTTTTTTTTAAATGTTTTAAACTATTCTTTTATTGTAATATTTAAACCCTTTAAATTGTATGTATGGACAATGTCCGTTGATAAATAAATAAATAAATTATTAAATTTTTATTTGTAATAAAAAAAAAACTAATGTAATATTTGCGTATCATTTGTCAAAGTCAAAAACATTTTATTAGATTAGATTAGATTATTCACTCGTATCACAAAAGTACTTTTATCTCAGTGTCACTTTTCTATGGCTGGCTGTTTTCTCCATAACTACGTTTAATTGTTCCAATCTGAATGCTTTAAAGTCGATTTGTTTAGTCATTTTCAAAAAAACAATAGCCAGTCATTTTTAATACCAATTTTTTCGTTTACTCAATAAGATTCTGTGGATAACGGTATCAGATCCTTTATTTAGATTTAAAAAAATTGTTAGTCATTTATTATTTGAATCTTAACTAAAATACATGTATTTTGTTAGATAAAATATTGCATCTTTTGCACTATAACTAGATCAAAAGCCAGATTGGTTATGTGATAAAAGAGTATAAGATTAGAAAATTCATAATTTGGTTTTTAACACACTTTTCTAAGATTCTTGCTTGTTGTGAGATTAAGGTCGGTAATTTTCAGTTTTACTTGAGTAGCCTGTTTTGTGAATTGGTATTTTATTAGGTATCTTAAATTTAAACATTCCTTTTTGCGCTGTATTGATTAAACATTTACAGTAAAGTTGGTATGGTTAATATTTAAAGAGACTTAATTGTTATACTACTTAGTTTATCTAGCCCATTGGCAGCGTTGATATTATGTTGGACTATGTATTTTGAAATTTCAACTTCTGTTATACTCTTACATTGAGAGAGTTCAATATTAGGATTATCTGTGAAAATGAGAGGTATGGAGTCATTTAAATGTGTTTTTAGGGAAAGATTTATATCTATGAGGGTCGAAGCAATGTTGGTGAAAAAAATTTTGACTGTTTGATATTTCATTTGTCTGCATTTTTAAAAAAAATATTTTTTTTTAATCCGTGAATGATAATATTCTTAACGTTTGTTTTGATAAATGGGCTTGTGATAAGACAAACAAAAACTTTCACGATTTTTTTATATAGTTGATTTCTTTGCTGAATAGAAATTATTCACACACGGGTTATCGATGGCTTTATTTTTTTGTCAACAATATTTTAAGTTTGCTCAAATTTTTGTAGACAAGGACTGGATTCAACTTCCTTGAGAGCTGTTAATATAAACACATTACAGCAGAGATGAAGAACATTTTATAGAAGTCTAGGCATCTACGGGGCTTATGACCTGTCATTGGCTGGTTTAAGTGGCCACTTTACACACTGTGTAACATTTACCATTCTGCCTATATTTGAACATCCATATTCATTCAATTCTTTCATATGTTGATGTGTGTGAAGTTAAAGAGCTGAAACCTAAACCACCCGCATAAATAAAGGTTTCAGCTCTTTTACTTCACAAACATCATCATCATCATCACCATTACATGTCCGCTTTCTAGTTGAAACATATGGTGTCCACAAAGAGCCTCCGTGCATCTCTACTGGCTGCCAGTTCCGTTGCGTCCTCCCAAGTCATGTTCTCGTCCCGAAGTTCTGACATAAACTAGCTTAATGTATAAAGGGTTAAAACTGTATGATGAGATGCCTGAAAGTATGAAGAATGAAAGAAAACTTACGGATTTAAAAAAAAAATGTTATGTTTATTGTAATAATGTAGTTATGTAAGAAATATTTAATAAGTATTTGTTATAATTGTAAATATATTAGTTAATATACAATGTAATATTAACTAACTTAAGTAAATAAATAAAATAAAAATAAACTGCCGACAAACAGTCAGCAGTGGACGTCCAGGACGTCGAGAACCTGTTGCCTTGTAAAATAGGCAAGCGTGGTTGAGACTCTCAGGAGGCATCCGCAGTAGATGGCTAAGTCAAACCACCGCACACCCAAAATTCTTCTGACAGCTTATTCTCAAAACTCAATATTTATCTGTTTTGGGTCCTAGTAAGGTGCCACGATTCGCATCCGTAGAGGAGAACAGGTGCTATGCAGGCGTTATATAGGTGGCATTTGGTTTTTATTGAGTAAATATCCGATCTCCAGACAGCTTTTATACTGTTGAATGTGGCACCTGCTACTCCTAACCGCACTCCCAGTTATTTTCGAAAGCTGCCGTTTTTTGTAACATATACTCCCAGGTATTTAAAACTTGACCCTTTTGATGATTTAGTTTGACAGTCGGGGAATTTTTAGCATCAAAGCACGAACACAGTACATGGGTTTTAACAATATTGATTTTTAAACCCGTGAATGCGGAGTACCTATTTAGCTTATCTACGGTGGCCTGAAAACCGCCGACTGAATCGTCAATTATAACCGCATCATCGGCATACTATGGGTTGCAAATTTTTTGGGAGGGAGACATTGAAATTTCTCGATCTAGTGGAATTGACTTTCTAAGGATAAAGCTCATAAAAATTATAAAAAGGAACGGTGCAAGGACGCAACCTTGGCGAACTCCGGTGGTGACTTCAAACCAATCTGTGACAACATTGTTCATTCTGATTCTGCACTTGCTACTTACATGAAGGGCTTTAATAAGTTTGATTACGTTTATAAGCATCACATATGCTTCTAGTATTTTCCAGAGTGTAGTTCTATGCAAACTATCAAACGTTTTTTCGTAATCTAGCACATAGTCAAGAAACTATCAAGTTTCTTTGTTTCCTTGTAGAATACAGCGAATGTTGTGAATATGATCCGCACATGACCTACCAGATAGTAAACCTGCCTGGTTCTCTCTTAATACTCGCATAATAGGTCTTCAAACTATTTTCAGTATTATGTACGCAAGTATTTTTGCCAGTACACTAAGTATTGCGATGCCATGATAGTTATCATAGTTTTATGGATCACCCTTTTTATGCATCACTCAGTCTTTTGGGCACGTTTCTTGTTCCCTCACTTTGGCCATTAGTTGGTGTAAAAGGCCAATAATGCCTGTGATGCTGCTTTTGAGAAATTCCCGTTCCACTTTTTAAGTATGACAAGGAAATTTTTATTTCAGCCTGTGTCGGGGAACCGTCAGGAAAATTGACCGCCTGCAGAATGCTCGATTCAGCCTCTATGGAAATACCGAGGGTGGAAGGACGAGGGGGTTGATTAAGTACTCTCTATAAATGACCACGCCATATTTCCTTTACGCGGTCTGTGTCTGATTCAATCACTTCATCAGAGTTTTTTACTGCTTTTGGGGTAGTGGAGCGTTTACCACAAATTTATCACGTGATTTAAAAAATATTCCGTGTGTCATTTTTTCGAACCGCTTGTTCCGCAGTTGCAACTAATAAATTTAGATGACGGCGTTTATCCGTTTTGCAGAACGTTTGAATAAACGATGCAAATGCCTTTAGTCATCTCTACGGATGTCCACTTGGTTGGGGTCATCTTCACTATCTCTCAGTGCTTTAAGTTTGGCGAATTTCTCACAAACATCAACATATGAAATAATTAAAGGAATATAGGTGTTCAAATATGAACAGAATGGTGAATGTTTTACAGTATGTAAAGTGGCCACTTAAACCTGCCAATTACAGGTCATAAGCCCTGTAGATGCAGAAACTTCTATATTACCTTCTCTAAAATGATCATCATCTCTGTTGTAATGTTTTATTTTTGTGTTTAATTTTTGGTGTTGCTAGATGGCTACAGAATTCTACATTTCATATTGTAACGAATTAGTTAATGTTTGATAGTAAATTTTCATTTTCTTTTTTTGTTGGTCGTTAAACATAATTGAATTGTTGGATTTAAACGTGCTATGGGATCAAAAAGTTGAGTATTGGTCAGTTAAGTCAATTTTGACTGCAGCAGATTTGAGGAGACAGGTTTGGATAGTTTAGTTAGACCTAGGCACGAATGTGTGAGAATGCTTGGCCTAGTAAAGGTATTTTTAAATTATAAAAAGCCTGCAGTATAAGATTTTTTTAAAAATTAAAATTTAGATTTTACATCTTGTGATGGAGAGCGGTAAATGGCATTTATTGAATGTGTTATTTTGTTCATAGTATAACTTATTTGGATTGTGTTTGAGTAGTTTGAATTGGGCCCGGTTCTTGGAATATTGGTGAGTGAATGAGTATTATAGAAAATGAAAATACCATAGTGAGATCTAATCGGTAACACTAATACTTCTGTCAAAATATAAGTGATTCAAATATTCTTTAATAAAACGATATAATCTAAGATAAAAGTGGTTTCCAGAAATCATAAAGTGCTTTTATACAAAGTCCCGCAGTGTGTTTCTACTCCTACATAACTAAAGTGCTTAGCGTGAATTTAATTTAAATATTATTATTTCTAAATATTAGAACTTGGACGCTTTTATTATTGTCTGACTAACTAAAAGCAATTTACTAAATAAATTCACAGTAATATTTTAATATTTCACTGATTCACTGTAGTGTTTATCTAATACTTTTTGACATTCAAATGAAAAAAAATGTGATCACGACCTTTCTTGTTTCAAACAATAAATGTTAAAAGAATTACCCATGCGTATTTCTTAATTCTAAAGTGTTTGTAGTATTATGAAAGTCAAGACATTTACAGGGCTTACGACCTGTCATTTGCTGGTTTGAGCAGCCACCTTATACACTGTGTAAAGACAACAACTATTTCTTTAATTTTTTCATGGGTTGATTTTCGAGAAACTGAAATGTTTATTTATGTGGGTTGGATTTACCAGAATTACTGCACCTTCATACTTGGTAACGTTTAATTTATTATTATTTTGAATATTTCTTTGTTGATTAGTTGGTTTAATTAACAGTCTTTTAAATTATCGAATGGCAGGTCATAAACCTTATAAATGCTTTTACCTTCATATTTTCATTTCACAAATATTTTCCATTTTTTACAGACATTATTTGGGAAATTATTATTTTAATAACATAATATATTATTAAAATATATTCATACCACATAAAATAAATAAATGTGTCTTCTGTAAAGCATGGATACCATTATCTATATTATTCGATAATGTTCACTATAGCTTTAGCGAACAAGAGATAAAGGAGTTGTCCCAGTACTGAGTTTTGAGGCACTCCAGTACACTTAAAAGTTGAATGAGCTTTTACCCTGGAACACAGCTGCATATTCTTTTTCGTGAAGATATGAACAGAACCAAATATATGTATGCCTGATCACTTATATCAAAAGTTTTCAAATCGTATTTACGCAAATATATTATAAAACTGAAAATACATGTGTGTGTTTGTTTGTATATCTGTCTGTTTGTCCGTCATAGCATCTCCTCCAAAACGACGAGTGGCAGCGACGTGAAATTTGGACAAGTTGTTTTAGATAAAATTCATAGTTTTACTGTAATATTTCCGATTCAAATTTGACTCGACCTCCACTCGATACAGACTCAAAACTTTCAAAGGTTAATTATAACGCCGTGAAATTTAGTATCAGTACTTAAAATACTTTTAATAGATTGACGGTTCTATGTTTTAGCCAAAATTTTCCAATTGGCCGTCCAAGCAAAATATTTACATTTTTTAACCATATGTTGTGAAGATGGCGGCCTCTGTAGTGTAGTGGTTAAGACGCTTGACTCACACACGAAAGGTTCCGGGTTCGATTCCCGGTGAGAACACATAAATTAAAATGTGATTTTTCTCAAGCCTGAGTTCTGTGATGTAATTCACCACTGTAATTGGGCCTCCTGGCCTGTTGTGGTGCAAAAATAAAATAAATAAATAAGATAAATAAGACAAAAGCTGAGAGCCAAAATTTTACCGACCGTTCCCGCTGAATATATCATTTTAACGGCAAGTTTTTGAGACATAAAATTTAGAAAGTAGGTACATGTAAAATATTATTTATACATTAACCATGATATTTTTTAACCAATGTCTTCTAGGCCTTCAAAAATCGAACTTTTGAACGGTAAGTCGTGGAAAAGTAAAATTTAGAATGCACACGTAAAATGCTATGAGTAAAATGTTTACAATGTAGTGGAATCTGTTTCGTGTGATTATAATATTTGTAGAGAATGATTATTTACAAAATGTATTTTTGTAAGAAAGCAAGTATAAAATAAAATATTAACATATTTTATCTGGAGTTTTATTTGCAAATTAATAAACATAGATTAAAATGAAATACAACTAATAAACACCGAACGATATTGTTTGAACCTAGATATTTAAATTGGAACAATTTATCGTTTAATATTTTAAGAGAGAAACATCGTTGTTTTGAAGGCAACTGGATTCAATGGTGGTATGGAAGAGTTTGTTTTAGGTTTCCGATTGTCGGCGCCGTGTTGCGTCTGTATGCTGGTAGGCCTGTCACCTGGAGTTTGATGTGTCCAGTGTTCCAAGTGCCCATAACAGCAACATTTTTCTCGGCCTTTCTCGCTAAAATATTAATTAAGTAAGGTTTGTCATAGGGATGTGAAATTTAGTACGTACATGTCAAATACCATTTATCGGTCAAAAGCGCTGATTTAAAGCCATTTTTTTAGGTATTCCTCGTAGTTATTTATTTTTACTATAAAATTGAACTTTTAAAGTTTCGAGAGTCGTGAAATTTAAGGTGAAGATGTAAAATGCCGTTTTTAAGAGATGAAACGTGCTATTTTTGAGCCAAAATTATTGACCATGCTTGATTTAAACTCGATTTTTTAATGGTACGTTGAAAAAAAGATTGCTTAGTAAGCTAGACGTACCTTCACTTAATCCTTTTATTGTCAATGGTACCAATATTCAATAAAGGAAATCCGTAAAAAATCTAGGAGTACAAATGGATAAACATCTCTGCTGGTGAGCTCATACTAATGAATTAAGCCGCAAAATATTTTTCAGTCTACACTTACTTAGAAGGTTGCAAAAATTCTTACCCATTAATACTAAATGCACCCTTGTACAAGCATTACTACTACCCATTCTAGATTACGCTGATGTTTCCATGACTGATTTAAGCTGTGAGCAACTCAATAAACTTAAACGACTTCAGAACACATGCATAAGGTACATTTTTGGTCTTAGGAAATATGACCACATATCTGATTACCGTAGGCAACTGAAATGGCTCAAAATTAGATAGCGGGGAGATTATCACTCCCTCTCACTTCTGTTCAATGTACTTCATAGTCCTAACGCTCCTGTGTGAAAAATTTCAACGCTTATCAGTTCATGGTTTACCTCTTCGTTCTAATTCTCAAGGAACCCTCTTTTAATACCCATCCACAATTCCTCTTTCTTCTCTAACTCATATAGTGTCCATGCGGCTTGACTGTGAAATCATCTCCCATCCACCATAAAAGATGTTACTACATTATCTCTGTTTAAATCACGTCTGAAGAAACATCTCCTTTCTCTTCCTTAATCTCACCTCCTTTCCTTTTTCCTCTTTCCTCTTTTTTCTTTTTTCCCATTGAGTAATAGTTTCGATTTAAGGTAATTTATAAACAAATACGTTTATTTCTATTTTTATATATCTTTAGGTTTTTAATTTTTTTTATTGAATATGTTCTGTGAATTGATTTATAAGAACAAAATCTTTTATTTTATTGGTTGGTTGGAAAAAATTGCCATTTGGCCATAAGCCCGCCAATGTACAAATACCATTATGTACAAAAAGTTAAATAAATAAAAAGAAACGTGATATTTAAAATTATTAGTTGAAATGAAATTTCCAGGTCAACAGTTTATTTATAAGCAAAATGTGTCTCGATCCACTAGAAGTTTTGGAATTGGACTTTTCAGGCTGGAATTTAAATTAACATAAATTGGAATTTACAGACAACAGAAAATCGTTGCAATTTACTAAATCAACAGTACTGTTTTCAAGCTGATTTGTGTTTCTGGCTTTAGGTATGAAAAATATATTTTAAACTTAATTTTAAAAATATCCATAAACGCTGTTATTAGAATTCCAATGCAGTACCCTATGCACTACTGGTTGCAGATGATAAGGAAATAATGATGATGACGATGTTTTCAAAACGAAATATTATTGGTCTTTTAAAGAAACAAAAACGTTTTACCGGTAAAAAAAAAAGAGCACAGTTCTTATTGAGGTGGATCAATCTTGTAAGGGTAAGATTTGCCGCGAAGGGATTGAATTTTAGTTTTTTTTTTAAAAGCATGTTTTAATAAGATAATTTTAAATACTAAACGATTATTTTTCTGCAATTAAAATATGCATAAACTATTATCATTCATAAAATAATATATTACAATAGCTTTGATAAATAACCTCTTCCCCACATCTCAAATTACTTCGTAAAACTGCATCAAACTGTGCGAGTGCCGGGAGAATAGCATTAAAGACCGCTGTCCCCGCTAAATAAATTACAATTATACTGTATAAATTGTGTGAGTCTATGTCTTTGAACTAGTTTTGCACTATGGCGATATAAAGAAAATGCATTATTTGCCCTATTTTCTGGTCTGGGGTGCTATTCTGAACCACTCTATTTTGTTTGTAAATATACGAGATAATACGGCCGCGAAAGCGTTTGGAATACCAGCCCTGGTTGTGATATGCTACCAAATTTGCTTTCTTTCTGTTGAAACGTAACCAGCTGACGTGCTATTTCAAATGATCTCTCGGACGTAGAAAAAGCTTTTATATCGCGTATTAACATACTAAATATGCGCCATAAAACTGTTTTCTACGGTCGCGGGAGCCTTCGAAATAGCAGGCTGTTACGAATTTTGGCATTTAAACCGACATGCGACATGAGGAAGAAATTTCTGCACCGTGTAAAAAATTGTTAAGAAGTTAGAAGATATCTAAAAACGAGCATCAATCCCAATAATTAAACACAATATCATTTTGACAAAAATACGAGCAAACTGAAGCAGCGTATGAGCTGGAGTTTGACTTACCAATACAGTCGAATATTGTTAAAAACGCATCTTAAATCTCCACTTGAAGTGACCGAATTTTCAGCCATGGCTTTAACATCAGATGAGTATGACATTTTCGATCGAGCAGGGACAACTATTGTGTCAGCTACACTTCAAGATGGCTTTATATCTGGAAGCAACATATTGAATGTCATTGATTAAATTTAAATTTGGCATGAGAGAACAAATGCAAAAACCATTTTATCATCTCTGCCAGTTGTAGCAGATTCTGATCAGAATTATTTATATTTCGATAGACTTAAAGACAAGACCATATTTTAGACCGAGCGATTTCAATGAAACACTACTGACCTTCTCTCTAACTGAAAGTTTTGAGTAGGTTTATCGATATGTACCAAGAGAACGCTTACGCCACGATACACATGTTTACGAATTACAAGTGATAAAAACGATTTTCAACTGAGCAATTTTTCTTTAATTACGATTTATTTCAATTTGTTATTGTTTTGAGGTGGCTACTTTTTTTCTTAAAAGCCATTTTAAAGTACGAAAAAGAAATATGTTAACTTTATAATGTCATTAAAGGCAAATGAAAATCTCTTAGTTAATCGATATTATTTACCGAACTGCAGCTATGCTGACATGCTGACAGCTGTATTTAGCCGTTTGGGTTGAAAACTCGAGGTAATAAGAGCGCATGCATAAGACCACGTGAGATTTGATACAAATAATACTATTGTATTCCTGAGAGCATCAACAGGCTGGCATTATAGGTAGACAGATATGGAAGGAAAATTAACCATACCGTTTTAAGAACTGTCAAATATTTAATAAATATCAAGAGCCGACCCCTACAGTCCACTCAGGCAATGAGTTAGGACGAGAAGAAGAAGAATAAGGTCTCAGAAGATGTATAACCTGTTTGAATACTTTTCTTATCTTTTCTCTCTCCGATGGAGGTTGGAAACCATCGCAACAATTCTCACTTTGTCAACAACTCCCCTGAACAATGATTGAGTGCTGCAATGGAACTAGTAACGCAAGTTCTTTAGCCAAAAGATACGCCTTCTACCTGCACTGCGTCTTCCTTCAATCCTTCCCTGTTGAATGACCTGTAAAATAATGTAATATTTTTTGCCTCTTATCACATGCCCAAAGTACTCAAGTTTTCTTTTCTTTGTAGTACTTAGTGCATCTTTATCGATTTTCATCCGTCGGAGAACGTTATCGTTTTTGACACTGTATTTCTAATATGGACAATATATTACAATATTTTTTTATAATTTTTATTAAAACCAAACGGTTTTTCTCCGCAAAAGCATTGCAGATTTTTTCTTTCTAAAATTTACTTACCACTTATCTGGAATTTGGGCGCATCGTGCATTCATTTGTTAATTCAATCGCGGCGTATCAGCGATCATTTATTACAAATCATACGCTCCAGCTGCCAGTTTAGAGACAATGAATTATTTTACGTCAACCTTGCCATCCAACCTCGTGTCCGGGCGAACGAAAAATACTGTTTTTTATGTTAAAAAAGAACCAGATGCTTCGTTCAACCAGTGTTTTTGACTCGATAGTTAATCTCAGGTAAAAATTCTAAAAAATAAATCTTTTGGAAAAATGTCCGCCTCGTAGTATAGTGGTTGATGCGTTCGCTTGCGTGCTTGTGGCTTCGATTCCTGGGAAAGGAAATATGAAACATTTGTTTCTATAGGTGGTCTTGCCTAGAATAATTTAATTGTCCCTAGACAGGTACCCTAAGTGTAAGTTTGATCACCTTACCTTCCTGTAATAGGTAATTGGGTTCGTTGCATTTATTAAACTATGAGGTGCCCTATGCACCACTGGGTGCGGAGGAGGGTTTTATGATGATGTCGATAACTCTTGATAACTAAAACCGAATCTTTTACATTGTGGACAAACGTACTGTTCACTAGACCACCAGATGGACCCATCTCCTCTAGATTTCCTTCTTATGATTTTTTCACCCAAGAATAGTCATCGAGTCAAAAAAACTCGCCTGGTTCTATTTTACACACAAAACTATAGATATTTTTTATTTCCGCACAAAGTCGAGAAAAAAAATGAATCGTCAAATATTATTTGTGGTCCGATTAAGGTTACAGGAAATTTCTTTAGGTATTTACGAATAAATTGGGTCAAGAATTCTTTATCGTTCAGAAGTGGATAAAAATGAAAATGAGAAATATCGATAAATGCATTCGAGAGCTAAGGAACTTGATTTTATCAGAGATAACTTTACAAATTGAGTGCTTAAAGCGGACATTTATTGAAAATTCATTAAATTTAGAAGAGTTTTATCATTTGAATAAAAAATTACTAGGAAAAGATGACTTTTGCCAACATTTCATATTAGTCTAAGCATTTTTTAGTGATAACCCGGTAAAATTTAGTACATTTTTTTTTTAAACCTTACATCGTTATGAAAAAAATAAAAAAATGAACAACTTATTATATAACTTAAAATATAATCAAACATTATTTCAATTTCTATATTTAAATTAATTAAATTTAGACGCATTACATTCCATTTTTTTTTTCGTGCTTCCCATTCTTCATTTGAATTATTTGAGCAACTTTGTATGAGTCATCTCCATGTTTCTGAAGTTTATTTAAGGGTTGCGTAAACGCAAAAATGATAAACCACTTGTTTATATTCATAAATAATTATAATTATTTTTAGTAGGCAAGATATTGTTAGTTATTTTTACCACAAACCGATCTGTTTTATTATTTATTTCACATTTAGACATTTCAATTTTATTTTTGATGCTCCATAACTTATTTTTCCTTTTCTGTTATTTTGTTTTTAATTAAGAACTAGGTAATGAAATTTAGATAACTAATTTATTATTTGTTACTATGTACGTACATCGTAATTTGTTATTCCTTGACAAAGCTCCTGTCAAATTCTGACAGGAAATGGCGGATTTATGAGCTACTTGCACAGATTCAAAATATCTGAGATCAACACCTGCTCATGCGATGAAGTTACTTTCCAAGATGTCTCCCATTTGTTGACGCATTCTCCCTTTTTTAGTTTACAGAGAATGCGACTGAAGCACGATGCAGAAGTCTAAATGATGATTTACACGATGTTCATATAGAAATTAGTCATAAGAACTTGTCAATAGAGGTAACATCATACATGATAGAAATATTAAAGGCAATGAAAGATTTCAATAATAGCAAGACACCAAATGCCGAAAACTCTTAAAGTGGATCGGAAGTTCTATTGATGAATGACAAAAATCCGCCTTCTCCTGACGAGTTTTCTGTTGTTTTCTCGTCACTAGAGCAAATGCGTAGAAGCTCCTAAAACAGGCCGCAGCCGGAACATTCCATCCGATACTTACATATTTTATCAACTTAATGAAGTTTTTCATGGAGTTCAAGTGCCAACTCTAATGTATGGGAGCGAAGTATGAAATTGGAAAAATAATTATGAAAGTAGGTTAAACGCTGTCAAAATGCGATCCCTCGGGCGAATGTGTGGTTAAACGATGTATGATAGGAGCACAAATGTCGAGATCCGTGAACTATGTAAGGCTGGGACTTGCATTCTCGACAGAATCAAGAAAGGGGTGCTGCGTTGGTTTGGACATGTAGAGCGAATAAACAGCGAAAAACGGCTAAAAGGATCTACGATGCGAATGTTGATGGATGCATAAAACGAGAAAGACCGAGAAATACATGGCACGACAAAGTCCATCAAATACTTGAAGATGGAAATGTCAAGAGTGGGAATAATCGGCGTGCGTGCATGAGAAGATGTATGAATGTAGAGGAAGCGAGGTATGTATGCAAACACAGTGATATGGTGAGTGATATGGTGTTATGTCCTCTCTGCCTACCCCTACGGGAAAACGGCGTGATGGTTTATTGTTGTTGTTGTCGTCATTGAATTAAATCTAATAGAATTTTGTTTTTTGAAGTAAACAAATAAATAACTATCCCTTTGAAGTCAATTTAAACCTTGTACATTATAAGCAAAGTAAAAAATAATAACACACATTAAAATTATTTTTTTTAAATTTGTTTTTTTCTATTTGAAAGGAAGACCAAATCAAGAAATGGCATAAGAGAAAAATAAAATACAAAGCGGGAAATAACATTAAAACACCGGAAATAACAACTGTGACCTCGGTACGGAATAGCCCAGTGAAGACAAAATTATTTTTGTATATTGTATTTGCTCATGTGTAATAATGAATCTATAAATATACATTTAAAATATTTTTTGTGACCCACTTAAATAAGACACATCACGAAAATTAAGAAGTTATAAAAAAATGTTATAAGGTAAAGTCATTTGAGTGTCTTCTGATTAGTAAACATAGTCATTATGCGCTTATCAATGTTGATTTTGAATTTGCCTCATATATAATTTTTCAAGCAATCCTTTAACTCGTTACTTTTTTAAAATTTAATAATGCAAACTCATTTTCATAATAATAATAATAATATATCCCTTACTCTATGAGGCCAAGAGCCCTGTGTTGAGTTGGGATACAACATAATGAAAAGTGTGGTTAACGTGTACATTATTAAATAATAGCAAAAATTAAAATTAAAAATTATTACATGAACATATATTTCAATAAACATCCAAATCCAAACTTGTACACTTTTCCTGAGAAGTGGCTTTCGTCAGGGGATTTCGAAAAAAAAGGTTATTATTTTTCCAATACGATTTATTTACCAAAAGAAAATTGAATACCTGCTTCAACCAATTTTCGAAATTAAAAAAAAAACATTACTTTAATATATAATATAATAATAATTGTATTACAATATTGACGTATAAAGGAGTAGTAATTTTACACACCCAAACGGGTAACAGCTCTACGTAAAGCTGATCTTCAGAAGTAATTTTTTGTCACTAATTACTTCAAATAGCCAGAACTACCTAAAATGTCCATATGTTCCGACGGTGATTAGTTACATCATATGATTTCTCATATAAGAGACATATTTATGGATAAGTTATTTCACACCTGGAAAAAAATATATTGTCAGTCAGGGAGCGAAGGGTTAAGTTACTATAGTGTTTATGTATTTATGGTATTTTTTTATGTCTTTATGACGGTTCTGCTCTTGTTTTTAATTTATTCATGTGGTAGTGTTGTTGTTGCCTGGCGTTATGTTTTTGGTTATTGTTTTGTCATTGTCTTGTACGCTTATTTTAATTTTAATCTTGTTTGATTTGAGTCCCACAGTTCCTTCTAAAGAAAATTTTTCGTCTCTGTCAATTCGAGATTTTCGTAATAATATGCAATTTTGTTATTAAATGAACTATTTTCTTTGGCTTGAGTCTTCTATTAGTCATGGGGAAATATTAATGCTGTTTTGTTACATGACGTGGGACGCGATGAAGTTTCTGATACCGCATATATTTTAATTAGCTGGAGACTCAATACAAACTTTATACATAGTTCCCAGTACTAAACATTAAATAAAAAGGGAAACTGTACCTAGTTAAGCAGTTTAGATGACTCACCAGCAAAAAACAAAATAATATGTATGTGTATAAACCTATTGTGCATACAACATAATTTGAATTACCATAATAAATATGTAAATGAGTAACCATAAATAAATTAAATAAATATATACACTGCTCTAAACTTCTACAAAAAAACCCGACAGATATGTTGACATAAAACGAATATAAGATAAGGAAAAAAAATACCACTAATAAGGATATGAACTAATCTCCGACAAACACTACAACTTTTTAGCACCTGAACTTTATAATCGATGAAGTACGGCATTTACTGGTCAATTAAAGATATTCAAACATAGACACAATAGTAATTTTTACACAATGTTTAATGTGGTCACTTAAACCACCCAACGACAGGTCATAAGCCCTGAAAATACCTAGACTTCTATCCTAGCAAGACGCTTTTTTAAGTGTAGTAATAATCCACCATACATCTTATTTGACGTCCATGTATACAGCGGAACTATTTACGTTATTTTATGTATTTATTTACATACATAAGTTAATTGTACATTATTTGAGACATAAGTCCCAACTTTATGGGACTTAGAGTCCTGTATTGAGATGGGACTTGCAATTAGTTGACACAGACACATGAGTATATCACAACAAATATAGGATCAGAAACATATTTTTTTTAAAGTTATATATGGCACATCAATATGGTAAACAGTAGACTCAAACATTCGGAAAATCATCAAGGAGTTTCCTACTCAAATCCATCCCTCTTAGGAAAATCCAGTCATTAACTACTTTCTTAAAAATAGTTTTTGTCCTTGAGAGCTTAACACGCTCTTCCAAAATAATAAACAATCTCGGTGCGATAAATGAGAGATGTCTCTGGGCAAAAGTCGTACGAGTTTTGGGTATGATATAATTCATGCTCTGGAAAAACCTCGTATGAACATTTTGCTGAGAACTCTTCTTATTGTTCGACCAGAAACAATTAAAACAAAACAATTATACGCAAGCAGCGTGGGATAAATTAAGGGTCAGCTATAACAATGCATATCGGCAATTATTTGGGTTGCCTCGGTACTGCAGTGCCTCCGAAATGTTTACTGCTGGACGGGTAAACACTTTCGCTGCCTTACTAAACCAAAGAGCCTGGAGCCTATAGGAACGCATGAAAACTCCAATAACACGCTTCTCCCAGCCACTGCAGGGCGGATCCATTCATATTCTATAAGAACATGAAATAAAACAATTCATTTATTTTATCGCATTTATGCAAAAAATTACTAAATTGTTTTTTTTTTTTGTCTTTCCTTACAAGTTGATCATTATTATTCATTTTTGTTTTGTATTTTAGTTTAAATTTTTAAAGAAGATTTTATCTTTTAGTTTTTTTTATTTATATATTATACATATTATATAAGTTATCTCGACATTGTTATATTAAAATGAAATATCTTTTTTTGTGTAAAAGAATTGGCTCTGCACAATAAACCATTTTGCTGAAAAACAAATGATTATTATTATTACATTGCCTTCTATAAAATGTTTCTCATGTTGGTTGTAACATATTAATATTGATGAGTCCCAAGGAGGTAAAATCCATTTCTTATAAACAAAAATTTGGACAAACTCAAAATATTGTTAATACATTTGACAGTTCTTATTTTAAAATACGGAAGTATAACTATACAATTATTTTTTTTGTAATATCTAGAGCCTCAATAGAATATTTTTATCGGATCGAAACATAGCTAAGGCGATGTGAATTTAAAATCCGAGAATTGATGGAATCCTGACTCTACCACAATTTCCTTTCTATTTCCGCAAATATTTTTAATACTGACTTTTTTAAAATACCTATTAAAATAAATCCCCACGTTTTCTTAAATAATATTTATTAAAAATGTATTTAAGAACTGATAGTAGATATTGGGATGGACCACGGATGGACCTACCATCATGCCGTTTCTCCGCAGGAGTAGACAGAGGAGATAAAAACAACACTTTTACTTTTTTCAGTCTTCGCTTTTTTTACAGGATGATCAACTATATGTTGAATGCTACAAAGCAGCATCTAGAATGTTACAAAGCGTAAAATGAACTCTAAAACCACAAAATAACGTTTCGTAAGCTTTGTACATACCTTTTTAAAATGAAATATTTGCGTTCATATTATTTATTCAAATATTTCAATTTTAGGGCCATTTTCAACGAGTTGTAGATAACTCACTATTAGAAAATAGGAATCAAGTTAGGGTAGAGTGAGATTTGACCCTTGAACCTCTGATCCGTAAGTTCACAATTGATTGATTGTAAAATGAAAAACTTTATGTGTCATTCGAAGGACTATTTAATTTAAACACTGTGTTTTAACACATTTTAAAATAAATATTACATTTCAATTAAATTTGGGAATCGAACCCGAGACCTTTTGAATGTTCACAACATTTTTTATACATTCTAATAATTATTGCATTTTATTCACGTATATCAACAAAGATAACTAACATTTTTTAAAACAGGAATATGAAGTCTAGGCATGTATAGGGATTATGACCATATTGTAAAGATATGTAAATACGATTAAAAAAATGTACATATGAGTGATTATGTCATTACTAATGTTAGTAAATAGCTACATACCGATATTTTCACAGAAGCCAATTTTTGGCCGAAACCGAAACTGCAGCCGAAATTCGTTTTACTGACCGAAACTGGCGTAAACCGAAAGTTCGGTCGGTCACTTGTTATTAACCCGCGAAACGATCTCAGCATTGTATAAAGAAGCTATATTTTGCGGATAAATGTATTTGTTAAGTAATGTAATATGATGTTATTATTTGAAATATGTACATATTCCCAACCTACATTATATACGTGCCTGTGGATTATAAAATTTACTTGGACAGTTATCTCGACAGAGACGAAGTTACGATAAGGAAAGGGATATATATAAGTTAAAGAATTAACTAGGTTAGATTATTTAAATTATCACTTTACTATTTTTTTTTATTTCGGCTGTTGTTTTGTTGGTTAATTTTTAAATAAACAGAAAACACAAAATTGAATAGATGAACTCCGCATAACAAATAATATTATTATAATATCTGTACCTTAAAACTGAAAGGCTCCAGCCTTTTCAGACTTCCAAGTCATAGTTTTTGCAAAATCGCGCTATGAATGTCATTTTGTTTATTCATTCAGATTTTATTAATGTGAAAAACATTGGAGTCCTCCAGTATACCACTACTGAAATAGATTGTTCTAAAACACCAGTGGTGCAGTAATAATACTCATGCTTTCAACAGTAGTGGATACCGAATAAATTCCACAATTTTAAAACGAACTACCTCTGACATAACGAGGTATTTTGCGCAAGATTTATTGTCATAATTAACCCTACTTCCGTTAAATCATTTCTTTATTACTTAGTTTTTTTTGCATACTGTTTACTTTCAATTACTGTTTTAACGCAATTAACATCATGTCATTAAATTTATATTTACATATTTTTTCATAATTTTTTTTCATAAGTTTTAATTAATGGCACGTAATTTAGTCTTTTTGCCTAAAGAAAGATTAATTAATACTTTGTTTTTCATTCAATTTATTACATGACTTTTTATACTAAAGTCCGAGTAGAAAGTAGGGCGCTGGCCGGGCGGTTAGACCAAAAAACATTGAAGTCCCATAGTTATTTGATAGTCCATACTTCAAATGTTTTTTTAAAATATTATTATCAAAAGCCCAAAAAAAACAATTAGTTGTATTTTTATTTCAAAAGATACATTTGAAACAGTTTTGTATCTTCAAGCCGCTCTCCTGAACTATTTACCAAATGTGACTTCCCGCATTTAAGCTTTAAGGTACAAGTATTCACATTAACGTTTTTGAAAAAGAGATAAATAATTAAATGTTTTATTGCTTGATTTATTTATTTTTTATAAAAATTGACATTTCAGACGCTAAAAATGGGTAAGAAAATTATTTTAAGAATTCTGGACAGAAATATAGAAAACCTGAGGAAAAAAAGGTACGTATCAAATTTCCTACACAATTCTATGGTTACACTCATGGTATTAGGTGTGAAAAAATGTGTTTAGTTCAGTTCAGTGCCAAAATGCGGCGTTTATTGGCAGAAAAATTAAAGTAGGTACATACTTGCATCAAAATAATACAAAAAGAGTGTGACATGTAAAAATTGCAACATGACATGTCAAACACTATGCGGTTTTACAATACCGCTGAGTGTGTGCGGACTAACTACTGCTTTACGTTGTAACGTTGTAAAAAAACAAGTCCAACTTACCCCGTTTTGAAAGCATTTTAGTACTGGATTCTAATTCTAAGTTGCCTGATTTAGCACCATCTGCGGTAGTAACTCATCCATACGATATCCGTGCATAAGAAGTAGATTTCTTTGCATTTGAAAACTCGAGACGAAGAGTCCAATTGTCGCGCAAAGACTCAAAGAGAGGCGATCGCACATTTCAAAAATGTAGTCCTTCAAGAAAGCAAACGTTCAACGTAACGTAAGCCTATTTGTTTTAAATTTATTACCGAAATTCTTTTAGAGAGAGATATCATATTCTAATTAGATTGTATTTTATACAGGTTCCTTTTTTCTCTACTTTTTTCTTTACCTTTTTCTTTAGCTTCTTCCACCTTTGTCTATCTTTTTCCATTTTTTCACCTAATTCTATTTTATTTACTCCATCTTTTATCTACCTTGTCCGATGATAAAGATTTTACAATGTGGTATATTTACTCCATGATTCGAATGGATCACTAATTATTACGAAGTTTATTCGCAAATACCTGGAAAAGTCGATGTCAGCATTTTAAAGTTTTCTTCAAGATCATGAGACATAAATTTACAAATGCAAGGAAGCAGACGATCATTTACTGAATTAAAATGTCGACAAATAATCATCTGGGAAATCATCAACTGAGGCAACCACGAGTAAAAATACACCAACTGAAGACATCTTAAAGCGAGTTCCATCTGCGGATTTTATTTTGTAAAATCAACATTATTTCATATCATCTCGAGAAGAAAACAATCAAGAATTTCACTTGTCATTATTATTATTACAAATATTTATTTCTTAGATAAATTTATTGTCAACCACTTACTCATATTAGCTAGGCAGAATTCTGAATTTTTATATTAACTAATCTTGGTACATTTGTAGAGAATTGCTTCTTTTATTAAAATTTTGTATTTCACTAACGAGTTGTTTATTTCATAAAATCCAGATCTTTAAATCATATTTGCTCCATTTTACAGTAAGGTATTTTATTGATAACGTTTTTGATTTCATTCATAAAGTTAAATTTATACAACATAATCTTATTTTTTTGGAGAAATCTCATGTTCTTACCGATTGAGCGAAACTGGTGAAAGGGTAAGTGTTTGTAGGTACTTTATTTGGTTATCTGCATTATTCTTTTAAATCTTAAAATTCTTTTTAACTTATCGATTTTTGATAATCTATCTCTATAATGCCGCCTACCTGGGACCAAATAATTTATTTCAACCTACACTGAACGTTTACCGTTTACAACGTGTAACACACATACAGTAAATATGGCGTAACCACCATGCAATTTAGGGTTAACTACCAAATTTCACAATTAGTACAAAAAGTAAAATTGCATCAAACAATTTTTTTTTTAAATACACATTTAACAACTAAGAAATGTAAATCAACAGTATATTTAAGAAGTTTCTCAAAAAAATATCATCATCATCATCCTACTGGCACCCTATGATACATAAGGCAATATACTGGAACATCAAGAGCAGCTTGGTCGCCTGTTACATAAAGGTAGGGATCACTGATCAGTCTTAGGCATCAGGTTCAAGTCCAGGGACAGAAAAATGTAGTATTGAGGGGATCCTTAAATACACTTGAGGGACTTTCTGTCAGCTGCCAATGCAGCGCCTTAACACCACTGGGTGCGAAAAGGGTAATAATGATGATGATCCGGAGATATCCATATTTCTTTCTACACACAGAACTGCATTCCTAATAAGCCCGGACACAGCGAAAATTTCTGGGCGAATTATTTACTAAATTATCAAATTACTCGCATGCAACGGTTTGCAAATCAATAAAGTGATTATTTCGATTGATATTATACCTAATATTTTTAATTGAATCGGCATTCACTTCGTAACACTTCATTATAAATTATTATGAAAATAAAACTTTGTTGTCAGTGTTACACAATTTTATTCTTTTACGAGTTTTATATCACCCGTCGACCCATCTCTCCCAAAACCCAGCTCTCCCGAAACTATAGTTGTGTTCTTGTAAAATAATAAAATTGTGTAACACTGATAACAAAATTTTATTTTCATAATAAGATATTATACCTCGCTGCTGTGTTCTGAAAAATAATCAGTAATTGCGAATTTAATTAATAAATTGATTTCACCCTTGCAATGTTTTTATTTTACTTTCGAATTTTTATTTGTGTAAGGACGTTTTAAATAATATAAATAAACACTGTTAATTATTCACTAGTGTTAAAAGCCCGTTAGAGGGTAAATGCGCTAATGGCGCGAACGACGAATAAATAAAAAGTGTACTAAGTATTAAAGTTAATAACTCCAATGAAAGTAAAAGTTATTATCAGAATCGGGTTGGGTCCCGTGTAGTGGCTAATGTTGTAGACTTACAAATCAAAGGTCTGATTGTTCGAACCCCACTCAACCCTAACTTGATTTCCATTTCTAATAGCAAGTTATTTACCACTTGTAAAGAAATGGTCCCCAAAATTGAAAGTGACACTAATTTAACCCTCCACGTAATTTATGTATTTTTTCGTTAACACTATGTATATTAAGGTGATGGTAAAAGTCGAAGTGTATTTTAGTATTTGCAGGTTGGTATCGTGAATGTCCTGACGAAGAGACGGGAACGCCTCAAAACCGGTAGACATGAAAACTCGGTTAGTGGTTATACACCTTTATTTATGCCAATATTATTTTTTTGTAAAAAAAACAAAGGAAATCTTTGTGTGTTTAAAAAAAAACAGCTCATAAATATTTGCAAGCCGTTTTTCCAAAAAAAAACTGCCCAAATGTCTGTTAAGTTTATTTTGCTCTCACCGTTCCGATTCGATTACTTTTAATTTTCAGACGAAGGGAGCTGTCCAGTTTGATTTACAAAAGATATAAATCGAAATGTGATCACAGGATATTTGTGAAGCTGCGGATCCTGGAAAAATAATAAAATCGAATTTTTTGCTGGACTCTCAGAGAAAGGAAAAGGACAATGCGTTGTAAGTAATAAAATTGACAGATATTACAAAAAAAAGGGGAAATAATTTGAGAACAATTATGCACGTCTGGGCACTAACGGGGCGGGGCTTATGGCCCTTATCTACTTTTAAAAAAAAATAATGTCATCACAAGGGTATATAAGTTCTCGAGATGTTATGAACTAACTTAATAAAGCATAAATAAATAACAAATATGTGTACTTTAACTTCCATAATATTATCTTCTCAAAAATATATTAAATTTTAACAGCCGATGACAAGTCACTAGTTTTGCTTATACCAAAATGCCCGTATTTGTTTTCCATCTCTGTATGAATATACATTTAGATTAGCCATGCAAATGGTTATGGATGCAAAAAACAATAAAAACAAAAAAGATGCATAAATTTATTTCAACAGAGAGGGAAAACATTTTTTAGAAGGGAATGTGGATGTTCAAACATGGGCAGAATTGTGAATGTTACACAGTGTGTAAAGTGGCCACTTAAACCAGCCAATGACAGGTCATAAGCTCTGTAAATGCCTAGACTAGCATATTCTCTTCTCAAAAATGTTTTTCCTCTCTGTTGAAATAAATTTAAATATAAACAACTCCCTAGGGAGGAAATCCAGCCAGTCTGCAAGCATTTGGACATAATCAAACATAGTTGAAAAAAGATGTGGCTTGAGCAAATTAAAAAAATACTTTGAGTTGGACATGTCAGAAGACGGAATGATCGGCGTGCATGCATCAAAAGATGAATCAATGTAGAGAAACGAGGTCTAAATGTAAATATGGAGTTATGCGATGTTCTATCCGCTTTTTCATGTTTAAATAAAATCGATATTTTGATTGGCATATTGCGTTCGTCAACGTTTAAATATCCCATTCGTATTAAAAGGTTTCTTATTTAAAGGATAACTTTTAATACTATTCTTATATGGTATATGTAGGGCTCATGGTACGTGATCGATGACACACACACGTACTAAATCATTTTGCATGAAATATAGTGCGATGATCGATGAAGCAAGTCATAATTTTATATTTAATACAATACAACATATTATGCAAGTATTTCAGATAACGACGAGAGCCCGTAGTACATTTACATCGTTTCTACCACTGAGATATTTTATTTTATTTTATTTTATTTGGGAAATGAACAGTTCTACATACATATTTATAGTAAACAAACAGATATAGTGTATAAACTCAGAACTAATAACAGATTTCCACAAAGTATACAAAGTTAGTAAATAAAATATAAAACATATGAAATAAATACACATAAGTTTATACATATAAAAATGTTATTTTCATGTACTCGTTAATATTTTTCAATTATCAAAGATTTTTTAAATTTTTTTTTAAGAACAGTAATTAATTGTAAATTGGGCGGGATAAGGACAAGAATGCTTGAAAAAGGAGATGTACATATTTATTATTATAATGTCTACTTAGTTACATAATACACTTTAAGTGTAAATTTTAAATCTGACAGAGTGATGTTTGTGTAATCTATATCTTTAAATTTTGTATTGTACACTGAAAAAGTCCTACGAAAAAAAGCATTTTCAACATACGATGTTTGGTATATAAAATAGGTGGTACCATCTACAAATTCTGTCTGGCACGTGTATTGTTATTAAACTAAGTAGTTCAGTACAGTTAACTATTCCTGTTATAATTTTGTGAAGCAGTAGTTGGTCCGCACACACTCTACGATGTTGTAGAGAAGTCATTCCATGGTAGGTGGAGGCAGTGATAGTTGATACGTAAGAAACACCGGTTTTGTATATGAAAGACAAAGAAACGTGGCGTATAAAGAGACCACAAGGCGTGGCAATCCAGTTACAAAACAGCAACCACGTGTCTTTTGTCAACCTCTGAGGTAGGAGCTTCAACCTTCTGCAACATAAATCCTACATATATGTCCAGTATTGTATTTTTAGAAAACAAACCCGTGTATACTGCATATCGTCGGAGTACTGATAAATCTTCAAAATGACTGGATTCGAAAAAACATGTTATTCATGTCATTTTACGAGCTTTATTAACTAATAAAATCTTTAAATCTTCGAAGGTTTTGTTTCAAAGTTAGCACGTATAAAAAGGCACAAAAATAACTTTTTCATGTGTTTTATGGCGAAAACCGTTCATACTATTTACCAGATATGTTTTTTCGAAATCTAATCTATTGAAACAATTTAAAGGAACTAAGATGTCCAAAATGTGTCTTTGGAAAATCGGAAAACGCTTTAGTTGAGTCGATAATTTAAATTGACTTTTCTCAGTAAAGTCTAAATACCTATACTAGTAACTTTTAAAAACTGTTAATGCTATTGCATACCCATATATACTACTTGAAGCAAAATATTAAATTTCTGTGTTATTTTTAATGTTTTCAAAACTTTTGGCTTTTTGCGATACAGTTAATGCAATGCAGGATTTTATTTCCAATATTTTTTTAGATACTGTCTATACAATTTTTAAACCCTGCTTGAATTCGGTAATTGAAAGATCGGATTTTTTAACCGTCCTAGTGTATATTAACTTGTGTTAAAAGTATAATTTCACTAACATGGAGTTGAGAAACTACTAAGACTTAGGCCCTTATATGGGAGTTTTTCTTACATTTTTACTTAAATGTTTACACCGATAAAAAAAGCAAAAGTATACTGAAAGGAAAAACATATAAAGAGTTACAATTTTGAAAAAAATACCGAATATTCATTTGCAATAAATATATCATATCCTCCTCAGACCCGAGGCCTTGTTTAGTACATACTTGATAAACTTTTTTTTTTAATTGATTCACTTGAAAAAAGAAAGAAAATAAAAATATATTTTCATGAAAATTCCTAACAGTAAAGGGTGGGGGGAGGGTATCATCGACAGTAATTTTTTTAGTAGTTTCCGTTACAGCATTGTCATCTTCTAATTTTAAATTTGACCGGATAGCAAAAAACCTGGATCTTATAAAATTATCGGCAACTGAGGGCACACGAGTTTGACGAGCCTAATATAGTCGTATTCGAGGATAACGTATAAGGCCAATTATGTTGCTTACTCTAAAGAAGCATTTAATTTCACAACCAGTAGTTGCGAGGGATTTTCCGTGTCGTTCTAAATACATTTGGTTTGTGCGCAAATAAATTAAATCATAAAATGAGTCATCAATATACTTTGACACAAACTCTGAAGGCCGTTTTAATTTCTCAAACTCCATCACATTGTTGATAGTGTTACCTTCAACTGCCAATTTACTATGAATAAAATCCAAGAATTTCTAGGATTGTGCCCATAATTACGTAATTCTTGTAAGGATACATTATCAGCATCACTCCAATCATTATCAGAATAAATATCCACAGGATCCGGGCTCAAAGGTCTTCTTGTTTGCATGTCATCTTCTTCATCACTACCCTAATCATCATTGCATTCCAAGTCTGAATCATTAGGATCCATAGGTAGTAACAGCTCTTGTTCGATTTTATTTTCATTTAACTCTGAAATGAAAAATAAAAGTTAACCTAAAGACCCGAGGTATCACGTATGATACTTCAAAGAAAAACATGAAATACTTCAATAAAATACAAGCTAGATATAATTTTATATCGTAATACTGAAGTGAACTCACTAAAAATAATTTATAATACCATATTACTTGCGTAAAATAAATAAAATATCACTTCCCTCCAATTTCTATACGAGACATGATGACAGCAAAAAATCACGATTTTTACTTGACAGTTGTGCTCAAAGTAACTAGTTTAAACAAGTCAAAACAACTCCGTCGTTAAAACAGTTTCCTATTTGATCCGATACTCTGATCTCATGTCACACAGCATAACCAGATGATATATTTCTGACGAAAACCCAAAGTATCATATATGATACCGTAGGCCCGAGGAGGATATATCAACACGATTGCCGATGTACAGGACTACAAAAATGTTTATAATTTATTCCTGAGTATGCAGTGAACCAAATAGGAAAAAAATGATCATATTTCTTCTTAAGCTTGTTATAACTCTTCTTCTCTTATACTTATATAAGAAGAAAACATCATGTTATTGGTTTTGTAACCGGTAAATCCACAAGGTTGTTCCTAGACTCTTGTCTATTGACAAATTTTGAATTGCAAATGTTACAAAAATTATGTATTCACATTTTGTTTATATGAATAAATAAAATCCTGTAGATTTTTATATTTTTCGTCGAAAAAATCAATAACAAAATGCCGATAGGTTCTCATGAAAATACAATAAAAAAATCGCATATATTTTAAAGATTTTTTTTCTTTGGACATAGAATTATATCTACATAATATAATTTCTCGCTGAAGTTTTATTCCACTGACTAAAAATGTAAGCTTTGAGGCACCTGTGGATTTATTATCAAGTGTAAATTAGGAAGCGAAGACCCAAACCTCAACCATGGGAAAGGTTCGCATTTTTCGCTTAAGCTATGGTTTCCTAAGACAGCGGTACCGTCATGGAGCGGCCGTCACGGGACGGCGGATGACGTCATTAAAACGTTGACTATGTAAAAGCATTAAAAAAAATGTTGTGTAATCCTTTGTGAAGCTATTGCTGGACTCCATGGATCCAGCGAATTTGGTGTATTTTTTTTTTTATTTGAGCCTACGATTTTGACTCGCTTCGGAATTTATGTACAAAATGACTAACGTTAACGTTTTCTTTATGACATAAATAAGAACGTCTATATTTAGGCATCTGCGGTTTTATCAATAAATTTAAATAAATTTAGAGAAGAGTTCAGCTTTAACCTTGGAAATTGGTTGCGCTATTTGATAATTTTATAAATCACGCTACATAATGTGCTCTAAATATAGAAAATTTGTCCCTGAAAAGCTTCTGTTATTGCGTCATAGATCCATTTACGGTGACGTCATGTTGTAATGTTGTTTAAAATTTCCTAGTGTTAAACTAAATACGTAATATCCAATAAATAAATAAAAAATTGAGATGGATCTATGGATATTGAACAATATATTTATTATTTCAACGCTTATTTTCATTAATAATGTGATAACATTTGTGATCAAAATTAACTTGATTTTTTATCACCACACGCATCAATTTAAAACTTTTGTGTTTTATAGAAGTATCGAAAAAATGTTTTTCATAATTTATTACACATGATGATGAATACTTCTTCTGTGGATCGATTTTGAAAATATGATTATTTTAAAGATTCTGAAAAAAACCTGAAATATAGCATTGAAAACTTTATTAAAGGTACAAAAATTAATGTGTGACTATCTCAATAAATTTAGGTTCACGAATGTTTTGAGAGGATTATTAATACGTGAAACTGTACATAACAAGTGGCAAAGTAAATACCGTTTTATTATTACTTCTTTATAATATTTGAAATTATTAAATACTTAAAGTTATTGAAGGATAAACTAAGACAAGTCATCTGGTAATTAAAGAAAACATATATTTCTGGTTTATACGAAGGTCCCAAAAACAGTTTTAATGGTGTTACACTACTCAAATAAATTATTGACCCGCAAACTCTTTTTGCATTGTCTTGCACACGATTTAATTTTGAAAGAGTTGTTTTAAATTAATAAATGATATTTATACGCCAACACTTTATTTAGAAAATGGGCTCGTGGCATTTTTTCCATTTTTTATATATGAATGACATTTGTTTCTTCTGAGTGAGTTCAATGAAATAAAATATTAAATACTAACGAAATGTGATTTTTTGTGTCTTAAAAATTGTTGGAAATAAACATGGGGTCGTAGCTCGTAAAAAACAGACAAAATGTGAAAATTGCTGGAACGAGCTTGTTTTTATCAATTCAAGAAAGGAGTTTTTTAATATAAAGTATAAGTTTTTGTTTCTTTCTTCTATGACTGTAGAAAAAAGATCATTAATTGAAAAACTTTTTAGTTGAATACATGAATTTATTCTACCTGTTGCTCTCACGTAAAATTAGTTTTTCGTTAATGAGCCCGTTCTTGCCGCGTACCATGGCAGTATTATTTTGTTTAAATCAATAAACAAATCTAAACATTTCATAACATGAGTTTAATAAATTGTTTATAATAGTGGGATATGCATTTATTGCAAATGAATCATCAATCACAAAAAATAAATAACGGAATATTCGTTGATATTTGTTATAATAAAATTAAAATAAATTTTACATTTGAAGCACTGAATTTGTGGTTATTTATTAGAATATAATAAATAATTTTGTTTTTAACTACTTATTTTTTATTTTTTCTACCAACTGGTTTTAAAGCTACACAAGCTTCTTTATCCAAGTATAATTAATTTACGAATTCTATCCTATTTTATTTTATCAATTTTTACAAAATATGTATTCTATCGAACCCATGGAGCTAATAAATCAAGTCTTCTTGTCTTGTAAAGATGAAAAGCGTAAAGTGAGATGGATACGATCTTTAAACTAGTCAGGGGTAGACTGAAAGAAACTTGCATTGCTTATATGGATATTTATTATTGTTCTCTCATTATTAATCGCTTCTTTAATTTCAAAAGTTTCCAAATTGTCTGATTTTTGTATTTTATTTTCAACACAAAGAACTTTTAATCTAGTGTCTTTGTTAAAAGTGTGCATATTTTATATTAAAAGTTTGCGAATTCAGAAAAAAATGTTATCTATTATTTAGGAACCTTAAGTGTTCTTTTACTCTTATATTAAAGCTTATTTGATTTTTCTAATGTAGATTGTATCGCAATCATTAAAATTGAATCGGCATATGCCAGATTGATTATATTTAAGGACTTTGTCTTAATGATATTTTAACAATGTTTACATATTATTAATTGTGTCTTATGTTTGATGGTAGGGAATTAATTTATTTTTTTGAAAAATTTACATTCATAAAAAAAAATCAGCCTCTGCTAACTTCCATGGTTAGCTTACTTTATTGTGGGAGTACACTATAAATATTTATTTATAAGCTTGCGTTTTTGATTTAATATTGTATCAATTGGAATCTCATTATATCCATCATTATAAGCAATCTGTTTTCTTGTAATAAGTTTTTGATGTAGATGACATGTTTATGAATGAATTAGATAATTAAATATGTAAAGTAATTCACCATTTCTGAAACGTATCATATTATGGCGGCGGTACGTAGACGATGTTTTTTTGCCTTTTTAGAGGAACAGACCGAGAACTTCAAAAATTCCTTAATTTCATAAAGAAATACAGTTTTCTTTGGAAACGGAAATAGAAGAAAAAATTGCTAAAAAAAAAAAGGTTTTGTATTTATTTTATGCTATGATTAATTTATGCATTCCTAAAATATTTCCATTCCCTTAAAACGTTTCATCGACACCGAAGATTTTAATGTAAATTTAGAATTTACAAACCTTAAAAATAATGTACCAAGCAAAAACTCAAACCTCAATCTTGGGAATGGGTTGAGTTATTTGCTAAGTTAAAAATATCCCAGAAATTCATTTTGATACTAAATGAAAATGATTCGTCCTTGAAGAGCTTCCAAATTCGTTTCATAGATGTCGACGTAATGCTATTTAATATAGTTTATTCTTTTAAAAAAAGTTTAAGACGTAGTTCAACAAGTCTACTATATAGTTATTTACACAAGAATTGTTTATTTCTTGAACGTAATGGGAAACGTCAATGTAAATATATGTATTTAATTAATGTAAAAAATGTATTTAGTTGTAATATGGTATTTTTATTTTTTATCGGAATAAAAACAAATAAAAAGACACAATTCGCTGCCCTAGTTTTTGTATGTGCAATACACCATTTTGCTAATTTTAGAGAAGAGGTTTTTTTTTGTTTTTAAAATGAAATAAATAAAATCAGTAAGTGGATATTGGCACTAAAAAAATGCTTAAAATAGCTTTTAATAACGGAAAAAGTATAATTCTTATGCTACATTGACGCGTAATAAAATAATGAACATATTAACGCATACAGAACTCAATTTTGTTAAAAATGATCTATTGAACATACAAACACTGGAACAAGGAATAGTAAACATTATTCATGTATAAAAAAAAAAGAATTACTGCATCTGTAACAAACATAAATATTTAGTTATACAAAAAAAGGTAAATCGAAGAAAATAGCCGTTTGCAGTCAACAAAGTGCTTTTAAAGGAAAGTTTAAAAGTTTCCATCAAGGTATGTATAAATATGAATACTCAACAATAAAAATTTTTAAAAATAAAAAGATGCAAGAGTAAAGAGTTTTAAAAAAGGTAAATAACTAATCATTCCTTGAATTTTCAATTATTAATTCTTTTTCAAAACATAGGACTTGATCATCAGCGGCGTGGTATAAAATAAATCTAAATCATCACTGTATTGATTAGCAAGTCACTGCATGCGAATATTTGGTATGTTCAATGAATTATTAGTACCATGAAAATGACTATTTGTTTATATGCTAATTGTACATAAGCCAAATATTTATTTATTTTAATTTAAAAAATACAAAATAAACTTACCGATTTAAAAAAAAATCTACACAAATCGCTTTGAAATGCTATTAAAGATGTTTTTGTTTCAATATTCAGTTATTGTCGATCACCTTGATATTTAAAATGATTGATAACATTCTCATCGCCATACGGTTTTTTAAGATCTGTGAAATTCAAATACGCTTTATAGCAAATATATATGACCTAGATCGATATTGAAACTGGTTGATAATATTATTTCGTTCATATAAATCATTATTATAATCTTGTGCACATTGTTGAGATATAACTTTCATGATTAGCCTTGTATTGTTTTTTTATGTTAGGAGATACATTTTAAAAATATCCGATACCTTTGCACCGATTTTTGATAATAATCTTTGAAGAGGTATCTAAAGTTCACAGATTTAAGGTTAACATGATAGATGTCTAGATCAGTTATTCTGTAAGATCCATAATAGAGCATAGGCATCCACAATTAACATCCAAACTTCTCCATCGTAAGAGCACCGGTTTTTTTATTTGTTTTAATTTATTTATATTTTAGTTTTCTGTGTCCAGGTGGATAAAGCATACAGTTCTGTGCGTTAAAAGAACCAAACCCCTGGAAAAGTATTTTCGACTTTATGGCTGCTCTCAGGTTAAAATCCTGAATAAGGGAAACGGGTAAAGAGTTCACTTTTTTGTCTAGTAGTTGGCACGTTTGCTTACCAATCTTATATTTCTGGGCTTGATTCCTGGCGATGTGGAGGTGAAATGTGGATTTTTAAGGTTTTTTTTCAATTGGCAATATTTCATTATTCTTGGACTGGCACCTGAAGCGTAGGACTAAAGAGTAGGTCTGATCACTTAACCTTCATGTAACAGATGATTGAAATACGCTGAATTCGGTGTACAAATGCAATATCCTATACACTACTGCACTATTTCTGTTCAAATTCAAGTGAAAATATATGAATATCCAGAATTAGAGTATCCAATTAGTGTAATTATCAGAAGTAAAATAGTACTTTTACTTAAACCTACATAAACATATGTGTAAATGTAGATTTAGCTTTTTTTTACCTCCGCTGGTAGCGCATACTATAAATACATTTCAAAAAACTAATTTAATGACTTTTGACTTACTAGGCGTTCAATTAACTGTAATATTTGTACAGATCAATTGTTATCTCCATTAAGTAAAAAGAGAAATGTGTATTATGTTCAGCCATAAATTAAAATTATTTTATTCCATCCAACGAGAGCTTAACAACGATGAGAAAAACACATTTTTTTTGTTTAATGGTTGGATTTTCAGTAAAAGTTAATGGGCTTCCAAGCTGCACCGAGTACTTAAACTGTGACATTTGAAAATCAGTTTCATTTAATGAATTTTGCGCCATTAAAAGCAACAATATAATAATTGTATATAATAATTGTATAATAATTGTATGTAATAATAATAATTGTAATGTAATAATTGTATAACATTATTTAGAAAAAAAAAACATTTTTTAAAGAAATAGATTATTTAAAGACCAGTTACTAAGAATTTAAATGTACTTGTGTATGTGTATCAAAATTCGAGATTATCTAAATGAAAATATTTTTTATGTAATTTATGGGTAAACTTTCGAAAAAATATATTAAAAAAAACTTTTAAAGATATACATGTCTAATAAAACGTTGTGTTCGATTTTCGGCAAGGAAGATGTGAAATATTGATTTTTAAATTTAATTCCACGCTGCAATGTTTTTATAGTTCCTTGATTGGAACCTGAAGCGTAAAACTGACTATTTTGCCTCCATACATATTAGTGACCGGAATATCTGTCGACCGCGTTAGTGCCCTATGCATCTTTCTGTATGCAGATAATCCGGGAAAAGTTTCTCACGTTCCGGAGATGGAAAGGTTTACATTTTACGATGGGGTAGGTTAAGTCCGGTCCCTTGGAAGAATTTCGGGGTTTACTTCATTGTACGGAGTCGGGTTTTATTATGACCTCCGTTATATGTGCAAAAACCCAATTATTTAACCGTGGCGAGTTGTAAGGAATTTGCTTAAGCTTTCAAAATTTACCAAAACGCACGTGTATGATTATAATCATTGTCGGCATCCTTAGTTTAAAACCCAATTTTATTAGTTACTTATTTTTGCCAATGGTTTTATTGGTTTTCCATACATCAAGGCAATTCTTGTTTTGAAAGAAAACAAACAACATCTATGAGTTTGGATATAATATATCTATTAGCTGCAACTGTTTTGTTGTAAATATCGATATTTATTTTATTTTGTTCACTTATACAAGTTTCAATTCTGTTTTCTTTATTGAAACGCCTGAGTTTAAAACATGAATCGATATGATGTTAGGAACACTCGTGTCTTTTTGCAGATTTAATAAGATTGTTTAAATCACAAAATCCTTGTTTATTCCACGCATTAAAATTGTTAGTGCAGAATAAAATATACGGCTAACAATATAATTTTGACACTTGTCCACAACCACAAATCCACTGAGTTTTCGTACATACGGAATTCGAAAAATGTCAGTCACATGATTTTGTTTTTGTTGTTATTTTTAAACTCGGCGTAGGTTTACCATTTTGAATAACAAGTTTTTTTTTGGCAAACGTTCGCGATGCAAAACTTTTAACTATCAAAGATTCTAAAACACAATTACACAAATTACTTAGATTAAGATATATTTTTTTCACGTTTGCCGTATTGAAATAAAATAGCTTTTTACTAATAGCGTAATCGGATTCTCTAAATATATAAACAAACTGACAGACCTAATTATTATCGGTCAACTAAAAAAGTATGTTATTTTATTCGAATAATTGTAAGAAAAAAATCAATTCAAGCGATTTTGTGCTCTTATAATACCGCAGTAGAGTTATATTTAGCGACAGTAGACAACATTCAGTTGGGTCAAGCGATTTTAGTCCTCAATTTGTTAAAAGCACAGTACAGCATAACGAGATAATAAATTTGGAACGGTTATTAGAAATTGCTTCTAGAATCATTGAAAATTAATTTAGACTGCGCATGCGCGGACTCAGAATTTTAATACCATACGCCCTACCCCTTTGGACTTATATGAATTCGCTGTTTATTTCAAGGATAGCGCGATGCGCTGATATTTTTTAGATCCCAAGCGCAGTTAGCTTTTGTCCGAAGTAGGGAATGGTTGTGCGCTAGGGGTGTCTTCGTCACATTTACAAATTAGATTTATTGTTTGTAGACTCCGTTACAGATCTAGTTGCATTAGTCGACAAATTACCATTGTTAGTATTTGTTTATTATAATAAACAATATTGAATATATTTTTTTTTATTATTATTATGATTTTTTAAATATTCTAGCGGTAAAATTTAGGGAACCAACAGTTCCACCCGTTCTATGGACGAACCGCGCATGCTTGGTTGTGGTTGAATTCCAAAACACGAAATTTTTTTTTTTCAAATAAGATTTTTTTTTGCAAATGTCAAACTCTACGCTACTTACTAGCAGTGGTGCATTCTGTGTAAGAATCGGTTTCAAAAATGTCACGAATGTCGTTTAATTTTTTTTAAACATTATTAAAAATCCATTAAAAATATGTTAACACGTAGAAATTAAGAAAATGTTAGGAAATTAATCAATTTAGTATCTACTGATAAAAATTGATGTTTGTAAACGTTACAAGTACAAACTTTTTCAATTTACAAAAAAATATATATATTCTACAATTTTTTTGGAATATGCATTTCAGTCGAATGCAACCCTGGAAAATCGATGAAAACACATATATGCTTCTAACTTTTTTTCTACTCAATATATTGAAGATGTTATTATTTATAAACCTCGAGTAAGTGAATCAAAAAATTTTGCAAAATGTCAAGTAAATATGTCAAGCCATTTTTGAGTTTTTGCGAGACACAACACGGCGATTCATATGTATGTATATATTTATATATATATAGAATATAGAAGATAGAAGATAGAAGATAGAAGATAGGAGATAGGAGATAGGAGATAGGAGATAGAAGATAGAAGATAGAAGATAGAAGATAGAAGATAGAAGATAGAAGATAGAAGATAGAAGATAGAAGATAGAAGATAGAAGATAGAAGATAGAAGATAGAAGATAGAAGATAGAAGATAGAAGATAGAAGATAGAAGATAGAAGATAGAAGATAGAAGATAGAAGATAGAAGATAGAAGATAGAAGATAGAAGATAGAAGATAGAAGATAGAAGATAGAAGATAGAAGATAGAAGATAGAAGATAGAAGATAGAAGATAGAAGATAGAAGATAGAAGATAGAAGATAGAAGATAGAAGATAGAAGATAGAAGATAGAAGATAGAAGATAGAAGATAGAAGATAGAAGATAGAAGATAGAAGATAGAAGATAGAAGATAGAAGATAGAAGATAGAAGATAGAAGATAGAAGATAGAAGATAGAAGATAGAAGATAGAAGATAGAAGATAGAAGATAGAAGATAGAAGATAGAAGATAGAAGATAGAAGATAGAAGATAGAAGATAGAAGATAGAAGATAGAAGATAGAAGATAGAAGATAGAAGATAGAAGATAGAAGATAGAAGATAGAAGATAGAAGATAGAAGATAGAAGATAGAAGATAGAAGATGGATAGATATATAGATAACGTGCAAATAGACACTAAAATAAAATCACAAATTTAGTTCTTCTATTGGAGGTATTTTGTGAATTCAACATTTCATACAATTTAATAAAATGGAATTAATTCCTAGAATTAAGTTATGCTTTCTAATCTTGAAATTGACTTCATGTTGAAAAGTATTTGAATTAGATGAAATAGTTTCATTTAAAATAATCGCAAAATTGAACTTGGTAAGGGCATCCGATGGATTTTTTGCCTTTATTTCAAAACTTTTCTTTTCTAGCTACTTTTTGAAAGCTACATTAGCCAGTTGCTAAATTTTTGTTGATTTGAGATATAAAAATACCAAAACCATACTTAATCCCATAAATAAAGAGCTGTGTTTTGGTAAGATAATCAGTAAGATGTGTTTTGTGGCCATCAAGAAACAAAATTTTAGGTAATTTTTTTAGAGTTAAGTCAACAGAACCTTTGTTATATATTCATTTAAACAAAATTTATTTTGTCCATTCATTGTCGCTTTAACCAATATTATATTCTTCCGGTACTGAATCAGAAATTTCATTGGAAATTCTTTATGAATTAAATTTTTTGGACACAATTTGAAATTCGCCTCAACTTCATTAAATATTCTAGATAAATTTTTCATTATTTCAAGCATCTCCTCTCTTTGAAATAATTTTCAATTTCAAAAAAACAGTTTTCAGATACTTTGGAATTAGCTGCTGTAACGGGTTCAGCTGTTCGTATCTTAATGCTTGGATTTCTTTTTCAAACCCCTTGATACCAGGAATCACAAAGAAAGTTGTTTGTAAAAGGGTGTGGCCTTAAGTGTTACACCAAAAACCTGTAAATTTTTAAATATAGCTCTCCTGTAAAGTTTGCAAAATGTTCCTTAAGTAAAAAGCCTTTCCCGGTAGCTCTTTAAAAGAATATGTTTGTGTTAATGAATTTCAAACAAAAGAACAAGAGTAAGTGCACTTGGTGGGCTTGTTGATAAAAGTTATTAAACATTTTTTTACGTCAAAAATTAAAAAGATAATTGTAATAAAAAAAAAATGAATTGAAAATGGGAGACGGGTTAAGGATTTTGGGTCAAATCCACATTCAAAGGGAGAAAGTTTTTCTTCGTCATTAAATGATTTTTTGGGTAAGGTAATTGCGATAAAAAATATTCAATTTTCTTTCAACCAACAAAAAAACAGACTGATCAAAAGAACAATAAATGGTCAAAATGTGTACTCATTACTCACTGAAAGTGTTCCTACTGGTCATACAAAAATAAATCTTTTTTTTTACACTAAGTCAGCTACATTATTATATTTATCATCAATAAATTTGGGGTCGTGTTAGTTTTAATATACCTAAGTAAAATAAAGTAGTAGGTTTTATGTTATAAAAAGAACAAGAATATTAAAAAAAAATACACCTTTAAAGACGTCTCTTGAATTAAATTGCCGTATTTCGGGGACGTTAAGACGCGTTAAACCATAAGACGCTGCCCAATTATTGATTTAATTTTCAAAGTAAAAAAGTACGTCTTTTGGTCCGAAACATGCGGTATGCCCTATTTTATAGTACGAAGACGTTGTTTTTGTTTAGTTATAAGCTAAAAAAATAAATTTAAAAATGAGCTAATTATTTGGATAAATCATAAATGTATTCTATTGTTTTAGTTAAGACATCGAGTTTCTATAGAAAACCGATAAATATTTAGTTTAATATTTCATGGAGAATCAAACAACAATGTTCATCACAATTGAAGCAAACGTAGAAAGATACTGGTTTCCACTTTCATTTGATAATTCAGTATAAAATGTAATTTTAGAATACCTGAAAAATGTTTCAGGGAACAAAAGCTTTTCTGTCTGCGCAAGCTTCATTAACCAAGCCGTGGGAGGAACGAGAGGTTGTTATTTTATTACTTATGAAAACTCATGGACAAATTCAGTAACTAGTGAATATTATCTCATTTCAGACGTCTTTTCCACAAAGAAAAAAATTCACTTTCGCGAAAAATTGTACACTTATTTTGGATTAAATAATGTTTGGTCAAATAAGAAGATTAAACATTTGTGAAATTATTTATTTATATTTAATCATATAGGATTAAAAAAAAACTTTATTTAATGTGCAAATGTGTTTTTATAAAAAGTGTTTTAATCAACATTTAAAAACGTGTATTCGGAAGCGCAATCCTTACAGGGTTTGTGACAAGTTATAAAAATAGTCTATTCTGACATCAAAGAACATTTTTATTAACCGGACCCACAAGAATACGGGAAATCGGTAAGTTTTATTTGTAAATATCCTTGTATTATGTGCGCACTTAAGTAAGGTTCTTTTTTGTAAAAAGAAAAATTGGTATCTTCAAATGATTTCAACATTTTTTTTTAATAGTTTGATATTTTAGTCCAATCTTACCAAAACTTGATTCTCATTTTCTAGAAAACGATTTTCTATTAGTATAATAATTGTAGTGGAACATTTTTGTGTGAATGAGAAATAATCTTGGATTTTAACTTTGAAGTTTTGTAGAAGGTTGCGTGTATCGAGTGAAAAATTTAACTTTCGTGTTTGAGGCTTTATTTACAAGTTTAACAATTGTTATAAATAAAATACAAAAATACATTCAATGCCGTACAATACCGTAGAACTTAAGCGTGAGAAAAATTAAGTTAATTTTGGATTCGATTTTAAGTCAAGTGAAGACGAACTAGGATCAACGGCTGGCACAAGGTATTTAAATCGTTTCTTTGATCCTGGAAACTTGTGGTTTCAGTGAATCGGTACGCCTTGCGTCAGTGTTGCTTAGGGCGAAAGCTGCAGCGAGTGAATGCGTTCCCATACAAATCCCTCCTGGGACAGCGTTACCGGATGAAGGCTGCGAGTCGGTCACGGCTTAGTTCATCTAGCGTTGTTAGGGCACGTTGAGTTGTTATCCTGTTAAAGAGGAAATTAAAAAAATTGGTAGCTTTTTATGGATGAATATAAAAGAATAAAAATATGTAAGATTTAATTAAAATTTTAGAAAGGTACAGTAAAGAAAAAGTTAAAAAGTATTGAGGGCTGAAATTTAACAACGAATAATATAAAATACAGTTAAGTTCAAAAAATAAATAAAACTTAATTCTAGAAATGGGGTGGGAAAAGTTGAACCCAGAGAAAAAAAAATATGCTGGAATCATGTCCGTTACTTAACTCATGTGGATGATTCTGCTTGATGAAAATCTTGGAATCTGACTCGCTTTCTAAATCGAGTTGCTCTCGCTGTGATCGTGTTTGGATTGTTTTAGTCTGTTTGTGGGATTATGTTTTTGCATTTTTCTTCTGCGAGGAATGCTGGCTTCAGTTTGTGTATGATTACGACTTTGGAATTCTCGTTGATAAGTATGGTGAATCTTTTGTCGTCTCTTCTTCAAACTTCAAATTGTCCGTGATACGGAATTGTCGGTGCTTGAAGAGGCTTTTTCGTAGCGTTAACTCTCAAAAAGACATCTGTGCACTTTTAGAAGTCCTGACAAACGAACATTCTGTTAAGTCCATGTTCCTTTTGTGATGTCGGTCTTAGCTTTTGCATTTGCTTTTGTAGTTTGCCGCGAAAGGTCTTAGGGTCTGCCTGCTCTGATTGCGTGAAAATTTTGTATGGAAATCTCAGTTAGCAGGTACTGGAATACCTTTGTTGGTGGTAGAGGTCCTACTAAATCGATGTTTGTGATTGAATTGTTTTATGTTTTTAGCTGTCATTAGAAAGCTTTTTGTGTGTTTGTCAGTCTTTATTTACTGACATATCAAATACGGATTTTACATTTCTTTTTACTAATTTAAACATTTTTGGCCAGACAAAGTATTGTTTGATGTTATGGCTTATGGTTTTACGTCCTAAGAGGGTCAGGTTGTTAGTTTCGGTGATAATGTTAGAGATTGTTATGCGCACGTTGTTGGTTGAGGTGTCACACCAAATACTTTGTTTAGCATTGAGTGAAAGAAGCTGTTTAAGCACTAGATTTGTTTTTTCATTTCTTAAACGTTGGAAGTCATCATTATTTTCTTGTTGCTGAGCCATATCTGCATAATCAATAGTTGAAATGATAGTCATGGTTTCAATGCAAGATAATGTGTCTGCGACGATGTTGTCTTTCCCAGGAATATGCCTGAAATCTGTCTTGAATTGGTTTATACATTCTAGTTGTCTTGCTTGCCGGGTGATGAGGATTTTGTGCTGCGCGTTAGTGAGAAAATAAGGGGTTTGTGGTCCATGTACACAGTTAGTTGCTGCCCTTCTACTTGTTATCTAAAATGTTAAATGTGAGTTCTCTGTCGAAGGTTGAATATTTTGATTGTGCGGGATCCAATTTTCTCGAGATTTTTTTTAGAGGATCTAGCCAAAGTTTATTTGCAAAGTTCAAATATTTGAGTCAATCATTCCGTTTAAGTGATTTCCTTTTTATCATTTTTCTTATGATTTTCTATGCTAGAGTACAGCACTTAGATATAACTAGTAAGATTCACAATTGGCATGTCTCCAATGACGTTTTCACGTCTGATTACAGACATCTACGCTTTGATAAAGATTTGGGATGTAAAAGACAAGTTAAATCATATCGTTACCCTAAAACAAAAACTGGGTAGGATACTAAGACCAACTGAAGTTAAACACAGTTACGATTTGCAAAGCCATCCGATCAATTGACAATTGATCGGACAACAAGAGTGCAATTCAATAGGGCTAAAAGAAACTTAAACTAAGATCAATACAGAAAAGTTCTTACTGCATTCAATTGAGAACAAAGAAAAGCCAAGAGAGCATCTTGGAGGAATTTTTTCGATAAAATTAATGAAAAAACACCTTGCTAAAATGATACTTTCCAAAACTTCTAGATGTGGATTTTGCAGTGTAGATGAGGAAACACCTACGCACATTCTATGAGAATATGATGCTTTACATCACAAAAAGAGCCTCGTTCTTGGAGAACAACTGGTTAAACCTGAGAATATTAAAGAGCTTGCTTTCTATCTAGAATTTTCAATAGTGGTTGACCATTTTTAAAAAATGTCCAAAGTATTTTACTTTCGTCTGTTGCTTGTATATTATGACAGAAGGGGCTTTTAGATAATGGGTTTGATTCCGTTTTAGATATGGTACATCCTAGAAAATTGATTTCTTCTTTCCCGCATTGGCATATTTTTTCGTTGATTATTAGTCCTCATTCTGTAAACCGTTTGAATAGTGTCTCAAGGCGCTCATTTCATTTATCTCCAGATGCCACTTACATATCGATTTTATACGTGCAACAAAGGTCCATGTCACTGATGATTGTATGCATGAACTTTTGGAATGTCTGCGCTGAATCAAGTCCAAAAAGCATTTTTGTAAATTTTTATTAGCCAAAAGGTGTGAATAAAGCGGTCTTAGGAACGTGTTCCGGTTTTTAGGGGATTTGGCAATACGCTTTTGTTAAATTCAGGGCTGAGAAAAAATTTGCCTCTCCCTATTTGTATGCAAAATCGTAGATTTGAGTAGAAGTATAGTTGTCTGGTTTCACCTGTGGATGTAATCTTTTGTAGTCTCCACGTGGTCTTCATTTGTAAATTTTCTAGCGAACCATGTATAGTGGAGTGGTTTAGTTGGATTTTGATGTTCGGCATATGCCCTGACTCGTAAAGAAATTGAATTATTTTTTTGCCGCTTCTAATTTCTCAGGGTTGAGTTTTCCCGCACGACTAGTTACTGGTAGTTAATTCGTTTCTTAGACAACACAAGCTTTATAATCTCTAAAAGGAAATACCAATATACCCGGAAAAAGCTACCAACTATTTGGTTGGGGGAACCATTACCAATGTAACTCTGAAAAATTAATTGAACTGGCGGCAGCCACGATATAGTTGACTATCAAGAGCACGCAGGGTGATCCTTGTAGAGGTACTGACTGGAACGGAAGTTGCATATTTTTCTCAGAAAACATATCATTTGCAGAATCATTCTCGGCTTCTACTGCCATGATCGCCTTCAGCACGTGTCATCATTTTTGTTTTTGTTGACATAAACCGCGGGTGCAATGTCATCGGTGCGCATGCATGAAATTGTACGCAATTTCTAAGCATTGCCGAAAACTTCTGAGCAGCTAAGTGCGGACGGCACTGGTCTAATAGCGATGATAGGACTAAGCAAAAAGCTTGGGGGTAGCCCGGCCGCATGCAGTTGACGAACGTTACTGGAGACTTCCGAGCAGCTAGGCGCAGATAACGCAGAGCTAATATCAGCAGCGGCGGTAAGTTACAATTCGTTACCTGTGGATTCAATTTGCACTAAAATTCAAAAAGAAAGACAACGCTTAACAAAAAAGGGTGCGTCTCACGCAACGAATGATAAGTCTGTTTTCAACTTCAATTGTATATTTCTTCGTACCTCACTTACCTCCAAATGTGGAAATTCGGAACATTCGAAATCTTAGATGATTATGTATTATACAGTTGGACATACATGGCATTATTATTTTTCGTATCCGCACCTACATAGGATACTACATTGGTACCCTTACTACAGCGTATTTCGAACATTTGATAAATTAATGTAAGGTGCTGATAAAAAAAAAGAAATAATCGAAATAAAGTGATTAACTCGATATTTTTACCAAAATTCCTTGGTTAAAATAACATAATGCGTTTTTTAACTCTAGGGTTGAATATAAGGATAAAAAACTTTTAACTACGTTAAATATGCATTTGTGTGTTCGTTTTGAATCAACGTTCGCGTATTGTCAATCCTTATTTTATTGTTGTCATTATTTCGTATTTACTGCATTTTGTGATTACCTACTGTATTGTATAGGACTCGTCCCACATTATTCATTCGATGTGTATCAGTTAAATTTAAAAAATAAAATGCTTTTTTTTCTTCAGAATACGGTTTTGAAATTTAACATACTTAAAAAAATAAAAAAAAACAATTTATATCATTTCGTCATTTGAATTTTAACAAAAAGGTTTCTAACTTTTTACTAAGCTCTTTATTGTACCATTTTTAATACAATTTACAAGTTTTAAGCAAATATATTATTTTCATACTTACGCACCCATACAAACGCACCCTCTCCCTCTTTCATTCCCACACGCACATGTATCCTCTCCCTCATTCATTCACGCATACACACATTCACATACACATGAATACAAACGTCACACAAATACAATTACTAAACTTCTTTTCTTATATATTATGTGTCATTATATTTACAGTGGATTTTTTTAATTGGCTTTAGTATTTTTAAGATTTTTCTAATTATTTTGTTTATGTAATAGCTGTAAAAATCCCAAATAAAATGAAATAAATAAATAAATAAATTATATAAAATCATGATTTACAACCCCTGCTTGCACTTGTATATAACATAGGCCGTTTTCACACCTACCACGCAAATCCATACTACCCGATATTTTACCGCGCTTATCCTGCAAACGCATACAAAATCTGTTACCTTTTCACACGCGTTGTAAAATGAATACGACCCGGTCTGTCAGACATAAATCTGTTGGGGTGTGCTTAATCGCAAACGATTATTATCAATATTAATAGTTCGAATAACCGAATTAGATTATTCCCGTAATCGACTTTTTATTTATGGATAATGCGTTGTTTTTTCAAAATACTTATGAAGTATGAAGAATGAAAGAAAAAATATTAATTAAAAATATATAAAATAAATATGCCTACTCTTATAATGCTTTATTGTATACACTAACTAAAAAAATTCATAAAAACTTATGTATTGTACTCGTAATATTATTATTATTGTAAAAAAATATTTTTCGGTCATTTCTGTTTAGAAAAAGGTGTTTTTAATTAGGTATTTTTTCTATTTTTTGTTATTATTATTACCTTTTTTTTAATAAAAGAAATATTCCTTCACACAGGTTTTATCAAGGGGACTATTGAGAAAGAATGGTGTATTTCTATAAAATAATTTAATAAATATAATAATAATAACGCGTAAATCAGGGAATTTTCATGTACCTAAGTTTTGCTCAACGAAGTTCGGAAAAAGGTTTCTGGAAAGTATTGACCATTCCGAATTTTAAATAAATATTAAAACACGAAAAATCGAATAGCCAATTCAAAAGTGTCGTAATTAAAAAATATTACTTAAATCTTTTTGATAGTGATAGTTATTAATGTTATTTATATAGATGGTGTAAAGTACTATGCTTTATGTTTCTTTTTGTTTTCTTACAATTTCGGATGTATTTACTATGTATGATATTATGTATTGTCACAAAAATGTCTCATTTTTATTTACGGTCCCAAATGATGTTTTTTTAAATTCCTGGGAGTATAATATCTTAGATATGTATTATATATTTCATAAATAAAATAAAAACAAATATAAATGTATATATATATTGAAATATTCGATACTTTTGAGGCATTTTTTTCAAAACTGTAATTATTTCATATATGTAATACTGTCTGTAGCTCTGATTTAATATAAAGAAATACATTATGCTACAAAACTTTACATTTTTATATTCGTGATTTTCTTGTCTGATAAAGTTATGGGTTTTAATATTTTTTTGTTTTTTTTTATTTTTGTTTTGTCCTTAAATAGTACAAACACAATACATGAATGTGCTAATATATTAACCTATATATAATTATTAGTCGGCCTCGTGGTGTAATGGTCAGCGCATTTGTCTCCCATGCAAGAGGTCTCGGGTTCGATTCCCGACATGGTTGATAAGAAATATTTATTTAAAAAGGTGTTTTCCCACCAGAATATTTCATAGTGCCTGGACTGGTACCTGAAGCGTAAGACTGATCATCTTACCTTCATGTAACAAAAAATGATCAAGATACGCTGCGATTTGTGTACCACTGCAGTAATCTAAGCACCATTAGGTACGGAAAGGGAATGACGACGACGAATTGTTATTAAAATATATAATAATTATTAACATTTCACTAATTAAAAAAATTCTTTAAGACCAACTCGAATGCAATCACTTTTTAAGAGCTAACTTATCTGCTACACACATGTTTTATCAACTAACATTCAAATGAAATGATTTTTTTTGTTCTCTTATTTCTAATGGTCTTTCCTTAAACTCTTATTTCTGATAGTCCACCTCGGTGAACCAACGAGTTCTGTGTCTTTGTTTTCTTACTAAATGGCAGACTTACTTCATTTTTATTTCTAGTTTCATATCCGAGTTCACACTGATTAGAAAAAATCTTGTTCCCTATGTTCAAAAGATTTTTTGTTCATTTTGTTTATAAACACAATTGTTTTGTATTTTGCTTTCAATACATAGGAATTTGGTTCTATGGAGTTGAGATTTGGTCTCAAAAATTGATAAATTAATTTAACTAAACAAAAATTATTTTTTCTGTGTTAAAAACCTAACATGTTTTTTAAAATTGAATTTCATATATTGAAATTGATCAGGCAGAAACCCAAAATTTAGGCAAAAGAGCAAAGATAGATATTTTTTATTTGGCTAGGTTGGCATTGATTTTTTTTACTATTTCGTTAGCTTAATAGAAAAAAACTGTATTATTTTTAAGTATTCAATATATTGTTAGCTATAGAGTGATTTAGACAAGTAAAAAAATACCGAATGTATTAAATATTTTTGATGAATTTTCATAATGTTCCTTTTATTGTAAGAAACATGACTAAATAAGTATTTTTATACACAACGTATTATTATTTAAATTTTGTTTATATGTTTTAATTCGTATATATCTTAAATCTGCTAGTTTTTGTTCACAAATAAAATGATAAATTAGGAACCGTTAAGTCAAACGCACAGAAATGTAAATAAACCACGCTGCTAATTAGCGTATTATTAAATAATATCTGTCGTCTTCATAGAGATCCCATCCCGCCTGACATTAATGTATTTATTTGCTTTACAAACAATGAAAAATAATATACAGAAACATTAAAATAAAAAAATGCACTACTTATTTTTCATCAATTACGTGCAAACACTTTTAATAATATTTTACTTAAACTTAAAATACATATATAAACAAAATGAACAATATAACCCACTTATTTATAATATAAATTAGAAAGGGTAAAAATAAATAATATGCACTTATTAGTGCAGTTTTTAGTTTTCATGTAAATTATTTATTATTCGGAAAATATTGCTCTTAAATAAATACCTTTTTTTTTTTAAACTGATATAAAATATTCGATTATAATAACAGGTTTAAAAATATTCATAAGAACATCGCAAAGAGTTTTTACGAATGTGTTAGTGAAAAAGTAATGTACCGCCATTATTCGTTTAAATAAGTTTCGATAATAATATCGATTTATCGTTTATAAAAACGAATATTTATTTATATTAAAGTAAGTTTATATACACATCGGTAAAATTTATATTGAAATACATTATCACCAAACCCTTATCAGAACCTAATGGTGCATAGGCCAGTGCATTGTTAATTTGAATGTATATATGATTTAAATCATTATATAGACATAATAAAGTAATAATTGCATACAATAAACATTAACGTATGCGAGTGTATAAGTCCTTGTTTACACCTTCAACTTTAGTAAGCAGAAAATTAACTATCAACAAAATTACCAAAACAATCAAATTATACAAAAAAAAAAAGATTTTTTTTTTGTACAATTTGACTGTCTAGTTTTGGCTACAAAATGTTTCCCTCTTTAGGGTTATTTAACAAGTAAACATACATAATACATATATTATATATTCGGTTGTGTAAGCAAATACAGTGGATTACAAAACAGTATTTTTTATTCTCAAATAAAAATTATATATTACGATGATCCACAATATTAGATTTACAAACATCTAAAATAATACAATGACATTATGTTCATCACCATCAAACACTTATTCGCACCCAATGGTGCATAAGGTACTGGAGGTGCAAGTAATGATGTACCGCGGGAAAATTCCCGAAAGCGTAATTCCCCGGAGCAGGAGTACATTCCTCCACATACCCGAAACCGTTTTAAAGACTGTGGGTCTTCCTATCGGTTATACTCATTCAAAAAAACAATATTTTGGTCAATAAATGAGTAGATCTTTTGAAATTTCTAATTTCGTATATTATTTCAATTCAATTTAACTTTATTACGTTCACTGCCCCTTTCACTGTGAGTTTGAAAGATTATATGGAGGGTCTTAGTCGGATATTGTCATTCATCCTTATGAACATACATGTGTATATTGCAAGCATAAATGGTAGCAAAAACGATATTTACTTGTATCGCAATAAATTCGAGATGCAAGGCGGTAAAATCTCCGCGGTATTTTACGGTAATTTTCGGTAAGAAATGAATATGACGTACTAATTTTTATTTTTCGAAGATGCAACAAATACAAGTAGCTTTGTTTTAGGACACGTTACATGACAGTGAAAACCAGGTTTAGATCCATCGGGTGGTTTTCAAGATTTATTATAAGTATGGGACGTTCAAGGTCATTCGGTGTGTACTTTTTTAATTTTTTTGACAAAAAAAGTTATCATATTTTGAAACTTAACAGGATCGGTGGACATAATGCCCTTAGCCCTCCCGTGCCTAAGGGGGGTATCTGGGGTCCCCCAAGTAGCATATTTGTTCAATACCTTTTTTGTTAATCATCATATTGATTTCATTTTATGCATAACTCTACTCCATTATGTTACAAATGTATCGAAGATATTAAAATATTTTTCCGCGGAACTCTTTTAATAATAATTCACATTTGTCTTTGTTTCCCCCCCGCGCAAACAGCATGCATCACAATTCATTTGCTATTTGCTCCACAGTTTAGGGATCTTTGATACTTCGGTCAATTTCCAGTTTACGCGAGTAAGATTTTGCATGCTAAGGGTGTTTAGAAAAAAGTATTATTATGACTAATAATTTCAAATAAACATAATTTTTATACTTAGCTATCTGGATATTGCGCATTGGATTTTGAATACAAAGGTGTTTTTTGAATAATAAGTGAATTTTTTAAAATTTATAAAACCTTTTTTTACTTTACCAATCTCAAAATGAGTAGAAAAAAATTGACGGATGATGTTATTGAGCAGCTTCTAAACGATACGGATATTGAAGTGTCTTCCAGTGATGACAGTGATTTAGAGTTAGAATCTTCAGATGATGTTTCTGAAACAGATGACTTTGTAATCGAAGATTACGATGAATCTGATTATTTCGACCAGGATAGTGTTAATTTAGAAGAAAACAGCCAAAATGACGGAGAAAACGTCTTCGCTTCTAAATCGGGTTACCAATGGAGCAATATTCTACCTTCTACTTCAACAACACGTTCCCATAACATAATTAGTCCTACGTCCAAATTAACTGGAGCATCTGAAACTGCGGGGACCATGAAAGAAATATTTTTCTTATTTGTTACTCCTCAAATGATAAGTGAAATAATACGTTTTACTATAAAATATTATGAAGAAAGGGACATTACGGCTAAAGAAATAACCGAAGACGAAATGCACGCTTTCATTGGTATTTTATTGGCAGCTGGGAAAAACCGATGAAGGAAGCAGCATTTGAGTGAAATTTGGACATCGAATAAATTATTTAAACAATTCTTTTATGCAGGTGCGATGTCACGTGATAGATTCAAATTTATTTTTACCAAAATTAGATTTGATGACAAAGCCACGAGAGAGGAAAGAATTGTACAATCAGGTCGAAAAGATGAAGCAATAAAATCTGTGTTCGAACAATTTATACAAAATTGTATGAAAAACTTTTCCCCCGGTTCTCACTTGACAATAGACGAACGCTTAGCTGTATTTAGAGGAAGATGTTCTTTTAAAGTATACATCAAAAGTAAGCCTGGGAAGTATGGTATTAAAATATGGGTAGCAGCAGATGCCGATAATGGATATATTTGTAATGCCCAAATTTATACAGGAAAAATTAATAATGCCCGTGAGGTAAATCAGGGCCAAAGGGTTGTGATGGAAATGGCAGCACCGTATTTCGGTAGTGGACGGGGAATCACAGTCGACAATTTTTTCACGTCTGTGGCTTTGGCACAATCATTGATGGTGGAGAAACTTTCAATAACAGGCACAATGCGTAGCAACAAAAGGGAAATACCTAGAGAATTCCAAAAATCTCCCACGAGGGAAATGTATTCTTCACTTTTTGGATTCTCAAAAAACATGACCCTGGTATCATATGTTCCCAAGATGAAAACTGCTGTAAATCTTTTAACGACTGAGTTTTATGACCAAAGTGTTGACAGTGGAAATAAAAAGAAACCTTTAATAATTTTGCATTATAACAAAACTAAAGGTGGGGTTGATTTAGGTGACAAAATGACAAGAGAATATTCATGCTCAAGGGTTACAAGGAGATGGCCACTCAGGATATTTTTTGACATACTCGACATGGCCGCATTAAATTCTTATTTACTTTGGTCAAAGAAATATCCGGAATGGAAAAAAATGATCGAAGTAGAAGAAAAAAAAATATTCAAAGTTTGGCAATGGAATTAGTTAAAAATAATGTGCGAAAACGAGCTGCTTCAACCACTCATCATAAGCTTCAACAAAGCGCGTTTCGGCTCTTTGAAGAGGAAACGGGAGAAAAATATTTTGTAGACCAACCATCCACTTTTTCAGCAGCAAACCCATCTAAGCAACGGGGTCGATGTAGTTTCTGTCCTCGTATATCTGACGGAAAAACGAAAATAACGTGTATTATTTGTAAACAATTCATTTGTATAAAACATAAACGAGAAGAAACAAAGTACTTCTGTCCAAACTGTTCATAAAATGTGAAATTTTACGGTTTTTTTTTTAACTTTTCAAAAATACTGAATTTACTAAATGTTATAACATATTTGTATTTAACCACTTACCGACTTTTCTACGTCCACCGGTTTCAAGACGTACCCGTCTTTTCTTTTTTGTGCAACAACTATGGTGAAGGTGTATAGTGGGTTTTGCATGTTGGTTTAATTGGTGTCCTGACGAAGAGACGGGTACGTCTTGAAAACGGTAGACACAGAAAAGTCGGTAAGTGGTTATATACAAATATTTAAGAACATCTAGTAAAATGTTTCACAGCAAAGTTAATGCTTTAAATATTAATAATACTGATTTTATTTTAATTTTGCATATTATATAAATTTTTACACGGCGTTGTTCGATTTTTGAGTTTTTATTTCTTGATTATTTGATTTTCAAGTTTTTTAATTTCATATTTTAGATTTTTTAAGGTCTCGAGTTTTTTTTTATTGTACTTAATTTTTTTTAAATCGATTTAGTGATTTTTCAAAGTTTTTTTGCCATGGAGTTACTGTGGAGTAATAGAAATTACTATTTTGTATTATTTTTAGTCGTCGTATTCTGTAAAATTGTATAATATATCTACCTATGTAACCGATAAAAGGAATTCGTGCCGTGTTATACTTTATTGTATTTTATTTGGGAAACATACCAACAATTTTAAACACATTAAGATTGAGCTGTGTGATTTTTTTTCTATATTATTTTGTAAAATATTATTAGTTTTTAAAATTAATTCAAATAAATTAACAAACACGCTGTATATGGTTTACGAACTCGCTCATCCCTCTCCCGACCGCCCGCCGTACCGCCCCTCTAGCTAGTGGCGTAATTTCAATCAGTGGTATCCAAAACGTGGCAGCGGGAGGAGCGCGCTGCCATATAAAATATTATCGCAGCAGTATTTTGTGAAAAAATGTATGAATTTCGCAGAAAACTGGAAATTTTATAAACAATACCATGACAATTATAAAGACATTTTTTTAATATTTTTTTAAGACGTATTTATAGCATTTTAGCTGGGGTATTCGTAGTACCCCCTCAGGCGCTCGCGGAATTTTTTCACCCTCAGGCTCCCAAAGGTTAGTAAAACCGTGTGTGACCTTGAACGACCACCGCTCATGCCGCAATTTAAAAAAAAAAAGTTTTTTTGCTCTTAATTACGTCCCTATAGATTTAATATAAAAAATATGAAAGCCTAAGAAAATAAAATTTATTAAAAATGTTCATATATTTTTTTTCTTTGGACCAATTCTTTTCAAGATACACGTTTGAACATCAAATAGAGTTGATCGAAATAGCGAAAAAGCGGTATTTGCACTAACTTTTTACTAATTGTTTGATAGTCAACCTATCAAAAGTCATCATCATCATCATCATTCTATGTCCGCTACCTAGTTGGAGCATATGGTGTTCACAAAGATCCTCCAAAAGCAAAAGAAAGAGCAAAAGTCGTACGGGTTTTGGGTATGTCATAATTCATGCTTTGGGAAAACCTCGTACGGACATTTTGCTGAGACCTCTCCTCATTGTTCGACCAAAAGCGTGTAAGTGCTTCTTTTAGGTACAGTTGTCTTATATCCAGCACCTTCATGTATTGGAACAGCTGTTTTGACGGGTATGTTGGAGGGTGCCGGAATATTATTCTCAATAATAATTTAATGATGTAATCGTATGTGTGTATATGAGTACTTACATATATATTTATATTTTTGTTTTTTTTTACTTTGTTGAAATTTTTACATATTTTTGAATTTGGATTTTAGGCCAGAGCATTCTTAACAATTTTAAATCGATTGATAAGGTGGTTTATCAACAAGCTATCGCTTTCCTCATAAAGGTTTGAAAAAAACAATTATTTTTTGAAAATCATTGTTCAATAAGTCAACTTATATTCACTACACATTGTCACATATATGCACACCCATACATAAATACACAATATATTTAGTAAATACACACCCTCACACAATATATTTAGTCCCCCTCCCTAACATGTACAATAATACTGATACATTGTAACAAGTAGGTACTTAGCATAAATATTATTATTGTACAGTAAAAGTTATCCTCATAATGTAATTGTACACATTATATATAAATGTATATATTTGTACCGACATATTGAAACCATTGTATAAATTCTATAATGTGTTAATAATGTGGTTTTATAGTACATAAATTTAGAGTTAACTCTAATGGACCGGTGAAGTTTACATATTATATTACATGCTAAGTTTATCAATTAACTATTTGAATTTTTTAAGTACAATATTGTAAGGGAAAAAAAACATAAATGAAAGTAATTCAATAATTAAAATCGAAGTAAAAAAGTTATGTTAAAAGTTTCTAGTTAGTATTTACATAAATGGAAATAATATTAACATTAATAAAAAAACTTACTTAAAGTAATTAAAAAGTAAGAGTTAAAATAAAAAAGAATAAAAAAACATGATCAAGTGCACAAACCATTTTTTTTAAAGGTAAAATATATTTACGTACCTACATATTTCAAGGGATTAAAAAAACCGATGAAAAGCAACTTTAAAAAAAAAAGACAGTAAGTTTAAGTTAATTTAAAAAACATCTTCAGAATTAATGTTAGGAAGATAGAAAATATCAGTCTAGTGCGTCTAGAGGGGACATGGTATGCAAGTAGATTAATTAGTTCTGGGGAATCAAATTTATTATTTACAGTTTTGTAAAGCAGGATCTGATTGAAGATATCTTTTCTGTGTGTCAATGAATCAAGGTTATGAAATTTTAAAGAAGTTAGGTATATAATTTGGAAAATACAAATGAAATTTGTATGTATATTTATATATATACATGATCCCGTAACTTCGAATCGATATTCGAATATTCGAATCGATACTTTAGGAATGAAATAGTTCCGCAGTCCCCATCCCCTTCTCACACACACAAATACAATTCTACTGACTATGCGATGTCGCATGGATACGCGCTGCACATGTGAAATGGGCCATAGAAATTTGTTTAGTCTCCCACCAGTCTGACGATGTCGGTCACGACAAAACTCGGTCACTCGGTATAAATAAAAGTGAAATAAAACTATAAAGTATTTTTATTATTATAATTAACTGCTTTGTTAACAGTATATGTATGACAGAATACTGACTGAGAGAGTAACAAAAGTGACTAAAGGGTATTGAATATACTGAGGGGCTTAATGAATAGGCAAAGATCTATGGATCAAATATTTGTTTGCAAAACATGATAGAATTTTTTTTTGCAAAATCATTTTTTTGGTGCATTTGTTGATCTGAAAAAAACGTTTGATAGAACTGAAAGGGACAAATAATGGAATGTGTTATCGGAATATAGAGCATACGGCAATCTGATACTGACTATTACGTCTCTGTATTAGGGTACCAAAGCATGTGTTATAGGATAAATGGATCATTCACATCATGGTTTGACATTTCTAAAGGAGTCAAATAGGGATGTGTGATATCCCCATAGTAGTATAACGTATATATAGTTTTATTACAAGGAAGACATGCGATTATTGGTAACAATGGTCTATAATGAATGCAAAGAAAACAATTTTCTGAAGAATGTTGCTGAATCAAATGAATGTGATGGATTTTGCGGAGGGTAAGTACCAGAAACAGGATGAATGGTGTATTAAAATCAATCTTGACACACATTTTTTTGTTCAATGAGGCGATATTAGCAGTTTACAATAGAGTCCTATCGGCAAACCCTTTGTATGTAAGTACAGAACACTATTGAAAAACAAGGATAAAAGTAGACTTTTTTTTTTTTTTTTTTTTATACGCCTCCACTCGTTTGCGAAAAGTAGACTTTATGCTTTTAAAATGCAATAAATCTGTCAGGCAAATGTGGGGTAAATTATGTACGATAGGTAAACAAATGTTGAGATCTGTGCATTTGTCAAGAACCAAATTCTCAACATTGTTTTTTTTTTAAACCGGTTGCGCGCCCTGGATCTTAGCAATTACACAACCCTGTTTCTCATATCCGAACAAAATTAGGCGATTTTATCTTATATAATAGTAATTCGCGTCGCAATTTATTTCAACTAATCCTCGAGTGCATTTATTTGTAGTGGTGCCCACAGGAACGCATTTCCCATAAAAATCACACGACACTACAGTGGAGAAGCAAACTCTTCTAGAAAAACACACGGCCCCAACAAAAACAAGGGAAGGGTAGGTTGAAAAAGTACCAGCGCGAGGAAAGGTGAGGTCAGAGTAGAAATACCTCAACCGGCCCTAGGAAGTAGAGCAGTCAGAAAAAACACTGACCTGACCTGAATTAGATATTAACTATAATTATTTAAGGAAAAGTTTTATGTAACTAAAATAAAATTACTTTTAGACCGGCAGATAACGCCATTTCAATTTTAGACTAATCTGAGGTTTATGAGATCTCAATAAAAGTATGAAAGTATTGAACTAAAATTAGTTTTAATATTTTCAAGATAATAAATTTATCATGAAAGTGTGGCCGAGACAAAGTTTTAATTTTTGTTTTTGAAAAGAAACACAAGCGTTTTAAGTCACATACATTTTTATGAAATTTTCCTTTGTTTCTGCGTAAAATAATGCCTTCGGTAATACTTTAAAAAAATATATGTTTCTTGAGATATTTGAGTTGAAACTATTTTTATTTAAATGACATTATTTTTTTTTAAAAAGGAGATAATTCTGGTTGTGATATTTAATTTATAAAAATGTCTTATTAACGTTTTTATGACCTTCATCCCTGCCCTCACTGGTACTGAAAAGGACAGGTATAAAGGCCATAAAAAAGTAAATAAGATATAGTTTTAAATTGAATAAAGCAACTGGAATTATCTTTTAAAAAAAGAAAAAGAAAACAATTCTAAAAATAATGGTTTCAATTAAAATATTTCAATTAGTTTATATTCTTTAAAGTATTACCGAAGGCATAATAATGAAAAATATTACAAAAATGTATGTGATTTAAAATGCTTGTATTTCTTTTCAAAAACAAAAAAATTAAATTTTGTTTCTGCCACTTTCATGTTTAATTTAATATCTTTTAATAATGTTAATTTTTTTTTTCTTAAGATCCCAGATACCTTTGTTTAGTCTAAATTTGAAATGGCATAATCTGGTGGTCTAGGGGTATATTTTAGTTACATAAAATTTTTAAGTATATTTTTTAACAGAAATACCTTCAAAAACTATTGTTTTTATCTAATTTATGTTTTTTTATTTTTTTTTATTATTGCGCGAAATAAAACAAACATTTGTTTTAAAATGGTAAAATCGTATGATTTCCTCATTTTGCGTACGTTTTATATTTTTTTAATAGTTTTATTGGAAATTAAAAGACGTCAATATTATTTTCGACTTTATGTGTACCTAATTATTCAAAAAAGATCCTTAGACATAAAAAAAATAGAACTCACACATGTTTTTAAAATGTGAATGATTTACATAAAAATTATATCGAAAATACCTTCACTCTATAACTATTTACTTCATTGTAATAATATAATATCAAAAGGTATAAATTTTCACCAAGAAATCTAAGTTTGAGTCAAACATGTAAAAAGTTGAGATTTTTTTTTAAAAAATAATTCAGGGGAGCTAGTTCCAGCATATTGAGCACCGGCATTAATTCATAATGTATTAACAGCTGGCAAAATTTTAGACACTTATTTATGTAGTTATTTCATCGAAATTTGTTCTTTAAAACAGGGTTAAACAACGTTATTAATTATTTTATAGACTAATTGTGGAGATAACTGTAAGGGTGAAACGAATAACTCTATAATTAGATTTACCTTTTTTTTAAATAAACATTATCTTTCAAAAATATCCAGAATGCATGAGTGTAATTAATATAAAATAGATCAGTTTATTTTTCTCTGTTCCAATCCGTTGCGTCATATGAAATTAATGGATGGGATGGTTATTTGGAGTCAATTTCTAAGCCATTGGTTATTCCCCAAAAAACTGTTCTAAAAATAATGCCAAAACTGCCACCCACGGCCACGTTCCCTTCGGCTACTCTATGTACTCAAGTCAACTAAATTGCTATCACAACTTATTCCTATTGACTTCTAGTTCTTTACACAGAATTGAACACAATATTATATTTGATTGAACAAAATATAAGAACACGTGTGCAACGAGTATTAACTATGGGGTGCTTTAAAGTTGAATTGTCTTTTTTCAAGTTCAGTTCGCGGTATTGGGCCTGAGGTTTTTTCAACATGTTACACCGTGAAATAAAGATGTCTGTCAGATTCAATTCATTTAAGATGGCAAGCAAGTGGAAACAATATAGACTTTTTAACATTCTTCTAATTGTTTCTCTGAAATAATACAGTGTCTTTTTTAATCCCGATTATGCCTTGTTATGTTTTATATTATGACAACTTATTGGTAACCTAACATATTATGATTCTCATTAATGATAGAAAAAGTCTTATCATAAAAATGAAACAATGAAAACACAACAATTTATAACTTAAACTTTTATTTAACAAGTGTAAAATAGCCTTGGACATTTTTTTGGAATTATAAGGGTTGGTTGGAAACTTATGCACAAATTTTTAGAACGCAAATGATGCGCGCCAGGTGGAAGTAATATGGAAGTAATATTTTCCTTCTCAATGCGTGCGCAGGTTTGAAGGCGTTGAAAAATTAAAGTATGGAGACGTGTTTTAGTGCTAGGTTAAACAAGTTAAACAACGCAGCGTGATGTTATAGAATTTTTAACTACTGGCTGAAAAAGTAACTCCTACTAAGATTTATCGTCGTTTAAAGGCCGTTTATAGTAATGATGCTATTGATAAGTCTATTGTAAACCAGTGGGTATTTTTTTGAATTTTATTTTGTTTATTAAGAAAAACAACAGCAATACAAAAAATATACACAACATTATAAAAAAAACATAAAATAAAGCCAAATCAGTTTTCCACATAAATACAATTATAAAAATCCAGTTCAGTTAAATACGAGTATAATTCATAGAAGTGCATGTGTGCGAGTTTTTTTTTGTGTGTGAGGATGCGTGTGTAAAAAAGTGGAGTGTAGTTTTGGTAGGTATGTGAATATGTGTGTGATTGTATATGGGTGTGAGGGTAGGTTTAAGGACAGGGTAAGTGTGTATTTGATATGAGTGAATAGAAACAATTTAAAATTATAATGTAAAAATATATATATATTTTATTTTTTTTATAACGAAACATAATTTATTTCAAATAATAGTTTTTTAATTTTGGTTTTAAAAGTGAGTTTACTGCAATTAAATATGTCCATGTTATTGAAAAATAAATTATAATTACGCGTCAAGCGAATCAGAGGAGAGTTCTGTGCATAGTTGGTGCGAACTGTGGGTACATGGAAAAGAAATAGATTCGTGTGACGGGTGCGGTAGCCAGGTACGTTAAAGGCCAACTCAGAAACCAGAACAGGACTATCAAGACGTCCATTAAGAATGTCATGTAAAATACCCATATCTAATAACAAACGACGATCCTCAAGACTAAGTATATTATGTTTATGACAAGAAGTTTTATAGTTAAGGTCCGTAAATCTGGATCTCCAATTGAGATGTCTCAAAAATGTTTTCTGAATATTTTCAAGCCTTATCTTGTGTATGGAATACTGGGGAGACCACACAGAGGAGGCATATTCAAGGAGACTAAGTATTTATTTTTTTTGGTTTTGAATCTGTAAAAGCTATAATTATCGACGAAACACGCAGCGGACTTCCGATCACTGCCACAGACGAGGCAAACTCTTCAACGAAGTTATTCAAAACGACCGATGAATCACTTAAAAGCGTATCGCAAACAATATTAGAATATCCAAGAAGTATTAAAGGCAGCCTGGCACCAATGATCTTAAATTATGATGACGCTCGTCTACACACTTCGCGCACAACTGAAAAGGCCCTGCAAAACATGCAGTTTTAACCAATTCTACATTTTCCTTACTCCCGCGATTGTGCGCCTTGTGATTTCTTCATTTTTCAAAAGAAATGGATAAAAAATTCTTATTCAAACCTCTCTAAAATGTAAGTTATTGCAACTGTCTCATAAATTTGTCCTTATTACATACAAGTATGATTATGATTGACACATTAGTTTGCCAAACATGTAAAAAATCACAAAATTAACAACAAACAACAAATGAAACTCGTGGATTTAAAAACATTGAGTACGGCAATATTTTTTGTAAAAAAAGTCTAACATTGCGTATCAAAGGTCTGCGGTTCGAATCCTACAATACGACAAGAGAGTTCTATAGGGATCATGTTAGGATCTGTGTTAGGACTTTGACTGTGTTGTCTCGATAATGTAATGTACTTATATGCTTTGAAATGCGAATTTATTTATTTTTTTCTTACAAATACATTAATAATATATAGTATCACTAACTATATGAGGTTAATAGCTTTGTGTTGGGTTGGGATACAACATAATGGAAAGTAGAAGCGCGTACAGTAATTAATAATAGCAAAATAAAAAATAAAAATGATTGCGTAATCATATATTTCAAAAAACATCGAGACAACACGCTTAATATTATGTAAATCTATGCAATGTCTCTTACTTCAAGCAAAATCCAAACTATTGAACCTCTCCTGAAAATGGCTTTTGTTTTGGAGAACTAAATATGTTCATCAAGGAAATTATACACTCTTGAGGCCACAAAAGATAATTTCTCTGATCAAAAGTCGTACGTGTTTTTGGTATTTAAAAATTTAAATTACAGGAAAACCTCGCACGAACATTATTTCATCAAGAATTATTTTTTGTACATTTATTTGGGTGTTCGTAATCGAGTTCGATCGAGCTAAAACCAAACCTATGAAAGTTTGGTTTTGCTCATATTCATTAAAAGTCTCAGATCTAAACTAGCAGCATCTATTCGGTCGATTAGTTATTTCATTTCAATCTCTGACGATGCAAGAAGTGTGATGTCATCAGCATATCTTACGTTGGATAACTTCTTTCCTTCAATTGTGAACGTACTTATCCCGCTGTTAAGTGCCTTTCGAATGATACATTCAGCATATATTAAACAAGACGGGAGACAAAATGCAACCCTGTCTAACACCTTTTCAAACTGGGAAGTTATCGGATAGTTCATTGTTAAAATTCACAATTGCTGAGCTTTTATTGCAAAGTGATTTAATCAGGCAAATAAGGTGTGCTGGTACCCCCATCTCATTGAGAACAATTCATAATTTGCTCCAATTTACACAGTCAAAAGCTTTTTTATAATCAATAAAACAGAGAAACCCAGGTTTGTTGAATTTTCTGCTTTTTTCGATAATTTGCCTGACATTTAAAATCTGCTCACGCGTCCCCTTTCCCTTAACAAAACCTGTTTGCTCCTGTAAGATTTGCCAGTCAAGGAAATATTTAAACCTCAAATGTAAAATATGCTTATTTTAAATTGATAGTGAATGTGAAAAAAAAGTAGCCGCTTTTATTGTTATATCACAACCTGATTACCGTTTTTCCAGTACCGGTAATTTACAACTTTTAGGAAAGTCTGAAAATTAAAATATGTAGATAAATAATATGAACTCAAACATCGCTTTTTCAGTAAAAAAAAAATAACTGGTGGAAAAAATAATTCATTTAAATTAAAAAGGTCAAAAGGTAGTCAAATTTATTCAGTTGGAGAGTATAACCTATAACTTTCTCCTTTTCTCTTTCTAGAGAATTTCATTACAGTAAGATTAAAAAAGCGAGCTTATAAAAGAATATCGTGAAGTAGGAACTAACACGAACACACATGCACCATACGTGTTATTTTTAATATTTATTTTATCTTTTCATTTTGTATTGTGGTATCGTTAATAATAAATTATATCTAAAAATAGAGGGAACTGGATAGAAACACAAAATGTATTTCTGGCGGAAAAACACAGGTCAAAATAATTACGTGAAGGTACAGTATTGTGCGAATTAATGAAATTATAGTCATCTTTGTGTTGAAATGCGATCTCTTAGACGAATGTGTGGGAAATCAATGTATGACAGGGTTACGAATGATGAAATCAGGCGAGAGTGTAAATCTGAGACAAGTATAATTGATAAGATTAAGAAAGGGTCTCTGAGATGGTTTGGTCACGTAGAACGAATGGACGACGAGAGAATGGTAAAACAAGTAAATATGGCAAAAATGAACGGCAACGTTAGACGAGGACGACCAAGGAAGACGTGGCATGATCAGATAAACCAAAATCTTAAGTCTGGTCATGTCAAAAGCAGACAGAACCGAAGGGCATGTATGACAAGATGTATGAATGTGGAAGAGGCTAGGAGTGTATGCCAGGATAGACGTGTGTGGCGGTCCATTCTCTCTGCCTACCCCTACGGGGAAATGGCGTGATGGTAGTAGTAGTAGTAGTCATCTTTGTCATTTTTTACGTAAAGCAACACTCATATGTCAGTTTGACAGTTTTTTAGCACCAAAAATTATGACTTACAGTTCATTATTCTTTTGACAGCTCAAATTGGTGTTGATTTGTGTACTATCTGTTGTTTTTTTTTTATATTTTGTCAATTAAGGACTAATTTTAGAAAATGCTTGCATATCAAACAATGTTTTTGAGTTAAATGACTTTGAATTGTGGATACCACACCAATAAAAAGGGAAAAGATTATAATCCTAAATAAATATACATCAATGACTCAGAAGAAGATTACAAATTAACGTTTTGTGAGTCAGAGAGCAGTCAGCAATTTTATTGAGCAGAAAGCAAAACAAGGTCAGTTGAAACAAAGGTAATTGGAAAATATGGAAGAAACCGGATAACTAGTGTTCGAGATGAAATGTCTTTAATCAGTAATAGTAGGTTAAACCTGAGAAAAACAAGTTACGAACTTCAACGATTTTGACTTCAACGAAGATTTGGCAGCCACTGGGATGATGATACATGACTCAACAGTACGAAAAAGACTCATTGAATCACTAAAAAAGCAATTCGACCACATAAAAAACAACTTTTGATGGCACGTTTGATGAAGCAAAGGCTTATTTTGACCAGAAATTATACCAAATAGACTGTGGAAGACTGAAACAAGGTGCTGTTTTCAGATGAGACCCACTTTCTCGTGCAGGGATATCTCACGAAATTCGCGAGAAAAGGTGGGGATAAAAACTTACTGTGGCTCATATTGACCAAATGGTGAAATATTCTGTGAAGAAGGTGTTTTGGGGCTGATTTTTGTATATCGGTACCGGATTATTGATACCAATAGAAGGAATGATGAATAGCCTAAAGTATACAGCTTTATTGGAACAGCACTTAAGTACAGAACTGAGTAAATGCTGTCCTAATGGTGGGGCAGTATTTCAACAGGAATCAGCTCCTTGTCACGTATCGAATTTTATATTTGATAGTACTTTTGGCCCTCAACCAGAGCTTAAAGTTTTCGAAAAAGTCTATTATTTGTACAAAATCGGCTGTCATTTTGTATTTAAGTAAGAAAATCAGTCCAATTAAATTGTATACTGTGCATTAAACCTCATTAAATAAGCATCTAAGTGCTTGAGTTGCACTTTGTTTAGTAATAAATGGGTAACATTGTTTGAGTGAGACAATGTTTTAGCCAATATTAGCCAGGCGCTCAACAAAACTACTTGCATTTCTGTAGTTTTTAAACGTATTCAAATTTGTAATGTTATGAAATTATATCTTTATTAACAAAAAAAATAATTTTATCAAAATATGTTATTAACGAAATGTTTACAGTGATAAACTTCAAACCTTGGTTGAGGACCAAAAGTAGCATGAATTTTTTTTTAAATAATTTTTACGTTCAATGTGATCCAAAATTCAACTTTTTAGACCCCTTTCAGTTTGATGTCTAAGAAAATAAAAAAACTTCATACATCATCAAACCACAACAAACCATCACACATAAAGGTAGGCAAATATGATCGAACGCCACATCACTCATGTTTGAATAATGATCTCGCTTTCTCTACATTAATACATATTTTATGCACGCGCGCCGATTACCCCGACTTTGACAAGTCCATCTTCAAGTATTTGGTGGATTTGGCCCTGACATGTCTTTCTCGGTCTTCTTCATTTCTGCATTTGAAGACTAAAGATACCTTAAAAGTTTGCAAACATTCTGCAATCGTTACAATTTATCAAGAAGTTCATAATAATTAGCATCTCGATAACATATAGCACATTTTTATAATCAAGGAGTAAATGACCTAAGCTCTGGACTATTGTTTGCTTAACATTGAGTGGCAAGAAATTCTGCAATCTTTTGAGTGCAAACTGCTATTGAGTTGCTAAACTGCTATAGAGACTTTACTTGGCAATCCATGGATCCATGGTATCCGTAAAGTTCTAAGACAGCAGCCCAATTTTAACGCGTCTTTTTAAAACTTTTTATTTTAATAATTAACATTGTTTTTAAAATTTAAAAAGAGAGCGTTGTTTATCTTTTATAATTTACTCTAATACTTCAGTTTCACCCCACTATACTTACATAAAAATAGGAAAACCCAGGATTCAAAAAATAAATTAGTGGAATGTATTTCCTTGCAGTCGTTCATCTTCAGTATACCTATGGCTGACCCAGCGTTTTTCCTGTGAATTTCAGTATCGCTATTTTCAGCATTTTTAAAAATATTATTTTGAATTCCATTCACATAATTTTTTTTTCCGAAAATTAATAAAAGGAAAAATAGAATGATTAATTTTCTTACTTAACTAAACTGCTGTTACAAAATATGTGATAAGATGAAGTTAAACTTCACAATAATAAGTCTTAAAGACTGAAACCGCCTAATTTTCTCTTTCTCATATCCCCTTACAATATTTTTCATTCATTCGTTTCTGTTGAGATATTTGTCTGTTCACTTATTTATTTTACCTCTTCTTAGTTAATATTTTATCGTCATAATTATCAAACCTGATCTACTCCTGCTAGTGCAAAGGGCATTCCATTGTAAAATCAAATATAGCGTTTCTCGATCATTTGTTACAAGAATGAAAGGAAATTAGTAGCTTCATGTAGCAATTTGGAGACAATGAAATATTTTATTCAACAATATTTTGAGTTTCTCCAAATTTTTGTAGACAAGGACTGGATTCAACTCCCTGGGGAGCTGTTTATATTAACATATTACAACACATTCACAAACATCAACAGGGGAAAGAATTGAAGGAATATAGATGTTCAAATATAGGCAGAATGGTGAATGTTACACAGTGTGTAAAGTGGCCACTTAAACCAGCCATTGACAGGTCATAAGCCCTATAGATGCCTAGACTTCTATATTACCTTTTCTTAAATGTTCTTCATCTCTGTTGTAATATGTAAATATTTTAATGGAAAACCTTTTCTAAAAACAAATATTTCTTGTGAACATTCCCAGAAATTGAACTTGGCACCTCAAGCATAGTAGGTTAATGCGCTAACCAATAAATTAAGAGGTAGACATTTCTGCATTCGATTTACATTTTCAGGATTTTTACCTGAGAGAAGCTATCGAGTAAAAAATACTCGTCCAGGATTCTGGTTATATTTCATACACATAATGGTATTCTTCATCCGCACGAACAGACATATCTTTTTATTTTTTAGAAATTAATATAGCTAGTTCATAACTGATACCTGTTTTATTTTGCAATCTACTTTTTAAATTTTTTTTAATGTTTTAAGTGTAACTTTCCAAAAAAGAGACTAGCTCGTTTGCTTAGAGTGACTTACACTGTTATGTTTATTTAGTAATTTGAAGTGATATAATTTCAAATACTAGTACATATGAGAAAAAACATTTTGACTAGAAAATTAAAATAAAAACAGAAAACTATCTATCTATCTATATGTATAAAAATGAATCGCCGTGTTGTGTCTCGCAAAAACTTGAAAATGGCTTGACAGATTTACGTGCGGTTTTTTGCAAAATTGTCTAATTTACGTACTCAAGGTTTACAACAATAACATCCTTAATATATTAAGTAGAAAAAAAATTAGAAGCACATGTGTGTTTTCATCGATTTTCCAGGGTTGCATTCGACTGAAATACATATTCCAAAAAATTTGGCGAATGTTATTTTTTGCAAATAAAAAAAAAGTGTATTTTAACGTTTACAAACATCAATTATTTTCAATGGATACTGATTTATTGATTGATTTGGTGTTTATTTTGTAGAACTCCATATTTAAACTTATAATTAGAAATCAAACACTGATTTGAGTCTACTGAACACTTTATTTTATTTTTACAAATATAAAAATAAAAACTTCGTGACAATTGTTTCGCCTTATTAGGGCATTTTCAAACGAATGTGAAGATTATTTGGATTGAATGTCCTTATATAGTTATATAATTCAAGGTACTTAAGTAGAAAATAAAAATAATCTTATGAACTATAGCATGTACATTAATCATAATTGAGGGAAAAACCGATGGTTAAGGGTGAGGCTAAGTGTTTAATAGGTAATGGGGAATTTAGTTTAAAAGGTAATGGGCAATTGTCACGAAGTTTTTATTTTTATATGTTTATATTTGTTAAAATAAAATAAAGTGTTTAGTAGACTCAAATCAGTGTTTGATTTCTAATTATAAGTTTGGATACTGATTTGATTATTTTCCTAACAATTTCTTAATTTCTACACGTTCACATATTTTTAAAAGATTTTTGGTAGTTTTAAAAAATTGACCGACATTCGAGACATTTTTGAAAAACGTATTCTTACACAGAATACACCACTGCCGGTAAGTAGCGTAGAGCTTGGCATTTGCAAAAAGAATTCTTTATTTGAAAAATTATTATTTCATGTTTTGATATTCAACCACAAAATACCAATGTACGGTATGAAATTAAGGTATGTAATATCTTCCTTTGTAATTAAGTCTAATATTAACATTTTAAAAATATTTTGTTTTGGAATTTAATCATAAACAAGTACTTAGGTACCTTCATATAAATGAAAAGTATTTTTCCTTTTATCCGGAAAGTTTTTGTACGCCTTCACAAATCAGCCATTTCTCTTTTATTATTATTTATTTAATTACTTTTTGACTTACACAGTCCATTCCAACAATGGTAAAGACATTTTCTTATACTAAATACCTATTACAAATGAAATAAAAAAAAAATATATTTTTTTATTTTATTTTATTATTTTTTCACGCCCATAAGGCTTTTACATACATGAAAATTTTACAAAATATAAGTATATAAACAACATTAAACTTAAAAAATACAATATAAAGCAACAAAAGATAGAACGGTGTTAAGAAGTAAAGTTGGTATAAAAAAAGAAGATGAGTATATAAACAGCATAGATTTAAAAAAAAACACAATATAAAGAAATAAAATAAAGGAACAAAATAAAGGAACCATGTTTAGAAGTATAGTTGGTATAAAAATAAAAAGATGAGTGTATTAACAACATAAATTTAAAAAAAAAATACAATATACTGTAATAAAATATAGAACTGTGTTTTAAAGTTAAGTTGGTTTTAAAAAAAATTAAAGCAATATATATATATTTCTAAATTAAAGCTAAGACAAAAAAAAAATACTATCTCAAGACAAGATCTAGTCTATCTTTGTTCTTTCTTTTCTTTTGGTTTCGAATTAAATGTCAAGGTCACGTTAAAACCCGGCTGGCGGTTAAAGAATTACTAAAATCGCGTTGGGCTTGGGTTGAGTTCCATAATTTTAGAGGGCGCAGGGTAAATCGCGCTCTCAATTTTCTTAATTAACACATATTCCTGTATTTTTTCCATGGATTATTGGTACTAGAGTAGCGATTTTTGCATAATTTTGATTTGAACGCGACGAGACCTCTTAGCTAATCAAAACAAAACGAAACCTGGCTGGTGGTGTAAAAAGGACTAAATACGCGTCGGTCATGAGTTGAGTGTCATTATTTTAGAACGCTCAAGGAAAAATTGGTCTGACTGTTATTTATAAACACGTATTCTTGTATTTTCTTCATGGATTATGGCACTAAATAAGTTATTTTTGCACGATTTTAATATGAGTACGACGAGGCTTCCTAACCAATAAAATAAACAAAAAAACGATTGCTTAACCTGCAGGCAAGCTAATGTTCGGGAATATTTCTAATTTTTAGCTTTGGAATTCAGTCATAAACAAGTATCTAGGTACCTAAATAGGTTGATAGATATAAATGAAAAGTCTTTTTCCTTTTATACGGAAAGTTTTTGCACGTTTTCGCGACACAATCAGGCATTTTTTTTAACATGTTATTTTGGTATCGAATTAAATGTCAAGATCGCGTCAAAACACGGCTGGCGATTAAAAAATGACTAAATTTGCTTTTGGCAAGAGTTATAACATAATTTTAGAAGACTCAAGTTTAAACGCGGTCTGCCTTTTCTGTATAAACACGTTATATATATCGTAAAATCTGGCCGGTGGTTAAAGAATTAGCGTTGAGCACGAGCTGAGTGTCATAATTTTAGAAGTCTCACAGTAAAATGCTGTCTGACTTTTCTTCATCAACACGCATTCACGTATTTTCTTCATAGAATGTGGCACTAGAGTAGTAATTTTTGCACGATTTAAATTTGAGCACGATGAGGCCTCTTAGCCAATCACACGTGGAGATTAAACAAAAAACAAATCCCTATTACGAATATATAAATAATTTAAAAACGTCCAAAATAAATAACGTGTGTAATTAATTACGAAAATATTTTTTGTTCAACTAGCTAATAGCAGGCAAGCTAACGTTCGGGCAGGACAACGTCTTTTGAGTCCGTTTGTTTATAATAAATTAAAACTTATCAAAATAGAATTTTGTTTTGACAAGGATTCAAAAAAAATCTTTTAATTTTATTTGAATAAAATTACAAATATATTAGTATTAATACTTTAAGAACGTTAAGAAGATAATTGTAATTTTTTATTCCTTTAAAAAAAAAAATATTTTGACCATTATCATATCATATGAAATTATTATAAATCCCTATAAGTGACCCTACGATAGTAATGTTAAACGTATTTATTGACAACCTCACATTGTTCAAGGTGTCCCCACAATCTGTTTCTGCAAACTTCTATCAATAAACTGGATAGGTTTTTGGTGGGAGTTTTCCAGGTAGTGAAAAGGGTGTATTTTAGGGAGTCAGAAAATACCCCCTTAACCCCCTTTGCAAATATGTGCAAACTGCATCCGCGCAGTTGCGCGCTAGTCTCGCGACCGGGAAGACCTTCACCTGTGCGGGCGAACTTGCCCAGTGAAAGTCTCACCAAATACAAAGTTTGCGTTGTTGGTAAGTCGAATTTATTTTCACATAAATGCGCTTTTAAGGGATCTTTTAGTTTTACTTTAAGGAAATTGTTCTTCGAAATTTTCAATTCAAACATATAACCATTATTGTAAATTACCAGGAATTTTTTTTAACTACATTATTATTCATTTTAGTATATTTAAAAAAAAAAAACAAAAAAAGAATCGTTCAACTTATGAATTATAATTAAATTGTATTTTTTAGATTTCTTTGTAATTTTTAAAATTATTTTTAATATTAAGAATAAATGCATTTCTATATGTTATTTTATAAAACAGTATTCAAAATAATAAATAGTGGTACAAATAATTTAAAGTTCTGCATTACTGGCTTTGAGCTTGCATTAATAATGTTTTTATATTTGAAATTCAAGCTTATAAATAAAATACAACTAAAAACATTAATAAGTAAAATGTTTTATGACGTATTAAAAAAATATCGACGCAATGACTAATGGTATTTTTGTGTAAAAGATTTATTATCTTATCTTAACAGGTATTTATTTTGATAAGCCGCAGGTTCGATTCCTACTTGAATAAATATTTTTTACACACAAAATAAAACAAAGGATTTTTTTAAAAGGCCTCGAGTTCGAATCGCCCATGTTAAAAAATTAAAGCTTAAATTTTGTTCATTTTAAAAAATCTGGTGTTTGATTTTTTATTTCATCCTTTTTTTAACGATTTATAGCGTTTTCGTGATGTTTTTTGTGCTTTTTTTTACATTCACGTTTAACTCTTGCGTAGAGAAAGTATAACGACTGATAGCGTTGAAGCGCAACAGGTTTTTCGTATTTATTTTGGATAGTAGGGTTTACTTTGTCACCTTGACTTTCATTCATTGAAAAAAGGTCTTAAGTTCGAATATTGCCATAAAAAAATATTACAAGAAATATAGTAAATGTGTGTAACACGTTTTTGTCTCATTTGAACTTTTATTTTGCACTCTGTATTTCTTTTTAACACAAGCATCTTACTATGCTTCTTTATATATATATATATATATAAATAAAAAATGTGTCATTATTATCACCGTACAAACATTTCAAAATAATTGTAGGAATTAGTTTAGATTTTTTTAAACAAAATATGTAGGTTCGGTAACTATTTATGAAATTTTATAAGGACTAATAGCGTTTACAACAAGTTTTTGTCTGATTTTAGATTTTATACATTTGAAAAAAATAGTCCCAGGCCTCCAATTACAATGTAAGCTACAAGTCTTTTGTCTGTAAAGTACAATAAATTTTTAGAAATGGAAATGTTATACGTTTGAAAAATTTAGTAAAATTGTCCGTAATATATAATTGCTCATGTTTAAAATAAAATAAGTAATATTATTTTGGTACACATTATAAGATTTCGATTTTTAGACAATATTCAATTAACTTTTTAATTTTTCATTATAACCGCATCCAATTTTTACTTTTTAAAATACTACAAATGACATTAATACGCAGTAAGCCTTTGGTTGATTTAAGTTTTTAAGAATATAAATTTTAAATAAACTCAGATTCAATATTACTGCTTGAGAAAAATATAATATTTTCTTGAAAAAAACAATTTTTTTGCCTCATGTGTTCTCGGGATTTAAAAAAAAGTTAGATTCAGGCTTGGAAAAAAAAAGTATTTGTATTTATTGCAACCGAGAGGGAAAACATATTTGAGAAGGGAATATGCATGTCTAGGCATTTATAAGGCTTATGACAAATTCAAATCTTAATCCAGCTATACATTGTTGACATAATATTTTGTTTATTGATTGAATCTGGATTAAATTAGTAACAATTGAGTTATTATAAAATAAACGTCGTTTTCAGTGTTACGCGTATGTACATATAACACCTATTATAAAGCAAATGTAGTAATTGTTTTATACATTCTGTGTTACATTAAACTTATTGATTGTACGATATAATATCTTATTGACTTTTTTCCTAATTCCTGTATCACAAATACTTATTTTTATTCAATTCGTACGCTTGACGGTTCAACAAATAAAAAGTCTTTTATTTAGCAGACAAATTAAACATCAAAACGGAACTTACGCATTTATTTTTTAAACTCTATGGTTCTATAATTATTTATTTAGACTACAAATTATTTTTTAGGGTTGTTAAAAAATGCCATGTCAACTACGAGTATATGCTTATGATGGTGTTTATGAAATTGCAGTTTTGTATGAAAAATTTTTTTTTCATAAAAATTAATATTTTAAGTCATATTGAACTAAAATACTCTTTACCGTTTAAAAAGGTATTTGAATAGTTCTGTAATTTTCATGGTAGTTGATAGATGGATTTGCTGTAAAAATCCTGTGGGTGGGAGTCGAAAATTGTTATGAAAGCATTTTTACCGACTCTTCGGAGCTAATTTTTTTCCCTTGTTAAAAGTTTTCTGAATTGAAAAAATATATTATCACTCGGAGCAAGATCCAGTGTGTACGGTGAATACGTTGAGTCTCCAGCTTCAGCTCTTGCAGCTTAGAGCTCGTCGACCGGGAAGGAAGGGAAGGTAAGGCGGCCTCCGTGGTGTAGTGGTCAAGACGCTTGACTCACACCCGGAAGGTTCCGGGTTCGATTCCCGGTAAAAACATAATAAAAAAAATAAAAAGTTATTTTTCTCAAGCCTGGATGTTCTGTCATCTAATTCAACACTGTGCTTGGGCCTCCTGGCCTGTTATGGTGCAAAAAAAAAGAAAAAAAAGAAAAAAAAAAAAAAGAAGGAAGATGCGGCTGGACGTTGTCGTGAAGCAGCGATGGCGATGAGTAATTGACCGACTTCGGTTGTAATACTGCGAACTTCGCCGTCCTTGTCTACAATTCTCGAGAATACTTGTATGCAGTTATAGTTGAGCTAGGTTTTATGAAGCTGCAATGAAGTTGAAGGTATCATGGATCGTGCTGCAAAATTAAAATAGGCAGGACACTCAAAATAATTAAGTGGAGACCATTGGCAAACAAAAGAAGCATTGAAAGCTCACAAAAAAGGTGGGTCGATGACATTTCTTCGAAAGTACGTAAACCATGGACGATAAAAGCGGGAAATAGGATAAGTTTGGAAGAGGCCTTTATCCAGAAGTGGAGAGAACAAGGCAAAGTGAAGTGGATAACACAAATATAGAACCACCATACCGTTTCCAATAACTTATTTTAGTTGAACTTTTATTTTGGGCGTTGTTGTTTGGCTGGGTCCTTTATCCAACCACTGCGATGAACGCTTTCGGAAATCATTCGAATTATATTTTTCTTTGCAAGTAATGATCCGACTTAGAGTTTTTTCATTTATGTGGTACCTCAACAAAGCAATGCAGGCACCATTCAGCTCATGGGGTACCCATTTTTCTTTTAGCTAGCTTTTTTACTTTGTCAACTTTATTAATTGATTAATTAATTTTTTATACGGCCTTAGCCAATCATAACAGTTACGTGAAGAAATATATTTGCAAGAAACTGAACAAAAAGACATAAATTATGTAGAGAAGACAAACAAGGGTAAAAAAGAATGGTATACAATATATTCATAAACATGATCAACGGGATTTCAGAATGACTGAATGTTGTTTTGTCACTTACATACATTAAAAGCTGTAGTTAGTTCAGTCGTAGTTTGAGGTGGGTCCGCTTCCACTATCGCTTTCAATTCTTCATCTTCTGCTGAATGTTAGCTAGGTGACGAAACCTGTATTAGTTTAATTCATGAAACCAGAATGACAGAATTCAAGAAAAATCTTCACGTCACCTTTTTAATTTATTTTTTTATTTATTCCCTCAATTGGCTTATTTTATTTATTTGTTTTATTTATTTATTTTTACTTTATTTATTTGAATAACCAACCGCAGTAATTATCTTATGTATATATAACAAAACAAATAACAAATAAGCCAATTTCAGGTTTTCGCAAGTAGCATCAGTAAATCACAGTAAGTTACAAAAGATTTTGGAACATTAAATGAATAGTAATTTAATGTGAATGCAAAAGAAAAGAAAAAATACAACGAATTATTTCGAAAGCAAACGCCATAGGTCATTAAGATTATTTGCAAATAAATCTATGTAAAATAATTTATTTATTACATTAAAATTATTAAAAGTTCGCCATAAATATGATAAATAACAATAAGCATATAAACTAATAACTTATTTTAAAATTAAAACTTTGTTTTTAGTGCAACATGATTGTGTTTTAACATATTACAACAGAGATGAAGAACATTAAGGAGAAGGTAATATATAAGTCTAGGCATCTACAGGGCTTATAACCTGTCATTGGCTGGTTTAAGTGGCCTTCTCCTTAATGTTCTTCATCTCTGTTGTAATATGTTAATATGAACAGCTCCCCAGGGAGTTAAATCCAGTCCTTGTCTACAAAAATTTGGACAAACTCAAAAGATTGTGTTTATTTACAAAAACACAACTACAGTTTCAAGAGAGCGCTACTACCATCGACAAGTGATATAAAATTAACCTTGCCGGACCGAAGGGGGAGATGGGAATCCCATAGACTGATTTTAATTCGATAATTCAAGTATTATTAATGCTTTTTGCCGTATATTTTTGAAATGTGAAACGTGAAATCAATAGAAAGAAGCTTTTTTTTTTTTAATTTTGAAATATTGTTTTTTTTTTTAAATATTAAAACAACAAAAAATATAATTAATAATACTAGGGTCAATTTTTTAGTGATGGAACCTAGAACAGGGAGGTTATTTCACTTATCTAAGTTGTTGGCATATATATGGATAGTCTAAAGTACAGATATGGAAACATGATCAATGAGGGAAATAATGTTACGTTGAGTTTATTTCTTAAAATCTAGCTACAATAATTAAAACTAAGATTTGTTATGTGGGAAGACATCTACTTTGCTAAGAAGATGTTGACAGACACAGCTTCGTGTCTACGGGGGTGGCGTGTAAGTGAAGTGAGTAAGATTCGGTATCACACTGCAACGGAAACATTGTCAATAAAACCGAGGGGTGATTAAATATATGATCATTCATGAAATTATTCGTAAAATTAAAGTTTGTGTTTATTTCTATTATTTCGAGATTGATATTATTATAAACCAATAATTGAAAAATAAATAACCGATACCGTTAAGAGGATTTTCAATCTAGCAAGCTTACAATTAATGTTTTTGAGGGTGATATAAAATTTTTTAACTTCTTTGAAGAACGCGTCAGTGTAGCTATTAAAAAAATCAATTGTTGACTTAACTTAGAGCCATAAGAAATAAAAGATAAGTTATCACTAATTGCACACAAGATTTACTTTTTGAAAAAGAATCAACTACATAAATAGTGAAAATTAGATTCGAAAAATACTTTGCTTAGCGTTCTCAAAAACAAAGCTAGAACTATTGTAGTAGTATTAAAGAAGAGCAATGTATTTTTTATCCCTCGATGAATATCCAAATGCAGGAAGCGTTTTATTTTCCAGGTTGATGACTTTTTAAAATAAATTTGACACAGTTTAATGATTTATGTCTTATTGATTGATTAAATGGTTTTAAATATGTTTGAACTTCGATGTCGGTCAAGTGGTCGGCTGTTTCCGTGGCGCAAATGCTCACTCTTTCAAAAGTATTTTCATAACACTATTGCACACTTCTGTTTTTATTTCGGCAATTTTTTTAGATGATGTTGTCATTAAGTATCATTATTGTAATTGGTTTGCTGATGTACATTTTTCTCATCAACTGGTGGTGTGGACCAATCGATATTACCATATTTTTACATTATTCGACTTGGAAAAGTTTTTCGCAAAATTTGCATCGTAGGATGAGCTGTGTGTGACTTAGCAAAATCATTTTGGGACCACAAATATAGTTTGCTTAATTGATCCAATTAGAGTACATTAAACATTTTTTACATGTCATTATAGTTTACCAACATCCTTACTCCTCCAGGGAGTAGCAAAGACTTAAAATGTCGCCCGTATTTTTTTTTCCAAAAGGTTGTTTGTTTTCTTATATTGCTTCATCTAAACCAATTTATCAATCCTATTCTTTTTTGTTAATTATTATGGCTTAAATGAAGGTGAATCTTAAAGGCCATAATGTAAAATATAATAAAAAACCGAAAAAAGTTTTGCTCAAAAATAATACGGTGAAACTAGAAATATAATTTAAAATGTTAATTTTAAATTTCACGTCTCTACGAGCTACCGTTTAAAGTAAAATTGTGTACTAAGCTGTCAAAAAAAGAGGCTTGAGAATAGCGCGGTCGACCTAAAAATAATGTTTGACATAAATATTCTCAATTTCTCTAAAATTTACCCTTAAAAAGATGAAGTATCTATCGAATAAATGCCGAGTCGAATTTGGCTCGAAAATAGCACTGTCATCCTAAATTTTGCATTTTAAGTGTTAATTTTAAGTTTCATGTCTCTAGGACTTGGCGTAAAATATTATAGTTTGTATCCAGCAGGACCGAAAATTTGGATTAAAAATAGCGCGGTTGATCTAGAAATTATATTTTACATGATGATTCGAATAGTCGTATTTTCAGTGTTACAATACAGATTTAATGAAATATGTGTATGGTTTTTATCAATATAAAAAAGCCCTTTAAAATCTTTTTTGAAAAGTAACTGATGACACATTATTTATTTACAATACATGCAAAATATAAAAGTGGCCCAAAGTGTGATCCCTGTAGTACACCAGATGGAATGGAGATGAAAGCAGATTTGTATTCTTCAACCATAATTGACTGATGTCTATTATGTAAGTAAGAGTTGAACCATCTGTATAAGTCACAGTGTATTCTCAGATATTTTAATTTACGTAAAAAATTCTGTGATCCACCTTATCAAACGCTGTAGAGTAATCTGGGTATATGACATCAACTTGCGTTCTGTCATCCATATTGGATGTGACGTATTCGGTGAAATTTACCATATTGGTTAATACAAAGCGCTTCTTCAGAAAACCATGCTGAAAATTATGTATATTTTTAAAAATTTAGCCTTACAATAAAAAAAAAATTAGCATAATTTTCATCGTCTTTTTATGGTGTTAATCTAGGGTGGAGGTTAGTTATCATCATAGTAATTTTTATTGTATCAGCAGATTTAAAGCTGAACTTTCATTTTATTTCAAAGGGGCCGTCCAAGGTGCAGGCCTAGCGCGGTGGCAACGGCGGACGCAAAATTTTTAACTTACGAAAACGAATAAAAAACGCCACACATGGGCGCGACAAATGAATGTTCAAGGCCTTAAAGCACGCGATTTTACCATACATTTCAAATCGCTCGTTATGGCCGGTTCTTCGGGCCTAGCTAGCGAGCAGCAAATAACCTACCTTTGTATGGTCGCGCGGTAAGACCAAACGAATTTGATCTTACTGCCTGGCCTTTCGAGCGACTCGTACAAAATTTTCCACCAATAAAATGAATTCGAAAAAATATACAATAGCAAAACAATAAAAAACTTCGATATGGAAGAGCAAACATCGCTAGCATTTAAATCGCATAGTAATAAATAAATTGTGCAGTGATATCAAAAGGTATTTTTTAAAATTTTAATACAAAATAAAAAAGAGAGCTCTGGCGCGTCAATAAAAAAAAACGTATTTATAAGGCGATTATTTTCATCGTTTGATTGTTTAAAAATATGAAAATGCATTTGGTTAACATCAAAAAAATGTTTTTTTGTAAGATATAAAGTAAAATGAATATTTAAAGCATTAACTTTGCAGTCGACAATTTAATTAAATGTTAGCAAATAGTATACTATCACGCATCCATTTTCTATATTTATCGGTTTCAAGACGTTTACATTTTTCCATCAGGACACTGAAAATGTTAGATTTTTTGGGAGAAATAGTTCAAACAAACAGTGTTTGTTTAAAAATGTCCTAACAAGACGAAACGCGTCATAATATACCCTTTGTATATTTTATAAAAAATAAAGTAGAATTATAATCCAATAAACTTGTTTTATTTTAGATACATTACCAAATTCAATATGGAATTCTACCAATTGTCTGCATACACAATAAATAAGTTAATATTTCTAGCGAACTATTCCATTTCAATTGACAGAATGATGTACTAAGAAGAGAATAATCATTTTACATTTCACTGACATTTTTATTGAGATCATCGTTTATTTGAATGATGTCGTCGTATTTTTCGGACGAATATTAGATGGACGTGGTAATATCCTTAAATTTCTCAAAAAGCTCTTCCCAAATTTTTTCGGTCTCTTTGTTAATCCTAGAAGAGATTTGAGATAAAATATTCATATAAGATTTTTCATGAAGTCTCTGCTTTAAGTTCCTTTTGATTTGGGATTTGTTGAGATATTAGCATTGAAAACATAACTGTTGTTATATTACTATTGAGCGTTGTAAAATTTAGAAAAAAAAATTACTACGCGTGTTATTTCGAAACCATGAAAAATAAGGTTCTAGTAGACTTGTATTTTAAGGGGACAATATATTTTATTTGTATTTATTAACTGATATATATTCTGGTCAGATTTAAGTAGCGCCGCGCCGCACAGTGATCGATTTGCGGATCAGTTTTATATTGAGTTTTTTTATTACGTTTTAAACCATGTTTTTTTATTACGTTTTAAACTATATTTTTTTATTACGTTTTAAAGTATGTTTTTTTAATACGTTTTAAAGTATGTTTTTTACTCCTTTTTTTACTATGTTCCTAACCATGTTTTTTATGTCTTTTTTACGTTTTTATTATGTTTTTTTAAGACGCATTTTACTTGACTTTTTACTGTTTTATTTTTATATATGTTTTTTACAATGTTATTAATTTGCTTTTATTATTATGTTTTTGATTACGTATTTGAATTATTTTTTTATTTTTCCCTTTTTTTACTTTGTTTTTCAATGTGTTTTACAACGTTTTTTTAAATATGTTTTTTGCTACGTATTTTACTACATTTTAAGCGGTTTTCTTTTTATAATGTTTTTTAAAACGGCTTTTACTACGTCTTTTACTAAGTTTTTTTACAATTTTTTGTACTACGTCTTTTACTAAATCTTTTACTATGTTTTAAACTATGTTTTTTATTGCGTTTTTTATTATATTTTTTATAACGTGCTCAATTTTTTTTTATGCTTTCTTTTGATTGTGTTTTACGATGTTTTTTACTATGTTTTTAATGTGTGTTTTTTTTTCTTAATATGCTTATTTTATAACGTATATTATAGATGCTAGATCGTCGTCACGCTCACTTTAAAATTGCCCTCCAAACTTGTGTTCCTGTTACTTGTTTGATTGATTGTTTGGCGAGTAAACATATTGAGGGAAAATGGAAGTATGAATAAACCAAGATTAGGAATAAAACGGCCGATGAGATCAGCCCAAAATATCAAGACAGTCTTTTCTGCGATCTTCCTCAGATGCCTAATTTCTTCAAGGGGCGATCAATGGATTTAGCCCCTAGCGACATTTATATTCTTCTTCTTTTGGCGGAGGTTGGCGACCATCATTCAAAATTCATTGCAATCTTGGGACAGTATAATCAGCGCTGCTGCATCTGGAACACCGAACCACTGTCTGAATTTTCTGAGCCATGATGCTTATTCCGTCCCATACCCCGCCTGTCCTCTATTTTTACTCCTATAATAAATTGGAGAAGGGCATACTTCTCATTGTGGAATATGTGACAAATATATGAAACTGTTCTTTTTTTACAGTGGTCACTCTCTCCTTCTCTTTGCTGAAACACGGTCAGTCCATGAGATTCAAAGCATTCTTCTGCCCAACCAAAGTTTTCAGACCTCAATTTTGTTCATCGTTGAAACTTTTAGTAGTCCAACCCTCCACTTCAAACATCAATACACAAACTTTTGTTGGCTTTTCATTTTGTCTTCAGTCTCAGATCTCGGTTGCACAAGAGTTTTTGCATTTTTTTAAAGATTAATCTCGCAATTTCAATTTTTATCTTCATTTTAGAATCCAGATTCCAATCATCATTAAGCCAGCATTCTAAATATTAAGAACTGGTAACCTTTTCTATCCCAATACCATCTAAAGTGAGATGGATTTTAATGTTTCCGCGTTTGCTGGCCAAGATTGCTTTGGTTTTTAGAGCGTTTATCTTGAATCCGAATTCCTAACCTGTATTGTTTACCTTGCTGAGAAGTTTCTGAACATGATCAGCAGTATCAACTATAATGGCAGTATCATTTGCATTTCTTTTATTATTGATTATTTTACAATGGTTATTTTTAACTTATTATTAAATTATTATTATTTTTCAATTATTTTACAATTATTTGTAATTATTTGTAATGAATCTTAATTCCTAACTCAACATCGTGCAACGCTTTTCTAAATACAAACTCGGAATGTAAGTTAAAAAGCATTGGTGAAAGTATGCAACCCTGTCTGACACCTTTCAGGATATGTATTTTATCAGTGATAATGTAATTTATACAGATGTGTGCAGTTTGATTCCAATAGAGGTTATAAATAATTCTTATATCTTTCCCATCCAATCCAATTTTGGCAAGAAGGTCGAGCAACTTATTGTGTCTTATAAACTCAGTTTTTTAAAGTATTACCGAATTCATAATTTCACGTAGAAATAAAGGAAATTGTCACTGAAATGTAAGTGATTTAAAACGCTTATATTTTCATTCAAAATCAATAAAATTAAATTTAGCTTCGGCCACTTTCATGTTCAAAATCTTCAAATTATTTTAACAAATTTTAGTTCAATACTTAATCTTTATTGAGATCCCAGATACCTAAGTTCAGTCTAAGTTTGAAATGGCGTAATTTACCAATCTAAAAGTAATTATATTTTAGTTACATAAAACTTTTAAGTATACTTTTTAACAGAAATACATTTAACATATGTTGTTTTTATCTAATTCATGTTTTTACTATTGCAAGATTAAAAAAATTCGTTCGTTTTAAAATGGCAAAACCGTATGATTTCCTAATTTTGCGTTCGTTTTACCAGACTACAGGCTTAACTGAAAGAAAAAAAATAATATTTTAATTGGTAAACATCAGAATTTTACCTTATCCTTATTGTTAAACAATGATTTACAAATATTGCTATTTGTATACAAAAACAGGTTTGATATTTTTTAGATAACATTTGTAGGTATAGTATTAACGTTAACAATTTTCTTTCATAAGTTATCAATAATGATTTAGTTATAATAACTGTTGACAAGATATAAAAATGATTTGATTGATTTTTCCTTAGGTTTTCTATTTTCCTTAGGTTTTTATTTAATTGAATGTTTATTCATTATTAATAGCATTTTTAAACGAAATTTTATTAGTTTTTTAAGTAAAATTTAGAAAAAATAACATTTATTAACCAATGCAACATTGAATGGAATGCGGAATGTATTTAGGAAGAAGGGTGGTTGGATGAGTTATTAATGACAATATCCGAGTAAGTTGGCTTACGGAAAATGTTAAATTCTATTTGATTATTGATGTTCATTAATATCAAATCTAGATAATTCAATTTATTGTCTTTTTTTACTTCTAATGTTAATTTTATTTTGTCATCAAAAGTATTTATAAAATTAAGAAATGAAGTTATTTGACATTTTGTTCCAGTTCAAATACAAAAAAACATCATCGACATACCGTTTCCATAAAACATTTAAAATTAAAAGTTACATTTTACTCTCAATGTTATCCGAAAATTTTAATTTTACAAAAGTTATCTTTCCATCACTGTCCTGAAGTTGATTATTAAATAGGAAATAATGTTGATTCAAGCTAATGTTAAACGTCAATCTCGTCGGCTTCGTGGCGTTATGGTCAGCGCGTTAGCCTGCCACGCAAAAGGTTTCGAGTTCGTTTCCCGACATGGTTGACATCAAATATTTATTTTATTTAACTTTTGTACATAATGTTATTTGTACAATGGCGGGCTTATTGCCAAATGGCAATTTCTTCCGACCAACCGATAAAATAAAAGTTTTATTTTTATAATTCAAGTTACAGAACATATTCAATAGAAAAAAAAAGATTAAAAAGCTAAAAGTATATAAAAATATACACGTATTTGTTTATTAATTACCTTAAATCAAAACTATTACTCAATGGGAAAAAGGAAAAAATAGGAAAGAGGAAAAAGGAAAGGAGGAAAGATTAAGGAAGAGAAAGGAGATGTTTTTTCAGACGTGATTTAAACAGAGATAATGTAGTAACATCTTTGATGGTGTGTGGGAGATGATTCCACAGTCGAGCCGCATGGACGCTATATGAGTTAGAGAAGAAAGAGGAATTGTGGATGGGTATTAAGAGAGTGCCTTGAGAATAAGAACGAAGAGGTAAACCATGAACTGATAAGCGTTGAATTTTTTCACGCAGGTATATAGGAGCGTTAGGACTATGAAGTACATTAAACAGAAGTAAGAGGGAGTGGTAGTCTCTCCGTTGTCTAATTTTAAGCCATTTCAGTTGCTTACGATAATCAGAAATGTGGTCATATTTCCTAAGACCAAAAATGTACCTTATTATGTCTTTTCTCATGTCTTTTCACTAAAATGTTTTATAGTCCCTGGACTGGTACCTGAAGCGTAAGACTGATCATCTTACTTTCATGTAACAAACAAAAATAATCACGATACGCTACGATTGGTGTACTAATGCAGTGCCCTACGCACCATAAGATGTGGAAAGGAAATGAGAAAATGGTAAACAAACAACATAAATTATTTGACATGTTTTTTTACAAATTCTATGATTTCGGGTATCTTTAATAATTGCTTTCGATGACTGAACATTAACATTAGTGAATAGATTTACGACGTCCAATGCTAATTATTTAGCATTGCTGAGAATTACTTAGTTTTGAAGTGCATCAATTAGCTCTCATGAATTTTAACGGTGTATTTAGGTTGGAAAATATTTAAATTATTTCTAGTATTTGTTATAAATGATGCCAATTTAAAAGATGGGGAACTACAAAAAGGTACTACAGGCCTAATGGAATTATTGTGTTAATAAATTTTTATTTATCCATGAAATCTAGAAATTTAGGGATAAGTTTGAATTATTTATATTTGAGTTAAAGAAAATATTTTCCTTTTGTAGGATATCACTGTATATATCATCCTGGAATTTGTTTGTTGGGTTTTTAGAGTGGATTTAAAAAATTTCATCCAGAATTTTTTTACTTTCGAGATATAATCATTATTATTTCAGATAACTATTGAATTACCTTTATCCGCCTTTGTTAAAATAAGCTACTTTTCATTTTATAATTGACAAAAATTTGATACTTGTATATGAGAAAAAAAACAAAAATCTTAAGCCAATCAATAGGCTTGAGGAAACCCTAACAATTTGGCATTCATGAGTATCTAATTACACTTAATCTAAACAATCTTAAAATCTATTTAAATTTACAAAAGGTAAAATTAAGGCATAATCTAGGCGGAAGTAATCTTTTATTTGAGATTTTGAAAATGACGTGTTTTTGATTTTTTAAATACCGCTATTTCGACATGCATAGCTAAATTTTCTAAGGCAAGTTTAATATATTTAGAACAACAATCAATATTCAATTCTAATCCTTTAAACAGTAAAGAAGTTTCTTCCAGATTAAATGTATGTGAAGATAGATTGACTAATTGATTGTAAAAAAATATGACAATTTATTACAGCTGCATTATCTAATCTGATTATTTTTTCTTTTTCAACTCATAATTTTTTTTAAAGTGGTCATACACAAATATTTAATAACATTTAGTAAAAGGTTTTACCACAGAGTTAACGTTTTAGATATTAATAATACAATATGCTTTGTTTTATTGACCCTTCAAATAAGATGTCTTGTCTTTATGTCCCTTATGTTTGTCAATGCTTCTTTCTTTTTTCTTTAAATGTTTTAAACTACTCTTTTATTGTAATATTTAAACCTTATAAATTGTATACATGGACAATGTCCGTTAATAAATGAATAAATAAATAAATAAATAAGAAAATAATGCTGCTGCCACCAGCATGTAGGTACTTAGGATAAAAAATAAAATCCTTTTCTTTTCCAAAAACTATGTATAGAGAATTCTTTACATAAAGTCTTAACTTAGGAAAAAGTATTTTAGTTATTAAATATATATCAGTAATATTTTTGGCATATAATATTTTGAGAATGTCTATTTAAGGACTTTATCACAATTTATAGATATCACAACGAAGACGGAAAATATTTTTGACAAGGAAGTAAAGAAATCTAGGTTATGATAATTTTGTGTATTGTTTATAATAGAAATTCAAAAAACAATTATTAATTTTATCTGTTTACCGGAATATTATTTGAGTTTTCTATTTTTTTTTTTAATGTGTTTACTTATTTAATGATCACTTAGGCAATTTGTTACATTCATGATTGTTTAGAAAAAATGCTACACGAATGCTTCAAAATGCAAAAAATGCTAAATGCTACACATTTTAGCCACTCAATAACTATTTTCAAGATAGTTTTTCCGTTATCTTTGTAAGACGTTTTTTACAAATTTACGAAAAAGCCGATAAACTTTTGTCATACGAAGTAATATTTCGGAAACAAAATATTTGGTCCACACATCATTATCTATTCGCAAACCCACTTTACCCATTTAATCATATATTTAATCTCTTTTTTCCCATGTCTACATCATTTGGGATTGGAAAGAGGAGACTATTCATATTCTGATTTGGAGAGGTTTTTAAGCATATCAAGTCTTGAAAAACGCAGATGCATTGCAGTTATAATCTGCATGTATAAAATTATGAACTGTCTCATTGATGCCCCTGAAATTTTGCAAAAGATTCTTTTTAACGTTCCCACCCGTAGACTAAGAAATAATGAAATGCTTTTCCTCGGTCACTACAGGACCAATTATGGTGCACAGTCGCCTTTGCCCAGAATGATCAGGCGGGTGAACGATCATCAAGATCTTGATTATTATGGTGTAAGGATGTCTTTCTTTACAAATCAGCTAAAGAATCTGTATAGTTAGCCTATGCTTTTTACTTAATCTAAAAAATCTATCATCTGTCTTTGCTGCTTATTTCTGTTCCTTATATTTTTTTATTCCTTTGTAAAAATTTCTTTTAATTGTAATGTTTATAATGGACTTTGTCCGTAAATAAATAAATAAATAAATAAATAAATCATTTGCAAACACTACACAAACAGGCAATACCTCTGCAATTTTGTCATTTTACCCTGAATCTTTTATTAGTATGTAAAGGCCAACAAGAATATTCATTCTTTGAGTTTCAGATTCAATTTCATAACTAATGCATAAAACAAATACAGCAGCTTTGTATAAAAACCGTTTTGATGGTGCCGCGGTGGACCTGGCTTAGACAAGAGAGCCTTAACCCAAGCTGCCTCTTCTTTAAGCTTACGAGCTCCCGCCATCTTGGGAGACCGTCGATAAAGAACTTTTGGCTTTATTCGGCGGAACTTAGTGACGCGGGATTGACGTGGAAGGTGACGAAAGTGCTTGCTACCTATAGGACCTCTTGTAGATGTTTGGTATGTAGTTTGTGATTTCCGAAAGGCGAAGCACCCACCTGAACTAACTTATCCACCGACCAGATGAGCCAAGTAAAACATGAGACCATTAAAACCTTTTACCGAAGCAAATCTCCTCTATCCCACGTGCCCTATGCACCACACGAATCTCCGAAGAAAAACACATTTTTTGAATTCAACATTTGTTTACTCTAATCTTTATAAAATATGGATCCCAATTAAGACAAAAATATCTAAAAAATATATTTAAAAAATTGGAAAGCCATAAAACATTATATATTGAGATAAAACGCGTGAGAATACTATATGAAACTGTATACAAATAAATGTTTCCGAATGAGGTTCAATTTAATTACAAAGGTTTGTTGTCCTTTTTACTATCTTTATAAACACCTTGATCTAATATTTATGGGTCCGGACGCAAGACCTTCCTTGATTGCAAATCAAATCATTTGAATATAATAGTTAATTCTTATTCGAATAATACTGACTGAATGTTAATAGGAATGTTTGGTCAGTTCAATGCCTCTCAGGCATTGAGTAATTGATAACAGCGGGATTTTAGAGTTTTAGCGGACTGTATGGAATTGTTACTCACTTTTAATGTTCTTCCGATTGTTTCTTATATGAAGCACTTCACTATTGCTGCAGCACGTACACCGGTATCGTGTAGATGTTGTAGATGATGATGAACTGTACAATTTAGTCAATTTATAACACACTAAACTTCACTTTTTACGAATATTCTGACGCAGTACATGATAAAGATTTATCAGAGAGGTAAATTTTCACATGTGACTTTCTCACAGAACGGTAGAAGCAACAAGAATTTTGAAATACGAAGGATTTGGGAAGGAAAGGAATATTTACAGTCTTATATGAGTTGCCAGTATAGAAAATGTAAAATCAGTACTTAACATACTCCCCGCGAATAAGACAATAACTTTATTAACTTATTGAAATACACATAGTGGAAACAGTAAAATAGATAAGAGAAAACAAATAATAAATATAACGAAATTATGTTAAGCTTGTATAGGGAGCGGACACAATTTGATCACTGGCCTAGTTATAATGCCGGGGGCAGTTTTTAGAGTTACTACTCGTACAATATTGTCGTGTCCAGGGGACAGCTTAATAATTCGCCCTAACTTCCACTGAAGAGGGGGTAAATTATTATCCTTAATAATAACCATATCATTAATACTGACGTTTTCAACGGATTTTTGCCATTTCATACGTTGTTGTAAACTGTGCAAATATTCGTCCCTCCAACGCTGCCAGAAATGCTGAACCATTTGTTGCAGCATTTGCCATCGTGACAAACGTTTAACTGAACAATTAGTCAAATCGTATTCCGGTACCGATAGCAATGAATCTCCAATCAAGAAGTGACCTGGAGTCAATGCAAGTAAATCACTAGGATCGCTGGATAAAGGACAGAGAGGACAAGAATTTAAAACGGCCTCGATGCGGGCAAACAATGTAGTGAGTTCCTCGAATGTGAGGCATTGATTTCCTACAACACGTTTTAAATGGGTTTTGGCAGATTTTACAACGGCTTTTCACAATCTACCCATGTGAGGTAAAGTGGGAGCATTGAGATGCCAGGTTGTCTGAGTTTTAAATAGGTGAGAACTTATTTCGTCCCTTTTTTCATAATTAAAAAAAAACCTTTTTACTTCTAACAAATGATTTCGTGATGCAACAAAATTAGTACCACAATCTGAATATACATCGGAGGATAAGCCTCGACGCGATGTAAATCTATCGAAAGCTGCTAGAAAAGCTTCCGATGATAAATCGGAGACTAACTCCATATGCACAGCTTCAGTGCAGAAACAAACGAATATACAAAGATATGCCTTTAATCTTTTGGCATTGCGAAGATTACTAACTTTAATAGTAAAAGGTCCAGCCATATCAACGCCGACCTTCATAAATGCTCGTGCCGGACGAACACGATCAGGAGGCAAGGGGGCCATAGTGGGTTCAACGCTTTGAGGTGTGAGACGAAAACATCGAATGCATTTAAAAATTCGGTGACGAACAGCATCGCGAGCTGAGAGAAGCCAAAAATAATTTTGAAGAGTAAAAATAAGGAGTGTGGGACCAGCATGTAAATATGCGATGTGATAATAATCAATCAATAAATGTGTTAATGTGTGAGATCTAGGAAGAAGCAAAGGATGTTTACGATAATAAGGAAAGTTACTGTAATCAAGGCGACCACCCACACGAAGCAAACCTTCTGTATCTACAAACGGTTTTCATCTGCGAAGTTGAGTTGAACAAAGTTTATTTTGTTCGATGAGTTTGAAATTTTTTGTAAAACTTTGACGTTGTGCAATTTTTATTAGAATATGCTATGAAGAATTCCATTCAGAAATAGTTACAGGACCGCATATTTTCAATTTAGTATTTTTTATGAATCGCAAGCACAATGAAGTAACTCTTACTAATTTTCCTAATGAACTATAGCGATTGAATAAATCGAATTCTCTTTCATCTGCGGTAGAACATAATTCAACTGAAGCTGGAAAAGACTCTACAGATATGTTTTAAATGGATGTGTTATGACCAGTGACGGTTAATGGTTATGAATTACTTGATTTAGATAACCAAGATGGCTTCCGCCATAAGGGATGGTTAATTAGTTGATCGGGCATCAAACCTCTCGATGCACAGTCGGCAGGATTAAGCTTAGAAGGTACATAATGCCATGATGCAGGTTCTAGTAACTAATACATGAGTGATCCTCTATTTCTTTCATAGATTTTTAAGGAATGAGGAGGAGTTTTAATCCAACACAAAACAATATTGGAATCACACCATGCGGTGCAAAAAGATATATTAATATCAGATATTAGAGACTGACAATGATTTAATAATTTCGCTAATAGCACAGCTCCGCAGAGTTCTAACCGTGGTATTGTTAACTTTTGTTTAATGGAGGATACCCGAGATTTAGCCAGGAGGAGATGCAATGTGACCTCGTTGTTTGAACTAAGGACGCGCAAATAAACTACTGCGGCATAACCCCTTTCAGACGCATCACTGAAACCGTGCAACTGAATGTCCTTAAGTTCGTTTGGAAGAATATGTCGTTTTACAGAAATATTATTTAAAATATGAAATTTATGAACGTACTCTTGCCACTTTTGCAAGAGTACATCAGGCAATTTATCGTCCCGTCCTAAAGAAGACAACCATAATTCTTGCATAAAAAACTTCGCTGTAAACGTAACAGGGGCTTACATACCGCACGGATCGTAAATTCGGGCTATGTTTGAAAGTATAGCACGTTTAGTATTCGCGAAATTAAATATTTTCGCATGAAAGTTGAACGAATCAATAGACGCGTTCCATTTTATACCTAAGATTTTGATGAAGTTATCTTGATCCGAATCGAAAATCAAGGGTGTTTCACAAAATTCTGGAGATTGTTCACTTAAAAATTCAGTTGAGTTGCTGCTCCATTTTCGAAGTTCAAAACCTGTACTTTGAAGCGCTTGAATAATTTTGCGTCGTAACGCCACAGCTTCTGAAAGCGAAGACGCTCCGGTTACAATGTCATCAACAAATATATCATCTGTGAGAACCTTAGACACTTTATGATGACAAGGTTTATTTAAAATGGCTAGCTCGTGGAGACAGCGAATTACAAGATATGCAGATGAGCTTATTCCGTAAGTGACGGTATTCACCTGAAAATATTGAAGAGATTCTTCAGGAGAATTACGCCAAAGTATTAGTTGAAACTTGCGATCATCTTCGTTTAATAAAATTTGTCGATACATCTGCTTTATGCCGGCAGTGAAAACAACCTTATGGACTCTAAAACGCAAGATAACATCGACAATATGACGTTGCAATTTCGGTCCAGATAATAGAATATCATTTAATAATTTTCCAGAAGAACTTGGCATTGATGCGTTAAAGACAACACGCAGTTTAGTGGTGTACGATTCTTTAAATACACCATGGTGAGGAATATAATATCTTACATTATCTATAGAATTTAAAGGACTAAATAATTCCATATGGCCTTGATTTAAGTATTCATTCAGAAATGCAGTATATGCAGATTTTAAATTAGAATCACGAGAGAGTTTTCTTTCCAATGCGTAAAACTGTTTCAAAGCATAGGAGTATGATTCTCCCAATTTGGGATTATCAGATATGAATGGAAGACGCACGACAAATCGACCAGTGGGATCTCGATGATAAGTATTAACGAAATGATCTTCACATAAGACATCTTCTCGTTTAGTAGAGAGCTTTTGAGGAATTTCTTCAATTTCCCAGAATTTGTTGATTATTGTATCTAAAGTAACAGAATGAGAAACAATATTCTCACGAGTAAATGGAGAAGACATATGATTCAATTTGTTTGATAATTGAAAATCAGCAAATCGTCCGAGGATAACCCATCCAAAAATAGAGGGATACGCAGAAGGTAGATTGGGTGATGGGTTTATTCGGTTACCATCGAGTATTATATCTTGATAGACATCTGCCCCTAACAAGATGTCAATCGGTCCGGGTTGTTGAAATGTTTTATCAGCTAATTCTAGGTGACGAAATTGACTAAATATTTTTTCAGGTAATATACAAGTAGGTAGATTATTAGTTATGCGTTTTAAAATAAGCGCGTTAAATTGAGTATCGGAGTTTGAGATATTAGTGGCTTAACAACACACTGAACGATACCGCTGGAAAGCTGGGTTGAGTTTTCACCGACACCAGATATTGAGATAAGATTACGCTTTCGTTTCAACCGTAATCGTTGAACACAAGATTCAGTTATGAATGAACATTGCGAACCATCATCAATTAGTACACGTACATTTTGATAAATACCATAGTCGTCACATATGTGTACTATGGCGGTCGCCAGTAAAAATGATTTTTGTATAATCGTAGAATTAAGTGCATTTAATTCATTGAAATTTCCATTTGCAGATGACGTTGAAGTAGAAGGTACTTCATTTTGAACAATAATGGTATGTAACAGGGTATGGTGACGTTTAGAACAGATTTTACATGACGTTTTGCCAGTTCAACCCTTTAAAAAGTGTGCTCCCAAACAATTGTAACATAAATTGCATTGTTTTATCAACGATTTTCGTTCATCGATAGGCATGCCTTTGAATTTATTGCATGCATATAATAAATGATCATTATTACAGCAGGGACATTTTTTAATAACATTGGTGGTGAAAAAAGCTTTAAATGTTTTAGCGTTTCTGATTTTAGCGGTGGTGGGTCGATTCTCAGGTAAAACTGATTGATTGTCTCAATTGTGAATTGACATACATGTTTCAGATGCATTACATTGATATTCTAAAAACACTAGAATGTTATCGAAAGTAGGAATTTCCATCCTATGGGAAAGCTCTGATGAAGTTATAATTTATGATGTTAATTTTTTCGAAATTATATTCATTAATAAAAACGACCATTCATTGACTCGAAAATGGAGAGCGCGTAAAGCTTCTAAATTCTCAGACAAGGTGTTAAGAAAGTTTCTTAATGTAATTTCACTTTTTATACTTAGATTAGTTAAAGATGTTATATTGTCAAGATGGTTGTTTGCAATTAGACGGCGATTTTCATATCGTTATTCTAGTAATTTGATAGCGACGCTATAATTAGTGTTAGTTATAGGTAAATGTTTTACGATGTCTAACGCTTCACCTTGCAAACATCAAATGAGGTAATGCAATTTTTGCACTTCGTTCGTCATTATTATGTATCAGGCTCTTAAATATTGATATAAAATTTAACCACTTCGTAATCTGACCATTGAAATATGGCAGATTAATATTTGGCAAAGAAAATATTTTAGAATTACTGACGTGACTAGTGGATTCGCTTGAACTGGGAATTGGATTAACTTTAAGAAGAGAGTTATAGATCTTCTTAATTTCATAAGACTGTTTCATGAAAGAACTATATCTACGTTCGTGCTCTGCAGGGTCGAAACCAGCCTTTTTAGAAGCTTCGACACTAATATGGCTTTGGAAGAAATCATTTCTGATTTTTTCTAAGTCAGTGTATTGTATTTTGATCTCATTTAGTGTATTGTCGTCATTTACAGATTTGGCAGTAGCCAATAAATTTGTTAATGATAATTGAGTCAATCGGTATCTTATTTCAGAAGACATGGTTACAAAGTTCTAAAATACAAGATTAATACACTTAATACTGTAGCAAGTTAATTTAAAAATAAATATTCACCGAGTTTATATACCTACGTAGTATAAATCTATGAAATATTTAGAAATAATAGATTATACTAAAATTTGATATATCTGTTGTGTTGTAATTCTTATTATGACGTATTTAAATAGCCATAAGAAAATAATTCATTGCCTTACGCATAAACTAGAAATATTGTGTAGGAACCTACCTACCTACTACATGAATTACGAATCGAGTGAATTTTCGAACGTTATTTGAATTTGCACATTACTGGTAGAAAAAATACAAATGAACGTAACGCATAAACGAGAAATATTGTGTAGGTACCTACCTACTACATGAATTACGAATGAATTTTCGAACGTTATTTGAATTTGCGCGTCACCGGTGGACAAATGAAAGAAAACATGGAAGACAAATAAACAACGATGCAAACTTTATATAAGACTGTAATAAAAATCGAGACTGAATTTTAGGAAAGAATTGATATTTATCCGGTTCGAAAGACCAAAAACGAATGTTTGGTCAGTTCAATGCCTCTCGGGCATTGAGTAATTGATAACAGCGGGATTTTAGAGTTTTAGCGGACTGTATGGAATTGTTACTCACTTTTAAAGTTCTTCCGATTGTTTCTTATATGAAGCACTTCCCTATTGCTGCAGCAAGTATACCGGTATCGTGTAGATGTTGTATATGATGATGAACTGTACAATTTAGTCTATTTATAACACACCAAACTTTACTTCTTACGAATATTCTGACGCAGTATATGATAAAGATTTATCAGAGAGGTGAATTTTCACATGTGACTTTCTCACAGAACGGTAGATGCAACAAGAATTTTGAAATAAGAAGGATTTGGGGAGGAAAGGAATATTTACAGTCTTATATGAGTTGCCAGTATAGAAAGTGTAAAATCAGTACTTAACAATAATGATTCTAAAAAAAATAAAATATCATAATATTCTTAAATGAAAATTCCGTCTGAGACACAAATCATATGGTTATAAAGTATTAAACTGGTAAAGCTATAATACGTTCTCTACTGCTATAATACCAGGTAAGAACGGTATTAAAATATACTAAAACATTATGTGTTTTCTACGGTGATAAAAATACAACACAAAAAGTGTAAAAAACCTAATATAATTACCATATTTGCAAAAGAATTTGACATTACCAAAGTTGTCAAAGGAATTTGATAAAATGATTACTCAAATCGTATCATTTTACAAGGTACTTACGTCAAGCCAAAATTTAAAATTATATTCCCTACAAAAGTAATTCGTTACATGTTGGATTTGCTCCCATGTCAGACCATTGTTTGTCTGAAGTGAAAAATAGTGAATTTACTCATTTACACAATTCAATACATATGATGCTTGAGCAATTTGCTCATACAAAATTATTTCTTTCCTGAAATTTTCACTTGAGATATTAAATTAAAGAAAACCTTGACTGATCATCTTTGATAAATCTCAATTTTAGTTAATATTATGATATTTGCGTATCTTTACAAACGTGTGGGGTTAACTCGTGAAATCTTCGCGCGTGACATGTTCAGACTTTTAACATCGCGCCGGATGTAAAAACAAATGTAATATTCATTATGAATCTTGTTTAATTCGCACTTCAGTTTGCTTGAATGACTGACTTCCAGGCGTGTTCTTTTGGCCACAACAATACCGTCTTCAACAACTATTTAACAAAACACGTGGATGCCATGGTGAGACAAATACCGTTTTTACGTGGAACTTCATCACCAAAACGAGGCGTTAGAGGGATGGGAGAGGACGCATGATGCCTTTTTTTCTCTCTCGGGTCATAACATATTAGATTATAGAATTTATATTTGTACCGACACAAGGGATCCTGTCAAATTTAGGTAATTAGAATATGGACGCAAGATTCGTTTTTAATGATTGAGATTATGTTATTACTAAAATACTTAACGGATCTTCGGATCCCTTGTACGGTTTTCTTAGCACGACCAATTCGCCATCTTGTTTTTTTCATTTTCCTTAGAAAAAAAAACGCGCATCTTTACCGATGCTTATATATATCAACGAGGTTGCGAAATTTAACGAAGTACTTATCTAGATTTATTTGTCACAAGCTAAATAAAAACTGTTTTAATAGTCGCTTTTATTAACACTGCCGCATACATTTTGCAGCTATTTTACGTACTTCCGCTATGTGGTGAAATAGTAAACATTCTTATTTTTTCACGTTACATTTTTCCGTTACTGATTCATATATATACGTGCATATAATCAATTCTTTTGTCTCGTTTATTTATCAGTTTATAATTCATCATCCTTTCAAAATAAATTTCATGTAAATAAGTTAAATTTTTACTCTTATAAAGGATATTTTGGATCAACGCTTTTTGAATAATGTTAATCAAGAAGTTATCGGTTTTTATCTTGGCTCTTCCATGTAAACTTGTGAATCCTCGTTAAATTTATGTTTTTTTTTTAATAAATCAAAATAGAACTATCGAATTTTGGTTGCAGTAAAATAAAAGTTATTGTTTTGTCAAAATTTTATTTTGGCCAACATTTATTAATATTCCCCATTCTGCTTATTTCGACGGAAATGTCATATTTACTCAGCGATACAACTGGCGCTGAAAATAAAAAAAAGAATTAATTTATCAATTTATTTCAGGAATACGTACACGTTTCAAATAAAACACAATAGTCAATATATAAACTACAAAATGGAGATTTCTAGTACTCCCTCAGTCACGGTGGATTGTGAGGAGGAGTTGGCTAAAAGGAGTTGGAAACTCTTTATCGTAATCGCGTCTCTTGCGATTGGGATCATAGGCAATGTGCTATTACTAACTGCCTTATATATGGGAAGAATCAGTCGGAGGAACCGATCAAGTAAGTTACATATCCCTTACCTTCTTTATCTGTCTATCTAGTTCAAAAAGAAAATTTTTTAGTTCTAGAAAAATTCTTTTGAAAAACTCCACACTCAAAGTTTGTTAATTAAATTTATCGATTAATCTGCCTTTTATTTGGTGGATTCATACAAATTTGCGTACTATTAAATTCTTGCATTTTAAAAGTGTTTCATTATTTTCAAAGTTGGTGTACACAATCGATTAATTTACTATTTTAACTTTTTTTTTAAAATATTTTTACTTTAATTAATTTTCTAATCGTATGTCGTTTATTGCTTTTACAGGTAGCACATTATTAGTAAAGTTATGCCTATGCAAATTAATAATTTGCGTTGCTCAGCATATCTTCCTTGCTTTGGAATCCGTGCCAATACAAAATACATTGACCAAAACTCAAGTCTGCATTTCCTTATTTATTGCTGTGATATTTGAATTGTTTATTTCAGCGATAATAATGCTTGTGCGTCTTAAAACTTTCTATTTACCTTTATTAATTAATATGTTATTTGTTTTTTGTATTGTGATTTTGCTTGTTTGTGGAAATTGTCTTTGATACATTGCTATATTTTTATATTATTTTGTTTCTATTGTGACCGTGTGAATATTGGTTCATTATTTAGACGAGTACATTGTCATTTTTTTCAAGAAATATATGCATATATTCCAATTAATCTGATTGTAAAATTATTTTTTTCCATTTAATTTAAGGCAAATTTAGCTTAATTTTTTCGATTTCAATTTGGTTATTAAAAACTGAAAATTGCCTTTAAAAATACGATTACGTGTCATTTGATTTTACATTCACATTTATTGATTATTAGTGGTCAAACAATAGTTTCATTTACTTTTAAATAAATGATTTTTTTTTTCATTTCAATAAAAATAAAAAAAATAAGTTTACACCGAATCAATTATTTACATGAAACCAATTTTCAGTTTAACATAATCTAACTTAATCTGGAAATAAAATTTGTTCTTAGAGAAGTAAAATAAAGATTCATAAAATTACTTAGTCATATTGTACCGTGTATCATAAATAAATTCACCAGTGGTGTGAACCAAATTATTAAAAAATAAATTAATAAAATACATGGAACACCAATTTTTGGAATTTCCTATAAGATACAGAATTTTTCAAAACCGACGTAATACCGAGATCCCCGGGAATTGGATAGATTATGTGAATTGAGCTGTTATAGTTGCGGTATTGTATACATTGGGTAGACTGCCAGAAAAATAACAACTCGAGTCAAAGATCATAACAGTACATGGAGACTCGATTATCTTGAAAAATCAGCACAGGCCCAAAATCAAATAAAGACGGAATATAACTTTTCGTTCAATTCCTAAATATTAGGTCATCCCAAAAGCCACCAAACTCGTCAAATGAAAGAGGCCATTAAAATGTATACCCATTTGCATAATATTAATAGAGATGATGTAATGCGCCTCAAAGTATCATGGTTTCCGACATTAAATTTAACACACAAACCGATACAGCAGAATCCTGCCGACTGCGGTACGGTACAAATTCCTCTTATAATTACAATACACTACAACTACCATCAGCTCAGATGATAGACGCTGATACTCTGTCCGAAATATTGGCAAAGAGTTTTAATATACGGCGCAATAACCTAGAAAAACATCACAAGAATCTGAAAAGCCGTTATAAACCTACGAACAAAAAAACAAATTTTGTTTTAAAACAACGCAATGCAAACGCCAATTATATATAATATATTTATAAACAACTCTACTGTTATTATCATTATTTCAAAAAAGTATTAAAAGGGTGTATTGAGAGCCTTGCCTCACCCACTTACCCGGATCTGTTTTAAAGGTCTTCTGGCCTCTTTTCAGATTCGTACATTGCAAAAACATTTTTTTTGTCCGTAAAGTTTTTTTTTTCTAAAATTATTCATTTAAATTTACAGCATTCAATGCCCTCATCACCGTCAGAGCAACATAATTATATAAAGTTAATTAATATGTAACCCTCAATCAAATTTTCCTAATGCTGACAGCAATAGAGTATGTTAGTTCATTAGCTTGTTAGTAAACCAGATCAAATAGTCCAATTGGAAGAACCAGAACTGCTACCACCCCTCCACCGGTCAAATAATTCAAACTTATAAAACTCAAAAGAAAGCCATTTTTCATAAATTTACGCTACTTCTAGCACCGCCTAGCATAAACCCATTATATTAATAGGATACAAGATTGTATTGAAGAGAAGAAAGTATTAAATCTTTGTTGTTACATTTTTGGAAAAATGATCTAGTTGACTTTATTAACTGGCTGGGTAAATTTTGGGTTTCAAGATTTTTTATAGTTATAATGTGCATATGAAACTTATTTAGATACATTTGGTTTTGATTACGTGGCATAAATTTTATTCGCCAACTTTAAGAGCACATTTTATTTCTGACAACATAATTTACTTTATTTTGTTGCGAAACACTTTGACATTACTGTGTGCTTATGCGATTTAACATCAACGAGGGGTTGGAAAAGTAACCCATGAAAATTAGGCTTGATTAAGCCTCTATATAAGCTAAACACATGTATATGATGTATTAATAAAGTACTAAAAAAGTTCATAATAAATATTTGTGATGTTTGCGTTTGTAAAACTGATTTGTGTATTAGAATATTATTTTCATAACAAAAATTAAAGCGAGGATATTTGAATCATCAAGAAAAAAGGTAAAAAGCAAAGAATTTTAATATCTCCGAGTTGTATTAGTACTGTCAGTATTTTACTTAAAAACCTAAATATATATAAATATATTTAAAAAAAAGAGATTATTGGGCATAGTTTAAGGAATAAATTACAAATCCTAATAAATAAATAAATTATTTGAAATATCTGTAAAAACGTCATATTTTTCGGTGTCATGGTTACACGCTAACGGAGAGCAATTATTGATTTTTTGTAGCAATGAAACTAAAATCCTCCCGTTGAATTTATGTAGAAAAGTTATTGGATTAGCAAAACTTACGTACTATAAATACCTGTAAGATTTAAATATCCTTTAGTAATGTATAAAGAGTAGCGAAAAGTTGCATTTAGCATGAAAAAAGGATAAATTCAACGTAGTTATGCAGAAAGCACCTTGTTTGCAATTGAAAAAAAAAAATATTTTAGTAACAATATTTTGAGTTTGTCCAAATTTTTGTAGACAAGGACTGGATTCAACTCCCTGGGGAGCTGTTTATATTAACATATTACATAACATAACATATTACATATTATGTAATATGTTAATATAATCAGCTCCCCAGCGAGTTGAATCCAGTCCTTGTCTACAAAAATTTGGACAAACTCAAAATATTGTTGATAAATTACCTGGTCCATGAAGAAGTATAGAAATTGAAAAAATAATATTTTCAGGCGTTGCCTAGTATGTGGGTGAAATAATTCAATTAGATGAATCTCACCCGCATAAATAAAGATTTCAGCTCTTCAACTTCACAAACATCAACAGATGAAAGAATTGAACGAAAATAGATGTTTAAATATAGGCAGAATGGTGAATGTTACACAGTGTGTAAAGTGGCCACTTAAACCAGCCATTGACAGGTCATAAGCCCTGTAGACGCCTAGACTTCCATATTACCTTCTCTTAAATGTTCTTCATCTCTGTTGTAATATGTTAATATATTTTAGTGGTATAGGGTGCAGTTAAGTCAATTCGACCTTTTACTAAAACCAGCCAGGCCGTTTTCATACAAAAAACTGTAAAAATCACCGTCTGAAAATAATGTTGATCACAAAAACGACATTTCTCGTTTTGCAGAAAACACCCACAACACTAGAAACTTTTTACGGAATAGGTAGATTTTTAAATCAAATTAGATAAAAACACAAGTTTATTAATGTTATAAATTCATTTATTTAAAAATACATGTAATAAAAAAAAAATTCATACAGAATATCACCTGATACATTCAAAGTTTGAATGAGGTACCATTTACTTTAAAAAATCATCAAAATTCCTTTAACACGAAATGAAAATATCATATTTTAAAAGTTATTATAACATATTAACTAAGCGATCCTCAACAATTTAGTACATGTTCAATAACTTATGACACAACATACATAAAATTTTTACTATTGCTGGCTGTTTTCTGTAAAATGCTCATCTTAGGTTGTGTGGTAAGCCAGACTTTATAAATTATTGAAACGTGTCGTATACATAAATTAATTTTTATTGTGAGATAAAAAAAAACTAATGTTTGCAATATTAATTATAAATCAAAGTAAACAGCTTTGCATCTGTTGTGTAATTTAATAATTCCCTCTTTTCACAAAAGTGCTATTATCTCAGTTTCGCTTTTCTATGGCTGGCTGCTTTCTGCATAACTACGTTCAATTAATGCAGTGTACATTGAATGCGTTCATTCTTATATGTCCAGATAGCATTTAAATTACATATTTTTATCATCCCCTTTCCGCACCCAATGGTGCATAGGGCACTGAAGGTAAGGTGGTCAGTCTTATATTTAGGTACCAGTCTATCGATGATGAAATATTCTAGCGTAAAAACACCCTTTGGATAATATTTTATATTAACCATGATCTGACATGATATCTGACCATCACACTATGAGGCCGACAGTAGTTACGGTAGCTTCATATTGGTAGCTAATAACTTTTTAGTGGTAAATTCATTTAGTTCTAAAGTGGCCATTGTCAAACGCACAAAATTGTTGACTGGGTAGTTATGTACATAGTTAAGTAGTCATTAGGAAGTAGTCATGTTAGTATTGTATTAAAAATCTTAATTATTTTAGCAATATTTACTTTATTCAACCTCACGCATGAACTTTTGTTTATTTAACTAAATGGTGTTGTGAAATTTGGTATGTGTTAAGTAGTTTCATTTGAAATAATAAACGAACAAATCAATGAACTAATGGTTTGTATATTTACAGTTGATATGTTGGGAAAGCGGAGCTTTTGTGCGAAATAGAACGAGACTCGACCGCTATGTAGAATGGATAACGAAAAATACATACAAGAAAATAGTTTTGGCACTCCTATTTTTCGGATTGATTATGTCAATCGTGGTAGTGCAACTCTACTTCGGATACGATTTTTGCGATTCCTCAGAAACATTCAGTAAAACAATGTCCTTTGCCGTTGTTTTTATCTTTGTTGTGATCCCGTTCGTACTTTTATTATTGTTATATGTCACTTTCTTTTACCATTTGTTTAAAATCGATTCTTTTTTCAAAAAGTCCAACACTTACCAAAAATACTTCCAGGCAATCAAAGCCCAGTTTGTGTGTTACCTTATTATCATGACTGTCATAGTGCCGTTCGTGATTGTTACAGTCAAACAGCTCGACGAGAGGGTGGCGATGCATGAAATTCGTTTTCTGTGGCTGAACGCTTTTCGCATTGGCCTATATCCTTACTTCCACATTCTATGTAATAAAAAATTAAAGGGAAGCGTTATGAAAGCCGCGCGGTACGTTTTTCGTAGGGAGTCACTAACTTTGTCGAGAATCAGGAGTCGGAGAGCTTCATATCGTCGGGAACGGGTCCGCATGCAGGTCCTGTATAACGCGAGACGGCAACTGCCCTCTTGCTCTCTCAACACTTCTCCCGTCAGAACGAGTAGCGTTTAAACGGACAAATGACATTTTTTATTCTTGCTGTGTCCGTCAACTGACTAAAATCTTCCGACAATGACAGAGATCTTTTAAACTATCGAGATTGACATTTTAAATTTCAATTATTGAGGCCTTGTTTCAATGATTAATAAAAGTTCAGGTATCGAAAAGTTTGACTACACCATAAATACATTTATAACGAAATTGGAATATTTCACGTTAAATAAATATTATTTCAAATAATTTGTTCACCAATTACCTTATTAATGTATCCAATGCCAAAAACTGAACGTCTATGGTATATAAATTTCTGATCAGACTTACACTAAAGACTCAAGCTCAACAGGTAAAAATTAAATTTTATGTACATGATCATTGTTTCAATCATCGAAATGTTTATTTTGTAAAGATAAAAGTAAATTTATTTCACAGCAAGTTGTAAGACGACCAAATGAAATCGCCAATGTAGTAATTATAACTAATAAGATTTCAAATTCATTTGAAATTTAATTTGAAAGAGCACGATTTCCGTAAAATAACTTTAAATTTTAATCAATTAATTAAATAAGTACAGTTAATATCATATTTAATCGATTAATTACGAGTAAAACTCAATTAATGCATAGGTTAAATAATACGGTGTTCCCTTTTTAGCCTATTATGAGAAATGTATTACATGTAAATAAATTAATTTTGATTCAAATTTTCAGATATTTTATTTGCAATGTTCTGAAATTTGATATCCATCGTGAATAAATAATTCATTGTCATTATAATAAAAGTATATAATTAATACCATTTTACGAATGTGTATTTTGTAAATTCATTAATAGTTTAAGGGATGTGTAACTGTAATAATAATCATAAGAATATATTGTATTTATTAGTCATCTATCACTTTTTAAGAACTTGTCAAAATTACAATTTTGTGAACATTGGTGGGTAGCACTACAAAAAAACATGTTTTCGTTTATCGATATTATCAAAATACATGCATATCTTTGAAATAAAAAGAAAACTTTTGAAATCCAAAATTAGAAATATGAATTTTTTTAAGATTTTAAAAATCTTAGATTTTATCTATGGATAAGTATTTTATCTCATAATATTATTCAGCTATTAAAATTTATGTCTATGTAAGTATTTAATCAAAATATTGATGTTTGCAATATTACTTAGATAACGGTTCTCAAACCATTTTAGCTTGTAGAAAAAAGATTTTTACAACATTAGAGCATTCAATATACCCAGTAACAATAAAAATCACATTCTTGTATGGGTATATTTCAATAACGTTAATTATTTTAGACATAAATGTCAATATGTAAACACTCTAAGGCCCACTCGTTTCATCGTTCGTAATATTTTTTAATCAGTAAAATAAACTTTTTAAAAAGTTTAAACGATTTTTTTTATATTTTAAAATGACATTCGATAACCGGGCCTTGAAATAAAAATTGAAACTTTAATGTTTTGATGATGAAATAGAAATATTAAGATTCCTTCATTTACATGAGGTTGTAACTTTAATGAAAAATATAATCATCATTTGTTTTTGTTTTTATCCATATTTTCCATTTCAAAATGGCAAATAAATTATTGTGAGTAAAAAAGCTAATTCAAATGTAATATTTTCTTATTTATCAGAAGATTGAAATTGTATTTAAACGTTTATAATTAATAATTATGCATTTAACATTTGTGAATGAATAATTTCCAAATAACCATGTAAAATTGATGTCGTATTAAAGCATATAAAAACGAATCCGCTTTTTCTTATTTTCAAAACCATATTTCCTTCTTCATAATATGTAATGAAAAGAAATATTGAAGTTATATTATTTGTTTATTTAGGATAATAATAAAAACGTCATTTTTGATAAAATTACCCCAAAGGCGCAATAAAATAAACGTCTTAATACGCCTTGCAGCAATAGAGCGCCTTGACAGTTGGGATTATAGTTTCCCATTTTAAATAAGTTAGAATTTTAATAATTTTTCAGAAACTTTATTGGCTAGAATCATCAGTTTCAATATCACCAAAAGTCTAGCAGCTACAAAGTGCATCAACTAGGGGAATTCTAGAAACTATAAAATGATTTTAAAAAGTTTGCAACAAAAACATACAATAATGACACGTAAGTTTGGCAAGTGTACATGATGTAACGGCACCAAAAGTTAATTATTTTATCCATTGAACTTAAAAATCTTTACACATATTGATAAATATTTGACACGTTTATTTAAGAGTCAGTACCTTTGAACAGTCAAACAGCCTACGATATTTTAGGAAAAAACGAATGTTTAAAGGGAAAGGCGCTTCTCTTATCATTTTAAAAAACTGTTCAGATTAGTGATCCACACAAAAGTTTTAGCACTTTTACTATTTAAAAGTTAACAGACGGAAGAGGTGAGGAAATGTGGATATTCAAACATGGGAAGAATTGTAAATTTTGCAAAATGTAAAAAATAGCCACCTTAACAATGGTCATAAGTCCTGTAAATGTCTAAATATAAATATTCTCTTCTCTAAATTTTTATATATCTCAGTTGTAATCGTAAACGAATTATTTAGTTCAATAGTTCTGTGAATTTAATGGTTACTCCTTTCGTATTTTAATAAATAAATATTTACAATAAACAAATCAATTTCAATAATACATATCAAATAATTTTAGAATAAACAAAGTCGTCTGGACAAAAATATGAATATGCAGTTGGATTTTATTGGTAACGTAAGTATAAAATATCCCGTGATTTTCTGCACTCATCTGTAATGGGTAAAGGTAATAACACAAGTTATATTTGGATAGAAACAGAGTATTTTTTGAAAAAATAACACAATTGTTACAGTGCTTCTATGAATATCATAATTTATTATACTAGATTTAAGACTATTATTAGTTTTTTATTAGACTTCAATTAGGTAATAATATTATTAAATATAATAATTTCCAAAATTTTTTCAAGCTCTCAGTTGTCATCCTTGCCTAGATATGATTTTCGATCTCTGTTTTCATTGTGATATTAATCAATGTTACATTGACCTTTGTAAATTTTGCTCAATATTACATCGACCTAAAAAAAGTTTAGTACAGTTTTTATACTCACACAAAAAAAGTTCGTTCAATGTCACAGTGACCTAAAATTATTTTGCTTAATATTACATTGACCCAAATAAATGTTTTTTAAATTGTAAAAATAACATTAATAAAGTTGATGCAATGCAAAATTGACCTAAATAAGGTATTCTTATATTATGTTTAGCTTAATAAAATTTTCATTAGTTGTCATATTGACTTAACATCACTGCGATATTGACCAAACATGGCGTTACTCATTTGTCATTCTAATGTAAATAAGGTTTTATCGATGTCTCATTTACCTTATTGTGTTACTTCTGCTAACCGATCTTGCCCTCGACTCACTCCGGTAGAACTTGGTCTTGTATTGCTCGGGGTTCCTTTTAGGAAGCCATGGGTCCTCGGGTACCCGAATTATTCCTTGTTTAGGAGTGAATCGGTTGGAAGAACAGAATTATAAGTAAGTTGTTCGTTACAATTGAGTTTATTATAAGAATTATGGAGAAACAGAACATCAAAAATGGACAATGTTAATTTACAGTGTGTACAATAGTTAACAGTATTTCTAGAACAACTTACAGGGTTATTCATTTTGGAAATCAAATGTTATTACAGTGGCCATTATTTTCAAGTACAAGTTTTTTGAATTGTAAATTTGGCCAGGGATTATCTTCGAGAAACAGTTTGATTGAGAGAAATTCGGTGGGTTAATAATGTACAAGAATATTAAGCAAAATTATTTCTAAGTGAATAGCAACCCAAATAAATTTGGCCAGGGGTTCTCTTGTAGTAACAGTCTGATTGAGAATAATTTGGTGGATTAATAATGTACACAAATGTTAAGCAAAATTATTTCTAAGTAACAAATTGGAGAGACGTCGATATAACAAAATGGCTTGTTTTAACGGACGCTTTTTCAAATGAGCGTTGCTTTGATTTATTTATCTGTAAAAGAGTAGTGAATTATGCACTGAACTTTATGGAAAAGCGAGTATTATTATTTAACTAAACGTTATTTTTGCTTACTCACCAAACAGGTTTACTGAGGAAACATTTTATGATCGGCACATTTTTTGTATGAATAAAATGCTGGAAGCTTCTACGCTTCGCGCGGGAACTATTTGGTTCCGAGAGAGACGTGCGCTTTTGCCCAAGGTCCAGCGGGAAATGGGTTGGCGTGCCAGCCGTGCTTTAAAGGACTAGAGAGTATGGTCACATGGTCGCCCGGTGTAGTTCGGTTCGAACGACGGTTAGACCTTTTTAAGTTATTTAACCTTTAACATACTATGTGAAAAAACTTCCCGATGCTCCTGTGTGGTAACCTGAGGTTACTCAGACTAAATTCGTATTTACTAGCCGTTAATACATAATATTTGTGAAATTACCTTCACATACTCTTAGATGATAATCTTATTGATCATAATTATTCATTTCGAATTGAAAATGACCTAAAATAAAGCATTTAAATGTATATTATAACGAAATTGACAAAAAATCATATTTCATGTGACAACTTGCACAGAGCGATAGTTTATCTGCGTACTGAGTACAAGCTCCGGACTACTGACCGTTCTTTATCTCTCTGTTCTGCGGAGTGGGGATAGTAATGAGCGTAAACGATTATGCTTGTACAATATACGACTATACAGCCGTTAAAAAATTAAATCCAATATATTTTTTTATAAATTGTTGAAAGTTCAATGACACATTTCCATTTAATAATTACTTTTTTATGGAAAGGGGTTCGTCTCAAGTGTAACGATATTTTTTTTTGTATTTACAAATTTCAAAACTAAGATCAAGCACTTGACGATTGATTTATTATCCAAGTGGAATCACACAAAGATAATATTTCTGCTAGATTCATTTGAGAAATTCTTAAAACCAAGTTCATTATCCTTCTTATAAACATTAATTATGTTGAAATAAACAATCTTATCGGTAATATTCACGTCTAATGTACTGTGAATGTAAACATATTTTTTGGAGTAGGCACTTATTATATCGAGGTTTAAACATAAGGGTTATGAGATGAACTTCAAACGAATTTCAATATTTAACTTAATCTTATTGAAATTCAGTGAAATACACAATTTTTTGAGTACCTGTACAACTTCGGTCACATTTTTTTATTCCCCAGACATAAAAACCAAGATAGGTACATGAATACACAACATGATATTGTTAAATGGCGGTAATCAACAAATGCATTTTTAAAAATGTACGAAATTTATTAAATAAATTGAAAACACTTACATTTTACCTTCTACGCAGACACGACTGGTGGAATTCACTATATTAAATGTTGAATATTTTTATTAAATGTCTAGTAACACTAACTTAAAAACGATAAAAGATAGATACCCACACATAAAATCATTACACTAGAAGTCAAAAAAAAAATAACACACAAAAGACATATTATTTACAAGTCGGACAAAGCACACTTTTTTTTTCAGTTCTTTGAATAATGCAAACTAGTTTTTTGCACGTTTCGCAAAATGTTTTTGTCCTTCTTTTTTCCGAACAAAATCTGCAACATCCCGTTTTTTACCAACTACTGCCTGCAACAGCCAATGGTTTTTCTGTTGACAACTCCCGCACTTGAGATGTTGAGGTACTAGGGATCGGAATAATATTTGTTGATGCCAGAAAAGGTCAATGGCCTCTTGTTGCTGTCTATGAAATCGTTCGAAGCTTTTTCTTTTTTGAAGGTTGGGTCTGGCTAAATCCGCACTTAATTGTCTTATAAAATTTTTCCGTTCACCTCTATAATTTTGCTTCCACTCTGGATACTTTTTCAACCACAGAAAATATGAATTAAGTACTGCAATGTCCAAAATTTCCATAAATAAACGGAACTGCCAGCATCGAGTTGCTCGCACGCATGAATAATCTCTAGTCATTTTGTCTCCTGTATCGACTGCCCCCTTTGTTTTATTATAATGCAATATAATCTCGGGTTTTCTGGATTCTGTCGAACTGATATTTGCGTCGTTGAACTGTGTTGATAACAAAAGAACTGATTTATTTTTTTTAGGCACATATGAAACTATTGTAATTTTATTTGTTAATCCAAATAAACTACTGCCTTCTTCTCTATTTTTGTTGAGTTGAAATTTAGACGGAATTTCGGTTTTATTTCTGCAAAGCGTCTCTGTTAAGATTAACCATTATTTAATAATTGTTCAGCAAGAGGTATTGATGTGAAAAAAATATCAGTGGTAATTCCTCTGTTTGACCCGTAATACAAATTAACCATATCATTTACTACGCGCTGTCCTTGATTTTGTTCCCTCGCATTGTTAAATTGGCCAGTATAAACTTGCGTATTCAAAATGTAGGCAGTTCCCGAATCAGAACAAGTCCAAATTTCGATCCCATATTTGCCGGGCTTACTTTTCATGTACACACGAAATCGACATTCCCCTCCAAAGACTGCAAGTCTCTCGTCTACAGTAATATTAAGTCCGGGAGAATACATTTTTTTACAAGAATTTGTAAATTGAGTCCAAATTGATTTTATAGCTTCCAGTTTATCTCCACTCACCCGATTTTTTTCTTCCCTCAATTCGCGGTCATCAAATCAGATGCTACTGAAAATGTGTACAAATCTGTCTCGAGACATTGCCGCTGTAAAAAATGGTTGTCTAAAAAGTATTTTATTCGTCCAAAGTTCATTCAATTGCAATTTCCGTGTTCAATTTCTCCCGGATCCTAATAACATAGCAATAAATGCGTGCATTTCATCCACATTTATCGGTTGGGTATTTCTTTTTCGGTCAATCGGGGAAATCGCGCAGTTACCATTGGTTTTTTTGCATATTTTTTCAACCATCTCTTTTGTTATAAAAGCAGAAAACATGTCTTTGATTGTAGTATATTTGTACCTTCATTCCGTAAACCAGAGTTTTCTGTTATAATATTGTGAGCATAGCGCCTTGAAGCTGATGGGGGTATTAAGCTACATTCCATTCCGGATTTAGACTTATAAATAATTTCATTACTATCACATTCATTAATATTTACATTATCATCACTCTCACTTTCTTTGCACATACTATCAGATAAACTTCTCTTGCCCATTTCTACGATATCTTCTATGTCAGTTATATCATCATTATTAAGTCTATGTCAGAGTCGAAATCGCTTTCCTGAACGATATTAAAAATTTCTTCTTCTTGCCATGGTTATAATTTTTTTTTACAATTAACAAAAATTTCACAAATAAACTAATCACTTCCTTTACGTACGTTTAAACAATTTAAAGTGTATAGAGCGAGCGACTTTCGATTCATCCGTATAAAGTGTCAACGTTTACTGATTCCGTATTAGATATCCGATGCTCACGAAAAATCGCCCGATAATCACTGTCTCTTTTCATCTTATTAAAATGGTAAGTGTGTCTTGCTTAGTGATCTAATTAGATTACATCTCTTTCTCTCAAACGAATGTTTTATATATTTGTCTCAGGATACTTGAATTTTTGTCATTTTTGGATATCCCGGTGGACAAAATATTTAACAGAAAATTATCTAATTTACCTAAATGAGTGATTTATATTTTTTCCATGTATTAAGGTTTATTTGACGATTACAAAAATTTCGTGGTAATGTTCAAAGCAGTTGCTGAGATATTAATAAATTAAGTGCAATTTGCTACGCTGGTTACATCATAGGAACGGGCAGGTTAAAATGGCAATTATTTTTTTTATTATTATTACGTTTAAATTTGTTTAAGCTCCGATCATTGTCGGTTTAATTTTATAATAGTCGTGGGACACGACACTCCACTGATAGTACGAGAAAAAATTTTTTTTTTTCAAAACAAAATAATTTTGTAGCGAGGAGGATAAGGTTCGAATCTTATTTTAAATCCGTAGTATTCTCGTGTGCATCTGTACATGCATCTGTACATGCAGGGTAATAAGATAATGGCTGCTAACATAGATTTCACAAGTTATTTTATAACTACTTATTTTTTTATACATTCCTATTTCAGTTATACTATTTTAAAAAAGACACAGACGGAAGAAAAATTTGCAATTAGTTTACACGGGGTTTTTTTGAACAAATTGTCACATGGCGTATTTATATACAGTAATTGCAGGACCACCTAAAAAGTACACTTAATACGGCTGGTCTAGTCCAGTTGAATTCGGCTAACTTTTAACAATCACTAGGGCCTATTGACTACTACCCTGCGTTGAAGTCAAGACTATGGAGACAAGGTTGGAGGTATAGGACCTGACCATTCTCCGTACATTGGGGACCAAAATACAAAATATACGAAACGTATCTATGTAACAACTCAGGAACGTTAATGAGATTGAAACATGACGTAAACACAATAATAAGGGGTCTCATTTCTACGTAGATGCACACAATGGTAAAAGAGAAAAACACATGTTCGCGCATCGTTCACCTCTTGGGGTTACCGCATATTTTATGTAGCATAAAAGGGATGTAACTAACGTTACTTGACTCCTTTTGCATGAGGCCATCTTTTGTTTTCCTTTTTGAATGCTGATCGTGCGATGCGCCTTACAATAAGCAATCCTGAGTTCCAAACTCACAAAAGGGTCATCATCACTATCCTCCCATGGCCTTCAAGACCATGATACAATAATACATTTACAATAATATGAATACAAGAGAAGCATGGATTTTATATTTATCAGCTCTTCGGAGATGGGCTGATAACGTGAATCAAGCATTACAAACACATGGTTACAAAAGAAACATGGATTCTTTATTTATCAGCTCTTCGGGGATGGGCTGATAACGTGAATTAAACATTACAAACACATGATTACAAGAGAAACATGGATTCTTTATTTATCATTTCTTTGAAGATGGGCTGATAACGTAAATCAAGCATTATAAACACATGGTTACAAGAAAAACGTGGATTCTTTATTCATCAGCTCTTCGGAGATGGGCTGATAACGTGAATTAAGCATTATAAACACAAGAGGTATTTTCCATTAGGTATTTTTCCAAGCCATGGGTCCGTAGGAAGGTGGCAGGGTGGACTTAGCACGAAACATTATTTCATTTAAGCCGAAGGGGTGACAGGGAGGCAACATACACACTATTATTCGTCATACGCATAGGCCGTTCTTGCATACAGGGGTGAAGGGGAATGTACAGTTTCATTCGTATTTTTGGGAAACATTACTAACATTCACGTAACAGTCTACCGGTAAAGGACAGGAGTAAATAGGATGAAGGGCCAATTGGAGAATACCGTAACATAGACAGTAATAAAAACCCTGTGTCCCTGTGCGAGAGTGTCACCTTGCGAATTGTATAGGATCGCAACCTTTCGTGTACGGTTTTTTGACGTACAGCCTACAGCGTACACAAAATGAGAAACGTCTTTAAACATCTTACTGGATCTGGAACATCTTCCAAGCCTCCAGCCGAGCAAATGCTCTTCCCATTTTCCGCGTGTATTGCGCTACCGAGCTATACTGAGCTATAGTTCGGATGGGGCGTTTCACACTAGGGTAAAATAAAAACATACAATACATAATACAATTTCAAATATAGGTTTCTTTCCTGAGGTGGTCGGTCTCTGTGTCTGTACACGCAACAAAAGTTTGAAGCGGGGTAAGGGCTTATGGACACGACGATGGTAAATACGAGTTAGTATGGCAAAATCAGGGGAAAGATGAAGAAACCTCACTCTTTGGTTACGTAAGATTCGTACTTACAGGTCAAAGAGTTCGCACCTGTCAAGGACTATTAGGGTGACTTTCTAACAGCTGTATTCTAGGCCACCTTGACCTGGCTCATCTTTGAGAACACTAATACCCGTATGCAGAGACAAAACTTAAGGTGAGGAAAATACATACTAATCTTAAATGCAGAGAATAATCTTAACAATACTAAAGCCAATTTAAAAAATCCACTGTAAATATAATAACACATAAAATATAATAAAGGAAGGGAGTAATTGTATTTGTGTGACGTTTGTATTCATGTGTATGTGAATGTGTGTATGCGTGAATGAATGAGGGAGAGGATACATGTGCGTGTAGGAATGAATGAGGGAGAGAGTGCGTGTGTGTGGGTGCGTAAGTATGAAAAAAATAATTGTTTAAAACTTGTAAATTGTATTAAAAATTGTACAATAAAGAGCTTAGTAAAAAGCTAAAAACCTTTTTGTTAAAATTCAAATGACGAAATAATAAATCGTTTTTTTTTTTTTTTAAAGTATGTTAAATTTCAAAACCGTATACTGAAGGGAAAAAAAAGCATTTTATTTTAAAATTTAACTGATACACATCGAATGAATAATGTGCAACGAGTCCTATACAATACAGTAGGTAACCACAAAATGCAGTAAATACGAAATAATGACAACAATAAAATAAGGTTTGACAATACGCGAACGTTGATTCAAAACGAACACAAATGCATATTATATTCACCTACATAATACATAAATAAGAATAACATATAAGTATAATAGAAATGATTCGGATTATAAAAATCAGGTGTCACAAACAGTTGGCCCGCAGTACGGGGATACATAATTATATTAAAAGATCTTCAGGGATAGAGAGCAACGGAGAGGAGGATGCGGACAAAGACAATTTATTACCTATGGCAGGTTTAATAAATTTAATATTTTTGGTAAATATATCTATTTGGTTGAATTTCCTGTTATACGTATCCATAATACGGTTAATCGTAGCGTTTTTTGACGAATTTGTTCTGCATTTAGGTATGTGGAAAAGTTGTGTATAACGCGTTTGTCTCTGTGGTACCTTAAGATGAGTGCTGGTAACCAATTCGGGGGAATCTATTTTATCTGATATTATGTTGGTGAGTAACACTATTTAGCGTTACATCTATCAACAAGAATAGTTTTTTGTGAAATAAAGTAATGATTTCCAAGGTGGTACATAGTTGGGAACTTCGATGCCTATCTATGTACCAACAACAACAAACCATCACGCCGTTTCCCCGTAGGGTTAGGCAGAGAGGATAGAACGCCATAACACTCTATCTTGGCATACAGACCTCGCTTCCTCTACATTCATACATCTTCTTATGCACGCACGCCGATTATTCCCACTTTTGACATGTCCATCTTCAAGTATTTGATGGACTTGATCGTGCCATGTCTTTCTCGGTCTTCCTCGTTTTCTGCATCCATCAACATTTGCATCGTAGATCCTTTTAGTCGTTATTTCGCTGTCCATTCGCTCTACATGTCCAAACCAACGCAGCACCCCTTTCTTAATTCTGTCAATAATGCATGTCTCAGCCTTACACACTTCACGGATCTCGACATTTGTGCACCTATCATACATCGTTTTACCACACATTCGCCTGAGGGATCGCATTTCGACAGCATTCAACCTACTTTCATCATTATTTTTCCAATTCCATACTTCGCTCCCATACATTAGAGTTGGAACTAGAGCTCCGTTGTGAACTGCTAGTTTAGCCTCCTGCGATAAACATTTGTTTGCCAAAGTAGATTTTAGTGCACCGTTCACCCTTTTCCCGGTACTCACCCTCCTTTCAATATCTTTATCGGCCTTTCCGTCCCTAGTAAACATACTTCCCAGGTACACAAATTCTTCTACCTGATTCAGAATATCTCCGTTCACGCTGATCTCACATTCATCTATGTACCACTTTTGGAAAAATAATTTATAATACTTCCAAAGAATATTTTCAACTAATTTCAATTTCAGAATATTTAATAGATAGTCTTTTATTAAAAAACACAAAATAAAATTGAATAAAATATAAACAAGGTAGTTATTTGTCAAAATATACTAAAATTGGTACATAGTTGGGGAGATCTACGGTATATAATTTTATTCCACTTCTCTATCATTTATGATTTTGTACAAGTGACCGGGTTTCGTCGTGTTTGACATCGTCAGACTGGTGAAAATTTATTTATTTATTTGTTCTTATGCCCAAAACATAAGTTTTGATCCATTTTTAATAGTTGTGAAAAATGTTTTTGAAAATGAGAATCGAGTTAAAGCGGTATGCGAACCTAAGACTTTCGCGATGAAGAAGTCTAAATGAGGATATACACGATGTTTATGTAGTAATTAGTCGTAAGGACTTGTCAAGAGAGGTAACTTTATACATAGTAGAAATAGTATCTATGTATTTATTTCAACACTTTACAAACATATACAGTTTACATACATATGCAAAAGGGCAGGCAGCGGCCATATTGCCTTATTGCAATTTTTTCTTACTTACTCAAGCTGCACAATTCGAGAAAATCTATAATGTATGAGCATATTGCTGGTTTATTAATAATATCATTATATGTATGAAAAAATATTGATTAACATATGTATTTTTAAGAAGTAAAAATTGACTAAATATCTACACTTGACTGTGTAAAAAGGAGTGGGTAAAGAGGGAAAGAAAGAGGGAGGAAAAAGGAAAAACGTCAATATTCATAAAGTTACAATTCATATTTGATTTGAATGTAAATAATAATGGGGCGTCTTTGACAGTAGTGGAAAGATTATTACATAATCAAGCAGCTACTACTGTGAAAGAGGAATGAAAAATATTAGGGCGGGAAATGGGTATTGAAAGGGTTCTCTCGTTACTAGAACGAAGAGAACGCCCATGCTGTGATAGAGGTTGAAAAAGTTCTCTCAGATAAACAGGCGAAGTGGGATTATTCAAAATATTGTGAAGAAGTGGTAAAATGTGAACGATATTAGGTTATGTGGTCAAATAAGCGAAGATTTAAGATTAAACTTTTACAAACATTATGAATTTGTTCCAATTTGTCAACCAATTTAGAATTAGCATCTGGATAACATACATTTGCATAATCAATAAGTGGAAGAAGTCAACTCTGGAATTATGGTTGCTTGACATTAATTGGGAAGTTATTCTGCAATCTTATAAATCAATTGCAATCCTCTAAGCTGCTATAAACTACTAACTTCGTTGACTTAATCGTTTCACCCTAAATGCGTATGTATGATAATATTTAAATTAAATAAAGGCAAAAAATGGTATCAATGATAGCAGGACACCAAATGCCGAACTTTCTTCAAATAGATCGAAAGGTCTGTTGTGGTTTCCTCGTCATTAAAGAAAGTGTGGAGAAGCTTCTGAAACAGGCCACAGCCGTAACATCCCACCCGATCCTCGCATATTATAAACTTATTTTATCAACTAAAGAAAGTTGTTTTTTGACGTAAATAATTAAATAACTATCCCTTTGAAGTAAATAAAAACCTTGTACATTATACGCAAGGTAAACAATAATGAAACTCCCGGTGTCTTAAACACAACTGTGGAGCTGAAGCTTAATTTGATTGAAAATGTGTTTTTTTCCAGACCAAGCCGGTAAAGAAGCACGCACTAGAGTAAGAACGGGATCTTTTGGAATCAGTTTCGAGGCCAGAATTTGATGTTCCAGTCGCTTCAAATGTGGAAAACGGTATTTTAAGTGACACTAAAGGGATATCCATCTACAAGCAGTAAAGTAAGGACGTCAAAATTTATAAAAACAAAAAAAAACAAACCATCACGTCGTTTCTCTCTAGGAGTAGGCAGAGAGGACAAATTGGCCCACCCCAATCTTTACATTAAAACCTCACTTGCTCCACATTCGTTTATTATCCCCCGCACGTGCGCACAAAACGAAGTGATGGTCTGTTGTTTTTTTTTTAATGAAATTTAAAACTAATAATAAGTTGAAAAATATTTCGATACAAATGTTAAAGTTTTTCAAGAAAGAATATCTGATAGATGATTACTTTATGTAAGTTATTGAATATATATCCATATTTATTGCATCTGTTTTGATTTAAAATATGTAACCGAAACTTTTATTGAAACCTACTAACGACACGTCATGTAAATGCCCGTACTTTTATGATTCCTTTATAAATATATCTCAATATTGATTAACTTCAACACAGATAAAATCCAGTTCAATTTACTAATTTTATTCTTCCTACTAATTAATAGATTGAGTTTTTCTGACATTTCTTGGTAGAACATTTAAATTATAATAATATAAATACATATGTAGTTTTATTCCAATTTTATTTATGGTTTTAGTTTTATCAGATGGCAGGCTAAACGAATTTCTAGTTATCTATTTATTTATTTATATATACGACTCAAGCCAATAACAACAGTCACACGAAGAAACTGAACAAAGAGAGCATAAAACTATGTACCAAAGACAAACATGAGCAATTAAATAATGGTTGAAAATATATTTACAAACACGATAAACATATAAATCTTAAACTTAACCTATACCATGCAAATTCATCTTCATTCCACACTGTTTAAATAAATCATTTAAGTATAAAGTAATAACAATTGTATGAATTTATGTTTTGTTAGAATTTATCAAATAAAAACAGTTGTAAAATATTTACTTTTTAAAGCTTCAAAAGTAAAATGTGTCTGAGTTAGGCCCATTTCACATGTGCAGCGCGTATCCATGCGACATTGCATAGTCAGTAGAATTGTATTTGTGTGAGTGAGAAGGGGATGGGAACTCCGGAACGATTTCATTTCTAAAGTATCAATTCGAATATTCGAATGTCGATTCGAAGTTACGGGATCATGTATATATATGAATATACATACAAATTTCATTTGTATTTTCCAAATTATATACCTAGCTTCTTCAAAATTTTATAACCTTGATTCATTAACACACAGAAAAGATATCTTCGATCAGATCCTGCTTTACAAAACTGTAAATAATAAATTAGATTCCCCAGAACTAATCAATCTATTTGCATACCGTGTTCCTTCTAGACCGACTAGACCGATATTTTCTATCTTCCTTACATTAATTCTGAAGATGTTTTTTAAATTAACTTAAACTGTCTTTTTTTTTTTTTTAAGTTGCTTCTCATCGGTTTTTTTAATCCCTTGAAATATGTAGGTAAATATATTTTTCATTTAAAAAAAAATGGTTTGTGCACTCGATCATGTTTTTTTAACTCCTCCTTTTAATTACTTTGAGTAAGTTTTTTTATTCATGTTAATATTCCATTTATGTAAATACTCACTAGAAACTTTTAACATAACTTTTTTACTTCGATTTAAATTCTTTCATTACTTTAATTTATGTTTTTTTCCCTTACAATATTGTATTTGAAAAAAATAAATAGTTAATTGATAAACTTAGCATGCAATATAATATGTAAACTTCACCGGTCCATTAGTTGACTCTAAATTTGTGTACTATAAAACCAAACACATTATAGAATTTATACAATGGTTTCAATATGTCGGTACAAATATATACATTTATATATATAATGTGTCTCAATTACATTATGATGATAATTTTTACTATAAAATAATAATATTTATGCTAAGGACCTACTTGTTATAATGTATGAGTATTATTGTACATGTTAGTGAGGGTGACTAAATATATTGTGTGAGGGTGTGTGTTTGTGTGTATATATGTATTTTATTTATTATGGATAACTTATATAGCGCCATTTTCGTAATAAAATACCTCAAGGGCGCTTTACATGGTGATTTTATTGTTAAGTTAATTTAATTGAAGCTTTTAAATTTGTAATTTAATTAAAATAATTTATTTTGTTGTCACGTGCTACGGATTTATTCAAATGATTTAGAGAACAAGTGGGTTTTAAGTTTTTTCCGAAACATCACTTCACTTTCACAGCCTCGCACCTCTGCTGGGAGAGCATTCCATGCCATAGAGCCTGCGACCGCAAATGCGCGTTCACTTAATTTAGTGCGCTGTTTGCGTAGAGGTATATTAACTTTTCCTCTCGCCGAAGACGTAGCTGATCTAAACGTAAGACGCCTGTCAGCTAATTCATCTGGAATGCATAGTTCCCTTAGATATTCCGGAGCCGAGTTGTGCAGTGACTTATACATAAGCCAACAGAGTTTGTATTCGACCCTCTGTGGAAAACGTAGCCAGTGTAGTTCCCGAAGTAGTGGAGTGATATGACTTAACTTAGAGATTCCGAAAATAAGGTATGGGTGTGTATATATGTATGGGTGTGCATATGTGTGACAATGTGTAGTAAATATTAGTGGACTTATTGAACAATAATTTTCAAAAATTATTTGTTTTTTCAAACCTTAACGAGGAAAGCTATCAACCACCTTATCAATCGATTTAAAATTGTTAAGAACGCTCCGGCCTAAAATACAAATTCAAAAATATGTAAAAATTCCAACAAAGCAATAAAAAACAAAAATATAAATACATACGTAAGTACTCATATACACACATAGATTACATCATTAAATTATTATTGAGAATAATATTCCGGCGCCCTCCAACACACCCGTCAGAACAGTTGTTCCAATACATGAAGGTGCTGGATATGAGACAACTGTACCTAAAAGAAGCACTTACACACTTCTGGTCGAACAGTGAGGAGAGGTCTCAGCAAAATGTCTGTACGAGGTTTTTCCAGAGAATGAATTATGACATACCCAAAACCCGTACGACTTTTGATCTTTCTTTTGCTTTTTCTCATTTATCGCACCGAGAGTGTTCAATATTTTGGAAGAACGTATTAAGCTCTCAAGGACAAAAACTATTTTCAAGACAGGAGTTAAGGGTTGGTTTTTCCTTAGTGGAAGGGATTTGAGTAGGAAACTCCTTGATGGTTTTCCGAATGCCTGAGTTTACTGTTTACCATATAGATGTGCCATAAATACGAGTATGTTTTTTTTTTCGTGAAAAATTTTTTTATGTTCCTGATTCGATTACGTTTTTGACTTAACATATTATTACATTACATTATATATTTTATTTGTACGAAATATTCCCAATCAGCAAAAGTGCTAGTATGAGGACATAATGTTTTATGACACAATAGTTTTGATTAGGATTTTCCTTAGTGGGAGGGATTTGAGTAAGAAACTCCTTAATAATAATAATAACAATATTTGGTTGATTTATATAGCGCCATTCTTGTAAAAAATCATCTCAAGGGCGCTTTACAATTGTATATCTAAACTTACATTCTAACTAAACTTAAGAGATACATTATATTTCCAGATTTAAAATTGAGGGTATGATAGTTTGAAGAAGTGGGATTTTAGTTGGGATCTGAACTGACTGGGATTGTCAATGATTTGTAAGTTTGAAGGCAATTGGTTCCTGGCAGAGGAGCCGGTGGCGGCAAAAGCACGATCTCCAAATCTAGTGTTTGGGGAGTGCCGGATTTCAACAAGTTTTCTTCTTTCTGAATCAAATGCTGACCTAAGAGTAGTAGATGATGATGAACATAATGTCATTGTATTATTTTAGATGTTTGTAAATCTAACATTGTGGATCATCGTAATATACAATTTAGATTTGAGAATAAAAAATATAGTTTTATGATCCACTGTATTTGTTTACACAACCGATATTGCATACATACCGTATTTTGTATGATTACTTGTTAAAAAACCCTAAAGAGGGAAACATTTTGTAGCTGAAACTAGTTATTTGTGTGAACACAAGTGGTTTACAAAAATAGTGATTTTAATTTTATTTATTTTTTATTTTTTAAATTGATTGTTTTGGTAATTTTGTTGATAGTTAACTTTCTGCTTTCTAAAGTTGACAAGGACTCTTACACTTCATACGTTAATGTTTATTGTATGCAATTATTACTTTATTATGTCAATATAATGATTAAAATAATATATACATTCAAATTAACAATGCTCTGTCCTATGCACCATTGGGTTCTGATAAGGGTTTGGTGATAATGTATTTCTATATAAATTTTACCGACGTATATATAAATTTACTTTAATATAAATAAATATTCGTTTTTATAAACGATAAATCGATATTATTATCGAAACTAATTGAAACGAATAATGGCGGTACATTACTTTTTCACTAACACATTCGTAAAAACTCTTTGCGATGTTCTTATGAATATTATTTAACGTGTTATTATAATCGAATATTTTATATCAGTTTTTTTGAAAAAGATTGGTATTGATTTAAGAGCAATATTTTCCGAATAATAAATAATTTACATTAAAACTAAAAACTGCACTCATAAGTGCATATTATTTTTTTATTCCCTCGTTGGTTATATTGTTCATTTTGTTTAAATATGTATTTTAAGTTTAAGTAAAATATTATTAAAAGTGTTTACACGTAATTGATTAAAAATAAATGGTGATTTTTTTTATTTTAATGTTTCGGTATATTATTTTTCATTGTTTGTAAACCAAATAAATAAATTAATGTCAGGCGGGATGGGATCTCTATGAAGACGACATATATTATTTAATAATACGCTAATTAGCAGCGTGGTTTATTTAAATTTCTGTGCGTTTGACTTAACGGTTCCTAATTTATCATTTAATTTTTGAATAAAAAATAGCAGATTTAAGATATCTGAGAATTAAAACATATAAACAAAATTTAAATAGTAATACGTTGTGTATAAAAATACGTATTTAGTCATGTTTCTTACAATAAAAGGAACATTATGAAAATTTCATCAAAAATATTTAATACGTTCGGTATTTTTTTAATTGTCTAAATCACTCTATAGCTAACAATATATTTGAATACTTAAAAATAATACAGTTTTTTTCTATTAAGCTAACGAAATAGTAAAAAAAATCAATGCCAACCAAGCCAAATAAAAAATATCTATCTTTATTTTTTTTTTTTTTTTTATTTAAATCTTAAAATAGGGCACACATATCATACATATTGTTATGTGTGTTCTAATAATAAGATTGCAAATATATTTAATTTATAAATTGTTTATCACATATGTCTTGACCATTATTTTAAATTTTGATATGTTTTTTTCTTCATAAATATTTTTTTCCATTTCGTAATACTTTTTAATTGCTTTAAATAAAATGGAATTTTGTGACTTTGCCTTTTTCCTAAATGGAAGTCTAATTTTGTTCTTTTCTCTAGTATTGTGATTGTGTTCATGCTGGTTCCGATCAATTTTTTTCCAAAATTCTGTTTTTTTATTAGAGTTTATAATTTTATGAACAAATATCATTGTATTGTAAAATATTCTTTGTTTATATGTTAATAATTTCATTTCATTTACCATCGACTTTACCCTCGTATATCTGTTTTTTTTCAAAATGATTCTAAAGGCTTTATTTTGTAATACAGTTAGTTTATCTATGTTTTCTTTGTTTGATAAAAATAAAATGCTACTACAGTAGTTAACGTGTGGTTCAATAATTGCTTTGTAAATAGTTTTGCAGGAGTCCTTATCAATAAATCTTCTGATCCTTCCCAAAATTGATATTTTTTTTGCAATCTTATTTATTACCATCTTAGCGTTTTGGTGAAATGTAAGTTTTGAATCCAACATTACACCTAAATATTTAATTTCAGTTAATTTTAATTTCTTTGCTCTTTTGCCTAAATTTTGGGTTTCTGCTTGATCAATTTCAATATATGAAATTCAATTTTAAAATACATGTTAGGTTTTCAATATGGAAAAGTAATTTTAGTTTAATTAAATTAATTTATCAATTTTTGAGACTAAATCTCAACTCACTGATCACTGCAGTGGTACACAAATCGCAGCGTATCTTGATCATTTTTTGTGACATGAAGGTAAGATGATCAGTCTTACGCTTCAGGTACCAGTCCAGGGACTATGAAATATTCTGGTGGAAAAACATCCTTTTAAATAAATATTTCTTATCAACCATGTCGGGAATCAAACCTGAGACTTCTTGCATGGTAGACAAATGCGCTGACCATTACACCACGAGGCCGACTAATAATTAGGTAGAGGTTAATATATTAGTACATTCATGTATTATGTTTCTACTATTTAAGGACAAAACAAAAAAATATTAAAACCTATAACTTTATCAGACAAGAAAATCACGAATATAAAAATGTAAAGTTTTGAAGTGACAGAGGCAATGTAGCATAATGTATTTCTTTATATTAAATCAGAGCTACAGACAGTATTACATATATGAAATAATTACAGTTTTAAAAAAATGCCTGAAAAGTATCGAATATTTAAATATATATATACATTTATGTTTATTTTTATTTTATTTATGAAATATATAACACATATCTTAGATATTATACTCCCAGGAGTTTAAAAAAACTCATTTGGGACCGTAAATAAAAAGGAAACATTTTTGTGACAATACATAATATCATACATAGTGAATACATCCGAAATTGTAAGAAAACAAAAAGAAACATAAAGCATAGTACTTTACACCATCTATATAAATAACATTAATAACTATCACTATCAAAAAGATTTAAGTAATATTTTTTAATTGCGACACTTTTGGATTTGCTATTCGATTTTTCGTGTTTTAATATTTATTTAAAATTTGGAATGATCAATACTTTCCAGATACCTTTTTCCGAACTTCGTTGAGCAAAACTTAGGTACATGAAAATTCCCTGATCTACGCGTTATTATTTTTTTTTTCGAAATATTATTTTATTAAATTATTTTATAGAAATACACCATTTCTTTCTCAACAGTCCCCTTGGTTAAACCTGTGTGAAGGAATATTTTTTTTATTTTAAAAAAAAGGGATAATAACAACAAAGAAATAGAAAAAATACCTAATTAAAAAACACTTTTTTCTAAAGAGAAATAACCAAAAAATAGTTTTCACAATAATAATAATATTACGAGTACAATACATAAGTTTTTATGTATTTTTTTTAGTTAGTGTATACAATAATGCATTATAAGAATAGGCATATTTATTTTATATATTTTTAATTAATATTTTTTCTTTCATTCTTCATTCTTCATAAGTATTTTGAAAAAACAACGCATTATCCATAAATAAATAGTCGATTACGGGAATAATCTAACTCGGTTATTCGAACTATTAATATTGATAATAATCGTTTGCGATTAAGCACACCCCAACAGATTTTATCAGATTTTTGTCTGGCAGACCGGGTCGTGTACATTTTTACAACGCGTCTGAAAAGCTAACACATTTTGTATGCGTTTGCAGGATAAACGCGGTAACATTATCGGGTCGTGTGGATTTGCGTGGCATGTGTGAAAACCGCCTTACACGTATTAAAATTTTATAAAAACTATAAAAGGATCCGTTGGTTGGTAGTTCCTTCAAAAGCCATGTCCCCGGACCCAAGAGTAATTGAGTGATTTTTTGAAAGCAAAATTTCAAGCCGTTAATTTTTATTGAATGTGGTCGTTATTTAAATTTATTTATTTAATGCGTTTATGTACATAATAAAAACATTATTAAAGAAAACAACATGAAAACAATAACGATACAGTTTATGTGATGTACAAAAAAAATTTTCAAATAAAAATACCCAGTAGTTAGAGTAAAAGGGAGCTACCTTCTCTGAACTTTCTTTCAGTAACACGAAAGAAGTCGATATCCGAAAAGGTATTAAAGACAATGCTCTTTGTACTGGCATTACCATTGGCAGACTGGGTCTGCAAGCAGGAAGATAAAACAGCTTAAGCTGCCTATGACTAAAGTAGTTATTCATCATTATTCCCTTTCCGATCAAAATGGTGCATATAGTTTTGCATTCGTACACCAATCGTTGCGTATCTTGATCATTGTTTGTTACATGAAGATAAGATTCCATGTATTGATATGTATAAAAAAAACAAACACATTAAAAAAATATATTTAAAAAAAAGTTGATTAGTCTTAAGCCCGTTTTATATTGGTCAGTAAATGGTACAAGATCTTGTGCAGAATTTGGTCACATAAATATTGTGTCTTAAATACACAAATCTTATGAAATCTGTGGTCAAATTCCAAAAATGTACAACACGTTCTATTTTTCAAACAATATTTGAGCCAATATCTGCGCGCGCATCCCACTATAATATTGTTGACTGTCATCTGTCAACTTCAATTTTCAAGGCGTATTAAATTATTTCTTGTTGCTTGTGTAATTTTATTTATTTAATTTGAATGGAAACTAAGAAAGATTATTGTAAAATCAACAATTTATTTATTGAAAAAACAAAATAAGCATGTAGATATTTACGAGTACCTGCATTATGTATTTTTATGTTTTCTTGAATTGTATTATTTTCTAAATATTAATATAAATCAATGCTAGTGAAACAACAATTGGCGAAAATTCTAAAAAGGGGATTAATACCGGAGAATTCCTTTTGATTTTTTAAACCGTAATCTAAAAACGCTGTGCCAAATAATACTATTCATCGTCTTTCCATATCTGAACCCCTAGTTGGATCATATGGTGTCCATAAAGAGCCTCCGGGCATTTCTGTCAGCTCCCAAATTGGGTTCGCGTCCCGTAGTTCTCACTTAAACTGCCGAACTGAATTGATGTTTTTAATTCAGATATAAATCCATTAATTAAAATACAAAAAAAATTACACGACATTTATGTTTGAATGCGTTTTATTTCAAAGGCAGTTGAAGAAGAAATCATACCAATAAATATTGTGCCGTACATACACAAATTGGATAAAATATGTGGTCAAATTAGAACACATCTTATTTTCCATACAATATTTGAGCCAATATCTGCGCGCGCATCCCCCTGTTATATTGTTAACTGTCATCTGTCAAATAAGTGCGAAGGTTTTTACGGTCACTGTTATCAATATGTTTCTTTTTTGGGTTATACCGCGTTTACCCTGAAGATGGCTCCTGCAATGGTAGCTGTAACGTCGGAACAAATCCAACACACACGTTATCACCCAAAAAAGAAACATATTGTCACCTGTCAACTTCCAATTTTCAAGGCCTATTAAATTATTTGTTGTTGCTTGTGTTGTTTTTTATACAATGCACAAATTGAGAAAAAACTAACAAAGAACAAATCAACGATTTTTTTATGAAAAAACATAATAAATAAGTAGAGAGATATAAGTACATAATTTTTTTTTTGTATGTTTTTAAATTTTTATTATTTTTAGAGATATTAACCAAAACTAATGAGATAATAATTAATTAGTGACTCTTTTTTAAAAGATTTATTTTAAACACGTACCTACTTCTTTTTAAATTTTAAAACCGTGATTTAAAAACGGAATGCTAAATAATGTTATTCATCATCATTCTACCGCTCCCTTGTTGGATCATATGGTGTCCGTAAAAAGCCTCTATGCATCTCTCTGTCAGCTGCCAGTTCCTGCGCGTCCTCCCGAATAAGGTTCGCGTCCCGCAGTTCTGACTTGAATTGCCGAACTGAATTAATTTTATTTATTCAGATGAAAACCTATTTATTTTTATTTATAAAAAAAGTTCACGGCATTTTTTTTAATGCGTTTTATTGAAAGGGGAATTAAAGAGATCATAAACAAAAAATAATGCTTTGTTTTAATTTTTTGGTTCATAAAAATAACAAATTACTGGCAAAAGCATTAAATTGAATATACAAAGGCATTTTATACAAACAAACAAACCATCACGCCGTTTCCCCGTAAGGGTAGGCAGAGAGGATCGAATGCCACAACACTCTATCTTTGCATACATATCTCGCTTCCTCTACATTCATACATCTTCTCATGCACGCGCGCCGATTATTCCCACTTTTGACATATCCATCTTCAAGTATTTTTTGGATTTGGTCATGCCATGTCTTTCTCGATCTACCTCTATCTCTGCATCCATCAACATCCGCATTGTAAATATTCTTAGCCGTTCTTTCGCTGTCCATTCGCTCTACATGTCCAAACCAGCGCAGAGCTCCTTTCTTGATTTTGTCGATAATGCTTGTCTCAGCCTTACATAATGTACGGATCTCAACATTTGTGCATCTATCGTACAAAGTTTTACCACACATTTGCCTGAGAGATCGCATTTCGACAGCATTCAGCCTACTTTCATCCCTGTTTTTCCAAGTCCATACTTCGCTCTCATACATCAGGGACGGGACCAGGACTCCGTTGGGAACTGCCAATTTTGCCTCTTGTGACAAGCATTTATTTGCCATGGTCGATTCAAGTGCACCGTTCACTCGGTTCCCGGCACTCACCCTCCTTTCAATATCTTTCCTTCGCATTTTAAATATTTTTTAAAATATACACTTATTACAAAAGCAAAGAGAAACACTGAGGAGATAATTATATCGTAGAATTCAATATCTACAAATTGTATATTTTTACAGTATCTATGTAAAATAAAATAAATCTGTGGTCAAATTCAGAAAAAGATAGAACGCGTATTTTCAACCAATATTTGAACCAATATCTGCGCGCGCACCCAACGATACAAATGTTACGTCTGTAGTCTGATGAAAAGTCAGAATATAATACGACTTGCTTTTTTAAAACGCGGATCTTTTCAAATTTTGCAATATGAAAATAACATAAATAAAAATTAGATAACTATGTATTTTTTAAAGATATTTCTGATAAAAATTCAGTTATAAGTGGTATATAACTAAATATAATTTATTTTTGACCGGCAGATTACACCTCTTGAAATTTCGATTAAAAACTACATTGGTACTCAAATATAAAGTCAAAGCATTTAAATAAAATATACTAAAACAATGATTTTGAAGATAATGACAATTCATTATTATATACTTCAATAAGAGGAAAGTTATTATAATATATTTTTTTCCATTTTTCTAAAATTATGCCTTTAATAATCGAAAAAAACCGTTAAAATAGGTTGTTGATCGCAAAAATAATAATATATTGTTAGTTGTCAGTAACGGCGTCCTCACTAAATAGCTCGATTTGCGAACTGTCAAATGTCAAACAGCAAATGGCGTCGAACACTACGTACTGCGCATGCTTACGCGCAAGAAACTGCCCAATGTAAGACAGCTAATAAAATGACCCAAGATTTGGTACAATAATTATTGTTCAAAAAACTGCGCAAGAACTTGCACAAGATCTTGTACCATTTTATGCCCAATGTAAAACGGGCTTTACACTTTTGGTACCAGTCCAGAGACTATGAAATATTCTGGTGTGAAAACACCCTTTTCAAATAAATATTTCATGTCAACCATGTCGGGAATCTAACCCTAGACCTCTTGCTTGCTAGGCAAACGCGCTTACCATTACACCACGTGGCCGACAGTAGTTACGGTAATTATAAAGAACATAAAAAAAATCCTTTACAACTAAGTTGATCGTAATAACAATTATCAATCGGAAAAAATACATAAGCAAATATGCATTTCTTATTTTCTCTAAACAACTGAAGCCATGCATTTCCAATATGAAGTCAGACGGGTACAATTACGCATAATATCCGTACTCCCTTAAGTAATGATACCTCAGGAATTTCTTTTGAACCATATTCAGCATAACAGAGGATTTCAACTCTTGAAGGTCGCAGATCAGAGATCCACACTCATGTCTGTTTCGATCAATGAGTTATAAAGAACCCTAAGGACATAACGGAGAATAAAAGCGGACCCAAATTAGAGACTTATGGAATATCTGAAAATGTTAGAAAAGGCTCAGAAGTAAATAGTCTATAAGTGACATATGTTTGTGTGACCTGTGACCTGTTTTAAAAACAGATTTTAACAAATATTAGTAATTTATTACTAAAACCAATTTAGTTTAATTACCATAACACATCATAATTCACCTAGTCACATGGATACAACAATGGAGAATGAATGTGTGTTACCTGATCGTTTAATATTATTTTATCGAGGCAATTCTTTAGTGGTTTATTTCTAAATTTCAAGTTTATCTATTTTCGACCGTTGCTACATGTTTGAAGGAATTTAAGATTAATATTTTGGTTATTTCTCCAATTTTGGAAGTGTTTGTTGATCTACGTTTTGAACGTCTTCCCGTTTGACCCACGCACTCGGCTTTGCCTACCCCGCAGCACAATAAATATGATAGTGAGTTAGTAGTTCCCTTTTATCTTTATTATTAAATAGCAGTTTTCCCATTTTTCAATTATTATTGAATGCAATAAAACTCTTATCTCTGTAGCTATTTTACTAAGTAAATTACTAAAATCTCTAAGATATAGGTAATAGCTTTACCCATGTTTGACGCGTTTTTGAATCTTTTATAATAAGTCTTTGACTGTGATGCTTAAAGTTTTTTTTTGTTTCTAATTAATTAACCGTGTAGTTTTCATAAAATTAAAATAAATTTAATTCAAATCATTTTTTTACATAAAGTCTTCAAAAAAATATTTGTTTTTTTTAAACAATCAAACAAAATATAAATTTATACAACTGTAATTACTTTGTACTTATACTTTCTAAATTTAAACTCTTTTTTTCTCATAATTACATAAAATCATGATTTACAATCCCTGCTTGGTCTTGTACATTAAAAAATTTCAATTCCTTCTATTTATTAAAGATCTTGTATATAATATAGAAATTTGTTTAGTCTCCTACCAGTCTGACGATGTCGGTCCCGATAAAACCAGATCGCTGGTGAAAATTAAAAATAACCTACTAATGGGTTTGTATGAAATATTATGGTAACATATTACAACAGAGATGAAAAACATTTTAGAGAAGGTAATATGTAAGTTTTGGCATCTACAGGGCTTATGATCTGTCATTGGCTGGTTTAAGTGGCCAGTTTACACACTGTGTAACATTCACCATTCTGCCCAGTGTTTCAAATGAGATGGGAAATATTTTTTGAGCTAGGAATATTATGCAGTCTTGACATTTTAAGGCGTTATTATATGACATTAGAGGATTTGAAGCGGAACCAAAAAAAACTTCCATACTGTATTCATTGATTCTTGTGCTTAAATAAAAAAAACATCCTTAACAAAAAAATACGTGTTTTTAATTTCAAAAATGACTTCCTTCACGAACATCTTCCTTCGTTAGTGAGGAATATAGTTGTAGACAGAATTATGGATGTTACAGAGTGTGTAACGCTATCACTTCAACCAGCCAACAACATATCTTGAGCCGTATAAATCAATCGATAATTATTTTAAAAATATATAATCCATCACTGCTGTTATATTAAATGACAATCTTGATACTCCCCTAAAGGGTGGAATCCAGTCTTTGTCTTTAAATATTCTGAGACACTAAAACTATCATCAACTTCACAAACTGTGAACATTTGCCATTTTGCTAATGTTTTCCAAGCCGTATTTGTATTAGGATTCACTATAATTTTCGCTGCATCTAAATTTAGTGCATAATAAAATAGAACAAGAGACTCGAATATAGTAGTAAATAAATAACCATTATTAGTTTATGTGATTTCGCTGAAAATCAAACTCCAAATCTTCCGTGCAAGACAAAAACTTAGTAATTACATCTTGAGGCAACCCGTATTCTCTATTCGGTTGTCATAAATTAATTTAAAAAACAAATAATTCAACTGAAAATTTAAATGCCTGAATTCGGGAATTGGCTTCATATTTCCAAGTGCAAATTGTATATTTGTATGTTTATTTATAAATAAAGAGTTTAAGATAATGATTTGACTGAAATACGTATTTTAATGTGTTTGTTGTAGAAAATTATTCTTAAGAACAATTGTAAGAAAATTGGTTTGAAAAACATTCCAAAATATAGAGCTAAAACCAAATCTTGGCATAAATTGTAAGTGTTCCGTAATTTTTGTTCAGAGTTATGCACTTTAATGAGATCAATTCAAAAATTTAGTGTCGGTAAAAATAAGTTACGTATCGACTAAAGTTTTAACCTTCAACTTTTCTCGATACATCCTGTTTCCCCGGGAGTTTTGCATACGTTTCAAGGTCCTACGATTACACAAATATTTTAATGTTGCTCTACGAAATTGCGTTGCTCTAGTTGAAAATAGCCTTTGTAACTGAAAATTTATCAAAATATCAATAATTTTTAACAATTAGTGAACATTTTAAAACGATTTTCTGTATAATGAAGTACTTTAACTTGATTTTCACAAGAAAATTCGACTCAAACTTGCATCTAAAAACTGGGCTCCAGGTGGGATGACGGATCTGCGAAGTAGATGGGGGAGTGCAGGGGTGGAAATAGATTCTACCACCACCTACCCCTGGTGCAAGTTTCTCCCGGTGCAGCTGCGCATTTTCCGTTCAGCAGCCTGGCAGTAAGGACCATTTTCGTTTGTGCAGTTAAAGCTTTCAGTCGCTCCGTTTTGAAATATCAGTTAAAAAGTTTGAAGTTTCTAGATAAATCATATGTAAGTTGAATAATAACATTTATTTTTGGTCAATTTATATTTTTCTGAATTGTTTTAATATATTTTGTCGAGAAAATGAGATTTTTTAAACGTTTTTTTAAGTTTTCCATTGTTTGTCATACTCAACTCAATTTTTGAAAGTCATGAAAAGTTTTACGAGTTAATAATGTTTCTTGATAAATTGTTGTGAATATTTGTTGTTTTAAACGCGTTTTGATATATTCAAATGCATTTTTAAAATATGTTTTTACAAATATAGTACGAATTTCAAAGTTCAATGTCAAATTTTCTTCAACATAAAGATAACTTTCTTTTATGTAGTAGATAATCAAGAAAACAAAAAGTTTACGTAAAGTAATACGTTTTTCTAAAAAAATGGATTATTAAAGTTTGTATTGTATTACCCAAGAAATAAACTTAAACTTCATATTTTTTTCTGGGAAATTTGATAGGGCTAACTTTATTTTACCTGAAATTTGCTCTATTTCTTAAGATAGTTTACATACGGAAAATTGCGAAAAATGCATTTATGTAAAAATCAATACTCGTACTAACCTTGACATGCATTACTTTTAGTACCCATGTAACTTTTAGTTATGTATTTATTGCCTATTACATTTTTTCATGCTTAAACTAATTCTTTTAGAATACCAATCGGTGATTCGAGAATTTTAACGGGTTTTAAGAAAAGGTCGTATTTTTGTTCGACGGAATGATACATCTCTAGCTATTTTAATTAAGAGTTTAGATTGTCTAAATACTATTAGTTAATTTATAGGTGATTTCTCTTCTTATTTCTTATGCAACAAATGTACATGAAATTGAACAAATAAAATTCTTTTCACTTCGTTAAATATATATCATCAAAATACAAGAGGCATGAAGACCAAAACCGAAAATTTTCATCAAGAGGTTTTAAATAATAACTATGACATAATCTGCTTGACGGAAACTTGGCTTAACTCAACAATATTTAGTGAAGAAATATTTGACCGGCGATATGCTGTCTTCAGAAGAGATCGCGAAACATCAAGTTCTACTTCAAGGCAAGGTGGAGGAGTTTTGATAGCAGTCTCGAAAAAACTAGTGTCCAATAGAAATAAAACATTTGAAAGTGAAAATGAAGACATTTGGGTGGAAATCAAATCGAATATTACTTCAAACTTTAGTATTTATCTTTGTGTAGCATATATTCCTCCAAATTTAAATATCTCTAACTATAATAGCTGCTTTCAAAAGCTTCAGTATAGATGTCTTCAACGTAAATCAAATTCACAATGCATCATTCTGGGCGATTTTAACATACCTGAAATTAAATGGGTATCAGATGCTTCAGGTAATAATAATTTTCTCTGTCCTACAAATTATACTAGCCCAAAATCATTAATTTTGGTTGACTTTGCATGTATCTGTAACGTATATCAATTTAATTATCAATTCAATCATAATGGTCGAATATTGGATCTAGTTTTCTCTGATAAAAATAATTTAAAAGTTTTTCCAGTCGACGGTCTTGTAGCAATTGATCAGCATCATCCAGCAATCGAAATTTTATTTGAAATTGAGAATACTCAATTATTGAATGAAAATTGCGAAACTTTCAAATACAACTTTAAAAAATGTAATTACGAACTCTGCCGTCAAGACATATCATCTGAAGACTGGAAGATGAAGTTTGGAGAACATAGCTACGCATGGCTTTGTTATGCGTAGCTCTACGTCGTTCACTATGGCAAAGACACTTAAAATCCTTTACTGTACATTAGTGCGAAGCAACTTAGAATATGCATCACAAATATGGAATCCTATGTACAATGTGCAGATATCACGCATTGAAAATATTCAAAAAAAATTCGTAAAGTTCATGTGTTTCCGGTTGAAACTTGAGTTTAAATCTGACCAGTATATTCATATATGTAAAAAACATCACCTACTGCCTCTGCAAAAACGTCGCGAAATAGCGGACATAATTTATTTACTTAAAATTGCCTCTGGTTCAATTGACTGTCCTGAACTACTTTGCAAACTTTCTATCAATGTTCCTTCCAAAGTTTTAAGAAATAACCCTCTTCTTCACATACCTCTTGTTTCATCTAATTATAGGCAAAATTCATATTTATGGCGAACTTTTAATAATTTTAATGTAATTAATAAATCATTTAACATAGATTTATTTGAAAATAATCTTAATAACGTGCGGCGTTTGCTTTCGAAATAACTCGTAGTATTTTTTTCTTTTCTTTTAAATTTACATTTAATTACTATTCATTTTATGTTCGAGAATCTTTTTTAACTTACTGTGATGCTACTTGTGAAAACCTGTAATTGGCTTATTTGTTATTTGTTTTGTTGTATAAATATGTGATAATTATAGCTGTTGGTTATCCGAATAAATAAAATAAAAATAAAAAAAATAATACAAATGATATGGTCTTGATTTTCTACAACATTTTATGGGAAATAATAAATAGACATGCCCCATTTAAAAATAGTAAATCAAATTGTAATTATCCACAATGGTTTAGTAAACCATTAATTAAGGTTTTAAAAGAAAAACATAAAATGCGGACGAGGGCGAAAAAATACAATAATCCACTGGATTATGAGGCATTCTCCATCCTAAGAAAAAGATCCAAAGCTTTGCAAAAGAAATGCTATAGAACTTATATTAAATCTGTTGAGGAAGGCTTAGTAGACAATACGAAGGTATTCTGGTCATTTTCTAAAACACAGCGTGCTACTAACTGTATTCCAAAAGTTATGATATATGAAAATGAACGCGCCAGTGATGGAATTGCCGTAGCTGAAATGTTCTCGAATTATTTTGCCTCTGTTTTCAGTAAATCAAACATTGTTCAGAATGTATCAAATACATCCAAAGTATCAAATGATAGCCATTTAACCTATCTGATTTAAAAATTAACGAAGATGTAATCAAAATTTCTCTAAAAAATTTGGATATTAATAAGGGTCCAGGGCCTGACCAGATACCAAGTATGTTTTTAAAAAACTGCAGTAATGAATTAAGCAAACCATTGTACATGATATTTAATAAATCTCTTAATGAATGTATTTTTCCTGATCTGTGGAAGATTGCTAATGTGACTCCCATCCATAAATCTGGGGATAAATCGTCTGTCACGAATTACAGACCTATTTGTATTCTTTCATGTTTTGCCAAAGTTTTTGAATCGTTAATCTATAAAGTTGTTCTGGAATATGTTAAGCCATTAATTTGTCCCAAACAACACGGTTTTCTTCCTAAAAGATCTAATAATTCTAACCTTCTGGAATATTGTGACTATATTTGTTCATCATTTAATAAAAAATGTCAGGTGGATGCTGTGTATACAGATTTCCAGAAGGCCTTTGATAAAATTAACCACCATATATTGATACAAAAGTTGGAAGCAGTCGGTATACATGGCAATCTTCTAAATTAGATGATATCTTATTTGAAAAACAGAACCCAAATTGTATGCATAAATAAATTTGAATCATCACCTTTAACTGTAACATCTGGTGTGCCGCAGGGCTCTAATCTTGGACCATTATTATTTTCAATTTTTATAAACGATCTTGGCTCCCTGTTAGAGTGTAATTATCTTTTCTATGCTAATGACTTGAAAATATTTCGTAAAATTGAATCAACAGATGATCACGCAATGCTTCAAAAAGATCTTGAATCCTTAAGTGAATGGTGTAAACTGAATGATATGCACCTTAATGTTAAAAAATGCTATCAAATAACGTTTACAAGAAAAAGAACTCAAAACTGTTTTATTTATAGCATTAATAATATTGACCTCAACTCAGTAAGCACAATCCGAGATCTTGGAATCACATTTGACTCACGTTTAACTTTTTCCAATCATTTCAATATTGTTAAAGAGAAATCTTTACAAATGCTGGGCTTCATACACAGAATATCCAAGCCATTTAGAAATGCAGCATCAATAATTTGTTTGTATAATTCTCTTGTACGTAGCAAGTTGGAATTTGGAAGTATTGTTTGGTCACCTCATTAGGTGATTTATAAAAATATAATTGAAACTGTACAGAAAAAATTTCTTCGTTCTTTGTCGTTTAAGTGTAACATGGGCAGAATACTTCAATGTTATGAAGAGCGCTTGGAGTATTTTAAAATTGAAAAGTTAGAAACTAGGAGACAAATTATAGATATGATGTACTTGTATAATATAATTCACAATAATGTTGATTCAGTGTTTTGTGTTCAAAGTGTGTCATTGTACGTTCCCCGTAGGCGCCTTAGATCACCTAATACATTTTACCTTCCAATTTTTACAAACAATATGGCACATTTTAACCCTCTTGCAAGTATGTTAAGACTCGGAAATGGAAAAAAAAGTTAACATTGACATTTATCATGATAGAGCAAATGGTTGTAAAAAAAACATTACTATGTATCTTAGATCAAATGCCTAATCCTTAGTTTTGTGTATGTAAATTAATTTTAGTCTTTTTTATTATATCTTATATGTTTTTAATTTCTCTTTTCTTTTCTTTAAAAAAAAAAAAAATCTTTCTTTATTTATACCTTTCACTAAACTTAATCTTTACCATTACTTGAATTGAATTTTCACTCTTATTTTATATAATTTATGAAAGATGTTGAAGTTCTATAATTGAGAATATATGTAAAGAACGTTAGTTATGCTCACTTAAAAAATGTATGTATTGTATGTATTCTTGTTGAACTTCCAAATAAATTAAAAAAATAAAAAATAAATAAATAAAAAAAATACGTCAACTGCCGGTTTTGTTCCTTGAAACCTTGACCCAATTGTCAGTTAGTAACGCAACTTCAAGTGGCCTTTTAATTATTGATCATCAACATCAACAATAAAAAAAAAAGGAAAATTTTGATATTTATTTTCTTTCGATATAAAAATTATAATGTCGCGTAACTCACATGACGTCGTTTTTGTAAAATATTAATGTTCATTACTATTTTATCAGCATGTTAAAATGCATATGGCACTGCATCACCATAATTATTGTAGTTCATATTGATGTTTTGTGTATAAGCAGTTTTGTCAGTGCAGGTAGTTCGATTTTTGAATATTTTCATTGGTATTAGTATTGTTTATTAATGTTAAGGTAGTAAAGTCGGATGGCTAAGTAGTTAACGCGTCAAGGTTTGGGATCACAGAAATAATGTATTATTTTTTTTAATGTCGTAGGATGTGTGATTCAGTTTTTTTTTAAATTTGATTAAGGTGCTCTCGGCAAAATAGTCTTCTATATGTGCCTTCTACTTTATCATCCAAAATTACATGGAAAAATATGGCCTATCCACATTGTACGTCTTTTCTTTAAGCAAATTACGCCAATCTTTGCCATTCTGTCCAATACTATATCCGTATGGTATTGAATACTTTATTATCTGTAATGTGATACTTCTACAATTGTTTACAAAGATTCATGTACACATTTTTGGTTCTTGATTGTTTTAATCCTTTAGTTTAACTTGGGCCTCACTCAGTTAATCCTTCTTTAAATTCAGTTTTTTAAACTAATATACCAAAAAAGTTTATTTTAAAGGCGGACTAATGTTTTAACAGTTTTTAATGAGCATGCCGATAGTATTATTTGGATGATTTTAGTTTCTGCAAACGATCGTCATTTATTTATTTTTCTGTATTAATTTTTGTATTTAAATGGGTGTCAGAACCCTACTTCACTTTTAACAACTGGAATAATATCATCAGAAATTTTAATCAAGTTTATTATGCCTCTTCTGTGGTCTGTAATCATGTTGTTTTTTTTTCGACTTCGTGTTTCATGTTTAGCTCTAACATCTTCTTGTGGCACCCTTTTTTATGTTTTTCTAATAAAACTGTGAATTTGTTTTAAACGGACATTTATGTACGATGAATTTATTTGAAAATAGTGACAATATAAATTTGTGTATTTTTTTATATTTTTACAATCATGTTACATATATTTCGGAGAAGTTTCTTCGTATTTGTTCGTTTTGTAACGAAGAATGTTGGAAAAAGGGGCACTTTATTGGAAAAACCACATCAAATATTGATTTAAAAAATTCACTATGGTAAGAAGATCAGTCTTACGCATCAGATACCAATCCAGGGACTGTAAAATACACTGTTGTATTGAACACAGGTTTTCGAAAAATATAATTTTGATAGGGGTACCAGCTCGTTTACTTCAAAAATTACGTAAAAGATATTCAAACGTGGGTAAAACAGTAAACGGTAGAGACTCCATAGTAAATGTCATTTTTCATGAATTTTATATTATTCAAAATAGATATTAAAATTACAATGTACATATATTTTTTTAAATTAACTTATTAATCTTTTTTCAGATAGATAGTGACATCAACAGTATTTTGAGTAAGTCCAAATGTTTGAAGACAATAACTGGATTCCACCCCTCAGGATAGGCGTATAATTAAAAAGATATTGATTACTTTTTTAGAAGGGACCATGAGACCATGACCAAAGACTTATGACCAATCATTAGCTGGTTTAAACAATCATCGTAAATACTTTATTATAATATTCGTTATTCTACCTTTGTTTAAACATTTGAATTTCTGTAATTATTTCATCTGTTTACTGTGGTTGAAATGTTTTTTGACGCGGGTAAGATTCATCTTTGAATAATTAAGTTAGATAAATAGTACTCACATCAATAAAGCCTTCTGCTCTTTTATTTCGCCAACATAAACTTATGGAAGTTTTTAAGAAATATAAATATTCAAACAAGTGCAATTTCGTGAATGTTATACAGTGATCATATAAACCAATGTGAGGTCATAACCCTTGTAAATGCCTAGACTTCCATATTTCCTTCTGATTTTTTTTTATTTTTGTTGTCCTGACAAACCAAAAATGTTCCGTGTTAAACCGGGACCATTTTTTTTACTTGCATCATACAAAAATCAAATTTGTTGTGAAGAAAATATATTTTTCCATTTTAAAAAAATACATTACTCTGCACCATTTTAGGAGCTGTCAATTTTTTCATGAAACATGGAGGAATCCAGCAATACTACGGTCTTTGATGACCGTGTAAAAACAATAGCAATATCATCTTCCTTTGGGATGGCAATTGCGGGAAACGTCATTCTCATGGCAACAATGTACGTTGGGAGATACGTATATCGTGACAAACCAGGTAAGCGACTGCCGGAACTGTTGTTATTATAAAATATTATATTTGTTTGATAACCAATCAGCATTAGCCACTTTATATTATACACAGTGGAGACAAAATATTATAACTTAATCGTTTTTTTTTTTTTTTTTTAAATTAACGAAATTTATTCATTCAAAAAAAATATTTTAAGTTCGTCCAAAATTTTGTAGACAAGGACTGGATTTAACTCCTTGGGGAACTGTTAACATTAACATATTACAACAGAGATGAAGAACATTTAAAGAAGGTAATATAGAAGTCTAGGCATCTACAGGGCTCATGTCATTGGCTGGTTTAAGTGGCCACTTTACACACTGTGTAACATTCACCATTCTGCCCATATTCTGCCCTGACTTCTATATTACCTTCTCTAAAATTTTCTTTATCTCTGTTGTAATATGTTTATTCATTTTAGTAAGCGCCAAAAAAACTTTTCATAGGTTGAAAATAAAATTTCAATCTCATTGAATGAGAAAGTTTGCAAAAAAAATCAAAAGATTATCTCGAAAGTATCTCAAAAACGTATAAAAAAATTATAAAAATCAACTACTTTGCAACGTCGCAGGTTCATGTGACCACATGCTTACAATAATTAGTCAATTGAAGCACTGTTATGTTGCTGTAGCAACCGGAAACAGATTTCCAGCTTCCAGGGTAGCTTTTTATTCCGATGTTAAGCGCGTTTTGACGTTTAGCATCTACCAATAATTTGTTTTTAGAGTTGTATCAGGTTCATTTTTTAAATGTCAGCAATACTCACGAATATATAATTCGTGGCGTTGCGGGAGGATATAATTTCGGTAGGGATTTTCAAAACTACAAAGACAATCTATGACAATAAATATGATATACAATATTTGTAAAAAAAAAATTGTCTTAGTTGGAAACCTATTAGCAAATTAAACAACTAAAAATCACTACTGAGCGCCCTCTAAACATGACGCGATTTTTCTTAACAATTTGTACTTAAAATATTTATAACATAAACAAATTTTAGATTTTTTTTACATTTTTTGTTCAAATACGTAAAAAAATTCGAATGTTTAGCTATCAAGTATTTAAAATTATTTTTCTTTTGACTACAAAACTACATTGTTTTTATTTTGAAAAAGATGTTCGACCTCAGATTTATTTTTCTCCAAATGTACAATAAAATGATTATTTTGGACGATTTTCTTTTTCAGGTTGCATTATGATAACTAATGTAACGTCGTTTAAAATGGTGGCGTGTTTAATACTGAACTATATTCTCATACTACAACTCCGGGACAACCAAGATCTCGTCCCGGCAAATATCATCTGTCTTGTTAAATGGAGTTTGGTAATTGGCGAAATTTACTTTTCATCGTGTGTAATGTGTGTAAGTTGTGTAATCCTCTATTTAGCATTATTTTCTGTAATTTTCTTCATAATTATGTGTTTAATACTATTGATTGTACGTGCCGCAAGTTTTCTTTTAGACACGTTTATGTATATTTTGCAACGAGATTTCTTTATGTTCGTAATTTTTATGTTAGTTTCGATTCATGTTTTAATCTTTTTTTGTGTTTATTTTACGTTTTTTTGCCTTAAATTTATAAAAGCAAATGAGTAGTGACCTATGTTTAAGCTTACATTACTATAACTATTTGGATTTTCTTGTACTATGTTTGTTGCTGGTCATGAATTAAATCATGACAAATTAATATCAAAATAACATCAAACAAAGATTTTTTTGTTAAAAATAATAATTTGTCGTTTTTATTCCGATTGGCGATAAACATTTTTAATTATAGTTTTGATAAACACGTGCACCGTTAGGTACACTTAAATTTTAAAAATAGTTGTTTCATTTTAACTTTCAAAAGAATTGTTATAGATTACTCACGTTGTATAATTGTGAAAGATCCCTCATTCTGATTATATATATTTTTATTTTTTTTTAATTTTAAGCAAAAATATTGTTGGTTATCATTTTGATTAAATACCTACACGTAGGGATTGTGAATTATCATTTTTATTTCATTACAAAAATTGATTTATTAGAAACTTCATATTCATTATAAATTTGAATAATAATTTACGTTTTTATTTAGAACACTGACAAACCTTCTTGGCGAATGTATTATATTTCATGCGATTTAACTTTAACGACTGGGTAAGAAAGTAACCCGCTGAAATATATTTTTGTGTAACTTACATATACAAAAAATACGTGTTAAGCGTTTCTTGAAAGAAAGCGAAATCGTTGTTTCACCTTTGATTTGAACTTCATTTATTGATTTTGTCAATGTTTTTAAATGAAAAAAATATCTGCAAATAAAATTTATTTTAAATCATTTATATTAGCTAAAGCGTTTTGTTTATTTGTTATCACTGCAAAGTCCATAAACTGGGTAACACCTTTCTTTGATAGGGCAAATGTGGACAAAATCTGTCAATTTTAACTTTAGTTAGGCCCGTGAAGGCAAAAAAAACAGTTTAATATGATTAATATTTTTAGAGAATCCGACATTTTTCCTTCTCTAATGTACGCTGCATTGCAGTCATAACAAACTTTAAGAACGCTTAAAGTTACTCGGCCTTAATAAAAAATCCAGGAACTATAATATTCCAACAATGTTGCTTTATTTATTTATTTGTTTTAAAATCTGTTTTAATTTTTCAAATATTCTTTGTTTTCAGTATGACCATACTGTTACGTTTTTGTACATTGGTGTATTGTTCTTATGTTATTACAATAATAATTTCGAAAATATGATATATTTCACTCTTTCTGATAAATTATAAACGTTGTTATTATATTGAACAGGTAGCTTATGTGAACTCAATAAAAAAATGTATTATATAATCTTTAAATATTGCGATATTGGCGATAATAAACTTTATACACGTTAGTTGATATTTTAGAAGGTAGGCCCGTACATAATAATGTTAATCAATTTCTTATAAAGTTAAATTAAAAAGTTTTATTTTTAATTACGAGCGAATCAAAATTATTAAACTATACTTACGTCACATAAAAAAATAGAATTTTCTCACCTTTTTTTTTAATGAATTTAAATGAATTATAATTTATTCGGGTCAATTTGCAATAGGTAGCAGTTTATATTATTAGAGTGAGTTAAGATGGTTAAAATACAAAATTAGAATTTATTAAAATAAAACAAAAAACCTTTTGACTCGTAACATAAGGCTTGGTGTGTAGATATAGCTAGTCAGGTGGTAGTGTTAGGTTATAATGTAAAAAATGTTCAACTAAAGGAAGGTTTATTTTATTCTAGCTTAATGGCTTGAAAGGAACATGCAGTTTGGTTGGATCTACCGCACCACAAACTTGCTGCCTAAATTGGATTTACAAAAATAACCAACGAAAAATTACAGTAATTATTTTTATCTGGATTCTTGTTTTGGGTGGAACGGCGGGGCAATTTTACTTCGGATACGATATGTGTACGTCTCATGAAAATAATGGTATTATTATATCAACCATCATGTCAATTTTGTTGCTGATTTTGCCCTGCTTGATTATGGTGACCATGTTCGGACTTCTGATTTCACGCTTGCGTTGCATCAGGCCAAATTTCCGGATGACCTCTATTTACAAGAAACTCGTACAGAAATCTCGAATGGAATTTTTCGGCTACATTGGTCTAGGGATGTCTTTTGTCCCTCTTCTTATCTTGTTGACGATCGACATCTTTTGGAAAGTTTCGGAAATTAATAAGGATCGCTTTATTTGGATGAACGTTTTACGACTTGATCTGCATCCTTTTTTGCATATAATTTGCAGCAAACAATTGAAAAAAAATTTCTTGGCACTGATGAAACGTATTTTTTGTCAAACACCATTTAACGAACCGCGAGTATGGATGGATGTTAATCCGAATAGGGAACTCCCTCGTGTTCGTAACTTGTACGCCAGAAGGGTGCGCACCCGGCGTCAGCGACGCCTGGCTATAATAACCGATGCTGTCTAAACAGACTCACGCTCTGCCTTCTTCAAATGAGTTATTTCGCCTGACAATTTACTTTTATAATTTCTCTGATCCTAACAAACTATCAGACCTAGCATAACACAATAACATTCAACACCGTTTTATTCATGCCTGGACTAGTCCTAGGATTATCCCGATAACAACCCCGCTTGAAATCCTGAACCTTGGAATAAAAACAAAAGAGGTACTGTCAAATGGTTTCATTTTAAAATTCCAATACGCTCTGTCCCTAATTATTAAGTTAAATTATCAAGAACAATACTCTTAATTTTAATTGAATTTTCAAAAACGTATTGTGCATTGTTAGTATGATTCAAATAAAAACTATATTTTTATTAAATTCATTGTATTACCTATTTTCTACTATATGCTAACTTTTAAAATGACTTTGTTACCTGTATCAATTTTTAAAGGGCTTTAAAATCTTTTTATTTACCTACTTAATTAAAAATGTAATTAAGAGTTGTATTTTTTGCCAATTTTTTTCCATTCGTTATATATTATGAGAAGATTACCTTCTCAACATAAACATAAATAAAATATTTTTAAATAAGTATTCAACAATATAACGTAGAGTAGACGTTTATTGAAATAAGTATTTTCTGAGTAGAATTTTAAAGCTTTATTTATAAAATCAATGAAAGTAGTTAAAAGATCATTTATTTTTTACTATATGAACATTTCTATATTTATCGAATGGCCTTACGTCAGTAAACGTGTGATAGCAACTGAAACAAATCTCAATGAAAGTCTGAATGATTTTTATTAGCAATGACCAAACATCAGCAGTGGCGGTAACGTTGGGTTGGTAAAAGTGAAAAAGTGTTTACAATATACTCCGTTACATTTTTTTGACCAAAAACTTAATTATATTTTTCCAAAATTTAACTTAAGTATGACAAAAAAATTACTTCTTGATTAAGAGTAGGCTTAGTGTTTAATTTTTGATTGGAACCTATCATAAAAAAAATGTTTCATTTTTTGAATTTCATTGAAATTCACCTGTATGTATCGTAAATCAATGAAATACAAAACTATTTTTATTTTCTTGATTAAAAATAATTTATTACACCTCGAAAAGATCATGTTTTTAAAATTGGAAAGGCATACAATTCTAACTCTTGAATGCATTGAAGTCACATATTATGCTGAATTTGTTTTCGACCAACTTATCTTTCCATGGTAGAAAGATAAAACTTTTTTGAAAAAACGGCGTTAATAAAGATAAGAAGATAATGTTTCATCAAAAAATTGAATTCCTGTTTATTTTCCAATTCGAAAAATAAAATTTTGTTTTTTATGACGAATGAAAAAGAATACTTAAAGTTTTCAGTATATTCAGTTCGTGAACTACATAACAATGCCTAATTAAGTTAGAAATTAAGCTTGTTTAAAAATGTATTAATATGGTGTATTATTTCAATATATTGTTAATCAATGTCTGAATGAAGTTTAAATAAATATTGTACTTTTAAACAGTGTGTATGCGGGGCTTTAAACTAATTTGTTTGAATGGAACGAATTTATAAGGTAAAATTCAATAATAATGTGCCAAATAAGATAATATGTTTATTAATGTGTCCATAATTAATTTTAATATAATACATATTTAAAGAATATTTTATGTGTTATATTTGTACACAAAGTACAATTCATTATTTAAAAATTAGGTCTATGCATTAGGTACATTTTTTCAATTTAAAAAAATTCCAAATTTAAAAATAAAACTTTTTTTTTCGTATCTTAAAATAATGCTTAATAGAACTGTTAAACATGCTTGACATATGATACATATTCACATAGTTTTTGCTTATCTTACCTTAACTTTAAATGATTCAATAACATTATCACCGTACTTGAAATATATTTAATCAAATAATATTTAATCTAATGTTAGAAAAGTAGCAAAAATAGATGTTTTTAAAAACTTAATCCAAAAACCATAAAAAATATATTTGAAAGATCAATGTGATCAAATACTGTAAAAAAATGGTGTAATTATAAAATTTTAATTCGTTGTTTGGTATAATTAATGCACTTTTAGGTTTTATGAAAACATTATTAACCCACCATAAAACAACATTGACCGATTCACATATAAATATAATAAATTTAAGAAAAATGTTTTAGTATTAGATAAATGTTATAATAACTTTATCTCGGTGTTGTTTATTAATGATAAAAAGAACACTATATTTAGAATTAAAATTTATGGAAATCAAAATTATTTATTTATCAATAATCTGTAATTTTTGAACAATTGACCAAAAAATCTTTAGATCTTAGCATTTAACAACAATAAAAAATACATATTTGATAAATCTTTTTGACTGAACTCCTCTAGTAATCAGACTGACAAAATGTATTTTGAAGTTAAAACTTACAAATAAAATGTTTTTAAAAATGTTTTGTTAAATTAAGATGGTCAATTTTTAAATTCTAGATGTAAAATAGATGATGTTGTGAAATAAATGTTGTAAAATAAATGTTGTAAAATAAATGTTGTGAAATAGATGTTGTGCAAAAGATATTGAGAAATACATGTTTAAAACAGGACGTAAAAATTAATCATTGTTTAAATTAAACACATTTTGTGAATATTCAATATCATCCAAACAAAAATATGTGAAAATTATAAATGGTAAAATAAATGTGAAAAAAAAAATTATTGTTTAATTTTTAAAATCCTTATTTGACATGAATATAATAAAATTCGAATAAATTAATAATAATAATCTTTTTTTTTATCAAGTTCTCGGTTAGCAAAAACTTTAACGAATTGGTCCTTCAAGTGATATGCCATTATACATATTACAGCATCATGATGTTTATAAAATCACCATAATGATGTTGAATGTTTGGTGGATTTTTTGAAAAACGCAACCTTTCAAATAGATATTTATTGTAACTGTGGGAAAAAAAAGAAAATGGTCATGTGGATAAACGTAACAAAGATAACATTTATCAAAAGAGAAGATTTTGCACAACACCCTGTTGGTGACCTTTAAAAAAATCCGGTGTGTCTTTCGGTTGGTCCTTAGGATTGAATCTATCCGAGTTTTCCAAAGATTTATCAACCTCTTATACACACGATCACAATTCTCGCGTTAATTCTACAGAATACTGCTGAAAAAAACGCACATTTACTATACAATATTGTATTAATGAAGTGAGAATATCGTTATTCCAGAATGGTCTCTTCGCAATCATTGGCGTGATCAGCAAATGTATCATTGGAATATACTACCATCGTCATTTATTTCGTTTTGATTTATGGATTCAAAAAATATGTCAAAAACATTAAAAAAAATTGTAAATAGAAATGTTGGGCTTTTTTTTATTCCATCAAATATATTAATTTTGAAGGCAATAGCCAACGCTATTAGAAAATGGGAACCACTTATTGAATATGAGAATCGAATTGGGATGGAGTGGGTTTCGAACCTTTAATCCGTAAGTCCGCAAGTCCGCAAAACAAGCCACAGAACCATAACCCAATCACGAGACACAAACTGCTTATGACACACGAACCGTACTTATTTGGTTTCTTATTTTGATATATTAGATACTTGGTATTTCCCATCAAAATAATAAACCAAAATGTTGATAGATGATATAATCACATATTCATTTCATCCAAAATAACTTAATTAGTAATTTGACACAAAATAAATACTATAAAACGTCTGGTTATATATCAAATATATTTATAAATTCAGTTCATACATTTTATTTATAGTACAAGCACTAGGAAATTAAAGGAATACAATATCGTTGGCAACGCTGGTTGCCAACACTGACTTTACAGATTGAGAGACGGCGGAGTAATTGTTTCACGACAGGGGGTGATTTCGGGTTCCGGATGGCCAAAACACGTGGTGCGGTGTTTCGGACAGCCGAACTATCTCTTCCGAGTAACAGATTTAACAGACTGGCACCGTATTTAAAAGTTTGCAAAAGGTCCTAACAGAGCCTTCGTGCTTCACTGAGTAGGTACCGGTGATCAATTACTGGGATCTGAGTTATCAAATTATACGTCTGGCCAAAGTACTCGGTTGAACCAAATAAGGTAAGCAACTAGGTGGCAGGGACTGATCAATATAACATGACCTTACGAGGCAAGAGCCAAGACGTTCCCTAGTACCAGAAAGTTTCAAACAAGGAAAGCAGACTGATTGAGCTAGGAGAGCCCTGGGTAGATGTCTTTACCAAAGAGAACCAAGAAGATGGGTTAGCAAAATGGTAAAAGACGACCTGGATTACTCTGACTTCTGGAGCTCGGAATACGCCTTATAAAGGACAAAATTAAGGTGGTGTGCCAAAATAGAGGTCTTGCGGGAAAAAAGGTAAGCATGGGTATGTCAGAAGGGCATTGCGTTGGAATGCGAGAGTATACAAACCTACTGCACATGTAAGAGGAGTGGTTAATACGTAACTGCGTTGTAAGAGTAGGATAGCAATATGCAAAAAAATGTATAGGGATAAAAACTTTATTTTATTATTTGAACATGTAAATTCACAAAATGTGTGCATAAAGTTAAAAGTATTTGAACCTAAATCGATTAGAAAAAACTTCACCTTCAATAAAATATCAGTAACTCATAAAGTGGTTAAAACCGCATTCATTTAACCGTATTGGGATGATTTTTTATAAAAAAATAACCTTCATGCACCAAAGAATGACGATTGATAAAAAGGCCGTGCAGATGCTAAGGCTTATTAACCGAAATACAACAAATTTTAAAAGCTGTATTTTAATAACATTCCTGTTTTGTGTTCTGGTGCAATCCCAACCGAAATATCTACGCATCGTCAGTCTGAAGCTTTTTGCACACGTACAAAACTTTGAATTTGTGAGTCAAAAGTTAGGCGGAAGTTAATACTGTACATTTCAATTTAAAAGGTAAATCTACCAAGGAAATTTTCTAAACAACTATAATATTTGAGCTAAGTTTAGTATAGCTATCCATGAGAAGGACAATTGTTGACCTCATTTTAATACAGAAAAAAGTCTGTACTCGGATAAATTGCACAAAACTCCTGTTCCCGATAAATATCGGTGTACCTACAAAAGCCATTTGGCCAACAAATATGCTGGTCCAATTGGAAAAGATTTGGAGCTTTGAAGATGCTTTCTGATATATTTTTTTTTTATTTGTACTTTACGTAAAAACCCATCACACCTTGAAGTAAACGTTGTACATAATTTAAACTGGGACCGAAAATATTTGTATGATACGTGTCAACATTATTACTATTACTGCTATGGCTCTATTTTGATTCATCGAATGGTTTAAAAATACTCGTGAACTATAAAGTAAAAGTGTAAATTATTGAACCTAAAAAGAAACTGATTTTTTTTTTTGTAAAAAAGAAATATTGGACGTATTTTGCAGACCAACAGCCTTTTTTTCTCTTTTTCTTCCTATTATGTAAGTATAAGGGGACGTAAAATTAATATCTTGCAAGAAGCGCTTATCACTCTACCTATAATGCTAGCGAACTCCAACTCCATTTTATCCACGTCAGGTGTGGAGGAATCAGTCACTCATAAGTCTGCGTTTGTGGTGGTTTTGTATTTTATTTACAAAATAAATGTCATATTTTTTTAGATGTTAAATTAAAGAAAAATTAATTAATTTTAAAATTAGATTTTTTTAAGCCTGGGTGTTCTGTGATGTAATTCACCACTGTAATTGGGCCTCCTGGCCTGTTGTGGTGCAAAAATAATAATAATAATAAAATATATGGAAATCAGCTCAACTTAATAGAAGACTGGAAATTTGAAGTCTATATTTTATTATATTTAAAATAAAAATTAAAAAGGGTTTTTGTAAATAGGTTATAATATGTATATACACATTTTCTAAGGCCTTTACATGATAACTATTACGACATCATAATATAATAATAGACAATGCATTTTTGACAACATAAAGTATAATTATCGCAGTTCATTAATAAACGGCTGTTTTAAACGAAAACATATTTCATGCACCAGAAAGAGGACCACTCGGCCTATTATTCTTGCTAAAAGCCTTCATTTTTATCAAATGAAGTTTCGATTTTCGATGTAACAAGATAAAAAATTTAAACTTTACAAATTACAACGGCATATTGTAACACATAGAAATGGCCTTATCTATGGATTGCTATCTGGGCAAGTATCAACTGCATAAAGGCTTTCTTTTTATAAAATAACCCACATATAGCAAATTGGTCCCAGATAATTGAAATTTTTGTTTTCTAGCGGACTACGAACTATAACAGAAGGTTGTTATTCAAGAAATTCCAGTAGAGGGGTATTTAAAGAAATGAAGAAATTAAATAAATAAAATACAAAGTTTGTGAGACTAGAAAGTAAAATAACTACAAAAAAAATACTTGGGAATACTAGATAGCTAGTGCCTGTCCCGTGATCAACGTCTAATTCTAATTCAGTCGTGAGCAAAAGAGAAGTCGCCTAGAAGTAGGCAAGTTCAATAAAGTAATTACTAAAGTAACATTCTAAATAATGAACATGATAAAATATCTATAGTGCTTAAATGTATGAATTGCAAGGCTCTCGAAATCATGAAAAAAAAAATATTTTTCGTAAATAGTGTTTATAATTATAACATAATACGAGTTTTGCCAAGACTTCCATACTCCCTTCTCTTAAATGTTTTTGCTCTTTGTTGCAACAAATTTAGATTAAATAAATCCCTAGGGACTCGTACTATCTAAACCAACAGGCAAGAGTAAGCTATTGCCAACTATTCTATACTAGAGAATTTGGCCCTTCAGGCTCGGCAATCGGCTCTCCAGGCCTCCTTTTAGGGCCATACGGTCCTCAGTATCTCGGTTTTTTACAATATACAATATTTTATTATATAAATAGCAACGCGTGTAATAATAAGTTAGCTAAACTCCTCACGATGAGATAGTAACCTCGAAACCGGTTGAAGTGTAATTAAAAAAATTAAGTGGTTTATACAAATTTATAAACAAATAAGTGCAAAATGTCATACCACAAAGTGAAAAATGTTTTTGATAAAATAATATAAAAAACATTTTTGTTACACTTCCGGTTGTCTCACTCAAATAACGATCGTTCCAGAGTTGAAGGGTCCTGCTTCTTATTTTCCTTTTGGCAAAACTGAGCGGAAAATCGGTGAAATCGGGGGCTGTTTTCTTAAGCGTAGCCTCCCGAGCCTTTTCGTCAGCCTTTTCGTTGCCAAGGATTCCGCAGTGTCCTCGTATCCAGCCGATGTACACGTCCTGGTGTCTGCATCGTAGACTCTGGATATCTGTTCTTATGTCCATTACAATAGGGTTGACCAAATTTCGGTCAGTTATTGCATGGACTCCAGATTTGCAATCTGTCAGGATCGTTATTTTCTTCCATCTGTTTGGTGGCTTCTTCAAAACATAGACCAGGGCTTCTCTGATCGCAAAAAGCTCTGCCTGAAATACGGAGCAAAAATTGCCGAGTTTCAACTTTCTCGACGGCAGCTCTCTAACGCCATCGTAAGGTACAAACGCTGCACCCACTTTGCCGTCCAAGAAACTGCCGTCCGTGTAGATCCTCAGCTCTTCTCGCGCCGTCCCAGGCAGAACTTGATCATCGTAGCCGTGATCTATCGGATAGCGCTCCGCCGGATGAGGAAGTGAAAAATAGTCTCCCACTCCCTGGTAAAATCTGTCTTGCGGCAATTCTTGCAAGGTGAGGCTCCTCTTCACCTCATATGCTTCTGCAAGCTCCCTGATCCTCAGAATGAGTGGCATGAATCCACTCAAAACCTGTGCTGATACCAAGGAGATTGTTCTGTATCCTTTGCATGACCTGATGGCTATTTGTCGTTGGATGGAGTTCAATTTCTTCCGATTGACTTTACTGTTGACCGCGTCCACCCACACGCTTGAAGCGTACGTTATCAGAGGTTCTTTAGCACCTACGTATATTTGCTGCATAACCTCCGGCGACCCACTTTATGTGGGTTTGGCGGCTCTCACAAGTTTGTTTGTTATACCTGCGGCTTTTTTACAAACACCATCAACGTGTTTGGACCAATTTAGGTTGCGATCTATGGTAAGACCCAAAACTTTAAAGTAGTCCACATAGTTCAACTGAACTCCGTTCATATGAATGGCTGGCTGGCGGCGGTCTTTTCTTCTGGTTATAAATACATTGCGTTGGTTTTGTCTTCGGCAAATTGTAGTTTAGCTTTTGAGCCCCATGATGTGATAATCTTCAGTGCATTGTCTGTCATCCTCTCAAGTTCAGTTGTATTGTCTGCCACGGCTGTCAAGAAAAGATCGTCCGCGAATGCCTTCAGTTCGACTACCGCACCTAAATTTTTCTGGAGTACATCATTTAAGATGTAATTCCAGAAGCTCGGTCCGCAGGAGGATCCTTGAACGCATCCTTTGGTCGTAACCTTTTCGAGGGTGGCATCGAAGTGTGACAATACAACTTTCCTTTTTTGATGATAGCTCTTCACTAGCAAGAACAAGTTTCGAGGGCACTTCTTACTGCTCAGTTGGCACGTCAAAAATGGCCACCGAGCGGTATCGAAGGCCCCTCTTATGTCAAGCGAGATCGCTACTATCATTTTCTTGTCTTGCAGTGCAGTCCTGAGACTGATGCGTTAAGAGCGTCTTCTGTTGATTTCTGGGGTGTTAATCCATATTGTTTCTGACTCAACTTACCTTTGCGATGAAAATGCCAGTTGATCCGATTGATCATCAACTTTTCGAGTACTTTACCAAATACCGAGATGAGTCCAATCGGTCTGTAGGACTTAATGTCTTGAAGGTCATCCTTTCCCGGTTTGAGTATGACAATGACCTTCGCTTTTTTTCATTGAGCTGGAAAGTGGCTCACTCTGAGACATGCATTATACATACCCAGTACCCGCAACCTGTCTACGTTGAAAAAGTGAAGGCAGATGTCCGCGGTGAAATGGTCTTCACCGGGCGCCTTTTCTGGATTAATATTTGATATTGTATCCTCAATCTCCTCTACCGTAAATATTGGATCGCTTTCTGTGTAGGGTATGATTTCCACTATCCGCCTGATGTCAATTTGCTCACGAGTCTCTTGCTGTGTATTGTCGTCCGGAAAAAACCTCTCCAATAGACGGCTGGCGCTTTTCTCAGCCGAAGCTTGGTATTCGCTGCCATCCTTTAGCGTCGCTAATGGAGTGGTCTTTTTCCGGTTGACCAGCACTCTGTGAATTGCAGACCAGGCGGTTTCTCTGTTCTGAGAGCCGCGGTAATTTTCCAGGATTTCGTTTTTCTTTCTCAATGGCGATTTTGTAGGCTTGTTTGGCTTCGAGATACTCAGGAAGTGTCTTAGTCTCTCTACGGAGAGTACCTGAGTTCTGAAGCCTGTGCTTACATTTCCTAGCTTCTTTTTTTAGTTTATCGAGCTCAGCGTTCCACCAAGGACAGGGTTGCCTTTTAAAGGGTTTCCTGATTGGTATACTTGCTTTGCACAATTCGTCTAAAATTTCCATCAACAAAATGATTTTTTTCTCCAAATCCAGCGAGTTGCTTACTTTGGAGAAGGAATTCTGTGATACTTTACGTTCCCTTAATTTACGTTGAACTTCTTTCGAAAATTTCTCCCATTTGGCCTTCTTGTTGTTATAAATGGCCGTTTTGATTTCTGTGGGGTTCTATATTCTGGCTGAAATTTTAAAATAAATTGGATTATGATCACTTAAATGGTTATTGTTAGACTCCACTCTCCATCTGTCGACGGTGTCTAGCAGACTTAAAGAGCAGAATTTTAAGTCTATAACGCTCCTGAGGTGAAGGTGACCGCAAAAGGCCTCGAAAACGGGCCGATTACCTTCATTTAAGGTGTGCAGATTTAGTTCAGATAAAAAATCTGCAACTATTTCGCCCTTTCAGTCCGTTCTCGCGCTTCCCCACCACACATTTTTGGCGTTAAGATCACCTCCTATGAGAATGGGAACATCTCCGAAGAGTCTGAGTTTATCCAGAGCGGGAGTAACATTCGAGGTTGGTTCCACGTACATGGATCCGATTATCATGGGTCCGGCGTCAGTTGTAATTTGAACCAGCGTTGTATTTGAGTCACTGTATTTGCTCAACAGAATTCCATTAATTTTGGGTTTACAGATTATAACCGCTGCTTTACAGACATGCTCCGATGATGTTATTGATTGATAAACGGTAACTCCCGATGCATTAATTTTGCCCGTGTTGCCTGTGTAAGGCTCCTGAAGCAGCAGTATATCCGCCCTCCATCTGTTGGCCAGTGTTTCTCCTTGTGCCGCTTTACAGCGGCCCAGGTTCCACTGTATAACTTTAGTTGCGCCGGCGATGTGTGAATGGATCCCGGTTGTGGTAGTCAGAATGGATCCCGGTTGTGGTAGTCAGAATGAAGCTAGCCATAATTAACTCTCTCCATAGTCCTCATCATCATTTTTATTCGGTAGGGACATTTCCTATCGTTAGCCCTGTGCTTAGATGCCTTAGTTTTACCCTTGGCAATCTTGATTCAGTTCCAGCATCGATGATCGGCTTCTTTGTCCTTCTTGGTACAGGTCATAGATTTATGGTCTCCCGCACAGTGCAAGCAGCGGTCTTTGTTTTCCATGCATCTTACCACGGAATGACCAATGCCTATGCATTTACAGCACTGCATTAAGGGGCAGCTGTCTTCGACCTGTACCCTCTGGTATCTAATGTTGATTCGACCTTGGCTGATCATGGCTTCTCTCACCCCCTTGCTTACAAGAAGGACGGCATTTCTCAAACGCTCGCTGTTTTTGTTGCGGAACGACCTTTGCAACTTTATAGCGTCTTTGTTTTCCCCCGCGGCTTCGAAGATCGAGTCATTCTGCTGGAGAATGTACTTGATCATTTTTTCATCGCGGGTTTCCTTTTCGATGCCTTTCAGTAGGATGGTCGGCATTAATCTTTTCCCCTCCTTGGCGACTAGGTTCCCCTTGGTCAACCTTGGGAAAGCAGCCTTAATTGTTTCGGCGTCATTGGATGTTGACGGCTTGATGATAACGGTTGGTTCTGTTTAAAGCTAGTGACAGGAACTATGTGTTTCAAAAAGCAAATTATTGCATGAGAAGTATAAAAACTGGCTAGATGACAATCAGCTTACGCTAAATGTTGATAAAACCAAATATCTTACATTTAGTTGATAAGGCACAACTTAAGTTCCCTGAATGACCGTCAAGCTACTGACACGTTAGTACTGATGCATAGGCCACCCATTTTCTAACCTTTAACTAGAACATGAGACTGATTCTCAAGGCGGGTCCGTTAACTGTAAGTCACGTTATTGCGTTGTCTGTGGCTTTCCCTGTAAAAGGCGAATGGGTCTACTCTGCGAGATTACAAACTGCGGATAAAGTTATATAAGGCATGTTTATTGACAGGAAAACACATTATGATTTTTTTCTAGCGGGTACACAAGTTAATGTCGTCACATATATAGATAAATATACATTTAGATATATGTGGGGCTGGCAGAATACAGTTACGTTGGTTTTCGGGGACTATTTCTCTTTCTCGCCCAGTTCCCGGGAAAATAAGTTAACTACAACTGAAGCTCCTTGAAGCCCGTTCTGCCGCAAAATACGCATTATCACCGAGGAGTTTTTATCACTTTTCTATTACTCTACACCATGTATCGATATAGTAAGTATACAATGACGGTGGGGTATTTGACCCTGCGATGTACAGATGCTATTCCTAGTGATCGAGGCTTTATCGATTCACTTTGCATTAAATGGTCTAGTTAAGATATTTGAGCAGATACGCAAATGGAAATGTATAGAACGCTTAGCTGGTTTGATGGTTTGATGAAGTCTGGGCGCTTGGAAGCGCAAAAGTCAGTCTAGTGCTCAAGCCAAGCGACCGGAAAGTAACCTGCCTACGGCGCAATAGCCCAGGCAAGGGGGCTCATGGGAGCCGCATCGTGCTACTGTGTGAGTCGGCGCGCCGCGCGAGGTGGAATTCTACATACATGAGATGTCGCGCTAAGCCAAACACATTGTTTGGGGTCATCCTAATTGCTCTGAATTAAGATTTCAAATAGATTAGAACTGAATTACGCCAGACGTTTTCTACTTGAACGTAAAAACTACATACCAGAATTTAATCGTCGAATTAACACACTATGTTTACTGGGATCGCACTTTCCTTATTTGAGAAACAGTGGTGCGGATTTATTTGACCATTTTTGATTTCATAACGCACGGTGCTATGGGTGGCGAATATACACATTCCCTGTTCTAAAATTTTATCACAAATGAGGGCCGGTTAATACCGAGGGTCTATTTATAGCCTGGCAGTTTTTTGTTCTTCCTAGGGGCCTTGTTACAAGTGTAATTTCCCGCGGGAGTGCCGTGTCGTGATTGGCTGAAATATGATGGTGACACTTTTAGAAAAGGTCATAGACAATCGGTGTCGATCGAGTAAATATAACACAAGTTCGTACCTACTATAAGAATTTGGGCACGCTGTGTGTTTTTCTCTAATATTCCCATATCTGAAATTTACTTTCTGAAAGCAGTTCAAAGCTACAAATAAACTATAGAAACTCGTATCAACTATTAAAACCAGTTTATGAAACAAAATATCTAGGCATTGAAATTGACAGAAATTTGCCATGAGAGATACACTAGCCACTGGTATTTAGATTAAAAAAACTATGCTATGTCTTCAGCTCACTACGTAAAGAGGTCCCAAAAAATTGCCCGTACAAGGTTGTCGAATTTGTAACCTAAATGACTCAATACCGAGAACCCGTAAGATGTTTCCTCGGAGACATTTTTAGTAAAAAGCTATAAGAATGTTCAACGTCTTGGATGGACATATTAAGTTTTCCAAAACAATGACAATGACAAAACAAAACAAAAACTAATAATAAAACCTACCTAATATTAGATCCTTGTGGCACACCAGATGTCAAATGTATTGATGATGATTCAAATCATGATCAATACCTTAATATTTTAATAGTCTGCGTCGCGTAGTGTCAGAAAATTCTCTCTACGCTAACTCAATGCCGTTTTCCTTCTTTTTTAAATTTGTTTGTTCATGCACAATAAGTTTTTCTGGGTTATTATGCCGTGTGTCGTTCGTACTCTCTACCGACGTTTCGGATCGCGTTACAGCGTCCATCATCAGGGTTGATGTTATTTGTGTAAAAATATGTGTTACGTTAGGTACTTAGAATTTTTACCGTGTCGTAGTCGTTTTTGTGTGATGTTATGTATTTGGGACTTGTACCGTGTCGTAGTCGTTTAGATTAATGGTACACATTAATCTAAACGACTACGACACGGTACAAGTCCCAAATACATAACATCACACAAAAACGACTACGACACGGTAAAAATTCTAAGTACCTAACGTAACACATATTTTTACACAAATAACATCAACCCTGATGATGGACGCTGTAACGCGATCCGAAACGTCGGTAGAGAGTACGAACGACACACGGCATAATAACCCAGAAAAACTTATTGTGCATCTTAACGGCCGTGAAAATCTAAGTTGTTTGTTCATTTTCAATAGTTTTTTTCAATCATTTATAAACGTTAAGAATGCAAGCAATTATATTTAACATAATTTTAATTAAGTTACGTCAGTGAATAACTTAAAGTGGGAGTTCAATTACTTTACCTGTACCACTCAATTTTCAAAAAAAAAATTGTATATATTAATATATTAAACAATATAAAAATACGTCTGGAATGCAATAAACACAAATTCAGATTTACTTTTACAATTTTGCACAAATATTTATTTTTTTAATGTTTTTTTTGTTAATATCTCCCACTTTAATTACAATGTTCATTTATTTGTTTATTAACGGACGTTGTCCATGTAAACAATTAATAGGGTTTAAATATGACAAAAAAAGAATAGTTTAAAACATAAAAAAAATAGAAAAGAAGCATTGACAAACATAAGGGACGTTAAGACAAGATCTGGACTATTTATTTAGGGCTCGTTTAAATCGTTGTAAACTTAAACCAAAAAAGTCCAGATCTTGTATTGAGTACACAAAACGACAAAAATGGGTCATTGGAGAATTAAGGCCATAGTTTGTTCTATGCTGATCGATGAACGGTAATTCATTGTTTCTCAATCTGCGAGTCGGAATATTGAATTTTACTTGTACCGGTAATGATGGAACATCGATTATACCATTTAGTATGCCGAACATATATATGGAGTCAATATTAGTTCTACGTTTTCGTAGACTAGAAATATTTAACGCTGACTCTATTTCAGCATAAGAATAATTTACCTCTCTCTAGTCCAAGCATCTAAGCTATTTTTCGAAGCAAGCAATACTGAACTGATTCAATGTGATTTATGCGATTGACATAAAATAGAGACCAGACCACGGAGGCATATTCTAGAAGAGGGCGAACAGTTGAGCTATAAAGAGTTTTGATTGTACGGACAGTAGTAAAATCAGAGGATATTCTGTAAATGAAGCCAAGTAATATCAGTGATTTATTTACTGTATTATCTATATGCTCGTTGTATGTCAGTTTATAGTTCAAAACAACTCCTAATCTCTGATGGATTAAACTACATAAATTTTAGAGTTTTCTAACAGGTACTCGGAGGAAATCGATTGTTTTGTTCTATGAAATGAAATTATTTTGCATTTTTTAATATTTAGTTCTAATTTGTTTACTTTACACCATTGGTAAAAAGAGTTAATGTCTGATTATAGAAAAAAACAGTCTTGTAAAGTTTGAATTATTTTGAGAATTTTGTTGATAAAAATAAGCCAAAAATGAGAGTAAGAGAATGATTTAGCAACATCATTAATAAATAAATTGAAAAACAGGGGTGCCAAATGAGCACCTTGAAGTACACCCGATGTAACATCAACACTGGTTGATAAATAGTTATTTAAAGGAACATTTTTTTTTCTACCAGTAAGATATGATTTAATAAATGAGAGTAATGGATCTCTTATTCCCAAGGCATGTAATTTATATATGAGAATTTTATGATCTACTTTGTCAAATGCCTTAGAAAAATCAGTATAGAGAACGTCAATCTGCTGACCATTTTCAAGTGCTTTGGCAATAACCTGGGTATAATCTACCAGGTTAGAGGTGGTTAATCTGGCAGATCTAAATCTATGCTGTTCATCGATCAGTATATTCTTAAAATGTTGTTTGAGATTTGTCAATAAAATTTGAAAACTAAATTAATATTTGTATCTACTACTACTACTACTACCATTACGCCATTTCCCCGTAGGGGTAGGCAGAGAGAATGGACCGCCACACACGTCTATCCTGGCAAACAATCCTAGCCTCTTCCACATTCATACATCTTGTCATACCTGCCCTTAGGTTTTGTCTGCTTTTGACATGACCAGACTTAATATTTTGGTTTATCTGATCATGCCACGTCTTTCTTGGTCGTCCTCGTCTCACGTTGCCGTTCATTTTCGCCGTATATACTTGTTTTACCATTTTTTCGTCATTCATTCGTTCTACGTGACCAAACCATCTCAGAGACCCTTTCTTAATCTTATCAATTATACTTGACTCAGATTTACACTCTCGCCTGATTTCATCATTCGTAACCCTGTCATACATTTATTTCCCACACATTCGTCTAAGAGATCGTATTTCAACCGCGTTCACTTGGCTTTCATTATTTTTCTGCCAGTCCCATGTTTCACTTCCATGCTTAAGTGTTGGGACTAAAACTCCGTTGTGCACTGCCAGTTTAGCTTCGATTGACATATTTTTATTAGAAATTACTGTGCTTAGTGCTCCGTTCATTTTGTTGCCCGCATTCAATATTCTTTCAACATCTGTTTATACTCTTCCATCTCTTGAAAATATGCTTCCCATCTAAAGAAATTGAATAAAATGCATATCGACTCTCATGATTTTTTTAAGCCAATGGAATCGATATTGCTTCTAGATAGAAGTTTACTAATATTTTATTGACCATACGGAACCGCACGCTCCCTGTGTTCCACCCGCGTCCTCGCAACTAACTTGTTGATATTGGTATACAGATATGAACCTATGCTTGTACGTACGTACGAGTAGTATTACGCTATCCGCACACAATTTCCCCTATTCTCGTACCGATAGACTTGCGCACTGTTTTGGATGAGAGTTCTGATTTTAGACTAAAACCGTTTTTCTGTTTTTATGCTCAAATATTTATTTTATAAGATAAGATTATGAGAATGTTTTTGCACTGAACTTATGTATTTTGTTGTGAAAATTATAAAAAATACTGTAGAAACACAGAAAATTATTTTTTATATCTCCATGAGTTATTTGAAATAACAAAACACAAAAACGTTTGAGTTTTTCCAAATGTTTGTTGACAAAAGACTGGATTTCACCCCCTCGGGAATCATTAAGATTAACAAATTACAATAGGGATGGAAAATACCTTTAAGAAGGGAATATGGAAGTCTAGGCATTTACAAGGCTTATGACTTGTCATTGGCTGGTTTAAGTGGCCACTTTACACGCATGTTTAAACATCCATATTTCTTCAATTCTTCCATTTGTTGACTTTAGTTAAGTTAAAGAGCTGAAACCTTTATTGTTGTGAAGAGATTCATCTGACAGGATTATTTCACTAATAAAACCAACTGGTCCAAGAAGAAGTTTTAAAATTGGAAAATTGTTTTCAGGCGTTGCCTAGTACCAGCCAATTACAGGTCATAAGCCCTATAAATGCTTAGATTTCCATATTCCCTTCTTAAATGTATTTTCCATTCCTGTTGTAATTTGTTAACAAAAACGTTTTGTAAGTTTTTAAATAACATCTTATTAACATCCGAAAAAGAAATGGTAAATTTATTTCATATATATATATGTCAAAACCGCTATTTTCACAGAATTCATAAGCTTCCTGATATAAAGAAAGTCATGGATAACAATGACGAATATTTTTTAATGTCAATAATCAATAGTTTTTTCACGAATAATGTTTGAATTTCGCATAAAAATATTGGAAAATTCATAACTACACCATTTAATGTAATTAGATATTTGGCATAACTTAATATTAATTTTACATTATGAAGTTTTTTTTGTAATTATGATAATAACCACTCTTTTTATTCGTAAAATGTTGATTATATAAATTTGTAAATATTCGCCATTGTTATTTATAACTTTGCTTCGTTTCAGGAAGCATATTAATTCCGTGAAGATGGTGGTTTGATGCGATGAAAATCATCGATCCATTCTCTTCAATTGTTCAGAAGTGTGTATCTGTCAAGGTGTTTTGCATCGATCCAAACTAGTGGTAGTCGGAAGGGACAAGGTCTGAGCCAACTGCCTTATTCAGCAAAGAGACAGCTATTTGCGAAAGTCATATGACTCTTTTTAGTATTTATCAATTTAAACCATTTTTTTCGAAATTGAAAGTAATCATATAAGTACATCAATTAAAAGCTTTATTACAAAAACTGCATAACTGCAATTTAAATGTTTTTTCATTAACAGCAAAAAACATTTTGTTTAAAAAATCAATGAAATATTAGGACTGTTTTAAACTCAAATATTATTTTTTTTCATCCAGAATGTTTTTTGCAATTAACTTTTTGTTTCCTGAATAGATATCTATTTTGCTGAGTTTTTAACTTTTTCTTTTAAATTATGTTATTTATAGCTTGAAATCGATTACGTGTTTTTAGTTTCTTTGAAACTCTATATATAATAGAATCGTACTCATTTCTACCGTCAGTGAATTTCAATATAAAAAGTAGTTATTTTTATACGATATTTATATCTACTAAAATAAATATAAAATTTGCATAATTTTATTTTATAATCAAACCATAAAAGTATTTGAAAAAAGGGGGAACTTACTTTCTGTCATAAATAAAATATTGAGGTATTTAAAAGAGCAGTAATTTTACATAACCAAACGAAACCAAACCAAATTGAGCCCTAGGAGTAATTTTTTTGAACTAGCCGAGACTACTCAAAAATGTTCACATATGAACCGACAGTGGTTAGTTAAATTTGTATTAAATGCATTCTCGTATAAGAGTTATTTCGAACTTGAACAAATTTGTACCATCAGGGAGCAAAAAGTTGGTGAGAAAATATTCCAATATTAGTTGTGCACTTTTTGTGAAAAACCCTTTAATTGTTTTTTTAACCATAAAATCCGTATATTAATTTATGCACTGTGTTTTTGCTGATGAATTATTGCTGAGATTATGCATTATTGCTTAGAATAACAACCCTTTTTATATGTCATTTTTCACACTGAAATATATAATTTACTGTTTTTTTCTTTACTTACATCAAAAGGTACAAAAAATCATTTTGGAACATTACTTCACATTTAATTCATTTTGTGATTTCGGTCAATAAGCTACTTCTTATTCATGAGGGTAGTGGAGTAAATTGTGTACGATTGAAACACGTCAGGGTTGAAACATTTCAAATATTTCGTAAACCATGGAGCCTACACATGTGATGTTGCACTCGTCACTTTGTTTCGCATGTATGCATCTGTCACCAATTTTACACTCTCAAGTGATCAACACAGTCATGCATTGGAGGAAAAAATATACACAGTCGTTCCTTGGAGGAAAAAATATAGCGCCCAAAATAAAGTATTTTTTAGTTTAAAATTTACCTTAGTTGTGTTTTGACCGATTATTTTATTATATTGTTTTATTTAGTAATTCAAGGGTATTTCTATAATATTCGATAACTGTAATTTCTTATACAAAACACGTAATTTCGTGTTTAAAGTAGATAACGTTGCATAGGTACGTTCGAAATAATTTGCCCGGTGACGTTAAAACCATTTCAATTGTCCCGGTGTTCCAAATGCCTCCCACTGTTTCTTGTAGTGTAATATCGAAAACTCGGACATTTGAGAGAGTGCTATTTTTTTTATTCCTGATGGATATTCCCGTCAGCTTTAACATAGACTTTTTTACCTCTCTGCTTCCAATATACACCCCCGGCAACATAAATAGCCGAATGACTGATTAAATACCAAAATTCTCGTAAAGTGTTCAAAGTAACTATTGAACCAAGGTTTGAGTCATGGGTTATCACTTCTAGGAACAATTAATAGCTACTTACGAACCTGAAAAGCTCTTAATTTTTTTAGTTATACACCTGATTTGGCAGTGGTCAGTCATTTTCTTGGAGTGTTCCTATTTTATTAAATCAAAATGTCTACGAGACTTAAACTTTCGTTAGAAAAGAAATCAGTCATTGTTGCTTTATCTAAAAAATAATTTTCTAATTGTGATATTATAGCAAGGCAAATACAGTGCAACAAATCAACTGTGAGGAGATTTCTGAAAAAAATTGAAGAAAGTGGGACACTAAATCGAAAAATGGGCACAGGATTAAGGGTCAGAACTCTCGCGGCCGATTTTCGAATTTAGGTATTTGACACTACACATACATTGGTCGACGGCGTACGCACATACTGATAACTTCATGGGGACGGCACGGCACGGTACACGAACAAACACCAATACTTCAAAGAATTGATTATGTTTATTATAATTAGTGTTACCTTTTTAATTTTATTCAAATTTAAATCTGAGTTTTATTTTGGAAGCCAAGATGGCAGATGTGACTTTTTTGATAAAATAATGATTAGTTTCAATTTCCGAGTTTTTAGGTGTGCGTTATTAAAATTTCACATTTTTAAGGTTTGGTTAACAAAACAGAACCCTTTAAATTTCGTTGTGTCCTTCAGTTTGTTCGTATGTCAAAGGCTTATAACTCAACTACATTTTCATCGATTCCAAAGGAATTTCACAGGCAGATAGATGTAAACCGCCCTACTATTGTATAGTGAAATTATGAAAAAAAATGCCGATAGAAAAATACACAAACCTGAGGGATGACAATTTTTTCGCGCACGTTATCGTTTGGGGTACTTTAAGACAGATTTTTAAAAATAAAATAGAGGTTTTTTCAATATTTATATGAATATTTCGGTGCAGGTTGGCACTTGGGAAAGAGAAAAAGGTTCAGAAGAAAAGGCGTCTACTTGTTTTTTTATATTAAATGACTCACATATATAAGAACTAAACTTTAATAAATAAGAGTTTATCGACCTATTGGGAACAAATTCATGCTGTTTAGGGCAAAGTTGAGATTTGAAATTATTTAACATTAATTTGTATATTAGAGATTTAAATATTTTTGCAAAACAGGATATTATACTTATAGGCCTATAGTTTAGTACTGATGATTGGTCACCTGATTTGTGAACTGGGACAACATGAGTTAATTTTCAATTTTTAAGAAACATTCCTGATGATAGTGATAGATTATTGATAATTTTAAGCGGTTTACAAAGTCCATTTATACAATGCTTTACAAATAAGAGAGGGATTGCATAAAGTCCAGGGCTCTTGGTTATATCAATTTGCCTCAGTTGCTCCTTTATAGGTTGCATAGTAATAGCTGCTGAGCCCATACCACACTGATTATAATCAAGAGCACCATTTACATCTGCAAACTGCAATGATGGGTTCATTTGATAGACAGAAGCGAAATATTCTGAGAAAAGATCAGCAATTTGTTCACCATTCTCTACATATATGTTATTTAGATGCATAGATTGTGGAATACAGTAAGTGGTTCTCAATGATTTAGAGTAGGACCAGAAAGCTTTGATATCAGTTTGAATTGCTGACATAACAGAATTTATGCAGAAGTTGTTGCATTCTTTTTGTTTTTTTTATCTTGCTCTTAAAATTAAGAATTAAAAGATTAATTTATTTTTTAGCTCTTAATATTAATTAAAATTTTTCCTTAAGAAGTTTTATGAGTGACTACTAACTTTTTATGGTTTACCATAATGGGTAACAATTATTTTATTTTGATATTTTATTAGGAATAAATTTGTGTTATTACTACCATATTATATTTTATTATAAATGTAGCTTTAGAACAGGTATTTTTGTATTTAGTGAAGCTGCTAATATTATTATCTTTCAATTCAATTAAATATTAAATACATATTTTGTTTAATTTAGTATTGCATGTATTTACATTTATTTTTGCTAATAAACGCTATATTTTGGCACTGAATCTGAACCTGAAAATATAGCCCACTTTTTGATTAAAAATTAACCAATCATATACGTTTCAATCTTTTGCCTCTTGCTCATGGAATGCGATTCCATTCATTCTGTTATTTAAAAAAAAACTGCTGTCATATTCGCATTATTTTTATAATCTCGTACGAACCGCAGGAAATAAGAAAAATATTACTGCCAAACTCATGACTCATGACAAATTTATTAAATTCTCTGATTTTTATAAGAAGACGTTAGAGATGGAAAAAATATTATAATGCAATGATTGTACTATTAATCCGATCCCTCGGACAACGTTTTTCATCCCAAATTTTGGATAATAAAGTATGCAGAGGCTCAACAATTGCATCCAAGCTACTTTTTTTATCAACTCGGGACTAATTCCATCTTCCCCCGGGGCTTTTCCATTCTTCAGGCATACCGCCTTGATGATTTCATCAAAGGTTGGAGAATGGTCAAGAATATTGGCTGCTCTAGGGATGTTTATATGAGCAGCATCTGCCGAAATATCAAATAGGTCCGAGGGAAGTGGGCGATTAAGGATCCCACAGAAATGATTCTTCCAGATGTCGCACACTTGCTCTACATCAGACTCAACCACTCCACTGGGATTGCGTACAGGACTCGGGGACGGTGTTGTCTTGCCAGTCATTTGCGGTTACTGCGAGATACCTTTTCTGCTGCATTTATTTGCGAATCCAAGAAGCGACGCTTGTCCATGCGAGCAAATTTTTTGACTATTTTGTCTTGGCATCGGTATCTGTTTATTATGACAACAATTTGGTCGGGGTCTCTCAATACTTTCAGTTTTGCTCGCTTTTCAATTTCATTCCAAGTATCATTTGACATCTACCGCCAACGCGCACTTTCCTTAGCTCCTAGAACAGACTTTGCGGACAAAATAATTGAGGCCTTCAGAGTTTGCCACTCTCAGTGAAGTCCGTTGGAGGTAAAGAGTTGTGACCACCATTTGTGTTTTCTAGATTTTTTCAAACACTACTGTTGAAACGTTGTACGGTGGCGGGAATTTTCAGCTTTTTGATATCGATGGGCTTTGGCATATTTGGTTTAGCCATATGGGGGAGCTTAAGGCGAATTTTTCAGCTGAACAGCTCGTGGTCGCTGTATAAATTGGCTCCGCGGTAAACCCTAACGTCAAGCAATTCCCGCTTGTGTGTTAAGCTGTAGAGTAGGTGGTCAATTTGCAATTTTGTGCGTCAATCTGGCGAGGTCCATGTATACTTTTGAATGTTCTTATGAGGAAATATAGTATTGCCAATGGTGAGCTCATTTAAAGTAGCCAATTCTATGAGTTTCACACCATTTTCATTTGTACTACTGAGACCATAATTCCCCATGATTGCGGATGACAACTACATGGTCTCGTCTGGGTAACCTAGAAAATGCAGAGTGAAGCAAATCATAAAAATAGTCTTAGGCAGAGGCGTCTGCATCCCCTGTAGGAGCATAGCACTGAAAGACAGTGATGGAAGTTGCAGTTTAATCTTTGCTTAGGAAGGTCACGTTTGTGAGCTCCGCAAGTCAAAATTTTTAAAACAGCGATAAAAGTGTTTTCCTATTTGTTTTGTTTTAAGTGTTATATATCGTTCGATTTGTTATTTTTGTGCGTTCCTAGCAGTGTTTTTATTTTTTTTTGTATTTTTAACAGTGTTTAAGTTAATCGTAAAAAAGTGATTTTCTGTGTAAAAAAAAATATATTTTTTAGAACGCTGCCCTGAGGGCAGCGTATATATATATATATATATATATTATAACAGTGTTGTGTATTTTTATTTATTTAAGACGTTCAAAAAAGTCCACGGTAAATACAGGCTAACTATCACCGTTTTCGAGATATACCGTTTTTTCGACACACCACGTGGTTGTGGAAAAAAATTGTGTTACTAGTGAAGTAACGTTTTGATAAGTCAATCTACGCGGATCGACAAAGTAAGTGCAGTTTTAGTTTTTAATTTTGAAAAACATCAATTTTGTGTCATTTTTCTACCCAAAAACTGAATTTCGACTCTTTTTCGGTGAACGCTCTCTTTGTGATAAGTGGTAGAAATATTTTGTGTTTTCCATCAGACGCGCCCTTTGATGAAGTACGTTTAACTTCGTGACAGTGTATTTTTATCTCTTCTAGTTCCGGAGTTATACCGCTTTTTATTCAAATACCTAAGTGGGTAGTAATATAATCTCATTGGGTGTACCACAGGGAAGGCAGAGTAGTATAGCGAGGGAAAGGATGTGCCTTGGTATTGAAGGGAGTCTCTCGTCTGTGTGGTTACTCTTTAGGCTGTTTGCGTAGGTTCCCTCCACTGTTCTTCCCTTCCCTGCCAACATTCCCGGGGCACTCATCCGTCACTGAGGTGACACTCCGCGGACCTCGAGGACCAGCTAGCTTGTATCCGGCTGTGCTTCTTCTCTGGCTCGAGGAACCACCCTCGTAACTGGAGTTTGGGGTATCAGTTGTGGACAAGGGGTATGGAAGCGTAGGAGTCACCACCTTATCTTCCAGACCTCTCTGTTCCCGGGGTAGATAAGGATATCCGTCTGTGGTCGGGATTGTCGAGGAAAGGTCAACAGACCAGAGACATCTCAAGACTAACAATATTCTTATTGGAGGAGACCTGAACGCTAAAAACGTTTGGTGGGGTAGTACGAGAACAGATCGGAAGTTGCAGATTTTTTCTCGGAACTAAATCTGCATACCTTAAATAATGGCAATCAGCCTACTTTCGATACCTACCGTAGAAACCGTCACTTAAAGAGCGTTATTGACTTGACATTCTGTTCCACTAGCTTATTAGACAGTGTTGATAAATGGAAGGTGGAACCCAACTTTAATCAACTCAGTGACCACAATCCTATTTCTTTCGAAATTTCTGCTAGAACATGGAACCCTACGGATTCAAAAACTGCCATTTACAATACCAAAAAAGCTAATTGGGAGAAATTTTCCAAAGACATAAAATGCCAACAAAGGACTCGAAAAATAACAAAAGAATCGTTTTCCGAATGTAAAAACACGCTTGACTTGGAAACAAAAATTGCCAATTTGATGGACATATTAAGTGAATCGTGCAAGGCAAGCATACCAATTAGAAAACCTTATAAAAGGAAACCCTGCCCATGGTGGAGCGTCTAACTTGACAAGCTTAAAAAAATTGCGATAAAATGTAAACACAAGCTCCAGAACTCAGGAAGAATTAGAAGAGAGACAATAACACTTCCTGAGTATTTAAAAGCAAAACAAGATTACAAGAACGCTATAGAAAATGCCAAAACCGAGTCATGGAAAAGTTACTGCGCTTCACAAGACAGGGAAACAGCATGGACTGCAATTCACAGAGTGCTGATTAAAGGAAGAAGGAACATCCCATTAGCTACCCTGAAAAACGGCAGCGAACATCTAGCATCGGCTGAGGAAACTGCCGAGCGACTACTACGGAAGTTTTTTCCAGACGATGATACGCAGCAAGAAACTCGAGAACAAATCGAAATCAAACGGATGGCAGAAGTAATACCTTATACTGATGACGATCCACTATTCACGGAAGAAGAGATAGAAGATATAATAACAAATATAAATTTGAGTAAGGCACCGGGAGAGGATCACTTCACCGCTGATATTTGCCTTCATTTTTTTAACGTGGATAGATCATTAGTAACAAGTTTGTATAATGCATGTCTTAGAATAAGTCATTTTCCAACTCGCTGGAAAATTGCAAAGATCATAGTTATACCAAAACCAGGAAAGGATGACTTACAAGATATCAGATCCTACAGACCGATTGGCCTCATTTCAGTGTTTGGTAAGGTGCTGGAAAAATTGATCATCAATAGAATAAACTGGAATTTTCATCGTCAAGGTAAGTTAAGTTCAAAACAATTTGAATTCACCCCTCAAAAATCAACGGAAGATGCTCTCAACGCTTCCGTCAAGATAATTAGAACGGCGCTGCATGATAAGAAAATATTAATAGCGATCTCACTCGACATCCACGGAGCCTTCGATAATGCTTGGTGGCCGTTTTTGATGTGCCAACTAAGTAGGAAAAGGTGCCCTCGAAACCTGTTTATGCTTGTAAAAAGTTTCCATCACCAAAGAAGAGTTAAATTGTCACACTTTGATGCTGCACTTGAGAAAATCACGACCAAAGGGTGTGTTCAGGGATCCTCATGTGGACCAAGTTTTTGGAACTACATCGTAGATGATGTCCTTCAGAAGGGTTTAGGCCGTGGAGTCAAACTGACTGCATTCGCAGATGACCTCCTATTAATAGTTGTAGAAGACAAAATAAATGAACTCGTAAAGAAAACGGAAGATGCTCTAGAGATTATAACAAAATAGGGATTAAAAGCCAAACTAAATTTTGCTGAAGAAAAAACAAATGCAATGTTCATTTCTAGAAGAAAAGACCAGCAGCCCATCATCCACATGAATGGAGTCCGGTTGGAATTCGTCGATCATTTTAAAGTTTTAGGTATAACCATAGACCGCCACCTGAATTGGTCTAAACATATTGACAATGTTTGTAAAAAAGCTGCGGCTATTACAAACAAACTTGTTCAGGCCGCTAAACCAACATGGGGTGCATCACCGGAGGTAATGCAGCAAATGTACGTAAGAGCGGTCGAGCCCCTGATTACATATGCTTCAAGTGTGTGGGTAGATGCGGTAAATAAAAAATAAAACAGGAAAAAATTGGACTCCATTCAGAGACAAATTGCCATCAGGTCTTGCAAGGGCTATAGAACAATCTCCTTGGTGTCTGCTCAGGTTCTTAGCGGCTTCATGCCACTCGACCTTAGAATCAAGAAGCTTGCAAAAGCTTATGAGGTTAAGAAGAGTCTCACTCTGCAAGACTTGCCAACTGACAGGTTTTATCAGGGAACCGGAAATTTTTTCTCCCTTCCTCATCCTGCGGAGCGATACAAGATAGACTATGGATTCAATGACCAAACGTTGCCTGACATGAAGAAGAATGAATTGAGGATCTTCACTGATGGCAGTCTCTTAAATGGCAAAGTAGGTGCAGCATTTGTACCCTACGATGGCGTAAGAGAACTGCCTGCCAGGAAGTTTAAACTCGATCACTTTTGCTCAGTATTTTAGGCTGAAATATACGCTATTAGAGAATCTATAGTTTACGTTTTAAAAAAACCACCTAATAGATGGAAACATATAACAATTTTGACAGACTGTAAATCATGTATTCACGCGATTGCGGATCGTAATTCGGTAAACCCAATGGTCATGAGTATACGAACTGATATCCAGATATTAAAAAATCGATCGCAAAATGTGTACATTGGCTGGATTCGAGGACACTGCGGAATAATTGGCAATGAAAGAGCTGACGAAAAGGCTCGGAAAGCAACATTAAAAAAAAACAGTTCCTGATTTTGCTGACTTCCCAATAAGTTTTGCTAAGAGAAAAATAAGAAGCAGAACTTTACAGCTCTGGAATGATCGCTATTTAGCAGAACCCACAGGAAAGGTAACAAAAATGTTTTTTCCATCTATTTACCATGCTTTTGAATTTAGGAAACTGCAGCGTGCAGGATACGAACTCACACAAATCCTGACAGGATTTATGAGTTATTTACACAGATTCAAAATATCTGAGATCAACACTTGCCCATGCAATGATGTTACTCTCCAAGATGTCTCCCATCTATTGATGCATTGCCCCTGTTTTAGTCTGCAGAGAATGCAACTGGAGGCACGATGCAGAAGTCTAAATGAGGATTTACACGATGTGCATGTAGTGATTAGTCACAGGGACTTGTCAAGAGAGGTATCATTATACATGACAGATATAGTTTTGGCAATAAAAGGTATCAATGATAGCAGGACACCAAATGCCGAACACTGTTCAGGTGGATCGGAAGATCTGTTGACGAATAACAACGGTCCGCCTTCTTCTGACGAGTTTTCTGTGGTTTCCTCTTGAAACAGGTCACAGCCGAAACATCTTACAAATCCTTACATAAAATAACGAAATAAAGTTTTTCATTAAAGTAAATATTTTTAAGTAAATAAATCAATAACTATCGCTTTGAAGTATATATTAACCTTGTACATTACAAGCAAGGTATTGAATAATGCAACTACATATAAAAAAAATAATTTAAAAAAAGACAGTGATGGAGCTATTGGGCGTCTTAAAAGTAGCGCTTATTAGCCGTTCCGAGATTGGTTCCCACTTCACAAGGCAGCGAGATACCTTCTCCGACATTAATATGGTCACTTCTTGGTGATGGTATTGGTCCTGACCAGAGTATAGACACGTGCACCCGTCCAACAATTTTTTACCAGCCCCATGCCAGCGCACTTCACTCAAACCTAAAATGTCCAAATGGTAATCTTTTAGGACACGTGTTGCGTAGAGGTCTTTACCAGGGGTTTGCAAGGTGCGTTCATTGTAGGTTCTAATGTGGAGGGTAGATTTGTTGGAGAGGATTTGTCTATATGTTTCTAGTGGGAATGTGCCAGGTTGATTACCGTAGCCATTTTGTGTCCGAGGCTGCGGAGGTGATGTTTTTATGATTGCGGCGTTTAAAAAGGCTAAATTATTGGTCCCGCGCTTTCAAAGCCTAGGCTGCAAGGGCCCTTAGGGTCGGCTTGACCCAGTTTTTGTGTCGGGGTTTTCCTTTCCTTAGCCAAGGAGAGATCGGTTTTGAGGCGCTGAAGACTCGCCTTCACCCCCTGCCGTTTGCGACAGTTAATGCTGCATTGCCCGGTGACTGCCACGAGGAGGCCGACAGTAGGATTTACAGGATAGAGTATTTGTACAGTATTTCACAAATACACCTTATTGGCGTCGGTGTATCCGCTGCTACCTAGCCTGCCGTTGACCACCAAAATCTTACTGCGCTTATTAAGCTTCCTGCGCCAACCCGCCACGTGCTCAAGAAGATTACATAAACGATGGTGTTTCCGCATCTAAGCAATGCTGTAATATAGCACATTTCTCCCCAATTACTTACACCAAGAATTCCCGTACTCGTTTGACGTTGCGACGTTCCTTCCATTCAAAATTACTTTCTCTTCGCACTCCTAGTTTACCGTGTTATATGGTTACTAGCCTGCCTAGTGTTTATCGTAGTAGGCCTTCTTCCCCGACACATATTTCAGGGATTGTCAAAATATTTGTCTTACTGAACAGTGTAAGGTTTCGAGTAACGTTTCCTCATCAAACCTTTGTGTATTGACCAGTGAAGTTCCGCGCGCAATTGCAAACAAACTGCGTTGTGTCTGCATGACGGACGCCTCCCCACCAGGACCCATTCTGTCCACCCTCTAGTGGTAGGTATCAAAGATACGGATATCCCGTGTAAGTTCTCCACGGCCGCTGTCCCATCACCCCGTCTTCACCGCCTTCCGTCTAGCCTGATTACTCTGAGAGGGATCTCAGAGTAATCTTCGACTACCGGTTTCTCTTCGATTTAGCTCAGGTCAGCCCTTTAGATCCTTCCGTCAGTTATAATCAGGTCAGACCTCATCAGAATTTGTACGATATAAATAACCTAAATATCATTCATGATAGTTAATTTATGTTACCATTTTATGCTCTATTGTCGATAGCTAATTTATGTCATCATACTATGTTTTTACATAACTTCTGTACGGAATTAAACCACCTTTGTGTATTTATTTGTATATTAACAATGGTCATCCATCCGGAATAATTGGTATAATAAGCCTATGGTTTATTAAGGACAGCAGTGTCCAGAATTTTTATAATGTAAATGCCATCCACGCTGATTAATTCCCACTGATATTATGTTTTAACCATAACTGCTCGAGTATATTATCCGGCTAGTGCCGCTTACACGTGACTTGTTATTTAAATGTCGTATACACGGGCTTCGTAATATTCTCCGCGTCATGCGCTAGTTGTAACTCCCCTTTCTACCTATGTGATATTACACTCTTGCTATATATTCATCCTGTAGGTATTATTGTATGGCATTTGTACTCTTGGTCTGTGCACTTATCTGTGTCCTCGTTTATTATAATATAATTTTGTTTACTACTAGCGTTTTGTTTATTGGAGTCACCTCATCACCTAAAATTAAGTAGAATTCTGACGAGAAGCAGGTGTCGCACGAACACCCACGCTATTCACCCCCTGATATCAGAGAGTCTGGCCCTGACACCACTGAGCTGGCAAACACCAAGGTCAGGATCCCGGAGGGACCAGGAGTGAATCCCATTCAGGTCCAGTTTTAACCAACCCCGGGAGCAGGGGTCTCGTTTCAAGCCATGTCCCCGGGCCCAGGGGTAATTAAGTGATTCTCTAAAAGCAAAATTCCCGGCCGTCGATTCTTATCGAGTATTGGTAAAAAATATTTTTGGTTAAATTGATTATTGATTAAAACTATTCTTATCGAGTACTAGTATAAATTATAAATGAAAGTGGAATAAGATTGTCTTCGTATTTTTATTATTATAATTAAAATGTCAGTAGAAAAACTCAAAACATAAATATGTAAGTACGTGACCTAGAACGGGTGGTAATACCTTAATTCCTAAATTAAAAACAACTACTGCACAACATCATTATACTAACAGAGGAATATTTTTCTTTAATGAAATGAACAAAGATAATAAAAAGTACAGTCAGGAATACAATAAATTTAAGAAAGAAGTAAAAAATTACATCTTTAATTCTTCTTTATGTTACACTGATTAAAAACATCGTTTTTATCTTTTTTGTAATTTATTTATGTTATTCTAAAAATATTATTAATTAAAATAAAATAAACTATTGTAAGACGTCACTCCCCATTATGTACTCAAGAATTGTTTTTTTTCTTTTACGTAATAGGAAACGTTAATGTAAATATATGTATTTGATTAATGTAAACAATTGTATTTAGTTGGAATATAGTATTTTTATTTGTTATTAATAAAAAATATTGAAAAAATAAAAATGTATAACATAAGTAGCTCGATGGGTTTCAAACATCTTGCATCTACTCGTACATTTAAATGGATAACCGACTCTAGTATAGCCCGTGATTCACCCGATCTCACCCGATCTCACCCTCTAAAGCAGGTTTATGTCAAGCAAGTACCGCAATTGCCGTATAAATACCACTTATATGAATAATATGACATGGTAGGACTGTGAACGAGTTAAGCTGTACTACATTCGTTATGAAACATTATATTAGTTCATTCAAGGGCTGAAATGATTGGTACGCTTTAGGAATGAATACAATTTGAGCATTAAAATAATGTGCGTATTTGTTATTATAATATCATCCGCCTTACTTCAATTAACAAGTAAACCCTCGGTACGTTTATGTTTTGAGCATTAAAATATTAAGACAGGTTTATATTATTGTTTTGATAATTCGTTACTTATAATTTTTATAAATTAATAATACAAACGTATTTAAAAAAGGTAAGCCTGTACTTGAACATTGTAATGGAATTGATATATTTTAAAACGAAACTTCACAAAGGTCAACAGATGAAAGAGTTCAGGAAAAGCGTAATGTTCAAACACAGGCAGAATAATGAATCTAACCCAGTATGTAAGTGGCCACTTAATCGATCATATATTACGGAGTGCGTGTTTGAGGTCTCACCTTCCAGTCTCATCTGGCAAAATTAATAATAAAATCAGGGAAAACTGTTGAGGAAATTGTACCAAATAGCGTTATCCGCGAGACGAAACATATGTCCGAAGGTTTATATTTCAAATTAAGATGGTGTTTATTTTAAATTATTTGATATCCTGTCGGTGAAAGAACTTTGTCATTAAAAATTAGTGTATTTCACTTTGTTGATACGGAATATTTAAAAAAAAACCTCACTCATGACACTCGATTAAAAACTATGGTTTTCCTGATAGGTCTCTGAATTACAAATTATTTCGAAGAATATTAGATTTTATAATTTCAAGATTGTTCTTTAATCTCCCGAAAACCATTATTTACACGGAAGATCTTTAGATGAAAAAATAACAATACAAAACCTGCATATGTTGAATCTTGTAGAAAATGTTTATTGTTTAATTGTATTACAAATATTTTTATACACGTATGTGTGCAATATGAACATTTTTTTTAATGTGTCCCATCATCATCATCAGTGGCGCTACAGCCCGTTGTGGGCCCTGGCCTCCTCCAGAATTGGTCTTCATTCGTCCCTGTACCCCGCTGCTCTTTTCCAGTTCGCCAGGCCAATCGCTCTTATGTCACTTTCCACATTATCCAGCTATCTTAATTTTGGTCTGCCTCTGCTTTGTCTGCCTTCCGGAGTGGTATAAATAATCTTTTTTGGGGTGCGGTTATCATCCATTATGTGCATGTGCATGGACCATGTGGCCCAACCATTGTAATCTTCTTATTTTGATGAATTGTGCAATGTTGGGTTCGCCATACAGTGCCTCTAATTTATGATGAAACCGTCTCCTCCACACTCCGTTTTGGTCGACAGCACCAAATATCTTCCTTAATATTTTTCTTTCGAATACTCATACCATATTTTCATCTCTTTTGGTCAAAACCCAGCATTCGGCACCATATGTAATGACTGGTCTGAGGAGAGTTTTGTAAATAATGGTCTTAGTTTTTCAAGTGAGCAATTTGGATCTCAGATGTTTAAACAAGCCATAATAAGCAATCTTAATCGTCTAACTGACTATTGTATTGAAAAGAAACTGTTTTTGAATATAAATAAATGTGTCTGTATTACATTCACAAGGAAAAGAAAAATTCTTAATTTTGATTACAAACTAAACAATAATGTACTAATGAGAAAGCACGAAATTAAAGATCTTGGATTGTTTTAAACTCAAAACTACTTTTTGAATCGCATATCAATAAAATTACTTCCAAAGCATTGAGCATGTTAGGTTTTATAATTCGAATGAGTAAACACTTTGATAATCCAAAGGCCCTTAAATCATTATATTATACATTTGTCAGAAGCCATTTGTAATACGCCTCTCAGATATGGAATCCCCAGTATGCCATATATATAAGTAGAATAGAAAACCGGTATTTCTTATGTATCTACTCTCACTGCCTCCACCTTCCATGGAATCATTTCTCTACAATACCCCGGAGTGTGTGCGGACCAACTACTGCTTTACAAAATTATGACAGGAATGGTTGACTGTACAGAGCTGCTTGGTTTAATAACAATACATGTGCCAGCCAGGATTTGTAGACGGTACCACCTGTTTCAAGTACCAATGAGTAAAACATTGTATGTTAAAAATGCTTTTTTTCGTAGGACTTTCTCAATGTACAATACAAAATTTAAAAATATAGATTACACAAACATCACTCTGTCAGATTTAAAATTTACACTAAAAATGTATTATGTAACTTAGTAGACATTATAATAATAAATATGTACATCTCCCCTCCCCTCCTTATCCTCTCTTCAAGCATTTTTGTCCTTATCCCGCCCCATTTACAGTAACTTAATGTTCTTAAAATAAATATTTTAAAAATCTTTGATTATTGAGTACATGAAAATAACATTTTTATATGTAAAAATTGTATGTATTTATGTGATATGTAATATATTTTCTTTACTAACTTTGTATACTATGTGGAAATCTGTTATTAGTTCTGAGTTTATACACTATATATGTTTGTTTACTAAAAATATGTATGTAGAACTGTTGATTTCTCAAATAAAATAAAATAATAACATATTATGTTTGCTGCCGACAGCCGTGTTCTAATCTCGATACTATAATTGTTATCATTATTCATTTCAGTACCTAAATTTTGGGAATTGACATTGTCTATGTGGTGTGACCCAACGTCAATTGCCTGTTGTAGATAGTTTATTTGTGACTTTCTTGCAAACATATATTTAGTCTTAGATTTATTAATTTTAAGACCCATGTCATTTGCAGCCATTTAAAGCTTTAAGAAATCATATTTTAATCCCGGGACAGTTCTGGAGATTAAGTCAAGGTCATCTGTATAGGCTAATATCTGGGTGGTCTTTCTAAAAAATGTATCCCATTACCTAAGAATATAACTATAATAAAATTATAACATGCTTTAAATATAATGAACAAACGCTATTTTTTAGCACTGAAAGTAAAAACAAACAGCTGATAATAGGTTATAGCAACTGTTAATTCGTAGGCTTACATTTATCTCAAAATGCTTCCCAATCTGGTCAATATATTCCAATTGAATTTTTTATTATTTCAGAATTCAATTTGGGAAAAGACATTTTGAATTCTTTTGAAATAAAACACTTTGTAATTTTTACAATAAAAGAGTTTAATATATTATAAAAAAACACAGTTAGTTTCAGGTATTCGGAACTACATATCATCAAATGTAAATATAAACTGATTATATTTACCTACTTTATTTTATATTATTATTTCATTTATCTTATTTATATTTACACCTGATGATGGGTAATTCAAAAAACCTAAAACTAGTTGTGTTATTATATAAATTTAACTTTTAAGTGGTAAAAAATACAAAGTGTTTTATTTGAAATAAATTCATTTCAATTTCATTAAAACAATACGTTTATTTCAATACCTACTTCTATCAACATTCCCTTTTTATAGCTTTTAAATATATATAGCAAATAGGGTTGTGGTCCTGTGGCTAGTGTCTCGGACTCACGGACCAAAGGTCTGTAGTTCGAATCCCACTCTACCCCAACTTGATTCCATTATCTAATAGTGATTTATTTACAACTAGTTGAAAATGGCCTTAAAATTAAATATTTGGGTAAATCATAAAAACGCAAATATTTGCTTTTTACAAAAAAAAAAAAAAACATTTGTTTACGATGTATTCCTCACTGTAAAATCCCATTCCAATGGAAGCGTTTTACAAGTTTTGTTTACATAATGAATAAACGATATGTGGATAAATAAAACTTTTCTTTGTCAATGGATTATTATTGCTTTACAAACATATATTTAGAACAAAGGTAGTTAGAATGTTAAAAATTAAATTGAAAAATGATATCCCAACATCTGTTACTTCAATGTTTACTGAACAACAGGGGTGCTATTCTGAACAGCTCGCGGTACAAGAAAATAGTTTTTCTCGTGTATTTTGTATGTAAATACACGAGACAATACGGCCGCAAGAGCGTTTGAAATACCACCCTATGGGTGAGGAGATGCACCCTGCAGTTATTGAAAATTGAGAAAACATCGTTTTATAAATAATAAAATATACAGTTTCCACAAAGCGTTACTACACTTCTATGAAATATGTACACAGGCGTGGCGTGATTGTTATGTGGTGAAATTCAATATTCCTGCTACAAACAACGAAGGTTCAATTCAATTCAATTCATTTATTTTAAATAATAGACACATTACAAACTAAAATTACGTTACGAGTAGTGATCATTTTCTTTGAAGTGTAAACAACGCAAGAAATACTAATTTACTTCCTTACCACACTAATGTATTCTCCTTATTTTATTTCTCCTTTATTTCCTCAATTGAACGCGAACAAAAGGAGGTGTTGAAAATGTTTATATTGTCTACATGACATTCCATTTTCATAGCTTGTAGTCAAATAAAATAATATTTATAACGTAAAAACAATACAAAGTTTCACAGAACAGAAAATTTTCTTTCGAATGACGTATAACTTTCACAATTTTGATTTATTTTTGGTGCTGATTTTCAAATTTGAAAAGAAACGAACAAAACTTATGTTAACACGTAATATATCGCACCCCTAGTTTTAGACTATGACAAGTCAAAAAATAGCATTCTGAGATAATTGAATTTAAAGTTTCATTTCTCCGAAAGAAATCAAAGAATGTGTCTAGTTAACCGTGTTTTTTTATAATATGTTTGTCAAGATTTGTATTTTAAAATGCAATGTTTTAAAAAATAAAATATATTATGATAAAATTGTGTTATAGTCGTGTTTTTGAGATATCATACTCTAAAACTAGACCATTAAAATATTTTAATCAAGATTTTGAGTTGACTTATCATGTTCATTATTATTGCACTAACAAAGGTAGGAAATGAAATAATTTTTCTTTAAGATATGGTGCGAAATAATAATCTTATTAACATATAACAACAGAGATGAAGAATATTTAAGAAAGGTAATATAGAAGTCTAGGCATCTACAGGGCTTATGACCTGTCAATGGATGGTTTAGGTGGTCACTTTAGAAACTGTGTAACATTAACCATTTTGTCTATGTTTGAACATCCATATTTCTTCGATTCTTCCATTTGTAAATTTTAGTGAAGTTAAAGAACCGAAATCTTTATTGTTGTGAAGAAATTCATCTGACTGAATTATTTTAGGCAACGCCTGAAAACAATTTTCCAATTTTTAAACTTCTTCTTGGACCAGTTGGTTTCATTACAATATTCGAGTTTGTCCAAATGTTTGTAGACAAAAAACTAGATTTCACCCCCTCGGGAGTCATTAAAATAAACAAATTACAACAGGGATGGATAAATAAGGGAATACGGAAGTCTAGGCATTTACAGGGCAGGGCTTGTGACCTGTCATTGGCTGGTTTAAGTGGTCACACTGTGTAACATTCACCATTCTGCCCTTGTCCAGAATCCTGTCTTTGTCTACGAAAATTTGGACAAACTTAAAATATTTTTGATAAATACAATGGGTTAAAAAAGGCAATAAAATAATTTATTTTAACACAAGTACATTCATTATTTGTTATTGTATTTTGTGTTCATCATTTTCGACGAACTTAGTAATAAAAAAGCTAGTTTTCTGCCGCCGTTTTCGGAAATATTTTTTTTGGAGCGACATGTTATCAAATAAATCAATAACATTTTCGTATGTGACTATTTCTGTTTTGCTCTTATACAAAAGGAATTTAAAAACGTAGCACATTTGACTTAAATTTTATAATAAGACATTTTAAAGCAATATTCTGTATATAATTTTTTTTTTTAATTTTTTTTTATTTATTTCTTAAGTTAGCTTATATTAAAACTAATATAAACTATTATGTACATTTACATAATCTATTTATATTTACATTTCCTTACAGTAACTTATACATTTATTTTTAAATTCTTTCAGACACTTTTCATTCTTCATACATTCAGGCATCTCATCATACATTTTTAAACCCTTATACATCAAACAATTTTGCGACTCAGCTCTTTTCAATAATGGTAGTCTTATTTTATCCTTTTGTCTAGTAGCATATTCATGACAATTTTTGTTTAAGACAACTTTATCCTTAAAATATTTTGGTAATTTATCGTGAAAAAATTTATGTATAAATATCAACATATTAAATTTAAGTCTCCTTCTTACAGATAACCAAAAAAAACAAAATATGTGTTCGTGAAAGTTTTGCAAACGCGCCAGCACTAAATAACCGTCCTATTCATGATAAGATAAAATGAAAAATATGTTAATAAACCAGTGTTTTTTTAATCCATAGCTAAACATTTAATATATATTGATATTTTATGTTTTTATTTTTTTGTAAATGCCTTTTGGGCGTTAATGAACAAAATAAATAAACAAATATTTTGACTTTAAAGAATAGCAGCAAAATTCAAACGAATGCAGAAGCAGCTTGTGTGCAAGTATATTTTATTACCACATCATTAGCAACTAACAAAGCAATAGTAGTCTATGTCACGCTTATGAGCGCATCTGAGCTTGAGAGACACAGAGATTATTTTTATAATGCGTATGCCGTGAGATATCATTCCATACGCTAATTCACAGATACTTTACAATGCGTTTGTGTAAGTTTTGCAAACGCGCCCACTTTGAATAATCCACCAGTAAAATTGCAGATATGATAATGTATTTTGTTATTATTATTATTGTAGTAAAAATTATTATTAAGGATCTTCCAGAGATGGCGCCGAAGCATGGAAGAGGGAGGGGATACCGTACGGTGTCAGCGTCGTTGTACGGGCCAGGCGAGCTCTTTCGCTTTTCTGTTGTCATACAGCGAGCATAGGAAACATCAAAAAAATAACTTCTCTGTGAAAACGTCTTTTATTTACTTAAAAAAATAATAAAGACATCAAGTCATCACACTTATTATGGATAACGTAAACAACGCCACTTTAAAAAAAAATGGATAACGTATATAGTGTCATTTTTGTCAAATTATCCCTCAAGGTATACCTGTCTAACAAAATTTAAATGTCTCGGATAATATATTTACAAATTTCTTTAAATTCATTTTGGTTTTATATTGCGAAAATAATCAAGTGTTATCCTAAATAACGCGTGTTTTTTTAATAATACTTTTAATACAGCTTTTATTTCTTTTTCTTATGCCACATCTATTATTTAAGGTTTTTGATAAATTGAATAAACGCCGTGATGGTCTGTCTTGTTTGTTTGCAGGTAAGTGTAATGAGTATTTTCAAGACCACTGGAGCACACTTATGCCTTTCCGTGAGTCATGCTTTCTAACACGGATATCACCTTTACGAAGTATACAACTAAATATGGGTGGACTCGCTTTAACTGGTATTGCGGATAATGTGATTTATGATTTATAACACTTCGATGTAATTGTAATAACAAATCATTTATTGAGTAAGCGAATAAACAATTAAAAGTTGTAAACAACGAAAGAAATCTTGTCAATAAAAACGCTAGTTTATTTACTGACTTTTCTATGTCCATCGGTTTTAGGGCATACCCGTCACTTCATCAGAACACTGATTACATGCAAATATCGTTATTCACTATGATGTGTATATCACAAGTCGTAACTGTCCTAGTTCACTGTTCACAAACTCCATAATCATGTGGTCAATGACCGAAATTTTCTGTGGACAGCGGAAGATCGTCGAATTTTTGTCTCTTTCTCTGATTTGCGGCCATGTGCCGACATGGGCCGCGATTACAATGGGAAGTAAAGGACGCCATAACTTTACTATGACGGTATAGTTAAAAATAATCTTCAAGTTTTGAGGTAAGTACATTGGTATGTACCGACGGGTCTAGTACCCGACGGTACAAATGTCAAATCATAAAAATTGTCAAAAATTTTGTTCCATGGAGTAGTTTTTGCTTTAATTACAATTTTTTTTTTCTTAAAAGCATATTTTTAATATAAAAGAGAAGTAAGTAAGTTTGGAAGTCGAATTAAAATCTGATATATCTTTTATATGCAGTGGCTAGATGCTGCCTTTTCAATATATTTTCAATATAAAATCATTGCCAACATAAAAACTAATTTATTTCATATATTTTTTCTCATTGTTTTTCTATATTTATCGAGCCGGCTTTCAAATCCCTCGGTGGATCTTACCTTAATTTGGAATTAAATTTATCAAGCCGCCATTATTGCAAATCGTTGTTGTGGGAAATATTATTTCAATGACCCGTCCGTGATCTGATGCCATACTCTTGGGGAGAATCTACCCATTGTACCGGCTGAGACGTACCGGAAGATATTACCGATGCCTTTAAATGGAAAGTCTGAAACGATGGGAGTAACCTGATAGTATTATACTCCTTGGCACTATTCGATTCAACCCGTCGACACATTATTTCGTACTAAATTCTAGAATTTGTTAATAAATTTCACTTCTATTATAATTGTAAGTGATTTACATAATTCAATGCATATGCCGTAAGGTTAGCGTTTAATTTCAAATATCTCTTTTTATGTAATGTTACATCTGTGATTGATGTACTAAGACTAATTTTGGAACTCATTCGACCTTATCATGTTTCTTTCGTTGTAGCCTAGCCGGTGACAATTGATTCAGCGAACAGGAGATTGCAGAGCAAGACAGCTTTCTTTTAAATTATGGTTTATTTTGTATTAATGTGTTCTCCTGTAGCGTAACGTTGCACTTCATTTTAAAAAACAAACAAATATTAAACAGCGTTTTTTCTTATTTTACTACATTGACAGCTTTTTAATTCTAGGAAAATTTAATGAAATATGACAGAACAATGTACAGGTAGTAAAATGCCTTCAAAGCTTTGATAAAAATAATCTTTCATCGTGGAAGTATTTCCAAGTTAAGTTCTTGCAAGTTACGTTGAAACGTCTTAACGTGCTAATTCCAATATTACGAAGGATTATTTCTATATTTCCCAGAACAACTTCGTTGAAGGTTTTTTCAGCAATTCAATTTTACTGCAAATTTTATCAATGAAAAAGTGAGGGATACTTCGGAGTATGTCGGCTTGGCTTTAATGAAACCTTTAACAACTTCACAGTGTTTGTTTAAAATACAGAAAACATTGCATTTCTAGCAAATAACTGTGAAAGATATTTTACGTATTTTCACACGGACTAAAACATCACACGGAGCATAGAATACGAATTCAGAACTTATTGAAGGGACTTTAACAACAGTTCGAAAGGGATTTCTAAATATCGCGGGTATTTACTAAAATGGCCTCATTGTAGTATGATTGGCCGTTTTGCATCCGCTAACTTTATTTATTTATGAACTCATACCGTCCAATTAGTTACAATACAATACATTAAATATTTTGAAATTTACATGCAAGACGATTAAAATAAAATACAACATATTAAGGCTGGGACAAAAAATAACTTCCTCGAGTCAAAATCTGGTATATTTTAGTGATTGTTAAAATCTAGAAAAACTCACATAAAAAATAAACTTTATTTTAGCATGGATTGTTTAATTTTTTTCTGTAATCAGCATACTTAATGCAATATTAAGCGACATAGGGAACAAGTTACATTTATTGTAGGATTCCATTAGAGAGAGGATTCCAGGAGAGATTCCAATTAAAATTATATTCTTTCACAAAGCGATCTCCTGGAAATAAGTAAGTTGTCGGAGGTAATCGCTCGCGTGTCGAGAGAATACAGACATCCAACAGGTTACAAAACTAGGAAAGGTATCACATTGAGACCGTAGAAGAGTCAAATGGCTTTGAATTCTACTAAAATGTTATAGAATTACCAACCGTATTTCGTTTCACTTATTTATTTTATACAAACGTTTGTACATTTGGCTGGTTTTTGCTGCAAAACGACTTCTTCTAACCAATTAAAGTAACAATAATTTAGAAAAAACGTTGATTTTCAACAATATATAATACAAAACAAATATTCACTTCAACTAACAAAGGCACATATCAAAAGCAGTTCCCCTTTTTAAAAATAAATTTATGACAATAGGAAGAAGAAGTTAAAAAAACGAGTGTGGAAAGGGAGAGCAGTAAATATATGACACAAAAGAGTTTGAAGGGAAAGAAATGAATGTAAGGGTGACTTAAAAACAGTTAAACATCTAAAAAATAAAAGTTTTATTTCAGAAATTCCTTGAAAACACAAATGATGAAAGTACATCGGTCTTATTTCATTGTAAATCGTTCCATAATTATCCATTGACTTTGTTAAATTAGTATGCATAATAGTTATTCGTTCTTGTAACATATTGTACATTTAAACTTAAATTATTAGACATCAAACACTGATTTGGGTCTACTGAACACTTTATTGAATTTTTACAAATATAAAAAATATAAAAACAAAAAAATTTGTGACAACTGTTTCGCCTTGTTAGGGCATTTTCAAACGAATGTGAAGATTAATTTAAATAAAGTGTTCAGTAGATTCAAATCAGTGTTTAAATATGGAGTTCTACAAAATAAACACCAAATCAATCAATCAATCAAAAAAACAATCAATATTAAATGTTTAATTATATCATCATTCCCCTTTTTGCACTCAGTGCTGTGTAAGCCAAAGCATTGATAAAACAAATGCAGCGAATTTTAATAATCTGTTGTATAAAGACAAGGTCGTCTGTCCTACGATTTATGTTCTAGTACAATAATAACGTAATATTGCAGTTTAAACAACCTTTAAAATCAACATTTCACGTCCACCCTGCCAGAAATTGAACCTATGACCTCAAAAATCTTAAACAAAAACTCCGATCACTACACTTCGAGGCGGACTAATCTGCACTAGATTTCCTTTTTTAGGATTTTAACCTTAAAGTGGCCATAGAATCGAATTTGCTCGTCCAGGGTGTTGTTCTATTTTACCGACAGAATTGTATTTTTCATCTACCTGAACACAGATATTTTATTTTATTTTATAAACCTGTATGGCAAAAACACCTTTTACAAAAATTAAAGTATTAATTAATTATTTAACGCATTAACCCAGATTAAGAAATAAAAAACAGTACTTACAAATCAAATAACACATTCAGAACAAGTTTAAAACTAATTAAAAATAAATTTAGAAATCAAATTTGATAGTAAAATATTTTAAAGGATTAATATAACAAGAAAATCATGAAGTATTGTTTCATTAAAAACGTTTACAATACTTTTTACCCGAGATTTAGTAACAAAAATTAATATTCAAAATTATTTAACACATTCAGTAGAAGTTTATAACAATTTAAAACTAAACGAGAAAATAAAATATACATTTATTAATGTCTGACTAGTGTTTCAAAAACGATTTTTAGAAAAAAGTGTGTTTCACTGAAGTTTCAAACATGTTTTCGAATACGAAATTTTAGTTGAAATTTTCAAATATGATTTATTTATTTTTACCATAGTAGCATCACGCTCATTAGTGTGTCGGTAAAGGTGATTATTTACATAATATTTCAGAATCGAGAGAGAACCAGACGGAGTTTTTGCCTGGTATATATTTGTACCTCAGAGGCAGACGGATACAAATCCCAACGTAAAATGTTTAAAGCATGCCGAAAGAATCTACTTTTTAGTTCTATTTATTAAGGGTATTTATTTGTATTTTTAGTATCTTAATACATTGATTTTTTCACTATAAGATTTACATTTCTTTAAACTGAATGAACATAACCATAAACTGGATACGGAAATAGAAATGTCGTTTCATTAAATTCTCGATTTGCATCCGTCTGCCTCTGAGGTACAAATATACTAGTAACATCCACTACGCTGCTTTGAGAACAAAGAACTTTACAGTTTCTTGACTTATATTTTAGATTATGAACATTTTTTGATAATACACACCGACCAACAATATGTCAATAATATGACTAACAATATTGTCAGCTTTGTGGTTTAGTGGTCAGCGCATTAGCCTACCATGCAAGAGGTCTCGGGTTTGATTCCCGACATGGTTGAAATGAAATATTTATTTAAAAGGTAGTTTTTACACTACAATATTTCTTAGTTTCTGGACTCGCACATAAGGCGACTGATTATCTTACCTTTATGTAACAAAAAAATGATTAAGATACACTGCGATCGGTATACCAATGCAGTGCCCTATTCACCATAACGCACGGGAAAGGGAATGATGATGATGACTAATTATATGCAAAACACTAGAATCAGAAGGGCTTATACAGTGTTTGTTGCCTTTAAAACTAATCAATCTAGTCTTTCATTTGTATCGTGAATTCGGGGAGATGTTTTCATTTATTTCAATAAACTTTGAGAAATATATATGGATGTCTAAGCCCTTACAAGGCTTAAGACTTGTTATTGTATATTTTAAGTGTTCGCCTGACAGACTGTAAAATATGTATTTATGATTGAACAACTCTCGACGAGCGGCTTCCATGGTGTAACGACTAAAACACTTGACACACGCACGGAAGATTCCGGGTTTAATTCAAGGCAAAAACACTAAAAATGAATGTGATTTTTCTCGACCCTGGTTATCCTGTGCTGTAATTCACCACTATATTTGGGACTCCTAGACTATTGTGGTGAAAAAAATTCTAGTTCTGGTTTTAATTTCTTTTTTTTTATGCTCAACATATTTTCTAAGTTGGCAACTTAATTTAAAAAGTTAAGCCTGTTCTTATCATTCAATTATCATTTTATTTTATATAAGAAATGAATTAGGAATTAAGTGTATTGTTATTATCTTATCTCTTTCTGATATTAATTAATCAAATATTTTTGTGTACCGTATATTATATTATTATCACTTATATACTTACTGTTAACTAATTTTCATTATTTGTTTTTAACAATAATTTGTTGATACCATTTTCTTAATACTCATAAGTATATGTAAATGTATTTATTTTTTTGTTTGAATTCTTTACAGGTTATTTACAATTTGCTTTTTAATTCAAAAACTTTTCTTATATCCATTTAATTTTCTTTTTCTTTTTTACTATGTAAAGTTTCACTATTTAAAATGTAAAGTTTCACTTTTTATTTTGCATGACAGTGTGTTTCTTATTGTTTCTACATGTATACAAAAAAGCGTTGTTTATCTTTTAAATTTTTACGCACTATGTTTGTACTTACCTGTATATTTTTTGTAAATGCCCCTTGGGCGTTTTGTAAAATTAAATAAATAAATAAATAATAGACAACATCTTAGTTTTTCTATTTTGCTATTCCACAAACAATGAACTGACGCTTACGGTGTTTACTAAATATACAAAAGTTTTATTTCATAATTTACGTCATAATTGGAAATGTGAATTCGATACGGACGCCTACAGTTGAACGTGGTTTTGCAGAAAGCAGCCAGTCCACAGTTTTGAAAAAAATAGATATTGCTGTTATTGGGTTCAGTACGGTCAATTGAGGGTATCAGAAGAAAACATAGCAATCTCCATTGAAGGAGTTGCTGAGATATTTGCAAAAAACTTTGAAAAAAGAATTGTGAGATTTCTAATTATGCTTCACAAACTCAAAAGAGATTGCTTTGCGGTGTCAAGTAATATAATTGAAATCTGTTTTTGCAAGATTTACAGACGGTTTTAAGTTACGCTATTATTTAGGTCGGTAGGTTTTTATCTATGGTTTTTTTTAATATGGGAGTTGCATTATAATTTTTCATTCAGAACAAGGTTTATATTTCAAAAAGAGGATTTTCCTGCTATTATTTTACTTTATTTTAGATAAATCGGGAAGGATATTCTAATATGTGCCAATAAGGATCTTCTCACCATTAGTTCATGTGAAATATGTACGGTTTATTATTGGTTTTTTATTAATGTATGGTTTATTTTGACATCAATAACTAAACAACAATGTTTTGAGTTTGTCCAAATATTTGTAGACACGGACTGGATGTTTATAGTAACATAATACAACAGAGATGAAGAACACTTTAGAGAAGGAACACTTAACACAGCCACTTAAACCAGCTAATGGCAGGTCATAAGCCCTATGGATGCCTAGACTTCTATATTCCCCCCTCTAAAGTGTTTCTGTTGTATTATTTGAATATCAGTAACTAATGAATAGTTTTTGGTGAAGGTTTCTATGTTTGCTTCTAATAAACTCTGTTGTCTATCATTTGTCAAAGTCAAAAATATTCCAACTATTCTTTTCATTTGATTATTCACTCTTTTAACAAAAGTGATATTATGTCAGATTTACCTTGCTATGGTTGGCTGCTTTCTGCATAACCGCGTTCAGTTTATACTGATAAAATAAGATTCTCCGCGAACAAGTTACCGCTGCGCTGGCGCTGTTAATACTCGTACATACAACGGTTCACCCCCGATTTGAGTATTGCTAATTAACTCAACTAACTAGCAATCTCAATTTACTTACATAAGGAAATGAAATAACCGATTCTTATAAAATCCATGTCTATTTATTTTAGTTCACCAATTGATTTTTAATTTTAATAATTTTTATAGTTGTTTCTTAGTACAGTATTGGGCAAATAATGGAGTAAAATTCCTTGTAATCATTAAATACGTTTTTTATTATTATTTTAAGTTACAGGTGACGTAAAATGATAAAATATTTTTTAATCAATATAATGCATGTCCTTCTTTTGCTTTTGTAACAGCCTCAACACGTTTCGGCATTGAATCAATTAATTTCCGTCAATTTTCTTTTATTTTGTCATCTCGAAACCACATCTGAATAAAAACTTATATGATCTTTATTTTGGTGATGCAGTCCAATTTTTGTATCCTAGGTTTACAAATCATCCACAAATTTTCTAGAGAGTTAAGGTTATGGGTGAATTTTCAGATCAGTCTAAAATATTTATTTTTTGATCATTGAAATATTTAAGCATAAACTTTGAAACGTGATAAGGAGCCAAGTCCTGTTGAAATACAGCCCCACCATTAGGACAACATTTACTCAATTTTGTACCCAAGTGCTACTCCGATTGAGCTTTATACTTGAGGTTATTCATAATTCCTTCTATTGGTATCAAAGATCCGGTTTTCATATATGAAAATCAGCCTCAAAACATCTTCTTCTTAGGATATTTCACCGTTTGGTCAATATGAGTCACAGTAAATTTTTTATCCCCACTTTTCAGAGAAATTTGTGCGATATCCCTGCACGAGAAAATGGTTCTTATCTGAAAACAGCACCTTTTTCCAGTCTTTTATAGTTCAAATGAGCTTTTGCTTCATCATGCGTGCCGTCAGGAATTGTTTCTTTGGTGGTCGAATTGCTTTTTTTCCAGATTCAATGAGTTTTCTTCGTACTGTTGAGTCATGTATCATCACACTAGTGGCTGCCTAATCTCGTTGAAGTTCGTAACTTGTTTTTCTGGGGTTGAACTTGCTATTTTTGACTAAAGATATTTCATATCGGACACTAGTTTTCCGGTTTCTTCCACATTTTCCAATTCTCTTTGCTTCAACTGACCTTGTTTGTCTTTTCTGCTTAATCATCTTGCTGACTGCTCCTTGACTCACAAAACATCCATTCGCAATATTTTTCTGAGTCGTTGATGAATGTTTACTTAATGTTATAATCCTTTTCCCTTTTTTTGGCGTGATATTCATGATTTAAACCCACTCAAAAACACTGTTTGATATGCAAGCAATTTATAAAATTAGCCCATTATTGAGAAAATATAAAAAAAAAACAGATTGTATAGTACACCAACCATCACCAATATGAGCTCTTAAAGGATTAATAAACTGTAAGTCATAATTTTTGGCGCTTTAGCACAGTTGTTTACAACTGTCAAATTTACATATGAGTGTTGTTATACGTAAAAAATTACAAAAATTACTATTATTTCATTCATTCGTACAATACTGTTTTTCATAGTAGTTCTTATAAAATACAAGAAAATGGATTTTATCTCAAAGAATAAGAAAATAAAAGATAACAATTGGCTTACAATTTATATTTATTGGCGGAGGCGGAACTCGGTGGGGATCGACACCAACACGTTTTTGTCCCTCACTCTCTGGTCCCTGCAATATCTTAAAATAGTGCACACAATATATTTAAGTAGCTCTAAAAATAACATTGCATCTTCATATTACTATTAATAGTTAAACACAATTTATTGCCTTAAGGTTAAGTTTTAATATGAATTTTTTTAGAGGTCTCGGATTCTTGCAAGAGGTGTTTTCACACTAGAATAATTTATGGTCCCTGGACCGATACCTGAAGCGTAAGACTGATCATTTTACTATCAAGAAATAAAAAAATATCAAGATTCGTTGCGAATGGTGTACCAATGCAGCACCCTGTGCACCATTAGGTAACAAAGGGGATGATGACGACGTATCTTGTTTTTTTTACATGAAGGCCAGATGATCAGTCTTGCGCTTCCTGAACCAGTCCAAGAACCATGAAATATTTTTAAGTGAAACCACCTATTTTAATACATTTTTCGTGTCAACCATGTCAGGATTCAAACCCTAGACCTCTTGCATGTTGGCTAGCAAACGCGCTGACCACTACACCATGAGGCCGGCCGCAGTATACGTTATATTTATTGAAATATATTTTAACGTACATAAATCATATTTTCCGATTAAATAATCAGTGATTATTTAGGATAATATATGAAAAAATGACAATTTATATTCTTAAATTTAGCACCAATTTTATTTAATCACATCTTATTTTTTTCATTATCTGTGTTTGTTCTATTCACTTAACAAGTGTTTATCGAAGAAGAAAAACAAAAGTTTTTTATAACGTTCTGTAACTTTGAGTGGGTGTTTGTACCTCGAAACAGTAAAAACATGAAAATATTTATCGTCTACCGATATAGTTACACAATATAGGATGCAACCCTCCTGAGCGTTATTAATATTAATATATTTATTAAATAAGTAAGATTTACATACAAACAAACATAATTATATATATATAATAGACAAGCGCCGTGGCGCAGTTAGATAGACGACCAACTATGGAACTGGCGTCGCGGGTTTGATTCCCGCCAGTTGCAAGAAAAAAATCCAAAAAATATTTTTTCTCGATTGGTCTGGGTGTTGTGGTGTATTTTTTATTATCTCCTTCCATACCCCTTCTATTTCACCTGCTGACAAGCTTTAAATAGGTGCTTAGCGGGTTATTCCTTTTTTTTTTGAAAAAAGAAGAAAACGAAATATAAAAAAGTCTTAACCCTTTTAGTGCCATTATTTTTTACCCATATATAATTAAAAATGCAAAAAAAAACTTTTGTTTTTGATGTCATTTACCCTTCTCTTCAATCCGTGCCTCATGTCTGAGAATGGTGATTACGCCTGACTCTAGGCATGGCTCGTCTGTGGACAATCTCCCTCCATCTGGAACGGTCTTGTGCTCTTCTATAGGCATTCGTCAGTGATGATTCTGATAACTCAGTGACTGTACCGCTCCATCTTGTCGGTTGACGTCCACGCGACCTTGTCCCTTCGACATTTCCCAGGAGAATAGTTTTCTCCAAACTATCAAAATGTGTTAATGGTTATACTGCGATTCTTCCAGATCTTCACCAGCCGACTCATAGCACTTTTGGCAATACCAACACGTCATCGTATTTCACCTTCACACCCACCGCCATCGCTAATGAGAGAACCTAGATAAATGAAATTGTTGACTCTTTCTAAGTTGTGCAGTAAGGATAATGGCGCTACTTTATTAGCTCGATCAATGATCAAAAGCTTAGTTTTGCTCATATTCATTGAGAGTCCCAGATCTAAACTAGCAGCATCTATTCGGTCAATAACTTCTTTCATTTCAATTCCCAACGATGCAATACGTGTGGTGTCATCAGCATATCTTAGGTTGGATAACTTCCTTCCTCCAATTGTGAACTTACTTGTCCAGCCGTTAAGTGCCTTTCGAATGATATATTCACCATATGTATTTAACTAGACGGGAGACAAAATGCAACCCTGTCTAACACCTTTTCGAACTATGAAGTTACCTGATAGTTCATTTTTAAAATTCACAATTGCTGAGCTTTTATTGTAAAGTGATTTTATCGGGCAAATAAGGTGTGCTGGTACCCCCATCTCCTTGAGGACAACCCATAATTTGCTCCAATTTACACAGTCAAAAGCTTTTTTACGATCAATGAAACAGAGAAACCCTTAGATTTGTTAAATTTTAATTTTATAGATCTTTTTATATTGTATTCGGTAACAATATAATAATCTGAACCTTATGTAATACGTAGAGAGTAAAACATAACGATGAGTGCATGCGACCTTCCTCACCGCGCGCTAAACAGCGACTGATTTCTCGAGCGCTATCGCGCTCGTGGCACTTTAAACTTGTATACTCACGAGCGCGATGGCGTTCGTCGGCACTATAAGGGTTAATATGCAATATAGTTTTTTATTACATTTGCAATTCCATATTTGTCACCCAATTAGACAATAGTTTGTTCTAAGGCTAGCAAATTTAGAATTTACTGGTTTGCAATGGTAGTTATTAAGATACACAAAAGAAAACTTCCACCACGCATCTAGGAGAAGTTAGAAATATATAATATGTTGGATTCACTGCATAATACATATTACAACAGAAATGAAAACCCTTTTTTAGAATAGAATATAGAAGTTTAGGCATTTACAAGGCTAATGACCTGTCATTGGCTGGTTATGAGGGGCTACTTTACACGTTGTGTAACATTGACCATTCTGCCAGTGTTTGAACATTATTTATTTATTTGGGAAAAAAACAACAGGTTTTACATGTAATTCCGATAGAAAATAAGGGTACATTGTAACTTAAATTTTAAAAACCGTCAACTATCATTTTTCACGGCTATGTTAGTTATTAATCAAGTGTACACATTAATATAACTCAGTATTATAATACAATTTATTTCAAAGTTGAGAAATGTTAGTAATTCAGAAACTGTAAATAAAATAAATAATAACAAAAAAGTTTAAAAAAAATATTAAATAACAATAGATAAAAACAAAATACCTTTATATGATAAATAAATACATTTAGATATATGTTTTTTTAAATAAGAAAATAAAAAATTCCAAAAACTTCAAAAATACTGAAGAAGTCACAAAACAAATAAAGTTTAAATGACAAACTCATAAAATTATGCAGGCGTATTATCAGCACTTATAAGTCATCTTTTCTTTTTTTTAAATACAACATAAATATGACAAATATATATTCAATACGTACATATTATAAAAAAGAAAAAAACACATGAAAGAGAGTATTGTCAAAGTAGTAGGAGAATCCTGCTCCGGAAAAACCCTCCAGATACATGGAACATATCAATATCAAGAGCGATGTTGTTCAGCATAGCGGTGCATAGTTTAGGAAAGATGAAAAATGACTGCGTGACCAGAGAGAACGGTATTGTAATAATGACATGCTCAGAAAAAAATCTAAATAACTTCTAAGTATTGGGCAATCTATGACATATGTGCATAATAGATCTGCAATCACTCTTCTGTACTTCAGAGTTTGAATTGCATTTGGAGTATAATTAAATTTGTATTTTATTAAATTTATATTTTTTTCTGTATCCTTTTCAGTGACAGTTCAATGACGTTAATTCAGTGAGATCTTGTTCATCAAGCGCTTTACCATTACATATTATTGTTTAATCTCTTTTTAAAAGTAATACATATACTTATAATAACACTTTGTTAATTAGGTTTTAATTTTGCTACTGTATTTTGGATATTATTTCAACAAATGTGTACATGATTTTATTTTCTTTTCTTGACCGGTGTTAAATGATCCTTTGGGATCATTTTATACACAAAAGGAGGCAAAATGATAGTTTTGCAGGGTTTTACTAAAATCGTTTTGTAAACAATATGTTGAATGATGAAATTTTATGAATTGTGGTAGGTAGCAAAATAGCTACAATTTTCAAAACTAGTCAGATCATAAAATAATTGTCATTTTTTGTATATTAAATAACGGTTTTTCTTTAAAGGGATCATTTTGGACAGGTTTCTTCCATTTCAAAACTAATTTACTCGTGCATGCTCATAAACTTTTGACTAAAACACAAATCAAGGACCGATTGAATTACTTAAAACATTCACTAATTTAGTAAATGGGGGTTATTCAAAACAATACTCGCAATTTCATATCGCTTTGTTTCCTGAATCAGCGCATCGCATGAAAGTTATCTACATGGAAATAAAAATAGGAGGTTGAAAAATTTTCCCTTAAGTCATTAAACGCAAAATAAAGGCTTTCCTAACAAGACCGGAAAAGTTATATGCCACCGTGTGAGCATCAATAAAGGTTTTAACTCTTTTAATTCACTAAAAATAACAGTGAAGGCACTCCCTACGCATACTTGAAAACCTATTTAAAGACCGAGGGTCTACCTATCGGTTTTGCTCTTACTAAAAAAACTTTTTCTTGTCTTAAATCGAGCAGCTTGTTTTTATTTTCAATTTCATTTAATATCGCAATCTTAACAGAAGGAGGAAGTTCATTTATTTTTATTTATTTTTTATTTTTAACCATTTAGCCATTACCTTAGTATTTTGGTCTGTCGGTTAAATAGTCGGTGAATTGTCCAGACCAAGAATGTTTCTTAGAGCTCTGTTTTGAAGAACTTTTATCTCCAAGATCTGTTTTTTGTTGGCGAAACCACAAATACAAGATAGTTAGTTACTTATTTACATTTCTCTTGCGCTTTCTTGTGAAACTAGTTATTAATAATTCAGTGCATACCTAAACATTGTTTCATTTATAGTTGAAGATATTAGAACACGATTGCACTGTACAAATAATTATACGCTTTTGTTCACCATGTTTGTAAATTAGGCTGAGCCAAAATGTTTTGTTTTGTATTTTGCTTTTCTAATAAAAAAATTAAGGTGTCAAATGGGGTCAAAACTACGTGTGCAAAAATGTTTAAATTGAAAATTGACTTCTGTCTCCGGATCGGCTTTGTAATTTCAGAAAGAAAAAAAAACTATTTTTTGTAAGTATTGATGATTCTGTAAGTAAAGATAATATCTTTATTTTCAAAGTTTTATGAACTTGAATTAGTCTTTAACTATAAATATTACCAAAATAAGTCGTTATAAAACTTAATTTTAACGACTACTTTAACTAATTAATTGGAAATTTCAATCAAGTTACATGCGTGTGTAAGGAGATAGATAATGGGTCTTCTTCCAAAAATTTTCAAAATTTCAAAGTCAATCCGGAGACAGAAGATGTTATCTAATATTTATGAAACTTTTAATTCAGTTAAAAGACCTCATGTAGCATCCTTTTTCCACTATAACAGAATATTTATTTTTTTAATCTCCATTCATTGATAGCCCAGCACATACAGCATCCAGATGCACATACAGCATCCAGATTATTCTGACTTTGGACTTGCCACATAAGTATTGACCCGGCAGTAGTGGGCTCAAATTATGTTACGCCAATGGTGAACTGGGGTTTTAAAAACCCACAACTAGTTTCTAGTGTTTAAAAACAATGATTTGTTTGTTTAACGAAATTGTGAATAGTTTTTTTTTAAATATTTCTTCAATTATTTATTTTTTACAACTCTGTCAATATCAAAATGAATTTTAGTTGTTGCCAGACGTAGTGCTTGTATAAGTGACTTATCTTACAGAGAAGACTTATGTTTACATTTCATGAAATTCATAGTTGAATACGCACTTTCACAAAGATAGGTACTGTCCATCATCTACCTAATTTTAAAGACAAGATTCATTAGTTTGGAGAAACAAATACACAGTTCAACAATTCCTCTAATTATTATTCAGAAAACTTGTTGCCATATTAATTTAGTTGGGAAAATAATGTTCTACGAAATCAATTTTGTAATAGGAAAATATCGTATTTGCGGTAAATCAAAAACACCTAGCGGGCTGCACAAACATAAGCCGCGGGCCGCATGCGGCCCGCAAGCCGTGCTTCAGACCGCACTGGATTAAATTATTAAATAGAAGGTACCTACACTAAATAACACGTTGTAACTAAACTTACAAAACTGTTTTTCTGTAAAGAGGAAAAATTATACTATCGGTATAACAGTTTTAATAAAACGAATGAATTTTCGATATTTTACATGCAAATGTGTATATTTTTTTATTTTATTTATTATATTATATACGGCCTAAGCCAATTACGTTATATGAATAAACATATGCATAAGAAACTTAACAAGAAAACTATGAAGCAAAGACTAACAGGACAATAAAATAATCATAAACAATACATTCATTAACACGATCAACATATAAGACTTCGAGCTAACATCTGCCAGCCCATCTTTGTTCCCTACTATTGAATGGCAAAGAGAGTTACGTAAAGCCGGAAGATCTATCCCAAAGAATTCCAAATTGTTTGACAAATCGTCGTATCTACACATTCTATAGTCCCTGGACTGGTAACTGAAGCGTAAGACTGGTCATCTTACCTTCGTGTAACAAAAATTATCAAGATATGCAGTGATTGGCGTACCAATGCAGTGCCCTATGTACCATTAGGTGCGGAAAGGGAATGATGATGATGATAATGATGATACTACTTGCAAACCCGGCAAAATACAAAATAAAAAAAAGTTGTATATTAATTAAAACTTATTCAGAATACAATATTTTTCAATAATTTTTACATTGTCAGTTAAAAATACGGCTAAATTTGTAAGACTTGACTTTCAAATTATCGGCTTTGTTGCAAACTTGAGTATTGCAAAGTAGGTAATGTATAAAATTAAATTTATTATTTTACTAATGTTTCTTGAAATAATAGTTATTTCATCGTATAAAATATTTATTGATTATAATAAAAAGATTAAGTTTAAAAAAAAGTTGAAGTTAAATATCAGTTTTTTGTGTCGTGCTTTTTGTGTCGTGCTCAAAATAAAGAAAGATGAATTTTGCCGGGTTTGCAAGTAGTCCCTCACATATAAAAATTAATTAATATATGTTTGTCCTTTATTGACTTAATAACTACTAGACCAATTAACATGCGATTTTTTGCAAAATAATCTAATTGACGTGAATTAGGTTCGTAAATAATAATATATTCAATATGTTAATCAAAATAAAGTTGGGAGTGAATTTGTGTTTTTCATCGAACTTCCAGGTTACATTTGACTAAAATGCATATTCTAAAAATTCGGAAAATTTGTTTTTTTTATGTAAAAAAAATAATTTATTTTAATGTTTACAAACATCAATTATTTTTGATGGAGACTAATTCATTAATAACCTTACAATTTCTTAATTTCTACGTATTAACTTTTCTTAATGGATTTTTCAGAAATGCTTTAATTTTAACTGAAACTTGATACATTTTTGAACTGTTGGTAAGTAGCGCAGAAATTGACATTTACAAAAAGAATTTTAAATCAATTATTTTATGTTTTAAATTCAAACAAGTACCTAGGTACTTAATTACATCCAATATTTAAAAAAAAAAAAAAAAAATTTTAGTTTTGGAATTCAACCGCGCGTAAATCGGTCATTTGGGAGATCAGTGACATCACACGTACAGAAACAATATATGTATAAACATAATTTCAAAATACAAATTTTGATTATATTAGCTCTATACAATGCATCAGGTTCTCGTGTCCTAGACGTCCACTGCTGACCGTTCGGCGACAGTTCATATTTAAATTTATAGAACGAGAATCTGACTTGGAGACTGGTAGTGGACACCAAATGCTCCTATGCTTGTATTAAGGAGTGGATATGAAACAATACGAAAACACTCGTTATAATAATGTTAGTACTCCTGATTTTTTTTTTATTTCACAAAGAAACTATGCTGTTTATTTTTATAGTTCATTTTTGAATTTTTGTATAGTCTCTGTTTTAATTATGTGAGGTAAATCGTCAAACATTTTTAAAAACACCGTATAATTTTAGATTATATTTTATTAAATTTTTATACTTCGTAAAGTCATTTTTATCATTGAACCTGGTTGCAAATAGTTTTGAGGTTCAATTTTCCATTAATTTACAAACATAAAAATAAAACATGCTTCATGGTATTTTGAGTTTATCCAAATGTATGAACATAAGAACTGCATTTCACCCCCATGGGTGTCGATAAGATTGACAAATTTAAACAGATAAAGAGAATATTTTAGGAAAGGGAATATGGAGCTCTAGGCATTTACAAGACTCATGACCTATCATGGGATTGTTTAAGTGGTCATTTTACACAGTGCGTAACATTCACCATTTTGCCATTCGGACACTTAAACCTGCCAATGACAGGTCAAATGTCTTGTAAATGCCTTGATTTATTACGTATTCCCTTCTCTAAAATGTAAATGATTGCTTTATTACTTGTTTACATATATTTACATGGTATTTTTTTACGTCAATATCTAATGAACAAGATCTACCAATCTCATCCGTAAATTTAAAATTAAGTAACATTTGTGCGTCATAAAAATACAAGTAATGGTTTAGTTATCAATAGAAATTATTTTAAAATTAGCTGGTGGATTTGATATTTTTCCTAACTTTTGGTTTACACAAACTTTTATAATGGCATTTTTCTTACTTATTATTAATTTATTTATTAATTCATTTTTAAGTTTGATATGTTTTTTACAGTACAAAGTTTCCTCAGGCAGATATGTCACTTAAAAAAATAGTGAAAATGCTAATAATAATATGGTCAATATAGTTTATTCATTTTTATTATCAGAATTGATGCGTTTTTATGTTTTAAAAATAACTTGGCTCAGATGCTGCATACACTCTTGAAATCAAGACCACATACTGACAAAAACTTGCTAGCCGAGATCTGGACTGAATAGCTACTGTTTCACGTCGGATATTTTATACGCGAAATTTGAGGTAGCTTTATTAGAAAAAATCACAAATGTTAAGATGAAGTGCTCTCGGGAGCCAATGTATGTCACCAAGGCGAATTTTTTTTTTTTCAGGAAAAAAAATCTTCTCAGTTCAGCTGCTCTAGCAGTGTATGCCGTGGCCCACTGAAAATGGTTTATGTTGTTGAAACCAACATGTTGCTGCAGCTTCAGTTTAAAAATTTACTATAACCAGTGACAGCAAGTTTTCAATTGTCAAATCTGCCAGCGGACACGCTGCATTATATAATCGTCAATTATTTATGTTGTTTCAACTTACCCGTAAAAAGCATGTTAATCTTACGTATGCGCAAATAAAATTTAAAAAATATGTCGTCTATATCTATTTTTTATTTCTATATCCGCGCAAATGACAAATACAGTTATGTGTCCGAATAAGATTAAACCCTGAATGAGTATTTTTTTTCGGTGGCTACTCTCAGGTGAAATTCTTGGAAAAGAAAATCTAGCGGAGATGAGTTCGTCTCGTAGTGTAGTGGTGGCGCGTTCTTTTACACTTCTTTCCAAGATTTGATTCTTTTCGGCGTGGACGTGAAATATTCGTTTTGAAGACGGTTTTTTACAACCAAATTTGATTGTGCTAGTCCAAGGAGAGATGACTTTACATTCCACATATTTTATAATGCGGTACCTTGGAGGATAAAACACGGGAGTCCACTTTTTGTAATTTTGAAGTAAAAGCTGCAGAAATTATCGCAATAAACTACTTTACACCAAAGTCCCCATTTGCCGTGAAAATAATTTTCAAAGATAAAATGAAAGTCTGTTATTTGCTTTGTTTTAATGCAAAAAAAAATCAATAGTCCAAGATACGCTATTTTATTTTCATATTTTGGAAACCGCACAGTCACAAAATCTCGTTTCTCGAACATTTCGTTCAATGTAAAACGTATTTATTTGTTCGACTTGGTGTACATAATGTAAATTGTACATTAGCGAGCTCATACTAAGATGCAGATATTATTTAGGATACTTTCTTATTTTTGCAAAAAAAAAACGTATTTTCATAAAGTTAATACAATTACAAATTTGTAACTGATTGGAAATGTAAATATTATATAACAATTAATTCCAGGAAACAAAAAAATATTATGGTGACTTAATTTATTACAAATGTTACACAAATTTTAACCGGTTACTTAAACCAGGTTTATCCTTATCCTTTAAGGTGCAGAATGTTGTTTACATTTATTTAGACACAAGTCGCAACTCCTTGGGACTTAAGTCCTGTGTTAATTTGGGACAAGTAATATACTTGAATAATATACTGAAATAATTATTATTTACAAAATAAGTTGTTAAAAAAAAAAAATGTATAAAAATAACAAAACAAATTAAATAAAATGAAAGAACTTACTCAAAAATCAAAAATAATTCAATTCCAAAATGATTTATAAACGCTGCAAATTGGAGTATGAACAAAGTACCCTCTGTACCACTTAGTTAAAGGTAAACAGTGACTTTAATGATGTTGGGCCAAAATATGTTTTCGAAAAGAATTTTCGCAATATTTTTCCATGGTACCTATTATTTTTTTGTATTTTCTCCAAAAGCCCATTTAGGTGTTAATAATTTAAGGCGTTGCCTAGCTAGTATATAAGTGAAATAATTTAATCAGATAATTCTCGTTCGCATCAATAAAGGTTTCTGCTCTTTAACTTCACAAACATCAACAGATGTAAGAATTAAAAGAATATATATGATCAAGCATAAAGAGAATGATAAATGTTACACAACGTGTAAAGTGGCCATTTAAACTAGCCATTAGCAAGTCATAAGCCGTGTTGATGCCTAGACTTATAAATTATCTTATAAATCATTGTTGTAATATGCTCATGTCAATAGCTTCCTGGGGTGTTGAATCCAGTCCTTGTGAATAAAATTTTTAACAAACTCAAAACATCGTTAATAAAAAATCATATAAAATAAATTGTGGAGTTTTTTAATGCACTATCAATCAAAAAAATAAACGGCATCGTGTAATAACATAATTCATTGACGAAAGTGTTATTTCAACACCCGCTAAATTTTGCATGCGCGTAAAGGCACGATCGTCCTATCCCCCTGCAAATAACCGAAATTTAAGAAATAACGGACATGGTGCATGCATAAATTCGGGGTATTAAAACTGAAAACTTCAAACACATCTGCTATACCAGAATCGATCAATTATTCCTTCAGTCCTTCTACCCGGGATTAAAAAGGGAACCGCAATGCTCAAAATTAATATTCGTTTATTTATTTTATTATTTTACCATTTTTAAACATACCCCGAACACATATCTGTACATTTAAGGATAAACCACGGGAGTCACATTGAACAAAATATTCAGGAAACAAGATATTGCGATTGTGCGATTTCCAAAACGTCATCATGTTTGAACCAAATGAGATAATTTCAATCTATACAGAACTTTCAATGTAAATTTGTTATAATTTAATAAAAAAAGTACATGTTGAAATAGCGTATCTAGAACTATTGATGTTTTTGTCACTAAAACAATGTGGACTTCAGATTTGTATTTCAACTTAAAAATGCATTTTTACGACTTAAGTGATCTTCGATTTTTTATTCACTTATAAAATACTACTAGACTTGAAGTGGACTCCCATGTTTTATAAAGCAAAATAAAATCATTTAAAAACATACAAATATAAGCACTTTGACCTATTTGGCTGATCCATTTATCCAACCTTGCGAATAATAAAAAATATAGAAAAATAAACAAACGATTTCAGTTTCTTAAAATATTAAAAATAAAAAGTTAGGCACCTCTTTGCGGTTTTATAATTAAAATAGTTACCTTTCAAACGGAAGATTCCGGGTTTGACTCCCGATGAGACCACAACATTGAATGCTATTTTTCGTGTTAACATAAATTGTGTTCGCTTTTTTTCCAAATGAAGGAAACGAGAGGACGCAACAAAAAAAATTAGTCAATAATGTATTCTCCTTCATTATTATATAACAAATTAGTTAATAACTCTTAGCATCTTCACCGTACACAGCGGATGTATCGCGAGCAGCTTTGGCAGATTTTTTTCCTAGACTGAAGATGTCAAAAAAGAATAGATGTCAAAAATACTCACTGTTGTCTACTTGACATTCCATTTTGCAGGAAAGTAATAGTTACGTAAAAGTAAACTCAATGTTTTGTATAAAATTTTCTCTTCAACGACATGTATTAATTAACCGTTACCATCTTTTTTGTTAACTTTTAGTGATAACGCTTAAATTTGTAAAATAATATGTTAACACCTCATTCATAATACCTAATGTGAATGAAATTTTTCAAAAAAAAAAATGTTATTTAATTATTCGTTTTATTTTGATGTTGTAGAGTTCCACAAAAAGATATCTTGTATGGGATTTTTATAATATCTACAGCAATAATCTTATTATTTTTCAAACGCGTATATATCGAACAAGTGTTTAATAGTCGACTATCCTCATTAAATATTTATACACAGTATTTTGAGTATGTCCGAATGTTCGTAGACAAGGCTATATTTTACTCCCTAGGGAGTTGTTATGATTAGAATTTATTTCAACAAGGAGAAAAAATGTTTTTGAGAAGGTAATATAGAAGTCTAAGCATTAACAGGACTTATGACCTTTCATCCGTACCACGCAGTCCCTGGACTGGCATCTGAGGCATAATATACATAGACTGCAATTAGTGTACCAATGTACTGTATTTTTCACTGTACTGTATTGTAGGAATAGAGAAATCCTGATAATTTAAAGCTTAAATGTAAAAATATATGGGCCTTACGAAGTTATTTTTTCGCTATGATAATGCATTAACAAAGAAAAACAGCTGTCATAAACACGAAATCAATCGTGTTCTATCTAAGGATTTTTGAGGAAAAAAAATATTTTATTTTATTATAAGTCATTAGTTTTTAAGTTCCATAAGGCATAAATTCATTTTGTTAAAAAAAAACATAAGTTATTCTGTATCAAAACCAAAATTATGTGTTTGTTTGTATGTTAGTTTCAGTTTATTTTTGTTTTGTGGTGTATTATGAAAAATGAATATTTTTTTTACTTCATTAAAAAAAAGAAAAATTTTCATCAAACTGTTTTAAATACTGTTAAGTATATTAAAGACACCTTAATGAATTCATTAAAAGATTCTATTCGTTTTCTCTTAAACAATATACATAATTAAAACGCATTACGACATACTTTCGCCAGCAAAATACAGTTAATATAACGCATTATAAGTAAAAAGGAATAAAAAATCGCATGTTATTGTAAAATGTACTGTTTAATATGTAAAAACATTGTTTACAAAAGGCAAGTACCGATTTAAAACACAGTCTTTACAATATAATCATAAGTGACAGTCAAAGACATCAATTTGAGGCAAAATGGTAATTATTTTAATTGGTAATAATTAATTAATCTTTACCATGTTTTCTTTCAATGGCACTTTATAAAGAATGTTTAGTAGTGGTATCCGTTGCTGTCAAATGATTGCGTGGATTGCGATCTGTAGTTTCCTTTTTGTGGTCCCTGGAATCCTTGAGATGAACCGAATGAACCTTGATTTCCAAATCCGCTCTTAGCTCCAAAAGATCCCTGGCCTCCAGCTTGTCCCTGGGAACCGAAAGCTCCTTGAGAACCGATAGATCCTTGTGAACCAAATGATCCTTGAGATCCAAAACCGCTCTTGGCTCCGAATGATCCCTGGTTTCCAGAACCATATCCTCCTTGGGAACCGAACGATCCCTGGGAACCGAATGATCCTTGAGCTCCCTTAGCTGCGTAGGATCCTTGTGATCCATAAGATCCTTGGTTTCCGAATCCCTGAGATCCTTCGCCTCGGTAAGATCCATCGTCACTTTGTCTATAAACAAATTTGAAAAATATTGGCTTTACCTACTCGTAAATAGTGTCAGATTTTGCTTGCAATAATCTTTTTCTTTTTTTTTTAATTTTGACGTTCATCCATTTAAAAAAATATGAAAAATGGATTTAAAAAATATATATATTGTTCACGAAACAACTTATTTGTAATGGTTAACAAAGTTTTTATGTATTTTTAATAAACAGGCAAAAGAGACACGCTAATTATCAACACATAAGTTTTCAAATACTACATTAATTTAAGATCGACAATTCTGATAGACAAGTATCTGAAATCGTTTGTTCAAAAAGAACAGATTATAATCTGGCAGGCAATCAATATTTACACAACAAATTGGGTAGCAATTTTTTTAAAATCCGTTTTCTGACAGACTCTTAATAGTAAATAATCTTTTTTTAAACCGTTGAATATATTTTTTAATAATGACAAGTTTAGGTGTATTAAATGTACAAATAAAAAGTAATCATTAGAAAAGAGACTATAAGGTACGTGTTAAAGAAAACGAATTGGCAAAACCGTTTAACAATTTATGAAAATAAACCCCCTTTTTTGAAGGCTGAAATTCTATTTTTTTATTGAATTTATTTTATGTATTATATATGTGATATTTATCCGTTTATCGAATAACTTACTCAATATATATTTGTTTGTCAACAAACAATCAATTAATAATTCATCTAGAGAAAACCAGATCTGTAAGAACACATTGAAATGGCGTTCTATCCTCTCTAACCACCCCTCGGGGGAAACTTTTTTTTTAAGTTGCATTTTCAATTATAAATACGCTAATATATTATACAGCTATGTGAAAGATTTATATACCCGTTGGGATTGGAAGCTTCTTCTTTCAAGTTTCTTTCGATTGACTCCAGGATGGCCGCTGGGATTGGGGGGGGAGTGGGAAGATGAGCTCCCATTGGGTGGAATCCATTCTCATCGGCTGTGTATGTGACGGCGTAATTACCACCATCGGGAGCGACAAAGGCGAACCCACCTTGGGCACCTTGACCACCGAATCCATTCTCTTCAGCCTTGATGTTGTTTCCAGTCTCGTAACTAACATAAAATTTTAAGTTATATTAATTACACTTAAATGATTTTTTTATGTTTATGTGTTTGAATGATTCCCTTTTATTACCTGTAGCTGTAGCTGCCATCTCCATTGTTTTCATTGATAGACTTCAAGATGGGGATTTCTTGTCCAGGTGACTTGTAGCTGGGTTGGTTGTACGACTGGCCGACGAATGAAGGCTGAGAACCTCCGTTAAATCCTTGAGATCCGGAATAAGATTGAGATTTTTGACCGGAATAGCCAGAAGCTCCTCCAAATCCTGACTGCCCTCCGAAACCGCTCTGATCTCCGAAACCTCCTTGGCTGCTCTTTTGTTGTGCCCCATATCCTCCCTGTCCGCCAAAGTTTGATTGTCCTCCGAAAGCACCTGAGCCTGAGTGACCTTGAGCGCCTTTTTGTTGACCCCCGAATCCTCCACTACTTCCTTGACCAAATCCTGAAGATGAACCGAATGATCCTTGAACAAGTTTTTGAGGAGCTCCGGCATTCTGACCGAACTGCGACTTTCCAAAACCAGACTGAGAACCTCCAAAACCAGATTGAGCTCCAAATCCTTGTTGGTTTCCAGAGAAACCTTGTCCAGCGAATCCTGATTTAGCTCCGCTATTTCCTCCGAATCCACCGGATGAGAAGGACTCTACTTTGTTGAACTCTGAGCCTTGTCGCCCGGCGCCATTATAGGCTGGGGCGGACAGGAATGCTGAACCTCCAGCAGATTGGGCACTACCGGGAGGAAGGTAGGTGTTGTCCAACTTTGCTCCTAAACAAGCCACAGCCAGCATCGTCACTCCGACCCAACACTTTAAAATGAAAACAATTACATTAGCTTCAATATCGGCAAGTTAGTTTAATATACACGACTAGCAGATTCTCTATACTCATTCTAATGATCTATATAAATCATTTTAATTGCATTGATTGGATTTGAATACAAACAATTACCGTAAATGGAAATGATTTGCTATTATAATCATCTGAAACTTTTTATATTTGTAAATATGTTATTATAACATACCTATTTACAATACAGTCATGTTTCATAAAAAATAAAATGAATGCATGTTTTAGTTAAAACGCTTCTACACATTATGTTGAACAAACTATTAACAACGAAGATTACTAAATATTACATGTTGTTACGTTTTTTACGCCGTGGCCGCTAAGATCGTGCATCACGTTTTTATTTTTCTTCAACCGAAATATTTGTTACATCCTCCTAGCCGCCATTATGACGTAATTATTGAACCGCGTATGTTTACAAGTTAAAAAATACACAAAAAAAATAAAAAAATCTGAAAATTTAAATAAATATTTTTAAATATTTAAACATTTTAGCATAAATTAATGTGTTAAAAATAAATATATTTTTAAAAGCTTATCTTCACACTGTGTCACGAACTCACTTATCAATCCGATGTTCAAATCCTACTCTACCACAACCTGATAATTTATGATTAGTCAAAAAGAGTCCCAGTATTTTTGTACGTCGTAAGAACTTAAATAATTATTTTTTATCAAATAAAAATCCTTTCGGAAAGAAGTGTAATTATAATATTTTTAACAACACGAGTCAATACTGAATATTATTTTTTTAGCGCTTCAACGATATTTTCCAATAAAACTGCGTTGTTTAAAACGATACCGCACTTTTAAACGATGGATTTATTTATAAATTGAAACTTACGTTGTAAACCATCTTGTTTAGTTTAGTTGCGACTTGAACGGAACCAAACCCTGAATGATGCCTTTACCAGCCGATTACACAAGTATTTATACGATTGGATTATTGTAACCCCACCGCGGAGATGAGGATAAAAAAGTGCCCGGTATAGCACAAGAACTGTTGCTAACTCACCATAGCGGTGAAAGGGAAAACATTGAAGTACTTACTCGTCAGGATCTTCTGAGACAGGTATACGAGTATACGGACATAGCAAGGAGTAGTTAGTTGCACGGATAGTATTGCTCCTTAAGCTTGTATTTCCAATCGCTTAAAAGCTGTCCAGAAAAAACTCTGCATAAATAAGTCTTCAAGTTCGCAATATAACAGTTACATACGTGTTTATTACATACTTTAGTGACTGAAAAAGAGTAATTTTTAAATCAAAGCTTTCTTTGTTTTAGGTGTAAAAAAATGTTAAAGTAAACATTTAATTTTTCCACTTCGACAAAAAACTATCACCAAATGTTTCTTTTGGTTTTTTTGTTTATTATTTCAATTGGGTGGTTAAAAAAAATATATTTCAATAATTCAACTTATTAATTTATAATTTAGAAAACAATATTTTTAACATAAAATATTGTTTGTGGAACGCATTTTTATTATGTTTTAAGACTAATGTGTTAAAAACCATTACAGAGCCTCTTTCAATTTGGATTTTCCACAATTAATGTGATTTTTTTTTCAAAACATAATATAAAATATAGCATAACCTCTTACTGTCTAAAGTTTTTTTAATTTGAAATAATTGTTACAATAATGTTTGATTATGTCCAAATGCTTGCAGACTGGCTGGATTTCCTCCCCAAGGAGTTGATGACAGGTCATAAGCCCTGTAAATGCCTAGACTTCCATATTCCCTTCTCAAAAATATTTTCCCTCTCTGTTGATATAAATTAAAATTGTTACAATAATTACATTTTATTTAAATTGTAGATATATTTACAAGTCACAAAGTTGAATAAAAAAAAAAAAGATGTTTTTAAGCATACTTCAAAATGATAAAGTTATCAACAATATTTTGAGTTTGTCCAAATTTTTGTAGACAAGGACTGGATTCAACTCCCTGGGGAGCTGTTTATATTAACATACTACAACAGAGATGAAGAACATTTAAGAGAAGGTTTCTCTTAAATGTTCTTCATCTCTGTTGTAGTATGTTAATGATAAAGCTATTATCAAATATAGCATTTTTATTTTATTGGTACATATTTTATACATGTACTGGCTTAACTTAAGCTTTAATCAATATATTTCGACCTAATTAATAAGTTAATCACTTTTTTTGCCGTTAAAAAAAAAATTATCCACGAATATATAATATAATACAATAGGAGAATTGTGTTTGTGAGAGAAAAAACATCGGTAAAGGGTAAAGTAATAATCCCGTTGTACTGTAATTTTGTGGACTCAAGATTAGCAATCTGAGGTTTAATCCTTACACTGTCTGGTATAAATCGTCTTCTGTTTGCAAAAAACTCAATTCAAAGGTAAACGAATCTTTGATATATTCAATGTAAATAGGCTGCATTTGATGAATGTAGTTTTTTTTAGACAACATTTTTATGACATAACTTGTTCGGCTCGATCGAATATTAAAGATTATTGATAACAATAATTTATATTGGGTAACAAACGTTTTTATATTAAAACTGGGAACAAAAATGTATCGGTTCTTGGGCAAGATCAATAAAAATAATCGATCAGAATTTGGCTACAGGCATTATTCATCTCAGCATGAAAACCTGAATTCTGTTTAAAATGAATAACAAAAATAACGCGTTTCTCCAAAAAAACAATCGATTCGATTCCAGTTTAATATGAAACATTTAGAACTCTTCTGTCCAGAATTTGGAAACGGACATGTCTAGTCATTTGAAGGCTACCCAAAAAGTCACTACTCGGAAATGTTAATTATAGAAAATGGGGAGCATCAAATTGAACTGGGAAAGATGAATATTAGGTTTCACATTCCACATTTGAAACTCACTTTTATACTCAAATACATCATCGTCAAATGAAATAAATGAATTTGGCATAATGTTTTGAAATTAATGTTTATTTTCGACATGGAAACTGAAATAAAGAACTTAAGTTATACCAATCGCGCTTATCACTGGTGGATTGGTATTACTTAAGTAATACCAATCGCGCTTATCAATGATGTACCACAAGATAGGCAGTTCGTCTATTAACTTTTTATTTAAAACTAAGCTTGTGTTTCACATTAAACTCAGTCTGTTTGAATTATACACTTCAAAAAATTTAAGTCGTTTTACGGGATTTTTTTCTTTAAGTGTTCACGTTAATTATACGTGAACACTTTAAAAATATATTTTATTTATTTTGCTTTACTTAAAATATTTCTGAATTTTTAGTAATTCATTTGTAATGCCATTCCAATTATTTCTTTTAGACCTGTGATGAGTTAGAAATTGACGATTTACTAGTCAAATGCTTAAATAAACTATTGTTGTTGTTAAAACATGATGTAGTAGTAATAATTAGCATAAAAACTATTCAGAATTTAATAATAAGAATTATTCCTGTTTCCTTTACAAAATCATTTACGTTTTTTTTTACCACCACAACAGGCCAGGAGGCGCCCAATTACAGTGGTGAATTACAATACAGAACATCCAGGCTTGAGAAAAACCACGATTTGATTTTTGTCCGTCCGTGACTCAAGTATCTTAACCACTACACCACGAAGGCCTTTAATAAAAGTTACATTAAAAATACATTACGATTGGTTTTTTAACTTTTCTTGTTTTCATTGTGAGTAAATATTCTGTGTGTTCCTATATTTTTATATTAATCAATAAACAAACACGCGCATTTTTATTAGCAAAATCCTTTATATTTAATAAAATGTACACAAATCGGATTAATTTTTCATTAATTAACTTAATTCAATTAACTATTTCAGAAAAAATTGTTAAAAAAATGAAAATAAAAACCTCTATATTACTTTTTTGCTATACGTACCATATTTGACAAAGAAAAGTTAACTTAAAAAAATACGAAGATACCTTAAAAAATCATTTCAACATGAATTATAGTTTAACTCCAAGGATGAAAAACAATAATGGTAATTTCCTAACTAGAAATGGAATAGAAAAAAAGGGTATCATCTCACAAAACCTCAAATATGTTCTCTTCTATGATAAAATTGATGTGATTTAAATTTGTTTTTACCATTTACAGAAGCAGTCCTTATAAACATAGGTAGGCAGCCAAATTATGTCATATAACTTCTTAGTCTTTTGTTTTTTTTTGTAGTAAAATAAAACAATTAAGCACATGTACGTTCAAATTTATTTAAAACTTTACTTATTGATTTTTAAATTGATTAAAGTTTTGTTGTTCTTTTGATTGGTAAAAAAATTACTTACACATCTCTTCTAGGCAATAAACTTTTGTTATCAATGTCTAGAATTTTGGTGTGATACAATCATAAATAAGATTTTCTCAAATGTGTTAAAGCTGAGAAATGTTAAAAAAAATACGGCCTAATAATTCAAAAAGTCCACATTAAAGTATTGGAATAATCAGCGTAAGTAAACTTAATGCGTAAATCTTGAGGAACCAAATTTCATTCCTAAAATGATGAGTCCTTTTATTCCAATAGTAAAAATAAAAATAAAATCACTCCGTTTTTTTAAATTGATTATTTATTTCATTACCAACCGGTTTCTGAGCTACAACGTGCTCCAAAATTAATTTATAAATAAGAAATACTTTTTTTTGTACTTCTTTACCAAGTTATAATTATTAAGTTTTTTTTTTCTAAATCATACTTTGATAAAGAAGTCCGCTCTAGCTCAGGAACTGGTAGTTAGTTTTATAAGTAATAAATATTGAGCACCAAAGTGTTTTAGTTTTTATTTTTATTGTATAATTAATAGGTAACGACAAATTTACTGCTACAAAAATAAAAATGCATTTATTCCTACCTACAAAATGTGTGTAAAACAAGCGCGGTAATTCTTTGATTATTAAATAATATTTACGAGTACATGAAAATAACATTTTTATACACATAAACTTATATGCATTTATTTTTAATATGTAATATATTTTCTTTACTCACTTTGTATACTTTGTGGAAATCTGTTATTAGTTCTGAGTTTATACACTCTATCTGTTTATTTACTTTAAATATGTATGTAGAACTGTTGATTTCCCAAATAAATTATTTTTAAAATTATAGTTTATAGTTCCACGGATGGGCATCGTAGTTTCTCACTTGGATCCAAACCTGAAATTTATTAAGCTTCGAGCATAATTATCTCAAAAGAATTATTAATGCACGCACGTTTGACTTTATAAGTAACATAGAAATTACACAATAAACCCAGCAACCTCCGATCAAAGTTGATCCGATGCCTCCCTATAGCTTTAATCACGCTTGCCTACTAGTTTACAATGCATCAGGGTTTCTAGTCCAGGAATTTGTGGACGCCGTATGCTCCATATAAAAAGCAAACATGAGATAAGTAATTATATATTAAGATTCAATGAATCTCTCTGTTTGAATGCCAGATGTCAAATCATCAAATACTTTCAAATATAATTTCTAGGTCAACGCCGACGGATCGATTTTCTGTTATGACCTTCATTTTTCCATCGTGATGTTTTAGGCTTTGAATTATCCGCATGCAACTCTAAAAATCACCTATAGTAATTCTTGTAGTGCCTTGATCCTCTATAAAAATGTTTTCCTTAATTATCAAAAACATTTTGGGATAATCAAGTATACTAGTGTAATGTAAAAAAATATATTTAACAACAAAAAAAAATATTTTTTTTTAACGATTACTGTTAGTTTCTCCAAATGTGTGTAAACAAGTACCGAATTTACCAAGTACTTAATTAGACAGGCACTACCTACAACGATCAGACTGTTAAGCAAAAATTAGGATCTGAATTATTTTGGGTAGAAATCATACAACTTTAATAAAATAAATAGTAAAAATTTATTCTAAATTTAATAATTGCACCTATAATCAACCTGGATCTCATAACATTGTGAGGCGGATGGCGGTCCCGCGAACGTGGGTAGGGTCACGGACTCCGGATCAGGGCGAGGTGCGAGGTTTTAAACCTGCTCTGCTCTAACACAATTTGTTTCCAATTTTCTAAGACGTTTTTTTACGACTTGATGAAAAATGTTTTTTTTTTGTAAATCTTAAGAACACTTTTTTCCACAAAGAAAGTCTCTTATTTATCTGTTTGTCTTTGCTTTATCTTTGAATTCTTTCGTTTCTAGTTTTACATTACTGTATGTATTTTATATTTCGTTGTAACATTATGTTTACAATTAACTGTGAAAGATGTCTTAAATTTATTAAAATTAAATATAATTATATCCATAAATGTAAAACCAATGTTTTTATGTGCGTCCTTGATAGACTGAATAACTACTGGACCGATTTACTTGCGGTTTTTAGCGAAATGTAGATCTTTGCCGTAAGCATATTTATAGTTCTTAGAATCTTGAATGTATTAAGTAAAAAAATAATTAGGAGCGTTAATATTGTTTTCATCGTTCACCAGTGCTGCGTTCGCCGAGAATGCATGAACAAAAAAATTTGAATTTTTTAATTTTTTTGTCGATAAAAAAATATGTTTTTGAATGTTTACAAACATCCATCGTTTTTTATGGATCCCAATCAGATTATTCCTTTAAAGCCCTAATAATTTTACCTATTCATTAATTTTTACTAGATTTTTGGTAATACTAAAATAATATTAACTGACATTCAAAACGTTTATGAAAATCGCATTTCTAAATAAAGTGCACCCTCGTTGGTGACAAGAGCAAAGCTTACGCAAATAAGAGCAAAAATAATTATTCATTTGAAAATTAACCACTTAGAGTTTTGGGATTTAACCATAAACAAGTACTTAGGTACCTACTTACCAATTAAAAGTTACAACTTCTTTTTTACGTTTATCCGAACGGTTTTTACAAAAAAAAAAGTAAAGTTTTGTAAGTATCCTTTATAATGTTTAATCTTAACCCTTCAATCCTCGATTTTTCTCATTCTAACTTTTAAGTTAGAATGTGATTTACACATTTTTATGTTTTGTAATGCAAATACTAGGAAGAATAATGAAAAAGAAGAAACTGAATTCATTTCAGTTTTAATTTAATATTTTAGATTAAATGGACAATATGCTACATCTTGTATTAAAAGGTTGAAAAATACAAGAATGTAAGGAAAAAAAGATAATTTTTTTTATGAACATCTTTTTATATAATAATGAAAGTTGCGGAAACACTTTTAACTTCAAATTTAAAAAAAAAACAAAGAAATCACCATTTGAACTTTAGCGAAATTACACTTATGACAGAATACGTGCAACTGACTATATGTTACAAATTTTATTAAAAATTTTAAACCTAGTGGTGACTTTTTGAAGTAAAATATTCAAAACTACCATGTTTACAATATATTTAACTAGTTGCCGAGTGATAAACATGTTTAAAATCACTTTTATATACCGATTATTGGTATGCAGCAGATCGTCTTCATTGGGCATTGCAGGGTTAAGAGCAAAAGCAGTCCGACTTTTCTTCTTACAAATGTATTTCCTCTCTGAATTATGGCACTAGAGCAGTGATTTTTTTACATACTGTAGACATTTAGCATTGGCGTGTTCCTTTTGTTTCGTTTTTTTTTTTTAATGTTTACTCTAGGAACTAAAAATTGTCTGAGTTCGCCATGCCCGCGCTGCGCCGCAAACGCATTCGCCACTATGGCCAAACACTTAGAGTGCTACTCTACTCTACTTTGTGGATAGATTGATTTATTTATTTGTAAAAACTCACATGTTTTTGCAAATAATCGTCATTCTGTAGAAATTTCATAAAACTAAATATTCAATAAATAAAACAGTAATTATTATTTATGTTAAAAATAACTCTAAGTATCAATTAAATGAAAAAGTATTTTAAAATTAATGAAATCCAATAACTCAATTAGTTGAATTAAATTAATAAAATAAAACAGCAATAAAGAAAAAAAATTCAACAAAGTACCTTAAGTTAGGGTTTCCTAGGACAGCGGCGCCCGTATCTTAACGGCCGTAGTGAACGGTGATGCGGTGGACGGCCGTCGTAACGATGACTAGAGAGTGGTTTCCTAGGAAAACGATGTTGATAACACCGTTAAAATTAAAACCACTCTCTAGTCACCACTGCGACGGCTGTCCACCGCATCACCGTTCACTACGGCCGTTAAGATACGGTCGCCGCTGTCCTAGGAAACCCTAGCTTTACCTTATCAGTTAAGCTAGGGTTTCCTAGGACAGCTGTGCCCGTATTTTAACGGCCGTAGTGAACAGTGATGCGGTGGATAACCGTCATAACGGTGACTAGAGAGTGGTTTCCTAAGAAAACTGTGTTATCAACACCATTTAACACCGTTTCCCTAGAAAACCACTCTCTAGTCGACGTTACGACGGCTATCCACCGCATCACCGTTCACTACGGCCGTTAAAATACGGGCACCGCTGTCCTAGGAAACCCTAGCTTTAGTATCTCGAAGCCGATTTAGCGCCGCTGCTCCCAGAAATAGAAGTGATTTCCTTTGAAGGCTCAGTTTATGTATTTTTATTCTTTGAAAATAATTTTATAAACCCTTACGGACTGTTACAAAAGTTCACACAGCTAAAAATAAAATATCTGTCAAATTTCAGTTCATAATTTATTCAAATAAATGCAAAATCTAATAAAGAGGAAAATAAAAACATTTCTATCAGTGCTTTGTCTTTGCGCCTTCAGTACAGTAGGTAATTATTTTCCCTCTGTGATTGCCATTCAGGGCTCCCGTCCCGTCAGGTAATCAATATATCTGTTGACCGGGTAGTCAAGTATCTACGTACAATTTCACCAAACGCATAATTAATACATAGATACATTCCTTGGATCAAACTGTCAACTTTAATAAAGCCGTTTAGCTCCATTGCATAGTACAAAAGCTATTTAATTTTTTGGTTTGATTTTTAGCTTAGCAATAAATGTGTAACATACGGTTTCGGTTTGCGCTTGCAATTCTCTACTTGAGTACCTACGGCTCGTTGTATTGCCGTAAACTGAAGCTAGCTTCATGGTTGATAATCATATAATGGTTTTTGTCCGTATGGGCGGCTCTATTAGCCAGTGGCGTATTATTCATTAATTTGTTTTTTTATTAATTATTACTCCAAAGTTAATTATTAATTTGCACCAGTTATTGTCCGCCTTGGTGATAAAAGGAATTTTCTTCTGGTAACCACTCATGAATTCTGGGATTCGATTCCAAACAAAGTATCGCATATGTTTTTCTAAAGTGACACAACAAAAAAATCTGTGTTTTTTAGTTTTCTGAGTTGAGTTTTATTTGAGTTAACTATGTAGGAGATCGGGATATATTCCTCTATGAATCATTAAAATCTGTTGTTTTTTTTTTGCTTTAGAAATACGTATGTGATATTTCATGGTTTATTGGGTGGTTTTTTTATGTATGTATCTTTCTGAAATATATTTTCTTTTTCAGTACGCACTTTGGGCCAGTTTTTTTTTGATCAGTCGGTTTTTTAGTTGGCTGGAAGATATTGCTTTTAGCACTTAGTCCGCCAAAGTACTGATTCTTTGTACTTAAAGTTTTTAATAAAAATCCGTTTATATATATTGTCGTGATCGTAGAACAACGACTGATGTGCGAAAAATGCGATATTCACTATCTGTTATATTTGATCTTAATAAGGCTTTATACTCCTGCTTTTGAAAACAAAAATACATTTAACTAATCCAAGTATCGAAAGATATACTTTTGTACTCATAGAGTCAATGGTGATATTAAATGTCAATAAAAAGTTTAAACTGCTCTTATGTAATAAGATTGAAGAAAATCATATGCGTCGTTGTTTTATGATCATAACGATATTATATCAGTAAATCTATTTACAAAAAAATACGTATTTCATTATTATCGCATTTTCTTAAAATAAGTTTGGTTTTATGATCAAATTGATGGCTGAAATACAAAACAAATACCAGGTTGTTATCCTGTAGAAGCGTCGCAGACACCGTTTATTTTTAAAAAAAGACATATTAGTTTTTTGACGATGTACTCAAATACTTTATTTCAATTTCCGGAACCATTTTTTTAATAAGAACATGGAAATCAAGTCGTGGTAGAGAAAGATTTGAACCTGAAGCCTCTGATGCATGAGTCTGCGACACTAGCCACAGACTACTTGTTTACAGACCCAAAATGCACCCGTTTTGGGAGGTCCGAGATATAAAAAAAAAACAATTCTGGCATGATTATTTGTTAAACTTTTCTTACAGAAAACGGCCTAAAATTGAAATATTTAGGTAAATCATTAAAACACGAATATTTTATTTTTCAAATTAAAATAAACAATAAAAAAAAGGTGTTTTGTATTAATGACACGTTAAATATGCAGTTAGTCAACAATACTCCAAAAACAATTTCAAAATCATTGCATATTTATTCTAACTAACTGGAAATCATGTTTTTGTCCATCCATTTTGGATCAAAACGCACAGTGCTATTGTAAAATTGAATTAGCCATAACTCTACGGGAGACTTGTGAATCATAATAAGAATTTCACATATTGAACATTGAACCCTTCCAAACAATGTTCTGGCTTTGAATAGAGGAACGCAAAGTTTGTAAAATTTGTTTTTGTATTGTTTTGAAATTTCTATCAAAATGTGTTTTCGATGTTTTGCTACACATTTCCAATTTCTCTGCATCATCAAATGGTTTTTCAAAAAATGCATCCTCGATTGTTGCTAAACCAAACCAAAAATTTGTAACGCTTTTGTTTTATGCAAAAGCAAAAAGGCATCTCTATAAGCAGGAGCGAATTATTGCTATGTGCATAGGACACTGCACCTGGAAAATCATGTGTAGGATTATCACATTAAAAAAAATATTGATATTGACTCATTGACATTGACATCAAGTCATTAGTCAGGTATAAATGACGTGACCTGATTGTAGCAATATATATCATCACCATCATCGCTCGTTCCGTACCCACTGGTGCTTAGGGCACTGCATTAGTTTACATAGGTTAATCTGTTTTCAATGCAGCAGCAAGACTTATTACGGGAGTACAAAAATATTCTCACATCTCATAATATCTTCGAGATTTCCACTGGTTAAAAAGCCCAGAGAGAATAAAATACAAGCTGTGCTGGACATTATTCAAATTCCTTCATGAAATGGCTCCAAAATACCTATCGGACCTTTGTATTAGGGAAAATACATGTCAAAGAAAATCTACTCTTAGATCAGCATTTGATTCAGGAAGAGGAAAACTTGTCGAAATCCAGCGCTCCCCAAACACTAGATTTGGAGATCGTGCTTTTGCCGCCACCGGCCCCTCTGCCTGGAACCAATTGCCTTCAAACTTACGAATCGTTGACAGTCCCAGCTAGTTCAGATCCCAACTAAAATCCCACTTCTTTAGACTATCATACCCTCAATTTTAAATCTGGAAATATAATATATCACTTTAGTTTAGTTAGAATGTAAGTTTAGGTATACCATTGTAAAGCGCCCTTGAGGTGATTTTTTACAAAAATTGCGCTTTATAAATCGACTTAATATTATTATTATTATTATTATTATTATTATTAATGAAACGCTGCAGTCCGAAAAACATTTAAAATAAATATTGCTCTTCCACCCTGCCAGGAATCGAACCCAGGACCTCAATATGGTGGACGAACGCATCAACCACAACACGAGGTGGATTTTTTCCCACTCGATTTTTTTATTCAGGGCTTTACACCCATCGAGTCGAAAGTATTCGTTATGGGTTCTTTATGGTTCGTTATGGGCACACAGAACCGTGTTCTTCATCCGCCTGAACGCAGAGAAATGTACATATATTGGCATTACCATCATGTCTCTAACCGAACCGGGTGGTGCGTATGGCACGGAATACGTTCACCAAACGCTGCGTATATTAATAATCTGTTACATGAAGGTGCAGTGATCAGTCTTACGCTTCAGGTGCCAGTTCAGGGAAAATAAAATATGACAATGTAAAACCACCTCTCAGATCAATTGTCATCATCATTATTTCCCTTTCTGTGACCAGCGGTGCATAGGGCACTGCATAAGAACATAAAATACTGCGTATTTTAATCATTTGTCATGTGAATGTACGGTGATCACTCTTACACTTCAGGTGCCAGTCTATGGTAAGTGAAATATTGAAGTGTAAAACCACCTTAATATTTCACTTAGAAATATTTCTTGTCTACTCTCCCGGGAAATAAACTCAGGTCCTCAATCATGATAGACGAACACGCCAACCACTACACTTCGAGGCAGACTTTTCTCCACTCGATTTCTTGTTTCATAATTTTGACCTGAAAGTAGCTATCTATTCAAAAACACTCATCCTGGATTCTGGGAGTGATACTCACAAAGAAGTGCATTCTGCATCCGCCCGAACACATACCAGATCAATATTTCGTATTAAATTTCCCAGGAATAGAACTCGGAACCTGAAATACGGTAGACGAATGCACAAACCACTACACCACGAGGCAACCTTAACTCCACTAGATTTATATTTTCAAGATTTTTACCTGAGATTAGCTATTCAGTCAAAAGCACTCGTCAAGGATTTTGGTACTATTTCTCACAAATAACTATTTTCTGTATTCGCTTGGATACACAGAGCAAAAAACTCTTCAAAAACACTCAAATAACATTGAGCCATTGATTATTTTAGTAGAAGAAGCAGAAAAATATTCTTTAACGTTTCGTTAAATTTTTGTTTATTTCGAACGATTCAGATGATTTTTTAAAAAAAACTCAACAATTCTGGATCAATTTTTCACAAGTATTATTCGCCCGGACTCACAAATATTTTACTGCACAGCGACACCGTTTTAGAATGTACTTCTATATTAGGAAAAAATATGTTAAAATTGAACAACTATCAATGTACTCGATTCAACTCGCGTTATATCTAACGACACCTATCTTTTATTACATTACGAAAATGGCGCTATATACGTAATCCATAATAAAAATAAGACCATACTTCGTATTCATGTTTTGATGTTCTAGTGTTATATAAAATCCCTGATAACAAATATGAAAGTATCAGGGGCGTGCGTTGAAGTTTTTGATTAGGGAAGTAATTCAATATAGGTAAAAAATTAAGAATAACTAAAGTGTGTAGTCATATATTCAGAAATTATAATTATCAAGACATATAAACAGATGGTAATGAATTCTAATTAAAATCAACCCACTTCACCAGATACTGCTATAAATTACTGCAAAGTATTTAGCGCCGTTTTGTTTTTATACTTTATTAAAATGTATTAAAATGAAAATAAGGTTCTAAATAAATATCCATGATAATTATGTATTTTCTTGTTTTAAATATTATTTTTTGACAAAAAGAATATGTCATAATTTGAAGGCAAAAAACAATAAAAAAAATCAGTATGGTAGATTGTATTCGTTTTTCTTATGGCAAGAAAACACTATTAATTTAATATTTTAATTAAACTCCATATTCAATTTTGTGTACTTACTTTACCATTTTAATTATATTTAGTGTCAACATACTATTACTTAATCGGTGCGACGCGGTGCGGCGTAGCCATATACGTACCAAAAAAATGTATTGGGATAATCATAAAATCCTTTTTCGTTTTATTGATGCAGGTATGTTTTAATTTTTTAATTTTTTAACTTTTTAATTTTTAAAATTTTTATTTCTTTTGAATTTTTAAACAATTGATGTTAAATTATGTACAATTATGTATAAATAAATAATACACTGACACTCCGGAACGTGCCTGTGGGCCAGTGGAGTGGCTATATCCATAAAAAATATATATATACTGAATGTACCTACCTATTGTATAAACATTTTTGTTAACTATGTATTTGTATTTTATATTGGATTAAATAAATAAATAAAAAATCCAATCGCTTCCAATCCTAGAAGAATCTAAGTTTGCGCAAGCGCGGTTTGTAAGATTTGTACGGAGATCCCTTCCTACTGGAAGCGAAATCTCCATACAGTTTTTATTATTCTTCTTTGCTAGTGCGAGATTAGCGAGTAACCAAACCAGTTTGCGCGTGATAGCGCACATGAATAGATGGGTGGGGGGAGTGCTCCATATTTAGATTTTTTGTATGGCGGCGATTTTAAAAATCCACAGTTTATCACGGTTATCAACAACATTATTACTGTATCATTTGTTTATATTCATACATATGTTAGGTGTTATGGCAGGTAATTAATTTATAAAATATATTTAAAAACATTGATTTATTGGCTAACTTTGGGAAAGCGATGGCAATGGTTCCATGCGTTATATGGACGGACCGCGCATGGTAAGTATAAACAATTATTATTATTATGGATAACTTATACATCGCTATTTTCGTAACAAAATACCTCAAGGGCGCTTTACATAGTGATTCTTTTAATTAAAATAATATATTTTGTTGTCACATGCTACGGATTTATTCAAATGATTAAGAGAACAAGTGGGTTTTAAGTTTTTTTCCGAAACATCACTTCACTTTCACAGCCTCGCACCTTTGCTGGGAGAGCATTCCATGCCATAGGGCTTGCGACCGCAAATGCGCGTTCACTAAATTTAGTGCGCTGTTTGCGTAGAGGTAAAATAACTTTTCTTCTCGCCGTAGACGTAGCTGATCTAAGCGTTAGACGCCTGTCAGCTAGTTCATCTGGAATGCATAGTTCCCTTAAATATTCCGGAGCAGAGTTGTGCAGTGACTTATCATACGCCAACAGAGTTTGTATTCGACCCTCTGTGGAAAACGTAGCCAGTGTTGTTCCCGAAGTAGTGGAGTGATATGACTGAACTTAGAGATTCCGAAAATAAGTCTCGCTGCGGCATTTATTACAGATTGTAGGCGAGTCATTTTGTTCATTGGTAGACCTGCATAGATACCATTACAATAATCAACTCTAGACACTACAAACGCATTTATTAATTGACGGGTGGCATCAACCGGAAAATGTTTGCGTATGCATTTAATTTGTCTCAGCTGGTAGAAGCATGAACTTATCGTTCTTCTAATTTGAGCGACAAGAGAAAGGTCAGAATTGAGTAAAACTCCCAGTTGTTTAACGGTGGGTAAAGCGGTACTTCCTACATTGGGTAGGGCCGTATCCTGGATCAATTTCTGTCGTCTGGCTGAAACGACCCATAGTTGTTCAGTTTTTGATGGGTTTAATGTTAGTCTGTTCTCAGCCATCCAGTTCCCTATTTTCTCGATGCATCCATCAATTAAATTGACAAGCACACTTCTCTCGCCTGGTTTGCAATAAAAATAAATCTGAGTATCATCTGCGTAGCAGTGAGACCACAATCCACATTCTTTGATAATGTTCTCTATATCTTAAGTGTAAAGGAGATAGAGGAGTGGTCCGAGTACTGACCTTTGAGGCACTCCTGTAGACACCCGAAAGTTGGTTGATCTTTTACCCTGGAACACAACTGCATATTCTCACTCATTAGAATATGAACTGAATCACATATGTGCCTGATCGCGGATACCATAAGTTTTCTCCAGACGTTCAAGCAAAATATTATGGTCTACAGTATCAATTGCAGCACTCATGTCCAGAAGAGCCATCAACACCGGATTACCAACAATAAATAGATAATAAATAAAATAAATTAATGGTTTATTGCAATTTATTTGGATTATTAGTGAGTATTACTTTATTTATTTATTTTATTGAGTAAATAAACAGCATGTACAAAATACGAGTATATTGTCAACTTCCTTATATATATGTGTAAGACCCCATGTACATACCAAAAACCTGCTTACACTGAAGATAGTCATTCAAATGTTGTTAAATAAAACAAATGCAGAAGATAAGAAATTTAAAAAAAGAAGATTAATGGAATCAATTTTATTGTTTATTAATTTACACAAAAATAACTGGTACAACATTGTTCTTCGATTTTGAAGACAGTTTACTCTATTGTACTGCATATTTTTGGCTTAGTTATAGAAATTAAGGTTTAACCGGTAGTCGACCTATTCAAAGGTTTTTTTCTGATTCTCTCTTGTCTATTAATACTCACATTGAAAGGTGACTAAGTAGGAGTACATTATTCTAGTTTAGACGAATAAATGTTTTAAAAAGTTTTTTATCTGTCTTTTCATGTTTAAATGGTTTCGATATCCGCATAATAGTCCTACCTTTTTATGTTTATTTTTTTTTTCAAGATTGAATCAATATGAATATAAAACATTAGTTTACTATCAATAACAACACCTGAGCAGCGAATTTGACTATCTGTTTAAAAAATACTGGTGTTATTGAAAGAGTAGGAAATCTGAATCTGAATCTGAAATCGTTTGTTCGTGCAAAAGACAAATGAGTGAAATTTAGTTAGATTTATGTACTTCCAGTAAATTTTGCTTGCAATACTAAAAAAGTCTGTCGAGATATTCTTGCATTTTTGCTCAGTCAGTGTGAGATTTAGACAGGCGTTATTTTTTATGTCATCAGCAAAGTAAATCGATTTACAATATTTAAAATATAAGTTTATTTATATTTTATAACCATAAACCGTATATCTGCCTTTTACAAAAAAATATAATATTAATATATTTAGCTTTATATAAAATTTTTAAAAAAACCTAAATTTCCGTCTACCCAAGATTTATAAATATAATTGAACTTCATATTCAGTAGAAAGTTTAAATACTTTAAGAATAAATATATAAAACCAATGGAATATTTTAATGTAATTTAACAAGAAAATCGGAAAGTGCTGTTTCATACAGCTGGGCAAAGTGAGCCGAAATTGTATATATTATGAAATATATAAATAAATTATCAAATACATCCATTATATCATTAACAAAGATGGTGAACAGTATTGGGCCCTGTGGAACACCACTAGTAGCACAGAAAGATTGGAATAAAGTGGTAATTTTTTTTACCGTTAGTGTTATATCAGTTTAGTTGCTTTGAAACCCTTTAATTATGGGACCACTTATTTCTAGATTAGATAGTTTGGCGACCAAAATATTTAAACACACCTGGTCAAAGGCCTTGCTAAAGTCAGTGTAAATGGAAGTTTTAAATTTATTACAACAGAGAAGGAAAACATTATTGAGAAGGGAATATGGAAGTCTAGGCATTTACAGGGCTTATGACCTGTCGTTGGCTGGTTTAATTGGCCACTTTACAGACTGTGTAACATTCACTCACTCACTTTTTGTGTAAATCTCACCCACATAATAAAGGTTTCAGCTCCTTTACTTCACAAAAGTCAAAAGATTGGAAGAGTTGAGGAAATGTGGATGTTTAAACATGGGCAGAGTTTAAACATCCACATTTTACAGAGGTATCAGCACAAGTTTTAAGTGGATTCATGCCACTCGATTTTAGGATCAGGGAGCTTGCAGAAGCATATGAGGTGAAGAAGAGCCTCACTTTGCAAGACTTGCCGCAGGGCAGATTTTACCAGGGAGTGGGAGACTATTTCTCACTTCCTCATCCGGCGGAGCGCTATTCGATAGATCACGGCTATGATGATCAGGTTCTGCCTGGGACGGCGCAGGAAGAGTTGAGGATCTACACAGATGGCAGTCTCTTAGACGGCAAAGTGGGTGCAGCGTTTGTACCTTACGATGGCGTCAGAGAACTGCCGTCGAGAAAGTTGAAACTCGGCGATTTCTGCTCCGTGTTTCAAGCGGAACTCTTTGCGATCAGAGAAGCCCTGGTCTATGTTTTTAGGAAGCCACCAAACAGATAGAAGAAAATAACGATCCTGACAGATTGCAAATCTGGCGTCCATGCAATAAATGACCGAAATTCGGTCAACCCTATTGTAATGGACATTAGAACAGATATTCAGAAGCTTCGATGCAGACACCAGGACGTGTACATCGGCTGGATACGGGGACACTGCGGAATCCTTGGCAACGAAAAGGCTGACGAAAAGGCTCGGAAAGCTACGCTCAAGAAGACAGCCCCCGATTTTGCCGATTTCCCGCTCAGCTTTGCCAAAAGGAAATAACAAATCGATAACGAAATCGATAGCGAGTAACACGCGAGGTCGATCAAAACAACGCTCTCGCATAACGGTTCTTAAAATTTCGAAAAATTGCTCAATTTAAGAAGTAGTGTGTACTTCCCGGGTCGGCTAGTCCTGTCGCGCAGTTTTTGTGTTATTTATTTTGTATTTCTGCGTACTTTTCTTGTGTTTTTTTAGTGATTGACAACGTTAAATATATTCCTTATAATATCTTCGTAAACTTAGTGTCAGTGCCGAAAGAAACCGAGAGAATACGAGCTAAGCCGAACGTGCCGTACGAAAGTAGGTACACCCCTCGACGTTTCACTTGGACTCGTCTGCCGAGGAGAACCGAAAAGGTCCGAGGCGAGCCGAGACAAGCCGACCCGAGTGAAATAAGCGAAATAAACAAAGTAAACAAACAAATAAATTGAGCATAGACAAAGTGATAATAATATTTTTTAAATTAATACCTAAATTATCCTATAAAATAATTTTTATTTTTAAGTTTAATATAGTTTTTTCTCGATAATTTGTAAAATAAAACAAAATAATAATCTACTTTAATATCTCCTTTCGTACAACAAATAATAATTGTTTTTCACTTATTAAAAAAAAAAAAAAAAACGTTTTTAATTTAAAACAATTTTTTGTGCACAGATTTTAATTTTAAAACATAATCAATATGAATTGTAACAAATGTGTACAAAATATCAGCCCCCGAAAAGCACTCAAATGTGCAAGGTGCTATATATATTTTCATCCGACATGTGCTGGAACCACACTGGAAAATTATAAAAAAATGAGTAAAATATATCGAGCACAGTGGAAATGTGAGATTTGTAAAATACATGATCCACGATATAATACGAGTGCACTATATTCTGATGAAGAAGATGACCAGTTGAAGACATCAAACAAGGAACCTAAGAACCATACTCAAAATAAAAACGAGGAACCAATCATAACAGATTCATCAATGAACTATATTAAAAACATGTGGGAAGAAATCTCAAAAGTTAAAGAATCGATCAATACACTTACTATAGAACTAAAATTGCTTACTGATAAATATGAAGAATTAGTAAAAAGTAAGAAAGAAGAACGTGATGAATTAATCAACAATCAAAAGGTTGTTGAAAATATTGAACCGAAATTGACAAATCGAAAAATTAAATCCAACAAAATAATAACAAATAGTAATAAGAAAAAGAAAAAGAAGGATGAGTCAAATAATGAAACAAACGATACAATATCAACAGCTGATGATGAAACTAATGATACTTCACAAATTGATAAATACACAAAAAAAAAGAAAAAAGAAAAAAAACTAACAGAAAATAATCTACATTTAATACAAAAAGAAGATAATATGCAGAAAATGAATATTCTTATAATAGGAGATGAAAGAGGAAAAAAAATCAGGAGAACCATTGAGCAAAATATATCTAACAATGTTCACTGCTGTAGCAACATTTATCCAGAAGCTACCTTAGAAAATTATGCTTCTAACATTATATCACAATCAAATACATTTACAATGGAAGATACTGTAATACTACTACTGGGACAAAATGAGACATCCCCTATTCAATTTCTAAGTTATTTATACTATATACTAGATAATCTTAAACATACAAAAGTATATATTTACTCTGTCTATAAGAATGATTTCTTTAACACCTTAAAACTAAATATAGAAATTAGAAAACTGGCAAAACTACATGAAAACTGTAAATTCATAGGACCAATATATCACGAAAAAATGAAATTTTATGAAAAGCAAATATTAAAAGAGCGAACAATGTATGAAATGGTTACTACATTGAATAAAATGTATAAATTTGAATCACAAGCTAATTACATCCTGTGACAAGAAAATGTAAATAAAATCAATGAGCTTGATCATTTAGACAGACATAAATCTAAACAATCAGAGGAGAAAAAAATGAGAAAAATGCATAAACTCAAGATTCTTTATATAAATATACGCAGTCTTAAACCAAAAATAGATGAACTTAAATCATTAATAACAAATGACTCATCAATACCAGATATCATTATGCTTACAGAAACATGGCTAAGCAACGCTGAAGAAGAATTGTATGGAATTAATAATTATAATGTAATTAACTCATGTAGAGAAGGCAAAGGAGGAGGAGTTGCAATATATATTGCTAATAATTTAGATTTCCAAATTAAAATAAAAGAAACCGCAAAAGATAAATCAAATGTAATCTTAATTAATTTAACTGAACAAAATATTAATATCTGTGTCATCTATAGACCACCCAATAAAAATCAATTACACCAATTTATCGACTTTTTTGAAACAGATATACTTACAAAAGAAAAAGGAAAAATAATAATAGTTGGTGATTTCAATATAAATTTACTTGACAAAAAATGTGTGCATACTAATGATTACTTAAATTCTCTCCGCTCAAATAATTTTAAAATACTAAATGAAATATCTCCTGAAAAGTATACTAGGTGGAATCAAAGAGGTGAAAATACAATAATTGACCATGTGATCACTAATATAATAGGATGCAATCACACCATTGACTACATAGATACACCGCTAAGTGATCATAGAGCATTGGAGTTAAATGTGGATATATCAATAGCTAAACAAATAGCAGCAAGGCAAAAATATACTTCAGAAAAGATCGATTTTAATAAACTTAAAGAAAGCGTGGAAATAAAATTACAAAATTTACAAATAACTACTTTTAAACAACTGCAAGAGTTGATTCTAACTGAAATTAAAAAGAATACAAAAACAGAAAACAGAAGATTTACTACTTCGATCCAAGAGGGGTGGCTCACAAAAGAAATATTTAAAAAAGTCATTCTAAAAAATAAAATTTACAAAAAAATGGTAAAAGAAAGACACAATCAACATCTGCAAATACAACTAAAAAATATTCAAAAAGAGCTGAGAAATGATATAAGAAATTCTAAAAAACAATACTATCAACAACAAATAGCATGCGCAGAAGGAAACAGTAATAAATTATGGAAAATTATTAAAAATATTAAATCAGACACAAAAATACCATCAACATGTATAAAGGAAATAAAACAAATGGATGGAAAAGTAACAAATAATCCGGTAGAAATAACAAGTACATTAAATGATTTTTATACAAATATAGGAAAAAAACTTGCAAATAAAATAAAGGGACCATGTTTAAATGTAACAGAAACACAAAAATACCAAATAAATGCTACCTTCTTTCTTAGACCCGCAACAATAGGAGAAATCAAAAAAATTATAGATAATTTGAAAAAAAATGCTTCTCCGGGATATGATAAAATTAAACCATCGCTAGTAAAAATTCTTAAAGACATGCTTAGTCCAATATTAACAAATCTGATTAATCTGCATATAAAAGAAGGTACCTATCCAGATGAATTAAAAATAGCAAGAATCACTCCAATATATAAAGGAGGTGATAAAAAAGATCATAGCAATTACAGACCAATTGCAAATTTAACAGTCTTCAACAAAATATTTGAAAAATATATTCAAAAGAGATTAATGGACCATGTTAAAAATCTCAATATACTTACTTATAATCAACATGGCTTTCAGGAAAAAAAAGGAACCGGAACAGCCCTAGTGAATTTAATAAATTTTATTCAAACCAACATGGATACTGGGATCCCAATCACGGGAGTAATCTTAGATTTTAAAAAAGCTTTCGATACGGTTCATGTTGAGACAATGATAAAAAAATTAAACGACATAGGAGTAAAATTTCAAGAAAGTAAACTATTAAAATCATATTTAGCAAATCGGAAGCAGTATACATATGTAAATGAAAAAAAAAGCCTTTTGCAAACGGTAAATTTTGGAGTACCCCAAGGATCCATTTTGGGTCCAATATTATATATTTTATACATTAATGATTTGTCACTGTACAATTTCAAGGGAAAAATTATTATGTATGCCGACGACATTGGACTATTCTATAAAAATCAAACAGACGTATTAACAAACAATGACATAAACAAAGACCTAACTATGTTGACTAAATGGACAAACACAAACTTACTTACACTTAATGAAAAAAAATGCAATATTATCCATTTTGAAACTAGAAAAAAATGTCATAAAGTAGATGCTTACATAAATAATGAACGACTTACTGAAATTGAACATGTTAAATACTTAGGACTAACAATAGACAGACAATTAACATGGACAATTCATATCAACAATTTAATTAGCAAAGTGGCGACATTATCGAGTCTTTTTTTAAAAATCAAAAACTTTGTTCCAAAAACGGAAAAAATTCTAATGTATGAAGCCTATGTAAAAACTAAAATATGTTATACGCAACTATTATGGGGAGCAGGATATCAAAATGACATAAACAGACTACAAAGACAACAAAATAAAATATTAAAGTTAGTATATGACCTTCCCTATTTAACTGCAACTAGAGAACTTTTTAAACAAACTAAGCAATTAAATATAACTGAACTCTTTCAACTAGAATCATTAAAATTTATCCATAAATTAGCCACTAATGTAATTGTAGACGAAGAACTAAAACTAATAAAAAATTGTAGTCAACATGGACATAATACGAGAATATCAGACAAATACCATATACAACTTTTTAAAACAAGACAAGGACAATCAAGACTAATAAACCAGGGACTGAAATTATACAATAAACTACCAGACAAAACTAAACAAAAGACTCAGACAAACTTTACAAAAGATGTAAAAAATATTATTTTAAACAACAGAGTATAAATGAAAAATGTATGTATTATTTTATGTAAAATGAATGTTATAATCCGTAAGGGTTTATAAATAAATTTTCAAATAAAAAAAAAAAAAAAAAAAAAAAAATAAGAAGCAGAACCCTTCAAGTCTTATACATATAGGTAGAGGTATATGTAGAGGTAGTATTATACATGATCAATATAGTGCAGGCAATTGATAAAATAAACCAAAGTAGGGAAGAAAATGCTGAACACTCCTCTAGTGGAACGGAAGGCCTGCTGACTATTGCTAACAGACCGGCTTCTCCTGAAGAGTTTTAAGTGGTTTCCTCTCCACATAAGCAAATGCTGAGAAGTTCCTGATTGGCCCACATTAGTATATCCCTCCTGATCCCAACAGTTTAGAAAAATTTAAAGAAATTTAATTGCAGAAAAATCCACATTTGAAATATAAACCTTGTATATTATAAGCAAGGTAAATAATAAAGCAACTCCCATATAAAAAAAAAAAAAAAAAAAAAAAAAAACATGGGCAGAAGGGTGAATGTTACACAGTGTGTAAAGTGGCTACTTAAACCAGCTAATGACAGGTCATAAACCCTGTAAATGCCTAGACTTCCATATTCCCTTCTCAATAATATTTTCCCTCTCTGTTGTGATAAATTTAAATACGAACAACTCCCTAGGGAGGAAATCCGGCCAGTCTGCAAGCATTTGGACGAACTCAAACATTGTTAAATAGAAGCTACTTGTTTTCTTAATGTAAATGAATTCGCTATGACATTGTCGTAGAGCATTAAATTTATTAGTGTTGATCTAGCAGACATGAATCCATGCTGAGAGGTTGATATAATATGCTTTAAGTTTGTTAATGCAAGTAGTTTATTTAAAACATTTTTTTCGAACAGTTTATGTCATAAATACATTCATTAAAGAGTAGAATGCTCAGGTGAAATCCCCATGCTGCACTGGAAGGTAAGGTTATACTCGTATAGTGTGATTGAAAGCCTTCAATAGAAACCTTTTTCTTCATATGATGTAGTGCCAGGTACCGTACTAATTTAATATAATTTAATAATTCACCCTTTTAAATGCCTTGAAATAGTCGGTGTTTATGACATCTGTCTGATTGTTGATACGCATGTTTTGCATTGCAAAATCTGTGAAAATTGTTAGATTTGATAAAACTGGGCGTTGTTTTTGAAAACCGTGTTGTTGGTTTGGTATATGTATCACGGGATACATGCGGTCATTTGTTATTTTTTCAAGCAGTTTACTGAATACTGACAGAAGTGAGATTGGGCAACAGTTTTTGGCTTAACTTTTTTGCTCCTGACTTGTGTATTCTAATGACGAATACTTTTTTAAACTTCTGAGAAAAAAATACTTCATACAAATTGTATAAAGTGCCTTAACTTGTGAATGATATGCAAATATTATGGTAGTTCTATACTTTAATTATTTCAAAATATTGTCATTATATATATTTTATTCCATTAATTGGAGGTAAGTTTATATTTGTTTTATTTTTAAATTGTTTTGATTAAAATGAAAGATGGTTACACTGTTAAAATAAATTTAAAAATAATGAAATGTTTAAAAATCAGTGCCTACCTATGGACGTGCAAACTGATCGTGACATTTTATTTTTACAATTCATAGCAACAAAATATCTAAAAACTGTAATAAACATTTTTTATTGTTTTCGTTAAGTACATACGTGCTATGGAATGAACTTATAGTTCAATGAAATAATCAAATTTCTGATTCCGTTTCAAATATTATAATATGTTGCTTGCATAATTCTATGGAGTGGCTGTAAAATCTGACACATATCTAATAAAATGAAGTTATTTGATTTTTTGGTCCATGAGTTTTTGAACTAGTGAATAACTTTATATTTTTAAAATGTGCATAACTGCTAATGTTGATCTGAAATAAAAATATTTTGAAATGCTAAAATAAAAAAATACACTACCTGCGAAGAAACAATTACGGGGTCATATAACAATCAATTTAATGGTTTATTCAAAAAAAGTGTAGACTAATATCAATAGAAAAAACTTAACTGGTATGCATTTTTAAAAATGCATTTCTAGCATACAGAAGCAATTATTATTAGACATGAGCTTCCCGGCGATGTATTTAATATTCACATGCTGACTCTGGTCAGTGAAAAAAATTAAATTAAATTTCCGCCTTAATGTAGTGAACAATAACAAAACAAATATCTTATTAAGACTGTCAGTTTGATAAAACCGGGAAAATCATATGATTCAGCCATTTAACACGCTATCTTTTTCAAAAATTGAGATATTAAAAAATATAGAAAAGCATGCATAAGAAAAAAATTACAGTTTTTCAATGTATTTATTTTTAAAAACTTTTAAGTTCTAGGTAACTAAAATGTAATTACTTTTCGACTGGCAGATTACGCCTCTTAAAATTAAGACCAAACTTTGGGACATTGATTCTCATAAAAAGACTTAGTATTAAAGTAAAACTTGATTTCAAGATTTGAAGATAATAAATGAAACAAAAGAACTGCACTGGTGAAATAATGATGTTTTGTGTTTTAAATGAAATACAAGCATTTTAAATTACATTAATTTTTTGCTATTTTTCTTTTATTCTCGTCAAATTGTGCCTTTATAATCGTTTTAACGAAGAATAAAAGAAGAAACAGTCGAAATATTTTTGTTTGCATCCTTTTTTAATGGAATTATTCGTTTTGTTTTTTTACACACTTTAAATATTTACTATCGGCGTGTCTCTATTGTTTTTTTTTTTGTTAATATATTATAACGGGAATTAGAGCCATCCAAAAACCATTAAAAGCGTCCAATTTTAACGCCAGTCTTTGAACGTACGACAAACAAATATGATCATTATTTTTTTTTAAACGCAAAAGGTGTGAAAACACATAAAATTTTATTTTGGTACACTTTCTAAAATAAGTACAAAGTCAGTTCAGTTTCGAGGTGCAGAAAATGGAACAACAACACGTCGATTTTGACGGTTTTAGTTACACGTTATCAGTCTGAATTTCGCGCAGTATTGGAGAGGCATTTGCGAGAAAAATATTCTCCTGAAGTTGGTGTATAAACAGTGAATGAGATGAAACCTTACTCCCTTACTATTATATTTGCCTTCTCCTTGACGTAAATTAGTTGTCGAATCTATCAGTACAACTTTGCCAACATTGGCTAAGATATAGAGGTAAATGTAAATACAGCAAGTCTTTTGTCAAAATTTGCTTGTTACGATCACTAAGATCTTAACAAGGTAAGCATAGTTTACTAACAAAACATCGAGACTTCATTTTACATTCAAACTTTTGTATCAAGAAGAAACCATTTTTTAAATTGTTTTTACCGGTCAAAAAATGCTAAAAAGGAATACCATTATGTTTTCTTTTTAAACACAGTTTAATTGACAATGAGTTGGTCGTAATCAAATTCATAGTATTTAAAAAAAAATCAAAATTGAAATGATATAATATTGAGGATATTATATTAAATTAACGAACGTAATTTTCTTCTTTTGTATTTACTTAAATAAATATGCATGCCTTTTATTCATACAAATACATATTTATTTTTATAAAATTAAAAAATATAACGTATTCAAAACTCTATGAGGTTAAGAGCCTTGTGTTGAAGTGGGATGCAACATAATGGAAAGCAAAAGCATGTACATTATTAAATAATTTAAAAAATATTAATTTATAATGATTACATGAACATATATATCAATAAATATCTGGACAACACGTTTAAAAGTATATACATCTATGCAATATGTCGCAGAAGTCTCTTGCAATGGTTTTTTCCCTTAGACAAAATCCAAACTTGTACACTACTTTTTAAAATGGCTTTCGTTTTGGAGAACTTAATATCACAACGTATGACACCAAAACAATTATACGCTAAAACAATACTCACTTATAGATTCAAAAACTACTCTGACTCAAATGAAAGACATAACCCCCACAATACATCACATACAAATAATATAATAACAAGTTTTTAAAACTGTCTGAATATTTGTTAATTATCTACGTTTTTTTAAGTTAGTCTTCTTTTTTTATTCTCAAATGTAATTTTTTTTAAAGTATATTGTTAAGTGTCCTCGGCACAGGAAACCCCAGTGAGGTCACATTATTTTTATTATTAATTATAGTACGTAAGCTAAAAATATGAATAAATAAATATGTTCATCCAGGACATTGAAAACTCTTGCAACCACAAAAAATAATTTCCTTTGAGCAAAAATCTTACGTGTTTTTGGAATTAAATAATTCAAATTACAGGAAAACCCAGTAAGATCATTCCGCTGGGGTCTACTATAACCGCATGAGCAGAAATGTATCAAACACATTTTTGTAAATATCCAATGTTTATTATCTTCATGAATTAGAACAATGTGTCAGATAAGAAAGAGGGGGATACATCAAAACATCACTCTTAATATTTTTTTTTGTACATTTATTAGAGGGTTCATGATAGACGCCGTGCAACTTCTCAAGACCACTATACCATTTGGTTTCCTCTTACTAGAAAAGAGCAAAATATGCATTCTAATGTCCAAAAGTCCAAAGTGAGCAAAATACATGACACAGCTTACTTAATATGTAAACCAGCGATTAGACCTGAACCTCCCATTGTAGATTTATGTCAATAATTATACTCAGATATTTGATGTACTCAACGGATGTTTTAAATCTAGCATGAACAATCTGATTTTATTAGCAGATTAAGATGGGATTCGGGTGATTATCTGTTCCAATACTAAAGTGATATATTTGGTTTTATCCACATTCAGGGTAAGTAAATTATTCTCTAACCAGGTTTTAACCGCTCTTATACCACAATTTGCTTTTTCAAATACAAAATTACAATTCCGCGCCTCAAACAACAAAACTGTATGATCGGGAAATGATATAATTTTTCCGCCGTTACTGAGATCACATAACGAGTTGATATATATAAGGAAAAGAACTGGTCCTAGGACACTTCCCTGCGGAACCCCAAAGTAGGTGCGAGAATTTCCACTTCGTACTTCTCCTTGTGATGTATAAAGATTTCGTTTTAAATTAATTATTTATTTGATTAAATATAATTTATTTTCGATTTTCCAGAAAAATTGAAGGCGAAATAAAATATATTTTTAGAAATGCAGTAAAAAAATAACGATGTAATTTTTATATTTTTTAATTTTTTATTAGCAATATTTTGAGTTTGTCCAAATTATTGTAGACAAGGACTGGATTCAACTTCCTAGGGAGCTGTTTATTTTAACATATTACAACAAAGATGAAGAACATTTGAGAGAAGGTAATATAGAAGTCTAGGCATCTACAGGGTTTATGACCTGTCAATGGCTGGTTTAAGTGGCCACTTTACACACTACGTAATATTCACCATTTTGCCCATATTTGAACATCTTTATTCTTTCAACTCTTTCATCTGTTGATAAATCCACCAGGTCCATGAAGAAGTATAGAAATAGAAAAAATAACATTTTCAGGCGTTGCCTAGAATGTAGGTGAAATAATTCAATTAGATGAATCTCACCCGCGTAAATTAAGGTTTCAGCTCTTTAACTTCACAAACATCAACAGATGCAAAAATTGAAGGAATATAGATGTTTAAATATGGCAGAATGGTGAGTGTTACACAGTGTGTAAAGTGGACACTTAATCCAGCCATTGACTAGTCATAAGCCCTGTAGATGCCTAGATATTACCTTCTTTTAAATGTTCTTCATCTCTGTTGTAATATGTTCATTTTTTATTAGCTTACGTTAGTTCTTAAGTGATCTGCAGCAATCACACATATATTTTTTTTTAATCGTCAATGTAAGAGGGTATTTTCGATTGACAAGCATTTGAACCGAGGTGGATAACCTCTTTGACAAGAGAATATACAAGTCTAGATATTAGAATGGCTTGCGTTTTGTCGTCATTACCATGTTTTTATTTTTTTAATCCTTCTTAAACTTCCTGTATACTCCACTACCTTAGAGTCTATACATCTGTAGAGGGATAGCAACATATTTTACTAATTCAATGCATGTTGCCTATTATAGTTGACTCATTTTTTACTATAAATTCTAAATGAGAAAAAGGGAGACAAAAAAAATCTGTGGGTATCCACAATTTTTGTTTTGTAGTCGATTTTAGAATTTGTACGATGCTCATTTTTTACGTACGCGGGCAGAATTGCTTCAAACTGTCAAACGTTTTACGTATTTAGTGCTAATTACATCAAAATTAATTATGCCGACTCGTGCCATGAAAGGATGTTCAAATACTGGAAAAGGGAGAAAACGCTTCAGTTATCACAGGTATTTATCAAATACTATGAATTTTCACATTAGTATATTTTTTTTTTGTTTTCAACATTTACTATTATTTGAGCAATCATTATAGCATTTGTTTCTGTATAATTCAAATACCCTATACATTGGATTTATGTAATTTAAATCATTTTTTTCAATCGTTTAAATCCAAATATTTATTTAAATGTTCAAAAAATGCAAACTCGATGATGTTTTACCGAGTTAACCGACATCTGGAAATAATGCTTTCTCATTTTATCTAACTGAAAGAATGTGAAACTGTCGTTTATTGGATGTAACTAAAAGAGATGACGATACATCTGCGCTATTTTTGAATGGTATTTTTATGACCACGTGTTGGGGCGGCTCTTAATTAAGACTGCCAGGGCAGGGCTGTGCATTACCTTAAAAGAGTATGTATTCACTTAAATGTTATTTATAAGTATTATCATTTTATCACTAAATATATAAGAATAATAAAGTAAATTAAGGGTTCTTTTTGATTCCCGATAGATGAAATAAGGCGGAATAAATGGATCCATGTGACATTGCGGAACAATTGTCCCCTGGAAATAACAATTGAGTGTGTTTCAACCACTTTCTATCCATTAATTTGGACAAAAAAAAAATTGGAACGTGTAAAAAACGGTGCCGGATCCCCCCCCTTTGTTTTCAAAAACCTAACTCGCTATCGGTAAATATACATTTATTTTATATTTATGTACCATAAAGCCGGGAAAATTGGTGTAATCAGTGACCAGGTTTTGTCGTGACTGACATCGTCAGACTGCATATTTGTTTATTATATTATATTATGTACACAAAAATGTCATTCATAATGTTTATTATTGCTTTATTTTATTTATTAAAATTGTTTTTTGTAAACTTGTTATTAAATTAAAATAAACGTTTTTATTGTACTCCCTACTCCCTACCAATCTCTGTTAAAATTCGCCTAAAGTCGTGTATTTGTGACAACCCTGTTTTATAAACATCTGGAAACTAAAAACGTCTTTACTAAACATATGACCACGCAACCTTTTCAAAAATTCTTACAAACTTTGGAATAGTACGGACCCTAAGATGTAAATACTCTAAGTCCACTACTAACTCTTCTAAGAATTAACGACTACATATGGTTCACGTAGTACGAAAATAAATCTAATAATTAACACCATTATATATTATTTGTGTAAGAATTTTAAACTGCATTTCGTGATGGGAAATGTTGCTTCCTTAACAATAGCTTCGTTTTCTATCATTTATGCTAGAACAACAAATAATATACGAGTATTTACATAAAAAAGTAATATTAATAAACTCAAAAAAATCATTTCAAGTAGACACACATTTTTTTTTTTTTAAATAATGCGCTATACTTATATAAACGCCTAGGCATAGTAGTCGAATAAAGATTACTTTTTCTACCTACTATACCTTCTAGTTATGTATTTATTTAAAGATGGCAGGTGGACAGCCAGAATAATAAAATGGAGACTATGGGCAAACAAAAGAAGTGTTGGAAGGCCACAGAAAAGATGGGTTGACGACATTGCCTTTATTGCCGGTAAAATATGGATGATGAAAGCGGGTGATAAGAAGGAAAGGAGACGTTTGGAAGAGGCCTTTATCCAGCAGTGGAGAGAATAAGGCTGAGGAAGAAGAAGAAGAACGTGTGGTTGGATGAGTTTTGTGATCGCTTAGTAAAGTTTGTACACACTTGATGATTTGCTGTTTATTAAACACAATCAATTAATTAATTGATTCTTGCATAAACTTCAGAATTTTTTTTTTTAAATCGAATTGAATTCAAATTCAAACAAATGATCTTATTGGTTGGTTTAGCACAAGAATCAGATAAGTAAAAATGTTCTTACAATTTTAGTCATCCAAACAATATTCCTTTTTTTACTTCTATTATATAAATATATATAATAGAAGTAAAAACTTATTGGAAATGGCCCTCAAAACTCAATATTGGAGAAGGTTAATCATGAGAACGCAAATATTAATTTTTTTCTGAAAAAAACTTTTTTTTTAATATTTGAATATTTAACGGCTATTAAAACCAAAAAAAATTGTTTGCTTTTTGTGTTTTTTAATTAAAATATTTTTTTTTCATAATAAACCAAAATATTTTTATTTTATGTGACATTTTCGAGTTTCAAACAACTCGCTTTTTAAAATTGGCAGTCAAGTTGTGGTAGTACGGGGTTCGAACCAGCGACACTTGCCACGCGACCACTGTTTGGCTCGTTACTTTTTACATTAAATTAAAATTGACTTTTAATACTCTGATTTTTTATTGTGTTTTTTAAGCTTGTTTTTCAATATTTTAGTTGCCGTTAACATTTTTTTAAAAACATTTTGCATGCTTCTAATAATAATTACAAAGGATCACTAGCCCAGAAATATTATGAAAACTTTTTATCTTAAATACCTTCTTAGTTTTCTTTTTACTTTGCCATGAAAACACATCTTCGCTCTTTTAAAAAAGTAGCACGAATCTATTTTACAAATTGCATTTATTGTACTTCCACACCGGTAATCTGTTACTTCTCGACGCGATTACGACAAACAGTATGTCCTCATAATAAGTACCCAGGTTTCTACAACCTCTACTACTACTACAGACAGAGTCTGTAAATATATGAAAAGATGAGTCTGGAAAATCAGCTGAAAAAATTAGCGCCGGTATTTAAAAAAAAACAAGAAGTTAACAGATTGCATATTTTCTGGACTTGGTATTTTGTAGTGATGCATCAGTTTCTGTATGTGAGTCTCTTGATGTTGTTTTAGCTGCGGATGCTCATCATCCAGTTCTAGATACAATAACTAAAGATTTAAATTTATATAATATTATTTCAACTACGTCCCATCGTAATTTTAACAACGCAAACTATCAAATCATTTGTGACTCGTTCTCTAATGTTGATTGGATGTTTTTGCAGGAAAGTAATTTAGACAACATTGAGTTTTGAGAAATTGAACAAGAGTGGTGATAGGAGTGTCATAACAAATTATCGTCCAATATGCATTTTATCTGCCATCCCAAAACTCTTCGAAAAAAATGTTTTAAATAAACTACTTGCATCAACAAACTTAAAGCATATTATAACAACCTCTCAGCATGGGTTTATGTCTGCTAGATCTACACTAACTAATTTAATGTTGTACAAAAATGTCATAGCAAATTCATTTATATTGAGAAAACAGGTAGATTCTATTTACACAGACTTTAGCAAGGCCTTTGACAAGGTGTGTTTAAACATTTTGGTCGCCAAACTATCAAATCTAGGAATAAGTGGTCCCATAATTAAATGGTTTCAAAGCTACTTGACTGATAGAACACTAACGGTAAAAATTTGTAACACTTTATCCCAATCTTTCTGTGCTACTAGTGGTGTTCCTCAGGGTTCCCATCTGGGCCTAATACTGTTCATCATCTTTGTTAATGATATAAAAGATGTATTTGATGATGTGGAAATATTGCTGTTTGCCGATGACATGAAGATTTTTTAAGTTATTAATTCCGTAAATGATAGTGTGATTCTGCAACGTAATTTAGATAAAATGTTTCAGTGGTGCTCCACCAATAAACTACAATTAAATATAAAAAAATGCCACATAATGAGATTTTTAGGATAAAAAACTTAATTTAATTTGATTATTTGATGGGTAATATGCATACTTTGAAGTTGATGTATACTTCATTAGTGAGAAGCGAGTTAGAGTATAACTCTACAATATGGACTCCTTACTACAACTGTCACCAAAATCCTTTTGAAAGAGTCCGAAAAAAATTCTTACGGTAAATAAATTTCAAACTTAGAAACAGTCATGAATTTTTAAATTACTACTTCATTTTTTACTATAAACATTAAATTTGTTAAAACTTAACGATAGAAGAAAAATTAAAGACCTTTTAAATTTATTCAAAACTGTAAATTCAATATGGGATTGCCCTGAACTATTATCTCGCATCAACTTTAGGGTGCCTGGAAGAATGACTAGACAGGTGCCACCGTTTTGTAGCAACAATTCACGGACAGTGTATACTTGTAATGCCGTATTAAATAGACTTCATGAACTCGGCAATAGTTATTCCCACGTATCTGATATATTTAGTGTAGGGTATTGTTCCTATGAACAAACCTTTCGAACTTTTTCAAAGATGGTGAATGGTAATTATATTTATTTATTCATGCATTTCATAATATATATGTATGTTCAGTTTCTTGTTCACTTTGTCTAGCTGTGTGAAACAGTACTTACTTCTTGTTGTTTTACTGTAGAATGTTTTACTATTTAAACTTTCTACTGAATACGCTGTATAATTTTTCGGTTTATTTTTTAAATATAAATCTTGTATAATTTTTGGTTTAATTTTTTTTTTATAAATCTTGGGTATAAGAAAATTCATGTTTTAAAAAAATATATATATTAAGCCAAATTAATATTATAAATGTTTGTAAAAGGCAGATTTGCCGTTTATGTTTAAAAAATAAAAATAAAATAAAAAGTTTTTTTTCTTTTATCCGAACAGTTTTTAATTGACTAAATAATGACTTAATTCGCGTTTGGCATGGGTTGAGTATCATAATTTTAGAGGGCTCAGGGCAAATCGCGCTCTGACTTTTCTTCATTAACACGTATTCCCGTATTTTTTTCCTAGATTATGGCACTAGAGCAGTGATTTTTGCACAATTTTGATTTGAGCACGACGAAGACTCTTAGCCAATCACATGAGACGATGAAGCGAAAAACTAACCCTTTTTACGAATATATAAATTGTTTAAAAAAGGCGAAAAAACGTTTGTTCACCCTGCTAATAGAAGGCAAGCCAACGTTCCGGTAGGACAACGTCTGTAAAAATTTAGGTTCCGTATGTTTGAGGCCGCAAATCTCGGAAAGTAATTAATGGATTGACTCAAAACGTGTACAGAACATTTCATTTTAGCAGAAGCACAGTTCTATATACTTTTTATTCAGAAGTTTTAACGGAAACGAAACATTCCATGCGTATTAAATCAACTCATAATTTGTTATAGTTAACAATTACTGAATGACAATTCTACACAGTGTTTCCATTTTAGCCAAAGTTACAATTTTCTTTCCTTATATTGTACAGCATAGGCACAGCAATGCAAATAAAGATATTCAATTAAGAAATCTGTTTTCTCCGTAAATGCATAGTGGTTGGACTTTTTTTATTTACTCCCCTAATAATAAATATCAGACAAAGCCTCAGCAAAGCGTGGTCGGGTTCAGCTAGTAATTTATAAAATGTAAATTTTATACCGTGGTTTGTTTATTTTTTGTACGAAAGTACAAGGAGAACTAATCTGTGCTTAATTTTAATGAACGCAGACATTGTCGTCTATGAAATTAATTGAAAAAGTATTAATTATCATTTAAATATTTTTTATACAGTAAAAACTCATTTAAAATAAACCATTTGCCCTTTTCTCTGATCTTAAGTGATTACAATAAGCCTAAGAGAAAATATTTGAAAGGAAAAATAGCATTTTACTGGTTAAACTTCGCTGTGAAAAAGCAAGGCGCCCACATTTTTTCCTAAAAGGAATAAAATAAAATTTAAAATAATTAAATTCTGGAAAAATACTAACAGTAAAACGGGAAAGAAATTCATTAAAATAAAAGTATTAATAAAAAATTATTGGAGATTCATTTTTAAACGAATGTTTTTTGTTTATCCAGTAAATATAAATTATTGTGATGGGAAAATTAAATAAAATTGTGTTTAACTTTTAAAATCCTTATTTATTGTTCTAAATCTATTTCATCGCTTTTAAAGTACTTCCCTTCCCGACACAATAAATTCATGCCAACGGTTATTTTTTTTTATATTAAGTAAACATTAAGTTACTTAAAGCTCTGAGCCTGAATAAAACACCGGGTGTGCGACTTAAACATAATTTTATTTTTAAAACGACAGATATATGAAATTTAATATGACATCATTAAGTCAAATCCGCATATTTTCGAGTTAACGTTTTTTTCCAGTACACCCACGATATGTATAAAAACTAATCTAAAATTGTTAAATGTCTTCCTCAGCAAAGGTTTTCCCAGATAAATAATTGTTTTATGTGTAGGTACTTTTGCGATATTAAATCAATCAAAAAATATTACAACAAAGATGTAGAACATTTTAGAGAAGGGAATATGGAAGTCTAGGCATATACAGGGCTTAGGACCTGCTATTGACACTTTATAAACATATTATTTTATATGTCCGGACTGATGAAGAATACTTAACTTAACTCTTAAAAAGTAAATCTAGTAGAGAAACGCCGTCTCGTAATTAACATATTTGCCTAGCGTATTTGAGATCCCGGATTCGATTCCTGGAAGGGTGTTATCAAATATTTGTTTTAGAAGGTGATTGTCCACTGAAGTATTTCATTGACCCTGAACTGAAGCGTAAAACAATAATATCAATAAATCGCTTTATTTTTTTGTAACAAATGATCGACGCTGCATTTGATTGCATCACCACCTTCTGAACCCAGTAATTCAACAAAATATTTTAAATGATGGCAAGGTGATTAGTCTAACGTTTCAGGTGCCAGTTCAGGAACAATGAAATATAGTACCAATCTTCGAGGGTTCTGATTATATTTCACAAACAGAACTGTATTCTTTATCCGCCTGGACACAGAAATACAATCACCTGTGCTCAAGCAAATGATAACTCGTTCGGGAGTGAAATCCAGTTCTTGGCTTCAATCATTTTGACGTATTATTGTCATTTGAACATTAAAACTAACTGAATTTTTATTTTAATAATTTTTTTGGTCATGAATATTGCATATTTAAGACAATATTTTTTGCACTCGTACACTTTGGACTTAAGTTTTGGGGAGAGAATTAAGTACAAAATAGTGGAAACCAGGCTGCACTCCTGGGGACCTAAGTGTGACACATGAAGGCGATATCCGTCGACGCATATTGGAGCGGCAGGATGTGATCCAGCTGAACACGTAAAGTAGTGTGAACCATATTGTGAGGAAAGATAGAAATAAATTGCAGTGCAGGAATATAATCTCCTTGATTAAAAGAGTAATTCCACTATACTTTGTCATATCTTTATAGCGGCGACTACACCGACTAAATATTATGTATTTTTTTAATATTACAAAACAATTCATTTCAGAATACGATCTAGGCATTATATGAACTAAGTGATCACTTCTTCTTGACAGTCTTCCTTTCACCACGGAAGAAGATGATATGGCGTAAGTTTCAAATTTGAAAATATAAATATTGAGCTGACAGAACAGCTTGGCAATGATCGACAGTCAAATTGTGGACCCGTGGCTAGTGTCGTTGACTATGGATCAAAGGTCCGAGGCTCGCACCCCATACAACCACAACTTAATTTCTATTTAAGTAGTGAGTTATTTACAATTCGTTGAAAATGGCCACCAAAATTTATATATTTGGATTAATCATAAGAACGCAAAAATATATTTTTTTTTGCTCTGCTTCTGTATTTTAGTTTTTTTCAAGTCAAACAGTGGGGTTCTTCTTATTTTATAACTTTTGAAAAAAAGTCACTTTACCCCGCCTGTTCTATTTCATCATTGAAAAAAACTTTTTTTTTCACAAGTTTTCAATGTGGCGGCTACCATATATTGAAGTTTTTTAAAAAATAGAATTAATCACTGAAACTTTCATATCGTTTTAAAGCATATCGTTTTAATGCCTAATTCGGGCTACATCTGAGGTCTTACAAAGCACGATGCGTCTTATTTCGAGATCTTACTCCCTTCCTCTAACCCCGTCCTATGGCTCGCGCATAAGGCGAACTAGTTAGACGCGCACTTTCCAAGGAAAGTTTTTTCAGAGGACGGAATGGCGTTCTCTATTAGTTAATTTTCAATGGTCAGGAATAAAACAACTGTTTGTATGGAAAAAACAGACGCTCCAACAAAAAAAAAATAAATGTCATATGAAAGATTTTTAAAAACTTTGAATACAGAATTTCTAAACTTTAAAAGCAGTATAGCAAAAAAAAAAGAAAGAAAAGGCGTGGCAACATAAATGAGAAGATATTTTTGACATATGCTCATTCCGATGATTTAAGGGGGCTCTCTGATTTGATGGGTTCAAAAAAGGTTTTTTTTGTATAAAATGTTTTTTTAATATATCTTTAGTATGCTATTAAAGTGAATTTTTAAAATTCTAAGCCATTATAAAGATACAGCAGTTAGAAGAGGCGGCTATTCGGAGCGCTGTGCTGAGTTGTAACTGTACTTGAAACTTCAAACGTGTTTTTCTCAATACCATGTTTTTCAAACATCCTTCCATCATATCTTGAGAATGGCTAGGCCGATTTACTTCAAATTTATAGGGTCGTTTTAACATATATAGACGCACGGAATGATTTTTTATCACTTCAAAATTAAAAATATTTATATTTTTTTTTAACAAAAAGTTATCAAAAAATACGTGAAATTCGAATTCTTTTGTTCCGAAGTCTGTCGATAATCCAATTTTCATTTTTTTAAATTGTCCATTCCGTGGATATAAGCCAACAATTTAATACACTATCAATTTCTTAAGTTTCAAATAAGCCAATTAGTTGATTTTGTGGAGGGAGCAAGCGTCCATTTTTTCGAGGAAGGTGTATTTAGAGCGCTATACTTAACTTTGGTTTTAATGAATTTTGAGCTAAAATATTATTTGTATACTTTAAAAACTCTTATTAACAAATGGTAAAAACTCCAAAGTTCTTTTTCTTCAGTGATTCTCACAAAAAAAAAAACAAAAAATGCTTAAAAATCCGACCGTCAAACCAGAGAACCCCCTTAATTTCATTTTAGTGCCATGACAGGGTGTCGATCTACTTTCGTTAGTTCCTTAACTTAGCTGTTGAACAGGAAATGCGTGTGTTTTAGCTGTGCATGAAGCTATTGTACCCTAGAATTTAACCGAACATATAAAATACTTGTGATTCTACACTACTGCGGCCAGAATATAGATGGAAAAGTACATGCTTTATTTGGCTTGTCGCCATCGTATAATGAAAACAATGCCATAAGCAGTCTTGCTACACGCTTTTAGTGTTTTAAATGTTTCAGAACTGCTTAGTCCAATATTGATCAAAACATGTTTGTAAAAAGCGTAGCAATAATAGCATAAAATGTAGCAAGCAGCCTAATTTCACACTATTACCCCAAACGCCTGAATAAGCAAAAATGCTAACCATATAGCTAAAAAAAATATCGAAGACTTAGTTACCAGCAAAACTTAGAGATTTTTTATGTTAAATATAAACTTTTTTGAAATAGGATTTTGTCCTTGGGGATAAGATGAAGAGAACAATATTTATTGTAGTGAACAATATTTTAGAGTAAGGCATCATAGTAATTAGGGAAGATAATTAATTAATTACAAACAAAAAAAACATACTTTGATTCTGGAATTCAGTTTAAATGTTTAATAATACTATGTTAATATCGTCGCGTTTCTGCCACAAGTTTGACACTACAAATTTTCAAAAAAATAAGATTGGTTTATAACTGCCATTAAATAATTTTCTTTTTTTAAATAAATAAAAAATACGTCGTATTTTATAAAACAAAAAATTTAATTTTGTATTATTCCACTACATAGATTTTATAATATGATTTTATAATATTTTCTATAAAAAAAATAGTTAATCGATGCCCGAGCCATGCCTAGGTGAGATTTTTTTTGGATAAATATAGTAATATTATGTTTTAAGAAATGTACTAAAATGTAAAATGAATAAATATTCTGCTTATGGTTTTATTTGAATTGTTGATTTCGGATGAAAATTTAACTTTAAAAAATGTAATTTGTCACAATTAGAGAAATGTAAGTAACCAGCTTCTGCCAGAAATCCAACGATATATTAGTGCCTGTCGGTGAGCCAAGTAAAAATAGTTAGTAGCTGCGCTATAATTATTCATACGAAAATATATTTTTACGCACACATAAAATAGAGGTTATTTATGATTTGAATGGACTTCATTATTTACTATGTTATGTTTGTTTTACCGAAAATTTTCGATTCTCTTATTTTACTTGAAATTGTATCTCTAGAAGGTTTTATATGTTAATCGTGTTTATGTATATTTATTTATTATTTCATATTTTACTCTTACAAACTATAAACAATAATTAAAACAATGCGACCTCACTGGGGTGTTATTTAACAATATACTTTTTTGAAATGTTTTTACAATTGAAAATCAACAAAGAAGACCAACTTAATTAACAGAGATAATTAACAAAATATTCAAACTGTTTTTAAAACAAGGTTTATGTGTACATCTATATTATTTATATTACAAAATGCACAATGAAAATAACAAATTCCTAATATAAGGTATGCGCTTGTAGAGCAGTTGATTCAATATTGGTTAGGGCGAATGAGACAATCCATTCCACTTCTACCTAGCTCCACTATCCATTTTTTTATAGCATTTTTAAACATTTTCTCGTACTAATAGTTTTAATAGATAGTGGAAGTAAGTTATAAAAGCTAAAAATCCCTTTGTCCGAAAATAGTATTAGTTTGTATTTGTTTTAGTAGTCTTTGTGTTGAGGATCTAGTGATTATATTATTTGTATGTAATGTATTGTAGGAGTTATGTATTTTATTTGAGTAAGAGTAGTTTTTGAATCCGTCAGTGAGTATTGTTTAAGCGTATAGTTTTTTTGGTGTCATAAGTTGTGATTTGTGGAATATTTCTTGAGTAGATGTCTGTATCGAGACTCTGAGTATTATTTTGATTATGGAATTTTGTACAACAAATAAACTTTTTAAATCGTGTCACTTGTCCCACCCCAACTGATTATACCGTACTCCAAAATTGATTGGCACAATGCAATATAAATTTCTGAAAATTCCTGCACATCAATTATATTTCGAATTGTTCTGAATGTAAACGTTAGTCTTTTAAGTTTATTAGTAATATTTTCAATTTGCTGTTTCCACTTTTAATTCATATCAATAATAACTCCTAAATATTTGACATTGTCTGTCCTATCCAATATTGGGCAATTACAATGAGCACTTTGAAGACAATTATTATGATGTAGTTTGATGTCAAGATAAGCATTTTGTGAATTGTTTCTAGAACTGATTTTAAATAGAATGAAGATAGTTTTAGATTTATTAAGAGTTAAGTAATTTGTATCTGGCCACGCCTTTGCTACATTCAAATATTTTTTAGATTTTTCATATATTCCCTTCCATGTCTTATATTTGAATAATAGAACGGTGTCATCAGCAAAACTTATAACAGAATCATCGATGTTTAAATGGCACAAATCAATTATGTAGATTAAGAATAAGATTGGTCCTAGAATACTACCTTGAGGTACTTCGTAGGTAATATTGGTTTGGTCACTTATTTTATTATTTATTTTGACAACTTGTTTTCTGTCGTTCATATAACTTTGAAATAATTTTAGTTCTTTATTGTCGATGCCGATTCCTTTTAAATTTTTGGATAGTGTATCATGAGTTATAGTAACAAATGCTTTAAATAGATTGATAAAAATACCAATACATTTATCACCTCTATCAAAATGGGTAGTTATAAACTGAATCATTTTTGCTATTGCATCTGTTGTTCCTTTTTTTTCTCGAAAATCGTACTGATTTTCTGACAAAATGTTATTATTTTCTAGATATGTAGATAATTGAAGTTGGATAACTTTTTCAATCATTTTTGAAAATGTATTGAATAAAGTTATGAATCCATAGATAATTATATCTAATTTATTACCGTGCTTATATACGGATATTACAGAAAGGTGCTTTTTTCTATGGTTTTATAAATTAGGAAACAGAGTGGCTTCAATATTGTGTACCATATAATATAATTATATTTTATATATACTTACTGTAAACTTATTTTTATTATTTGTTTTTAACATTATTTTGTTGATACGATTTTTTTTACACGTATAAATGTATATTTTGTTTAAATTCTTTTCAAGTTAACAAATAACAACAGGGATGGAGAATACCTTAAAGAGAGAATATGGAAGTCTAAGCATTTACAGGGCATAAGCCCTGTAAATGCTTAGACTTCCATATTCTCATAAGACCTGTCATTGGCTGGTTTAAGTGGCCACTTTACACACTGTGTAACATTCAGAATTCTGCCAATGTTTAAACATCCATACTTCTTCAATTCTTCCATTTGTTGATTTTAGTGAAGTTAAAGAGCTGAACAAGTTATTTAAAATTAGCTTTTTCATTCAATCACTTTTCTTTTATCCATATTTTTTTATTTTTTACAATATATAGTTTCACTTTTTATTTCGCATAGCAGTATGTTATTTATTGTTTCTACATGTATACAAAATAGCGTTGTTTATTTTTTTAATTATTACTTACTATGTTTTGTACTTACCTGTATACTTTTTGTAAATGGCCCTTGGACGCATTGTAAAATTAAATTAATTAAGTCATTTATCTCTGCAACTGGTTTTAACAGTTTTCATTGTAATTTCGTCAGTACCTGAAGAGCAGCTAGTTTTCATAGAATTAATAATGATTTCAATTTCATCTCGCGTCGTAATAGAGATTTTAAATACTGATTTAGATTTGGTGGTACTAGTAAAGGATAAATGGGTACCAGGTATATCATTTTTTTCTGCTTAATGTGATCCAACTTTGGCGAAGCAATTATTTATAAAAATAAGTAATTCTTCAGAATTTTTCTCAAAATTGATATTTTTATCTACCTTTCTTATTTCAGTTGGTTGCAATTTGCCTTTATTTGTAGTAAAGGACATCTCTCTTATAATTTGCCAAAATATTTTGGGGTCATTATTTTTCTGGAGGGCTTTGTAGTAATTTTTTCTTGATGTTTTTACAAGTTTAGAACAAAGATTACGATATTGTTTGTACAATTTAAGTAGGTAAATGTCATACGTAGTATTCTTTGTTTGTTGATGTAGTTTATCTCTTTTCCTTATGCTTCTAAGTAGATTTTGTGTAATCCATGTTTTTTTGTTTTATTTTCATATGCAATTTTAATGGTGGGAGATTCAGATTTACATATTGTTGACCGTAGATTCAATGAAATAATTCCAGCCACCTTCTAGGTTGCTGATTAAATATAAAGTTCATCCCAATTTTTCGATGTTAATGAGTTGGTTCGTTTATCATAGTCAGTTTTATTTTTAATTAAGGAGTAATTTTGAGAATTCTGGGTGAGCTCTGTTTGAGTTGTAAAAATGAGAGTATAATGGTCGGTTATAGTGGATTGGTGAATTACCGTGGTAAAGTCTTTATTCGACTTAACCATTATGTGATCTATGCAAGTTCTAGTTGTATTTACACTAGCTGGGTTAATAATATCTACACGAATAGGTTGATTTATGGCACTTAGTAAGCCATGAGAAAGAAGAAGAAATTCATAGTCATTTGCTCTAGCATGTCGATGTTTTGAATCCAGTGTTGATGTTGATGTCTCGAATAAGATATATATTCCTGATATCTCGTATTTAAGTGAGTGTGGAGTTCAAGGTATGAAGAAATAGAGATATATCTCTAATTGATGGAGATCTATACATCCCTAGTATGCTGTAAACGGTAAAGTTCAGTGTAGGTTGAAAAAAAATCCAGGTGGGCTACATTATAGAGATAGATTATCAAAAATCAATAAGCAAATTTTTAAGATTAAAAAGACTAATGCAGATAACCATATAAAGTACCTACAAACACTTACCATTTCACCAGTTTCGCTCAGTCGGCAAGAACATGAGATTTCTCCAAAAAATAAGATTACGTTGTATCGATTTAACTTTATAAATGAAATCAAAAACGTTATCTATAAAATACTTTACTGTAAAATGGAACAAATATGACTTAAAGATCTGGATTTTATGAAATAAGCAACTCGTTAGTGAAATACAAAATTTTAATAAAAGAAGCAATTCTCTACAAATGTACCAAGATTAGTTAATATAAAAATTCAGAATTCTGCCTAGCTAATATGAGTAAGTGGTTGACAATAAGTTTATCTAAGAAATAAATATTTGTAACGATAATAATGACAAGTGAAATAGATTTTTGATTGTTTGCTTCTCGAGATGATATGAAATAATAATGATTTTACAAAATAAAATCCGCAGATGGGACTTGATTTAAGATGTCTTCGGTTGGTGTATTTTTACTCGGGGTTTCCTCAGTTGATGATTTCCCAGAAGATGATTTGTCGACATTTTAATTCAGTAAATGATTGTCTGCTTTCTTGCATTTGTAAATTTGTGTCTCATGATCTTGAAGAAAACTTTGAAATGCTGACATCGACTTTTCCAGATATTTACGAATAAACTTCGTAATAATTAGTGATCCATTCGAATCATGGAGTAAATATACTACATTATAAAATCTTTATCATCGGACAAAGTAGATAAAAGATGGAGTAAATAAAATAAAATAAAGTGAAAAAGGTAGAAAAAAGGGTAGAAAAAAGGGTGGAGGAAGAAAGGAACCTGTATAAAATACAATCTCATTAGAATGTTATATCTCTCTCTCTACAAGAATTTCGGTAATAAATTTAAAACAAATAGGCTTACGTTACGTTGAACGTTCCCTTTCTTGAAAGACTACATTTTTGAAATGTGCGATTGCCTCTCTTTGAGTCTTTGGGCGATAAATGGACTGTTCGTCTCGAGTTTTCAAATGGAAAGAAATCTACTTCTAATGCACGGATATTTATTTATTTATTTATTTATTAATGAAATCATACAGTCTTTATATAAAACAAGGTACAAAAGAACAATTTTAAAAAGTAAGACCAATTACAGATTTCACACTAATGAATGCAGGCGGAGAGGGGAAAAATAATTAAATTCTAAAAAAGTAAAAATAAAAATAATACATAAAAATTTCATAAAAAGGAGAAGACATTGTAAAGCTATTCTACTTTCCTCCCTCTCTCTCTACTTCCATGAACATTTCAATTTAATTGTAAAAAATCACAAACAACAATAAATTATTCGATGCAGGTAGTAAATGTAGGTAAATATAAATTAAGAGTCAAAATCAAATGTTTAAAATTAAAAGTAAAAGTTAAAATTAAAATGAATAGTTTAAATTAAAATTAAGTTAAAAATTTAAATTAAAAGTTAAAGTTAAGAATTAAAATAAAAAGTTAAAATTGAAAGACAAAATTAAAAATCAAATTAAAAGTTAAAAGTCAAGCAGGAGATAAATTTAAAATGTCTTTAACTGATCTGATAAAAATATGGTATTTACAATGAAGTATGTCGATGTCACTAAAACTGTCATTATAGGTAATTTGTATTATTCGTAGAGTGCTATTTTTTAAATAATTAGTCATTGAGTTAGGAATGTCGAAGAGTACAGATTGACGAGTTCTATGGACAGGACTCGATATGAAATGCCTCTAACAATTTCTGATATCGTATGGATGATTTACTACCGCGGCCGTCAGATGGCGCTAAATCAGGGAATTTAGAATTATAATCCAGTACTAAAATGCTTTCAAAACGGGTACGTTGGACTTGTTTTTTTACAACGTTACAATGCATGTGTCGTTATTTATGGTGATTTTCAGACAATTTGCATGTTCAATAGAAACTTCTACCACTGTGGCGTAAATGTAATTTTTTATATACACAATCACTCCATCATTTTGTTGGTGATGTTTGGTAGTATTTTTCGGAGTATATTTATTTAGATTTATACTGCATTCCGAAAGGATTATAACGTCCAATTCATGTTTTATTTCCTGAAGCATCACTATAAATTTTTTTAAATTATTTTTGGTAGTAGGAACTGTATTTAAATCAGATATACAGGTTGTCACTACTGTTTTTTGTGAAAAATTTGGATCAAATAATATAATGTATACCATTATATTATTGCCCTTTTTTGTCATTGCCACATAGTTTTATGTTCTTCTTATTCAGTTTCTTGTACATACGTTTCTTCATATAACTGTTGTCATTGGCATAGGCTGTTAATAAAATAAATCAATAAATTAGTTCTTCAAATAAATTGTTCTTTAAAATGCTCGTACCACCTCTAAATTAAAAATGCTTAAATTAATTTAATTAAAATTTTGGTTTTGAGAATCAAACAAAAGGATAAAATTTGTGTCAAGTAAAACGCATCTTTATGTTCACATAAAGATAAAAAAAAGAAATAAAAAAAGAAAATAAAAACTGAAACACAAATTGATTTATTTAATTGTGTTAAAACATTCGCTACGTATGCTCGCAAAGAAAACCAGAAATGAAAAACTAAAACACGAAATGAACTATGAAATTGTGAAAAAAAATTAAGAAGAATTTATTGCCGATTCTCGTTCGCGATAAGCTTTCTCGCAAACGGAAACGAGAAATTAAAAACTAAAACACGAATTGAACTATTAAATTGTATAAAAACATTCGCTACGTATGCTCGCAAAGAAAACCAGAAATGAAAAACTAAAACACGAAATGAACTATGAATTTGTGAAAAAAAATTAAGAAGAATTTATTGCCGATTCTCGTTCGCGATAAGCTTTCTCGCAAACGGAAACGAGAAATTAAAAACTAAAACACGAATTGAACTATTAAATTGTGTTAAAACATTCGATACAGTATACTTTTATTTATATGAAGAAATATAAAATATCAAACAATATTCTTCCCGATAAACTATCAACTTATAGTTTGTCATGGGTGCTAAGACATCCTATATATATTTTTTTTTTAAATGATTTTATGTGTCTGTCATGTACGGGACCATTTCACACGTATTGTGCTAATTAAGTAAAATTTGGGTGGGTAAATACTTATTTATTATTTTCTTTTTTGGTTTAATTTATTCATTTTCTACTCGCGGGTGTAGGTTTGGTTTAAAAAAATCAAGTGAAAATTAGTTGGCCTCATAGTGTACTGTTTGATTTGCATGGCACCTTTAATAATTCATTGGAGTTTACGGGAAATTCTATAAATCCTGTGTGAAAAAAAAATCAATTGAAATTAAGATACCCACACCGCCCGTTGGGGTTTGAGGCTTTATTCCCAGTGATATCATAGTAGACATTTTTATTATTTTTTTAGCGTGATATTTTATGCTGTAATTAACCGTCGTAATTAGACATTTCTACCTATTTTGGTGTAAAAGGTAAAAATTTCTCGATTTTACTACACAAAGGAAAGAAATACTAATTTATGTATTTTTTACCAAGTGTTTTTTTAGTTATAAATTATGAAATAATTTTGTAGGCAATGTTTTCATTTCATTTCATTTATTTATTCAGATATTTAGAACATAACAGAAAGAAAACTTAATTCATTCTAAATACAATAATAAATCACATTTATAATAAATTACCATAATAAATACAATAATAAAACGTGTTTTTAAAATAATATAACAAAGTGTAAAAAGAAAAATTAAAATTGAGAAATTGCTTTCCTAAGGCCTACTGTTGTGAAATATGTCATCATCGGAGGTGATACGATAAAGTAGCAAGATTGCCCTACCAACCGGCTTAACCATTGGCAGATTAGTCCTGCATCGTGGTAGGTAAAACAATCGATGCTGTTTTTGTCAAAGATAGTTATCAGATACGAACAGACCTACATCCATCAAAATTTCTTTTCAGAGTTATGTATGTGACTACCGATCACCTGGAAGAAGTGAACACCCAAATGAACGTCCCTCCTCCTCCAAAATGACTGATAGCCTAGCATCCCTAGTAAAAAGTCGGTTGGGAAGAGCCAAAGATAATATTCACACCCATTTAGGTACAGGTAGCGCAGAAGTTTCTTCTGCAATCTCTCCACCATCAAAGAGTTTTGAGCCTTATGTGGCGACCAAATAATGGAACCTAACTCCAAATGACTTATTACCATGGAATTATACAATGTCCTCATAACCTGAATGTTAGAAATGATCTTGGCATTTCTAAGAACAAAACTAACCATTTTAATTGAGTCATTACATAGATTAACTATATAAAGATTAAAAGATAACTGAGCGTCAAACAACACCCGAGATATCTGGGCGTTGAGGCCTTTTCAAGCCTCACTTCGTCCATGAGATAACGACAATATATTGCTTTGAATGCTCTTGTGTATGCCATTACAAAACGTTTGAAGACATTAAGAAAAAATTATTTTTTTTGCGCCATTGAATTATATTTTGAATGTCACATTGAAGTTTAATACTATCTGAAGAAGTCTGTATTTCACAAAACATTTTTAGGTCGTCAGCAAATAAGAGAAAATCACAAAATTTCAAAGACTTTACTAATTTCATTTTTAAAGATAATAAATAATATTGGTCCCAAATTAGAACCTTGAGAAACTCCTGAAGAGGTATTAAATAATTCAGATTGATACAGTCTATATGACACATTTTGCTTACGATATGTAAGATAATTTTGAAATTGCTTCAGAAAAATGCCACTAAATCCAATCCTCCGAAGTTTCAGAAGCAAAAATTGGTGATCCACCTTATCAAACGCTTTGGGAAAATCATTATACGAACAGTCTACTTGAGCACCTTTGTCGAGTAACTTTGTGACAAAATTCGTAAACATTAAATGTGTAATGGTTGAACGCCCAGACTGAAATCCATGTTGTTCGTTTGATATGAATGGATCTAATTGGGAATCAATAGAAAGATATATTAACCACTCAAATGTCTTTGTAAGAGCAGATAAAATTGCCACCGGTCTGTAATTTTCGATACATATTTTACTACTTTTTTTTAACACTGGAGAAGTTTTGGAGATCTTCCATATATCCGAAAAGACACTTGTTTTTAAGGACAGATAGAAAATAACAGTGATTTTTTTTATGAATGTGTACCCAACTTTTCAGCACATAGGTTGGAACAAAATCGGGACTAAGTGAACAAGCGTTCTTTAAAGAACTAAAAGATTTGAAGACATCAGTTTCGCTGAAATAATTTTTTGAAATATTTTACTAGCCTTTACCCACATTAGTAAAATTCCAGTACAGCTGAAAAAAATACTTAAGAAGGGAACATAGAAGTCTAAGTATTTAAAAGGCACTGTTCTCACAGTGCGTAATTCTGTCAGTTTATTTAATTTAAAACAAATAAGAGCACAATTTACAAACAGAAAAAAAAAACAAATTACTAAGTTCATAATTGAACAGTCTTATAGCTGTCTGAATAGAATTAGCAAATGCTTTTTTTTGCAAGCATGTGGGCATAAAATTTAGACCGCTTTCTCCCTCATACTTTATACAGAGCATTTAAACAATAAGAAATCATACACCGCGTTTAGAACAAAGCTTTAGACGACAAAAATTTTCGAGTCTATTTCATAGACAAAATTTTTACCCGCGAGTTGAAACTAAACAAATAAAACCAAAAAACAATATGGGAAATAAGTATTCACCCACCATAATTTTACCGGAACGACAGGATTAGTGTGATACGTAAGAAACAGACCCGCATATGATAGACTCAATCAATCATTTTAAGAGTATTAAGATTGATAAGATAAACAATACATTTGATACTCATAAACATACCTATGAGTCAGTGGAGGTACATCAACAAAAAAATAAAAAGAATGTGTGAATTGTATTTTGAAAATACATGTTCTTAATAAATTCAATAACCTTTTAATTTTTATATTGTAGGATTCGTTGTAATAATTCAATAAAATTTTTAATAAAACGCAGTGTGGGTTTTGGAATTCTTTACAATCAAATGATACGCAAAACCCTCGTATAAGCGTTTTAAGGGTGCGGTGGTGGAAAACCTTAACCCAAGTTGCCTCTCCTTTGCATCTGCATGCTCATGCCGCGCCGTCCGCGAAGGCCGTAGGTGAAAATATTTTGGTTTTATTCGGCAGAACTAAGGGACGGAGAATTGACTTGAGAGAAGGCGCGAGTGAGAGTGCTGGCTGTGCTGGCTGATGAGAGTGCTGGCGATAGGGTCTTCTGAAGGCATCTGGTGATGTCCACATGATGTTCACATAAGAGCATTTATGGAAAAAAAAAAAGATATTGATTTATTCTTTAAGTACTTTAAACAAAAACGGAAAAGCAAAAAACGAAAGAAAATAATTTTGCGAAAAAGAGAATATTTTTTTAATATCCAAATTATATCATCTACATAACTCTTCTTATAAATTTCGCAGCAACACGTAATTTTTTAAATGTTTTTTTTAACATTATTTTTAATCATTCAGTAGTATATTAAATGAACAATGTTTGTGAATATAAAGTAACCCATAAACATTCCGCATTCCATTCAATGATACATAGGTTGATTAACGTTCCACTAGATGATACTAATTTTAAAAAAGAACTTAAAACAATAAACCAGATTGCTAATAATAATGGATATAATGAGAACTTTATTGATAAAATATTAAATCATAAACAAAAACGCAAACTTATAAACAAATATTTGTATTCGACTCCCACAGTAAATAAAGCAACCCACGTAAACAATGGAGGCGGATTCTTTTTATAAATGACATTTTTTCAAAACAATTATCAAATTCCCTACCATCAAACATTAAACCGGCTTTCTACATAACTAATAATATAGGAATATTGTTAAAAAATCACAAAGACAAAGTCCATAAATATAATAAATCTGGAATATACCAATTAAATTGTAGTGATGCAATTCAATCTACATTGGAAAAACTAAAAAAAACTTTAATATAAGAGTAAAAGAACACTTAAGATGGTTAAATAATAATAATTTTTCTGAATTTCGCAAATCATCTGTTAGAAAATAATCATAACTTCAATAAAGACACTGGATTAAAAGTACTTCATGTTGAAAATAAAATATTAAAATTAGACAACTTAGAAATCTTAGAAATTAAAAAAGCGATTCATAATAAGAAAACAATAATTAATAACCAAATAAACAATATTTCTTTTAGTCCTCTCGTGTCTTACTTCTAAAAAAATAATGATGTCAGATTAACACCCGTGTAAGAAAAAACCACTTGATTTATTGGGTCCACGTGTAGTATTTAGTGAACATGATAAAAATAAAATGAAAAGGAATCAATTCATTAGTTACGTAAACCTTGACAAAGAAGCTTGTTTGCTTTGAAACCGGTCGGTGAAAAATAAAAATTAGTGGTTAAAAACAAAGTTGTTTTATTTTTTTTATTATGATGTTTGTGAAGTTTGGAAATCGATAGTCAGATGGCAGAAGGGACCATCTGTATTTTTTAAGTTTTCAAAAGTTTTAATTTATATTTCAGTAAATACACATAGAAAAAAAAAACACCACAATATAGAATGGTAATTCATTATTAAATAACAACACTAAAATATTTTAGTTCGGGGATTGAAATCTTAAATTTAGTATTTCGTATTTCAGCTCTCCTGAACATTTTTGAAAATTACAGATGGTCCCTTCTGCCATCTGACTACCGAAATAGACATGTACGTACTACATAAGTATCTTCATTATAAAATATAACAAATACATAATATGGTTTTAATGTGTATTTCATATATGTTTACATGTTGTTTTTCATGCTAATATATTTATTTTGTTGATATTTTGTCTTACATCCTTGTGAAACTGTAATAACGATGAGATCAGCCCAAAGCGATGAGTTTTTTATTTGGAAAATGTTCCCGAAATAAGACCTTGATGTGTATGGCAATACCAACTGCAAACTTACGAATGTATTAAGTAATCTCCATAACTTCTCGATATATCTTTCTGTAGAGGTCAGACCAAAACCCTAACCGCAAACTTAATTCACGCAAAAAATTCCCCCATAATCCATCATGCATGTGTATAAATAAGAATTATTTAAAAAACAGCGTTGTTTCTACGATAGTTACTTATCATATTGTCAGCGCTAATTTGGAGTCAGGTAAAGGAAAAATCACAAATAAGACGTGTTTAGTCAAATAAATAGCAGAGGTTTTTGAGGAGATTTTTGGGGGAAAAAAGCCCGGAGTTTTTAGACTTAGCATTATTGTTTGTTGGTATCTAAAGCACAACATACTAACAGTCCCCGACGGGGGAGGGTGTCCCCTAACGGTGGGAGGGAGGAGCTTAAAAGTTTATTTTCACAGTTTATCCCAAATAACTCAGAAACTATTAGTTCTAGCGAAAAATATTGTACTAATAAAATATATTAATTTATATTTAAATTTATTACAATAGAGAGGGAAAACAGTATTGAGAAGAGAATATTCCTAGACTTCCATATTCCTTTCTCAATAATGTTTTCCCTCTCTGTTGCAATAAATGTAAATATGAATAACTCCCTTGGGAGGAAATCCAGCCAGTCTGCAAGCATTTGGACATACTCAAACATTGTTGAATATTTTACCTGGTAAAAGAAGAAGTATACAAATCGGAAAATTGTTTTCAGGCGTTGCCTAGTAGGTGATTTGGTTCAGCCGGATGAATCTCACCCGCATGATAAAGATTTCAGCTCTTTTACTTCACAAAAGTCAACAGATGAAAGAATTGAGGAAATATGGATGTTTAAACATGGGCAGAATGGTTAATGTTACACAGTGTGTAAAGTGGCCACTTAAACCAGACAATGACAGGTCATAAGCTCTGTAAATGCCTAGACTTCCATATTCTCTTCTCAATAATGTTTTCCCTCTCTGTTCCAATAAATTTAAATACGAATAACTCCCTAGGGAGGAAATCCAGCCAGTCTGCAAGCATTCGGACATACTCAAACATTGTTCAATTAATTTAACTTATGTATAAAAAAAACATGTGTGTTTTATTTATAGGAGCAATATTTTCGGAGATAGAAGGCAAAGAAAATAAAAAAGTTGATAAAAAAAAAGATATTTTTCATCTTAGTATATGGCTAAAAAAGACTTTCATACATTGAATAGTAGATTTATATAAATATCATAAAAATAATTGCACGGTTTCTAATAATTTCCAAACTTTCCGTCGGATGGCAAAAACGTCTCATTGAGTTCCTCGTCCCTGGTGGGATTCCGTTTGTAGAAGTTCCATGACAGTTGTTGCCGGAGACTAAAGTGCATTTTAGCCCGGATTTTCGACACAAAACAAAACAAAGGACAAGGAAATTCTCGAAATGCTAACAAGTCAAAAGGACAGTTGAAGGTAAAGCGAGCAAAAGAAGGCAGACAGTCCCCTGTAAGAAGATAGACAGATTAAAAAATTAATTAACTCATGTGTGGCTGTGATGTCACACTGGTGTACATAGGATACAAGACTTGATGCTTCTCTTATTTTTTTTAATGGTGAAGTTTTATTTTTTGTAATCTTCAAATAAAAATTTTCACACTGGATTTAGATAGTAAAATTTGTATAACTATGCTAGATTTTAACATAAAAAATAAGTAAAACAAAAAAATTAATGTGACTCTAATGGCGCAATAAATCTGTGTAAGAGAGAGAACAAAAATATAACTCATAATTAGGAAGACAGAGACGCTATTCTATAGCCGATGTTTGTGTAAAACAATCGGTTATTGACTGACGCACGCATGTGAGAAAACCGACGTGTTTTTGATTTTTAATTTATTTGACTATAACAAGGCCCTTATTTTTATAAATTATGGGAAAAGAATTTTTATACCTTGTGTCTCCATGTTTTTGTTTCAAATATCTGAAACTTGAGGATATTCCGTCTTTTGCATGTGATAACACGATGTTACATCACCGAGCGCAAAGGAATTATTACAGTATTTTAAGAGCTGACGCGTTCCTCATTAAACTCTGCCGTCAACTTGGCCCCGGATCATAGAGAAAAGAGGTATATGTTATATGTTACAGAAAGCGCCTGACATTCCATCAGATCACGACGCTTAGCATTGAGCAAGACAGTAGAGAAAGAATACCAAATGGACAATTCTTTAAATAAACGCAAAAGTAGTTTATTTATTTTTATTTTATTTATTAAAAGAAAACTACAGCCATAATAACAAAAAAATATAATATTTACAAATAAATCAAAATTATTGGACAATTATAGTTTTCTATATATTACTAAATACAATACCAAAAAATGAAGAAAAAAGGCGTACCTTTAAAAAACCACACAATTTTTTTAAAATATTTCCGTAATGATAAAAAATTAAAGAAAAAGAGATTTTGTTTACTTTGTCTTAAAAGTTATTTCGCCGGCCGATCCATACGGAATAACTCCAGATCAGCCTTCCCTCCTGTCTAGATAAATATTTTCGTGATTTTTAAGAAACAAGCAAATAATTTTCTTAGCGTCATCTTGCGTAAGGATTTAAAATGTAATACTAATGTTTGAAGCACTTAGCTTGTAATTTTCCATGTAAAACAATTTACGACGCCTTGAACCGGGTGTGATCCCATAGCTAGTGTTGCGGACCCACGGATCAGAGGTCTGAGGTTCGAACCCCACTCTACCCCACCTAGATTCTCATTTTCAAATAGCGAATTATTGACAACTCGCTCCAAAATTAAAATATTTGAGTAAATTTAAAAAATGCAAATATTTATTCTTGTGTAAAAAAAAAAGTTTTTAAAATACATTTACCCACTGATTTGGAACACAACTCTTCCTTTGTCATGGCGTATAAATGAATTAATCCGGGATGTAAACATTTTTGATTGATGATTTAAATTATTGTTTTGTTTGCCTGCGTCAAATTTTCGTTACGTAATAGTAAAAAACGAGAAGTGAATTTTTTTCAGTTATATTTTTTTTTTACTTTTAAATCATAAAAGATGAATGTAAAAATTCAAAAGTAAATTACATTTTACATAATCATTATAGATACAATGTCCTTTACCGGATTTCGTATTTCTGCTGACGAAATCATAAAGGTATGTATCATATTCACGATGCGATTTCTTAAAATATTAATGGTTATATCTTAGGTTCAACACCCTTGATGGACAGGTTATTTATCCTGAATGGACACCTCGGCTATTTGGATGTTTTTTCTTTCAAGGTTGGCATGCATTATTCAAGAAATCTTTTTCATGTTTGGGTATTTTTTACTCTTCGAAGTAATATTTCCAAGATCCAGCAAAGCCAAGAATTCCAACATTTTCTCGAATTTTCATTTTCACGAATACATGATAGATTGTATTATGTACTCGCCGTTTCCGGATTCTGTATGCGTCTCAAATGCCATTGTAATGTTACATCCGCTCAAATATTGGAAGCTGATGTAGGCAAAACAGATACAAAAAATGATGTACACAAATCAGCACAAATAACTTCATTTAATAAAGCTGACTGAAAAGTTGACTTATTTCTTCAGGAAACAGGATGTGAGTGCATCTAACATACTTTGCTACCATTATTGAGGATGATTTACATGTACTTGCTGTTTTTGTGAATATCACTTCAAGGGCGCTGTGCATTAAATATTTGAACGCTACATAGTTACGTTTTTTATCAAATTGAAAAATGAGTTCCAAAAGTAATTATTTTTCTTTTTTGTTTTCTCTTTTATTCCCTCGATTGAACGCGAACAGAAAAATGTCTCGGAAATGTCCACATTCGTCTACTTAACATTTAATTTTAAAGGCTTGAAGTAAAATTAAATAAAAGATGTAACGTAAAAGCAAACACAATTTTTTGTAGAGAAAAAAATATTCATTGGAATTACGTGTTTTTGGTCGTTTTTAATTAAGAAAAAAAACCGTATACAACTTATGTGAACACCTAATATGACAACAATAAAAAGGCGAGTACTTTTTTGATTACATTTTTTAATTACATTCTTAATTTTCATTGATAATCGAGTTTCTTCGTAACCGACATCGTCTTCGGGAGACTTAACTAAATCTGATTTTATAATAATTATGGATAACTTCTCAAGGGCGCTTTACAAAGTGATTATATAAAGATATAAATTTAATTTTAACTTTTTAATTTAAGAAAAATAATGCTCTTTTTACTTTTCCATTACTTTTCCACCACATGCTAAGAATTTATTCAAATGATTTAGTAAACAAATAGGTTTTAAGTTTTTTCCGAAACATCACTTCACTCTCACAGTTTCGGACTTCTGCTGGGAGAGCACTCCATGCCGTAGGGCCTGCGACCGCAAATGCACGTTTGCCGAATTTAGTGCGCTGTTTGCGTAGAGGTGTTATAACTTTTCCTTTCGACGTAGATGTAGCTAATCTAAGCGTAAGACGTCTGTCAGCTAGTTTATCTGGAATGCAGAGTTACCTTAGATATTCTGGAGCAGAGTTGTGGAGTGACTTATACATAAGCCAACAGAGTTTGTATTCCACCCTCTGTGGAAAACGAAGCCAGTGCAATTCCCGAAGTAGTGGAGTGATATGACTGAACTTAGAAATTCCAAAAATAAGTCTCGCTGCGGCATTCAATGCAGACTATATTTAAGTTTTGTAAAAACTAAAACAGGATATAACTTCCTTAAATGCGCGCTCTACACATGTCCGTATTCAACGTAATTATTTTTATTATTATAAATAAAATTCAATGCCAATAAACTTCAGTAAATCTATAAAATATACTTATCATGAAATGGAGATGGAGAACATTTTTCAAAAGGAAACATGGAAACCAAGGTATTTACAGAGCTCATGACCGATCATTGCTTTGTTTTTCGATTTGCATTGATACGTACTAGAGTTTGTAGAATTCTTGAGACTTAAAAAAACGTTTATTTTTTTCCTTTTTATTTAAAACATAACTCTTTTTTGTTTGCAAAGTAAAGTAGAGACTTAAATTTGCTGTATAAAATGAAGGGGGAAATATTTTTCAAGTTTAAATTTAAAACCACAATACCACTGTAAATATTGAGTTGAACACGTTTGTTCTTGTATGAATAAAATAAACCCACTGAGGCACGATCTCATTGTACACTAAACTGTAGCGGATTAATGAAATTCTTCGGACGTGATTTGGATTTATTGCATATAATCCATGTGAAAATGTCCATCAGTATTGATGTAAAGTCCACTAACAGCTGTAATAGCACGAGCACACGTACCAGATTCAACGTAATATCAGGTTTGCTACCTTGGCACAAATATTTTTTTGTAAGACTATTTTAATTTTTTATGTCTCCTGGTGTAATGGTCAGCGTGGTTGCCTACTACGTGAGAGGTCTCGGGTTCGATTCCCGATTTGGCTGACATGAAATATTTATTTAAAAGAGTGTTTTCACACTAGAATATTTCATCCCTGGACTGGTACCTTAAGCATAAGACTGATCACCTTACCTTCATGTAACAAAAATGATCGAGATACGCTGCAATTGGAGCACCAATGCAGTGCCCTATTCACCATAAATTGCGGGAAGGGAATGGTGGTGATAATGAAAATATCTTTCTTTCTTAACGATGTAAAAATATAATTAAAAGCGAATAGGATCTGTTTTCGCATCACATCGCTCTGACGCACGGTTACGGACACTTTTTTGCTTCATTTCAACAAATTTACTTTTGTTTAAACATTCTAGTAATTTAGGCAGATCTTCTGCATATCGTCGCTGGTCGCGTAATATCTCTAATGTGACGATTTTTCCAAAATCTTTTTTCTTCATATTCTTTTCCCGGATCGTTCTGTAATTTCTCTAATGTGCTATCTATCACAAATTAAATATTTGAGAAAAACAAACCTCTTATGTACAATATTTGAGTTTGTCCAAATGTTCGTAGACAAAAGACTGGATTTCACCCCCTCGGGAGAGTCAATAATATTAAAAAATAACAACAGGGATGTATGTGAAATAATTTGATATAGTATGTGAAATAATTCAGTCAGATGAATATCTTCACAGCAATAAAGGTTTCAGCTCTTTAACTTCACTAAAATTGACAAATGAAGAATTGAAGAAATATGGATGTTCAAACATAGGCAAAATGGTGTATGATACACAGTGTGTAAAGTGGCCACTTAAACCAGCAAATGACAGGTCATAAGCCCTGTAAATGCCCAGACTTTCATATTCCCTTATTTAAGGTATTCTCCATCCCTGTTGTTATTTGTTAACCTCTTATGTGTTATGTCTCCCAAAAGTAGGACCGTCACAACTCCCATGTGCACAATCGTCACATTGGAGCTTTTACATTCACAACTGTAACTTCCATTCAACCATGGCTCTCCACATCGGAGGTATTTCACCATAAGTTTAAAAAAACTACAATTTACTATCGAATTTCTCATCTATTAGGCAAGGCAGAAAGGTAGAAGATCCAATAGTTGTCGCCATCTAATAAGACAATTCAAATATTCACCGGATAGTTGTGTGTATTTTACATTGGATTATTTTTCCGATTGGGAGATATTACCGAGTCACGGCAAAAGTCAGAACATGATTATTTACTCCGAGAATTTATGTAAAGCCCCGCTATCAATATCAGAAGAAAAATTCAAGCATCTATAAGATAAGAAATCGGCTATGGAAATTGACCAGCATCCTTTCTACGATACTCTATACCACCAAGACAAAAAAAAAACATTTACTTTTAATTTTTAGGTATTAAGTTTGATTTAGTATTTTATAAGCTTTTTTATTATTTATTGTTTCTTTATATATTTATTACAGTAATTTACAGTGAAATATTTATACAAAAAAATAATTAAGTAGAAAAAGGAAACAAATATATTTTTTATTTTTGCTGCTGGTTCATCTAAACTGCCTAACTAGGGATAGCTTCTCCGTTCTAAGGCAGTAAATGATGTATTTTATAATAATATTAAAAAGTAATTACAGTTTTATTAATATGTGTACTTTTTCAGTCTTAAAAGTAAATAATATATAATAAAAACATAAATAACACCAAAATCTCTATATCCTAAGTCCTAAGTCATTAGTAGTAAAACAATAAATCAGCTTACGTTCTTCTACATCGGACAACAATTTCTCTGACTCCTTCCGACCAATACAGATTAAAAATGCAGTAAACACCTTCCTTAACCTGGCAATCCCACCACATTTCCATGAACCTGTGATAAGGTTATATAAATCCTCGGGCCTATATAGTATTGCTGCTTTTGAGCCAAAAAAATATTAACTCCTCTATGTAGAATCAGATCCTTATTGGAGTGTCTAGTATTATGAACATGACAAACCATCGCGTATTTTTCCCTGGTGAGATATGTGACCGCCACTGACCTCAATATATACTGTTGACGAATATCCAACACTTGAAATTCTTTGAAGAGCGAATCACTCGGGTATCGTTATGGTTTTTTTAATATAACTCTTATCACTGATTTTTAAGCTATAGCTGCTTAAACCATAGTCGTTTTAGTGCAACTTCTCCAGCCAATCAGACCATATGTCAGTATTGAATTTACCAATCCATAATCCTTATTATTTTGTGTGAATGAATATTTTGTAAAAGAACTTTTCTTTGCATCTCCAAATATACCTACGCAACTGTCAAAACGGGTTTTATTTTTTTCACAATTCAAGTAACTTGTAATTAAGGCTTTAACAAAATTTAAGATACCTTTCATTTTCCTTATTAAATAAACAGAGAAGATGCTCAATTAATTCAATACAATAAATAGTCCATACAAAAAATTCCAATGGTCATTTTTGTAAACGAGCAATACCTCCAATGTACGATTTAAAACTATAGTTCTAAATATATCTATTTATTTACGAAAAAAAGAAATTATGCGTAACAATACTAAGGTAATTATTTACACGTTTTTGAAAGAAATTGGCAATTTCCCTTCTTTTCCTTCCTTAAAATCGTTTTTTTTACTCTCCTTTGAAACTTCTTTTTTACCACATTGGAGGTATTATGCGCCAATAGACGATATTCCTTTTTCGTAAATATGCTCCTGCATTTGCGCTACAGAAGCGGGAATAACATATTTGTTCGCGCAAATAATTTTTTTCGGGAACACTTGCCCGTCAATATACAACAAGTAAGCTATTTACACATGTTTGATTTACTTTTAATCAATTCACAAGCACGGCAGGCATAGGAACAGGTATGTTTATAATATTCGTGTTTTTTTTTTTAGTCGTTACTTAAAAGTAATTATGTGTTTTTTTTACTTTCGAGACTTGGGAAAACTTAAGCCTGTAAAATTCAGTTTAATATTTTTAAATGTCGTATATATTGGTTGATAAAAAGTCAATTAATTTAACATAATACTGAGTTTTGAGTTGCTAACCGGAATAATATAAATAAATACAGATGAAAGATTGTTGTTTAAAAATTCGAAATATAAAATCAAAAAATCAAAAAATCAAAAAAAGACAAATCAATTCGAGTTTTTTTTATTTATAAATAAGTATTTTAAATTTTGGTCTTGTTTAACTATTTTTGTATCATAATGGAAAATTTAATCAATAATTTTTTTTGTTTTGTTTATAAATAATGTCTTTACACTTAAGTGACAATTGTTTTTAAAACTAGTGATCTTTTAAGCCCATTTCTGAAATTAAGAAAGGCAATTTATTGCAAAAAAAGATCTAGGTGGAGTTATAAAATATATAAGTAAAGATGACAAAAAATACTACAAAAATATCAATTTGCAGCAGACGACAAATAATGAAAAAACATAAAATTACGACATTTTTTATAAAGAGCGTCGTATTATATATGTTATTTTTCTGAGTCCTTGACTCTTTAATCCCAGACTGCTAGACAGGAAATCAGAAAGAAAGATATGTCAATGTATTTCCTTTTCACCTTGAAATGGGGCTCGAGAGCCGTTTGATCACCCCAACTAAGACCGGGAGTTAGTCTCCGCACCGACTCAGAGAATTGAGGAATATTGTGACTAGTTTTATTTAAAACCATTCTGCAATATAGTTTTTCATGAAAAAGGTTGAAATCAACGTACATCACTTAATATGATACTCGTAATATACCTAGAATAATGATGGCACAATGTTACTACCTCTAGAAAAGAGACTTATGTTTAGAAAGTTATTTAGGAGTATTACAAAGTTTGCTTACGACTTTTTGATTTATTGTTTTTTTTGCACCACAAAAAGCCCGGAAGTCCAATAACATAATTGAATTACAGCACAGAATACCCAGGCTCGGGAAAAATCAAATTATCTTTTTCTGTTCTCACCGGGAATCGAAAACCTTCTGAGCTTCAATCCACTACACTATTAACGTTGCAACTACTATGAAGTCGCTTTCCGTGATGAGTAAACCAACTTTAATGTTAATGATTGTGATAAAATTATAAATAAACTTATCAATGAAACTTCTTGGTATAGTTTTACTTTTTATTATTTTGACCAACGAGCGCTTTTACCTAAGTAGACATCTTCAAGAATAGTGAATTGTTTACAACACTTACAGTTTTTAACTCAACCAAGAAGTTTCATTGATAAGTTTATTTATAAGTTTATCATAATCATTAACTATGGAGTTTTATCAAGAAATATTAATAAAAAACATCAACTTTTTTGTGTTTACAATCTAAGGCTAAAGCACTTTACTCACTCACGGAAGGTTCCGGGTTCGATTCGTTGTGAGAACAAAAAAAAAGTGATTTTCCTCAAGCCGGAGTGCACTATAATTCAGTTTTTTAACAGTCTGCCAAAAAAAGTGTTTGGGACATATCAAAATATCTCAAATTCAAGCAGAAAATAAAAAATATGTCAATGGATTACTATGGTCACCCTATAATTGCTATAATCCAAGCTACCTACACATATTGGAGATTTGTGTCATGGCTCTCTTCACCTTCACTCCCTTTCCACACTTAATGGTGCACAGTTGGTACACCAATCGCATCATATCTAGCTCATTTTTGCTACATGAAGGTAAGATGATCAGACTTACTTCAGGTGCCAGTCCAGGGACTATGAAATATTCTTGTGTAAAAACACCTTTTTCAAATACATATTTCATGTCAACCATGACGGAAATCGAGTCCGAGACCTCTTGCATGGTAGGCAAATGCGCTGACCACTACACCACGAGGCTGAGAAAAATGTCATGGCTAGTTGGCTAATAAATCAAACTGAATCAAATCAAAAAATGAATCTTTTTTTTTAAGTGCTTACGAATGACTGTTACCAGTATTAACTTAGAACGACTTTAAAATAATAATGATAATATTGTTAAATAACAAGAATATAATCATTTTATAAAAACCTGAGTAAACAATCAATACATGCTTAAGACAAATAGTTAAGCCTGTTGGCTTTGCGATGCGTATATTGATTTTTTAAATATATGTAATGTAGTGTATCTACCTATTTAGCTACCTAGCGAGTAAATACATTCATTCATATTAAAAAAAAAAATGAATCTCTTTATACTTAAAATAAAATTTAACGATTATATATATTGTGAATATTTTTTTATTTCTTAGGGTCAATCATATATCTAACGAAAAAAACCTATTCTGACATTTGTATAGTCAATTTATAGGTACGAATAGTCAGGAAAAGAAAAAAGGCTGCAAGTGTAAATTTAAGCCAATTAAATAAAACAATATTATCAATGTAACCTAAAGTATCAACGTAATCTGTAATAATATTAATATTTTATACGTATTTCTTCAAATTTTAAAAAGTGTTTGGTACATGCTCAGGAATTGTATAACCTAAAAAAAAAAAAAAGCAGTACACGAGACGCAGACATAGACGCATAAGCAAAGGCTGCCTGCCTATAACGGATAAAAATAGTAATAAAAATCGCAACATCATTTTTTATTATTAATTTACACAAATAATAATTAGATAAGGAAATATTAAAAACTGGTGATAAACAATTAAGAAATATCCTTCAATAAACCGGTAATTATCGTAATCGATATGTAAGTTCAAATTACCTTTTTTAAAATAATTACATGATAAATGATTCCCATGTTGTTATTATTTAGATGAATATTTGATATTCATTCAAAGCATTTCATAGCAAAATTTTCAGAAATATTTACGGAACGTATGATTATTTAATTATTAACATTATTCGTTATAGTTACTGTTATTAATATTCGTGTATTCGATACTTAAATATAATTAGCCCAAATCAGGAATATAATGGAAAAGTGGTAATTATCAACTCTGATTTCAAATTGAAAATTGAAATGTAAATATTTATTGAAACTTACATAAACAGTTTCTGAATTATTTGTACAAGCTTTCATATATCACGTTACGTTCATTTTAGTACAAAGGTAATAAACATATGAAAATATATTGTAAAAATACTATACATATTTTTTAAAACGTAGTGGACAAAAAAAACAATAATAGGAACCAATTAACCTTTTATAAAAGTAAATACATAGTGAAGACATTTTTTTTTGTACCCGGATATTGTTCCAAACATGACTCTTTAATTTTTATGTAATAACGTCAAATTGTGGACTTAAATGCCAATCGAGGTACAGTGCAGTTATTTCCTGGGACTAATTTGTATCTTAAATTATTCAATTTTCACCCCCTACCCCTAATGGATAAAATCGTCAAACGGTAACTCGCGTCAACACGCGAGCCGAGTAGTATCATACCGTCCCTCCAGATCAAGACTATGAAATAACAAAATTGACGTGAACAGCGAATCAGCAGATTTTAATGTAAATGTAGAAACAAATTATTTTGTTAGTGATATTATTTTATGATTATTTTTAATCGTTTTTATTACTTACGTGTTGGGACTGTGTTTCCTTTTGAGCGGAACGAACACGTTTTTTGTTTTGTCCTCCCATTACGGGGGTGGTATTCAGGTTTTCAGATCACTTAAGGAGTCCTTCTTCATCCAAGGCTGATCTTAAAATAGAAATATCCGTGTTTTTAATAATGTTTGTTGCGTTAGTTATGTTTGCTGTACTGACATAGTTTTAAGATATAATTTTTGTATGTTTGTACGTTTATTTGTATAAATTGTTCGTAGAAATATATGTTTTTGAATAAAAAAATACACAGGCGTTGAGGAGATCCTGAAGGGTAGGGACGACGTTTTAGCCTACGTCCATGCATCATCTCCCTCCCCCCCTTTAATCTGCATAGAGTTTGTATTCCTTAATAATAGGAATATTTATAATAACATTCCTCCATGCGCAGTTAACAAAGAGTCCCCCGGGACTCTAAAACAGCTGCGGCTAGATGGTGGACTTAAAAATCCTCATCAGTATTACTTACGTGTGTAATTAGGACTTTCTGTTTTAAATTTATTGAAAAAAGTTTTTTTTTCAATGTCGTAAAATTTTTATATTTTTATAATTATCTACTTCCACATTTGAGTCTATTTATTTAATTTCAAACTTGCTTTGATGGAGTAAATTTTTAAATTAAACAAAAAATGAGTGAAAACGCAAAAACAAGTCGTTAGTGAAAATACTTTTAATAATAAATTAGGTACTTGTAAACATCCCAGCATCCCATCAACACACGTCCTAGCAATGAGAGAAATACCAAATGCAGTATTTTTTTAATAAAAACTAAGGTTTACTAGTAAGTGTTCATTATTTAATTTTTCATAAAACAGCACTGACACAAACATGTAAGGATACCAATATTATGTATCTTTTTTGGGTGATACCGTGTATGTTGGATATGATCCGACGTTTCGGCTACCATTGCAGGAGCCATCTTCAGGGAAAACTGTGTGTTTTATAAAGAAATGGTTCTCAGCACTACATATGACAAAAACGAATAGATATGTGCCTACTGCCGGCTGCGACACAGTACAAATTACTAGTACATAAACATAATTATTCTTTCCTACAAAACTAGAAATGTGCCTACTGCTGACTGTGACACGGTACAAATTACTAGTACATAAACACATACATTTCTTTATAAAACACACAGTTTTCCCTGAAGATGGCTCCTGCAATGGTAGCCAAAACGTCGGATCATATCCAACATACACGGTATCACCCAAAAAAGATACATAATATTGATAACAGTGACCGTGAAAACCTTCACACCTATGTAAGGATACGTTCAAAAAAAAATATTATTCTTAACTTTAAAATTTCACAGGTAAAATAATGTTTTTTTTTACTATCGAATTGGTATTAACCACTGAATAGATAATACACTAATATATCTATGGTATCAACAAAAAGGATAGTAAATAAAAAAATTACTTCTAGTTATTAAGGAGATATGTTTGAAAAGTGTTGATAATGTATTTTAGATACATTTATTCATTAAACTCGCTTATTATTATCATTTTTTGGTCGCTTTGAACCCAAGGCCTCGATTATGATGGAAAAATAAAGTCATCATACCTTCACCTTGACGGTAAAGTTGAAGATAAATACCTTCTAGTGATTATAAAAATAAACTACCAATCCCCCACTTTTAAGTTATAGGTGGGTACATCGATATGAATAAAGGGAAAGCGTGCGTCACGGTACACATATTTTCGCTCTAAAATGACATAGCTTCAGTATGACGTCATAGTTGAAGATAAAATTCTCCCTACCGACTACAAAGGTATAGTATCGATACCCCCATCAAGTTTTGATGTAAGTACATCATTTTATACCGACGAGTCTAGAACCCCTCGATACGTTTATCTACGCATTAAAAGTGTCAAAAATATTGTTCCACCGAGAAATTTTTCCTTTAATAGTGATTTATTAAAAAATTTTAATCGTTTTGATGTTGGGACTTTTTTTCTTAAAAGCCTATTAAAAAAATGAGAGAGAAATGAGTAAGTTTTGAAGTCGAATTAAATTCCGACATAACTGTCACTTTAATATAACGAATGTGGAAATAATGTCGCTAGGTTCTCTCCTATTAACAAATAAGAGTATTTAGGCGTCAGACACAGATAATATGCGTCAGAAAGTTACCACTCTAAAAAAAATATTTAGTTATTATATTTTTTCCATCGGTTTTACTTTCTTTCCGAGTGTATGTATCGAAACGTTATAGGAGCCGGCTTTGTAGTCGATCGGTACAGATCGGTAGATACATACAGGCGATCGTTAAGTGTACCGTCTAGGTGATTTCCAAAAGTCATGCAAAATTCATGTTCAAGCTAGCCTTTTTTGCTTAAATTGGGATTTATTGGAGTTTTGAAGTGAATACTTTTTATTACAGAAGCCTATTTAAAATAAAAATGAGAACTATTTTAAATGTTAATGAAGTAAGTAACGCGGACTAATTATTTGCGGTCATTCCATTGGCAAAAGTTAACAGATGGAAGAGTTGAGGAAACGTGGATGTTTAAACTTAGACAGAATGGTGAATGTTACACAGTGTGTGAAGTGGCCACTTAAACCAGCCAATAACAGGTCATAAACCCTGTAAATGCCTGGACTTCCATATAACCTTCTTAAAGATGTTTTTCTTCTATGTTGCAACAAATTTAAATATGAATAACTCCCTAGGGAGAAAATCCAACCAGTCTGCAAGCATTTGGACATACTCAAATCATTGTTTATTTAGGTTTGTTTGAAGAACATAACTTGTGTTTTTGTGTGCAAGCAGAAATGTGTTATTCATTTTTTTTTCATTCATTTATTGAAATCTGCAGTCATATACATAAATAAGTTTAAAATTTAATAGGTACATAAAACTAGACTTAAAATGATCTCAAACATATAATTATCAATATGCGTAATGTGTCATAAATTAATTCATATTACACAAGAATAGAATTCGGAAAACTATAAATAAAATTTTTGTACATATTTACCATTGTAAATTTAAAATAAAACGAAAAAATAATATTTTATTTATTCAATATTGCTGATTTTTCTTTTGAATTTATTATTATTCAAGTTGAAGATATCACTCGCATTGGCTCCAATAATTTTATTTTATAAGTTGCATATTCTACAAATGTACGAATTTTTTCTGCATTAGTGTTTACATCGGTGCAGTAAAGTAATTTGGTGTGACGGGTACGTTTAAAAGGTACATGGAAATTAACTAAACTTAATAAATTGGGGCAGTCAGTAATACCATTTTAAAGCTTAAATAGAAACATTAAGTCAGCAATCTGGTGTCTATTATTCAAAGAGTTTATTTTAAAATGTACTCTCGCTTCATTATAATTATTGAATTGGTAATTAGTTCTGTATGAAAGACATTTAATTAATTGATTTTGCACTTTTTCTTTTTTATATTTGTGGTTTTCATAGAATGGGGACCAGATTAAAGTTGCAAGTTCAAGCCAACTTCTGACAAACAAAACCTAATAATATGAATGCATCACCCGTAATATGCCAGACATGTTCGATATAGTCGAGTTTACTATTTAAAAGAACACCGAGGTCCCGAGTTATTTGAACATTCTTAATAGATTTGGTAATAAGGTTATATTGATGATGAATGATATTATTATGTTTCGAGTATGGTTGATATGAAAGCATTTGGGTATGTTTAAATATAATTGATTACGAGCACAATATAGAGAAAGGCGGTCCAGATCTTCTTGCAGATACATACAATCGTTTGGTGATTTTATTGGTTTAAATATTTTGGCGTCATCAACATAGAATAATATAAACGAGTGTTTGAGCTCTTTAACAATGTCATCAATATATAAAATAATGGACCGAAATGGGAACCTTGTTGGATACCCGATGGAGTTGGTCTAAAAAAAGATTGGAAACCTTTTATAGTGACCGCTTGTGATCTATTCTTTTCATATTTTTTCGTTACATATGTAATTCACCACTGTGATTGGGCCTCCTGGCCTGTTATGGTGCGAAAATAAATAAATCTCAAACTTCATGGGACCAAAAACCGTTCAAACCCCGGACCGCGGGGTCGCAATCCGGTCAAAATGAAATGAATGAATTTTATATATAATTTATAAAAATATCTATTCGTTTTCAAACCGAGAATAAATGAAATGCACATGATTATGTTTTTTCATTGAACGACCAAAAGGGTACACCTAGTTGAGAATTTATGTAATCGACTACTACAATCTCTTATTTTATGATTTAAACACATTTTTTGACCAAACGTTTGCACTTTAAATTAGTTGATGCATTTATTTACAAATTCAACAGTTCGTATTGTAACAAAATGTTGATTTAGAGAGTATTTGAGAACCAGTAATAAGCCATAAAATTTAAATTAGTAATATTTTGAGCATTAACTTTGTGGTCAAACATTTGACTAAATGTTAACCGATATTTTTATATAACCACTAACCGACTTTTAAGTGTCTATTTTTTTCTCCCACAACATAAAATATTTTTATAACCTAATCAGTGCATGTAAGGGTTGCTTATTAGAATGCATGTCATATTGGTTTTATTATTTTTTACATCAACTATTTTGAAGGTGTATAGTGGGTTTTGCATGTTGGTTTAATTGATGTCCTGACTAAGAGACGGGTATGTCTCGAAACCGGTAGATATGGAAAAGTCGGTATATTAGATAAAATTTATAAAATTATTATTTGAAGCACTAACTTGGTTGGTTATTCATAAAAAAAATAATAAATATAAAACAATTATTTTTTTACCTCTTATTTTTTTTCTCCATGCCGGTTTCAATGCTATACAAACTTCTTTATCAGGGTATACTTATCTAATTAATCTTATCCTATTTATATTCCCTTTCCTTTACACCAATCGCAGTGTATCTTGATCATTTTTGTTGCATGAAGGTAAGATGATCAGTCTTACGCTTCAGGTACCAGTCCGGGGACTATGAACTATTCAAGTGTAAAAGTACCTTTTTAAATAAATATTTCACCTTAACAACGCCGGGAATTAAACCCGAGACCTCTTGCGTGGCAGGCGAACGCGCTGACCACTAGATCACGAGGCCGTCATTATAACAGTGATTACTAAATATTATCTTATAAATATATTTGTAAAAATATGAAGCCCAATCACAGTGGTGAATTTCATCACAGAACACCCAGGCTTGAGAAAATTCACATTTTAATTTTTGTGTTCTCACCGGGAATCGAACTCGGAACCATTCGTGTGTGAGTCAAGCGTCTTGACCACTACACCACGGAGGCCGCCTATATTGTCATGTTGATCTTGTAAAGATGGGAATTGTAAAGTGAGATGGATACGATATTTAAAACTAGGCAGGAGTAGACTTAAGGCAGTTTTTAAAAGATTTGCTTTCTTAAACTTCTTTGCGGATTTACAAAAATCAAACCCATAAGAATTCTCCGTAACAAAATATTATTCTTATCCTATAGACGGCGGACGATTGCATTTCAGAGGAGAGTCATCAATGTCTCTATACCAGCAAGATGCTTTATTCAGTGCTGTGACAAAGTGAATAAAATCATCTTTATATCGCATTTGATGTCCATGTATACAGCGGAACTATGGAACAGTTATATGCAAGCAGCGTGGGATAAATTAAGGATCAGCTATACCAATGCACATAGGTAATTATTTGGACTGCCTAGGTACTGCAGGGCCTCCGAAATGTTTACAGCTGGACGGGTAAACACCTTCGCTGCCCTACTAAGCCTAAGTGTCTGGAGCCTATGTGCACGGCTGAAAAGCTCTAATAACACGCTTCTCTAAGCCACTGCAGGGTGGATCAATTCACCCTTGTTTAATTTTAAACAGGCTGACTGGAACTGAACCCACCATAGCACATTGGCATATAGAAGAGGTCATTTGCTAATTTTTGGATCTTACTTTCTCTTGCTAAAGTTTTATTTGTTTGAGAGATATGTAAATTGTTGTACTTTATTGGGATTTTTCCAAAACTCGACCTTCAAACATTCAGAACTTTAAGTTTTTTCATTATTTTAATATTTTTTTATTGTTTTTGGTAGTCATAAACATTTGTTATAAGAAAACTTTGGAACTTTTATCTATCTTATTTATATATCCTATTTTCTAACTCATTAGGGTTAGAAAATAAGATATTATGCTTTCTTTTTAAAGTTTTAGTTTTTCAAAAATTTTATTAATACACAATATATTATATATATTATGTAAGTATTCTCTACATTGTTTTTTTTTAATTAAACACGTTTTAGTTTTATATGGTATAATACGCTTTGCACTATTTAGCCAACTGGAATAAATATTTTTAAAAAATATTTTCGTAGAAAATGTTCTACAATACTTGCTTTTTCACTGAATAAGAAATATTTGAATTTAATATGCCATTCGTGCGTTCGAATGTTTTAGCCTATGTTAATGTGTTAGTGCTTGTTAGTGCTTGTTAGTGAACCAAGTACACATCGTTATAGGGTGTGTTTACGCACATGTCAGCAAATTGGACCCCAGCTACACGGTTTTGTTAAAGGACGCACCGTTGAAACGAAATTAGCATGTTTCACCGCGGAGTTAAATGCCTCGATGGACAAACGCATTCAAGTCGATGTCATATATACCGACTTCTCGAAAGCATTTGATAAAACCAATCATAAAATACTCCTACAAAAATTTTGGAGTTATGGCATGAGAGGAGACCTTTCAGAAGGATCACATCATATTTTATTTTATTTGGGATTTTTACAGCTATTACATAAACAAAATAATTAGAAAAATCTTAACAATACTAAAGCCAATTAAAAAAATCCACTGTAAATATAATTACACATAATATATAAGAAAAGAAGTTTAGTAATTGTATATGTGTGACGTTTGTATTCATGTGTATTTGGATGTGTGTATGCGTGAATGAATGAGGGAGAGGGTGCGTGTGTATGGGTGCGTAAGTATGAAAATAATATATTTGCTTAAAACTTGTAAATTGTATTAAAAATGGTACAATAAAGAGCTAAGTAAAAAGTTAGAAACCTTTTTGTTAAAATTCAAATGACGAAATGATATAATTTTTTTTTTTTTAATTTTTAAGTATGTTCAATTTCAAAACCGTATTCTGAAAGAAAAAAAAAGCATTAACGAAAACAAGCTTGAGAAAAGTCACATTTTAATTTTTGTGTTCTCATCGGGAATCGAACCCGGAACCATTCGTGTGTGAGTCAAGCGTCTTGACCACTACACCACGGAGGCTGCCTGGAGGCCGAGATGCATTACTTTTTTATTTAATGTGTCTACCTACCGTAAAAATAAATAAATAAATAACCGTTTATTTTTTTGCAAACGTTCCCAAAGCATTTTAAAAAAAGTTTTTCAAACATCGGCTTTATAGTTGGAAAATTTTGCTTTATAACACGTGCTAAAATAATTTAGTTTACTTGTAACAATTTCTAAACACTCTACGCGTCCTTTGACAAAATAATACCACTTATGTCCATGATCCCTACAGTAGGTTTAACAACCCGAAACATCACATTTCAATAGGAACAATGTTGCAATAGATACATCGATGACCGGACCATTCTTGTTCACTTATCAGGAATTGCAGGCCGGATTACGAGGCCAGCACAGCGCCAGCGGGAAAATGTGCATAATGTATTGATCATCATGTAATTATGTTACGAATAAGCGAAATCATAGCGAATTCCAGTAAACCATATAATAATTCTTACACGGCAGTTTAAAACTGCCTCCAGGCCGAAAATAATACAACATTTCTAAAGACCTCTACTGATTATCCGAGGTTACAATTCCCTTACAAAAAATACTCATAATTATTTTAACTTGTCAATTTCACTCGACTAGCATAAATAACTTTTTTCGTAGAACCTGTTTATTGTTAATGTTTGCAATAATTTTTTTCAATTCAGATAGATCAAAAAAAAAAATAATATTCCCTTCTTGTTAAGTTTATCTTTTTTACCATTTAATTTTGTTAAAAGAGCCGTGTTAAATTACTTTTAATTAATAAAACGCTCTTTGTGGTGCCTTCAATTTTTTTTTATAGTGACCAGAAAACTTTTTAATTAAAGTCACCTTATGAAACATTTCCATCCATGAACATTATAATTTATACGCATTTTCACTAAAAAGATATCAAAAAACATTATGTTTTGATTGAATAAAGTAGTTACGCGTTCTATATTATGTCACATTTACAGACATTTACAGATTAAACCTTTTCTTTCAAAGGAAAGTCTGTAGCAGGCATAATGTAAATATCAATATTAATTATTAAAATAAAATGTGGAATAAGAAGCGAAGAAAGAGATGCAGGACTAAGCTGCCAACTAATTTTTAGGATTGAAACCGAAGACGATGAATAATTATTTACTTATTTAAAAGCAGAAAAAAAATGCTCTTCGGTGACTTATTTTTAATAGCTATATCTTCCAACCAACAAAAAACCATACTTGTCAAAAAAAAATTAGTAAATTCTTGCATAAAAAAATGTCATTACAAATATTTAATTTCAAATTCATTATGTTTTAGGTAGGCACTTCATTAAGTTTTATTTGTTAAAAAAAATATATATGTGGCTCATGTATATCCTGTAAAAACAATAAAAACCCATATTTTGAGGTTTTAACTAAAATAGACAAACAAATTACCTTTATTCTTTTAGTCAGAGTGTTCATTAAAATATATACAAAATTTAAGATTTATCTACCAAAATTAAAAACGTGCAATTTAACTCTAGAAAAAAAATATTCTTAAAATGGGTGGTGGGCAAAATAAGGTTGAAAACATTTGGTTTAAATAGTACAAAGTTGTATTTTTCTTCTTATTTATATTTAAACATTCATAATTACACATTGTAATGCCTAAAACACGCGAATCAAATCGAAAGTGAGAGATCACATATTTTTATTTCGATTTGGAGGGGTTTTATTTTATTTTTTTATATGGGAGTTGCTCTATTATTTACCTTGCTTATAATATATAAGGTTTATATTTCAAAAATGGATTTTTCTGCAATTAAATTTAATTAAATTAAATTTCTCTAAACTGTTGGAATCAGGAGGGATATACTAATGTGGGCCAATAAGGAACTTCTCAGCATTTGCTTATGTGGAGAGGAAACCACTTAAAACTCTTCAGAAGAAGCAGGCCTGTTGGCAGTGATCAACAGGCCTTCCGTTCCACAAGAAGAGTGTTCAGCATTTTCTTCCCTACTTTGGTTTATTTTACCAATTGCCTGCTCTATATTGACCATGTATAATACTACCTCTCGGGTGATTTCTTTATCACCGACGGGATGTCACATAGATATTCACCCAAGTTTCTGCATCGCGCCTCTATCTTTGTCTTTGAAAGCTGAAAAAAGGGCAATGCATCAACAGATGAGGGACATCTTGAGGAGTTTCATCGTCGCACGAGCAGCTGTCGATCTCGGAGAACTTGAAATGATGCAGGTAGCTCATAAACCCACAATGACCCGTAAGCATCTGGATGAGCTCGTAGCCAGCACTCTTCATTCTCCTGAAATCATAGGCATGGAAAATGGTATGGAAAAACATTCTAATTATACTTCCGGTAGCTTTGCTTAAAAAACTATTGTTCCAGATTTGAAAGGTTCTGCTTCTTATTTTCCTTTTGGCAAAGCTGAGCGGAAAATCGGCAAAATCAGAAACTGTCTTCATGAGCGTAGCTTTTTGAGCCTTTTCGTCAGCCTTTTCGTTGCCAAGGATTCCGCAGTGTCCCTGTATCCAGCAGATGTACACGTTCTGGTGTCTGGGTCGTAGCTTCTGGATATCTGTTTTAATGTCCATTACAATAGGGTTGACCGAATTTTAGTCAGTTATTGCATGGACGCCAGAATTTCAATCTGTCAGGATCGTTATTTTCTTCCATCTGTTTGGTGACTTCTTCAAAACATAGACTTGGACTTCTCTGATCGCAAAGAGTTCCACCTTAAACACGGAGCAGAACTCGCCGAGTTTAAACTTTCTCGACGTAGCTCTCTGACGCCACCGTAAGGTACAAACGCTGCACCCACTTTGCCGTCCAAGAAACTGCTATCTGTGTAGATCCTCAACTCTTTCTGCACCGTCCCAGGCAAAACCTGATCATTGTAGCCGCGATCTATCGGATAGCGCTCCACCGAATGAGGAAGTGAGAAATAGTCTCCCACTCCCTGGTAAAATCTGCCCTGCGCCAAGTCTTGCAAAGTGAGGCTCCTCTTCACCTCATATGCTTTTGCAAGCTCCCTGATCCTCAGATCGAGTGACATAAATCCACTCAAAACCTGTGCTGATACCAAAGAGATTGTTTTGTATCCTTTGCATGACCTGATAGTTAAAATGGATTAAATGTTAAATAAGTATTTCCTGAACTTGTTATGATAATGACCTTCACTTTTTTCAATTGAGCTGGAAAATGGCTCATGCATTATGCATACCCAGTACCAGCAACCTGTCTACGTTGATAAAGTGAAGGCAGATGTCCGCGGTGAAATGGTCTTTGCCGGGTGCCTTTTCCGGATCAATATATGATATTATATCCACAATCTCCTCCACCATAAATATCGGGTCGCTTTTTATGTACGGTATGATTTCCACCATCTGCTTGATGTTAATTTGCTCACGAGTCTCTTGTATATTGTCGTCCGGAAAAAAACTCCTCAATTGTCGGCTAGCGCTTTCCTCAGCCGAAGCTAAGTATTCGCTGCTATCCTTTAGCGTCGCTAATGGAGTGGTCTTTTTCCGTTTGGCCAGCACTCAAATTGCAGACCAGGCGGTTTCTTTGTTCTGAGAGCCGCAGTAATTCTTCTAGGATTCCGTTTTTGCTTTCTCAATGGCGATTTTGTAAGTTTGTTTAGCCTCAAAATATTCAAGAAGTGTCTTAGTCTCTCTACGGAGAGAACCTGAGCTCTGAAACCATTCCCTAGATTCTTTTTTTTAGTTTATCGAGCTCAGCGTTCAACCGAGGACAGGGTTGCCTTTTGAAGGGTTTCCTGATTGGTGTACTTACTTTGCACAATTCGTCTAAAATTTACGTACATACGTTGAACTTCTTTCAAAAACTTCTCCCAGTTGGCTTTTTTGTTGTTATAGATGGCTGTTTCCGTGGGGTTCCATATTCTGGCTGAAATTTCAAAGTAAATAGGGATATGATCACTTAGATGGTTATTATTCGACTCCACTCTCCGTCTGTCGACGGTGTCTATCAGACTTGAAGAGCAGAATGTTATGTCGATAACGCTCTTGAGATGACTGCGAAAGTGGTGTGCAGATTTAGTTTAGATAAAAAATCTGCAAATTTTTCGCCCCTTCGGTTCGTCCTCAATCTTCTCCACCACACATTTTTGGCGTTTAGATCACCTCCTTTGAGAATGGAAACATTTTCCAGGAGTCTGAGTTTATCTAGAACGGAAACAACATTCAAGGTTGGTTCCACATACATGGATCCAATTACCATGGGTCCGGCGTCAGTTGTAATTTGAACCAGCGTTGTATTAGAGTCACTGTATTTGCTCAACAGAATTCCATTTAAATTGGGTTTGCAGATTATAACCACTGCTTTACAGAAATGCTTCGATGATGTTACCGATTGATAAACGATAAACTCTCCATGCATTAATTTTGCTCAGGTCCAGGTTCCACTGTATAACATAAGTCGCGCCGGCGATGTGCGATAGATCCCGGTTGTGATAGTCAGAATGGAGCTAGCCATAAATTATTTATGCTTTATTAAGTTAGTTCATGACATCTCTATAGTTCTCATCATCATTTTGATTCGATAAGGACATTCTCGGTTTTACTCTTGGCCATCTTAATGCAGTTCCAGCATCGATGATCTGCTTCTTTGTCCTTCTTGGTGCAGGTCATGCATTTATTGTCACCCGCACAGTGCAAGCTTTGTTTGTTTTCCAGGCATCTTGCAATAGAATGACCAAAACCCATGCATTTGAAGCACTGCATTAAGGGGCAACTGTCTTCGACCTGCACCCTCTGGGAACCGATGCTGATTCGGCCTTGGCTAATCATTACTTCCTTGGTCACAAGAAGGACGTTATTTCTCAAGCGCTCACTATTTTTGTTGCGGAATGACCTCTGCAACTTTATTGCGTCTTTATTTTCCGCCACGGCCTCGAAGATAGAGTCATTCTACTGGATAATATACAATTTGGAGGGGTTTAATTCTGATTTTAATGGTCTAAAAAATTAGGAACTTCAGTCCTATGGGAAATTGGATACAATAAATGTTTTTTTGCGAGCGGTAAAAGTTGGAGCATTGAATTGTACCGCAAAGTTTCCTGAAAATATACAAAAATAAATATATATATAAAACAAACTTCTTTGAACGCCGTCACTGGGTCATATGAATCAACCAATGAAAAGAAAGTTATGGAAGATTTCCAGTTTTCTTGCCGTCAATGGACCGATGGGCAGAATAAATCGAGAATATCCGAAAGAGACCCTCTGACTCTCACGTGGAGTTAGTTCAGAAATATAAAACTTTGAAAAATCATCGCGCTGATAATACGAAATACAAAAAAAAATAGCTTAGGTTAATACTCTATTAACAAATAAAAATATAAAATACCACCGAGTTGGCCAAAACCCGGCAAAAGAAATATTATTACTAGTCGCGAGGACCAAATTTTGACAAATATGTGAATGCAATGTTAATATTTTTCCCCGTCCAACGAAGAGACATATTCTGTAGTCTGGAAAAAGCGATAATAAAATTCATTAATCTCTGAGGTCAACAGGAAAAAATGGTTAAACTGCGCCCAAGAGCACCAAAACTGAGCGGCAGATGACTGGACGCGAATTCCGATAAAACTAATATCGAAATAAATATTTTGGAGTGAAATAATCAATATAATAATATATTCAAAAATATATCACATGTGGAAGAACATTTTAGAGAAAGTAATATAGAAGTCTAGGCGTTTACAGGGCTTATGACCTGTCATTGGCTGGTTTAAGTGGCCACTTTACACGTTGTGTAACATTCATCATTATGCCTACGTTCGAACTTCCATATTTCTTCAATTCTTTAATCTGTTGATTTTAGTGAAGTTAAAGAGCAGATGTTGATTTTTCAATTTTTAAACTTCTTGGACATTACAATATTTTAAGTTTATATTTGAGTCCAAATGGCCAGTTCACACACTAACATTTACCATTCTGCCTATATTTGAACATCTATATTCTTTTAATTATTCCATCTGTTGATGTTATTGAGGTTAAAGAGCTGAAACCTTTATTGATGTGGATGAGATTTATCTGATTGAATGTTTCACTCACATACCTATTACATACACGAGGTTGAATCCAGTTCTTATCTACAAAAATTTGGACAAACTTAAAACATTATTGATAAAATAGAGTAGTTGAATAATATCACCTTGATTTTGCGAGATGCCTACAGTACAACACGTTGGGGGAAACATAATGGTTCGGGGGCGTATGACGTCTACGGGCGCGAGGCGTGGGAAAACTCTTTGTGTGCGAGGGTCGAATGAATTCCGACACCTATTCCACCATGCGGGATGCTTTTTTGGAACCCTTAATCGTTTAATTATATAATGCCAAGTCCCCAAAGAGTGTTTAAAAAAGTATCGAATGGTTTGAAAAAAAATAAACTGAACTTATATGAATTGGTCTTCATAGTCACCTGACCGAAATCCATTTGATCATTTATTATCGATATTTAAAATAAGTGTTGGTCTCAATAAAACAAAATCAAATAGGGTTTAAAAATAACGTTTTCAAAGGATGAGCTAAAATACAGTCTGACGTTTGCCAAAAATAGGTCGGAAATACGAAAAAGAGTGTATGCTTGTTATACTAGCAAATAAATTGTGCACAAATTATTAAATATAGTTTATAAATAAACCATTATTTTTAAACAATTGTTTGGTGTTTTTCAAATCCCTCCACCACACAAAAAACTTAACTAATTAATTTATTTTTGGGTGCCTAAAACATAATATGGCCAAGTACTGTTTAGCGTGAACAATTATTATTTTGTTGAACTCCATATGGTTACTCCACATTAATTGTATGTGTGTTACACGTTGAATTTATTTTCTGCTAACTGGGCCCTGGTTAAGATGTTGCGATTCTTACTGTGGGTAAGTACCAACATAGTACTTTATTCAAATGCATATAACAAAAAAAGAATATCATCACCATCATTCCCTTTCCGCACCTAATAGGGCATAAGGCCACTGCATTGGTACACCATGAAGGTTACCTGATCAGTCTTACGCTTCAGGTACTTGTCTAATGAAATGTTCTAGTGTAAAAACATCATTTTAAATAATATTTCATATCAACCATGTCGGGAATCGAACCCGAGACCTCTTGCATGGTAGGCAAATGTGCTGAACATTACACCACGAGGCCGACAGGAACAAAAACAGAACAAAGGAAAAAATAAGAACCGAACTGTCATTGTGTATGGGGTTCTGATATTCCCACCGCGATCGCGAAAACTTATTTTTGCGATAAATAACTCATTAAATCCACTGTGTCGTGCAATAGTATAATAATAATAATTATAATCAAGGAACAACATCAAGTGCTCCTCCTTCCTGACCACAGGATCTGATCTGATCCTGACAGACGCGAGAGAAGTTCCAAACAATAAGGTGTCAGAACTCCAGTTTAAGGTTGGTAATTGCATACCTTGTTAGGGGCTCGGTGGCAAAGTAAATAAAGATAAATTTCAAGCCATCTGCCAACAGGCAAGTGGTGCGATCACCATTTTTTAATATAAAATAGTCCGATTTTTTTGTTGTTGCGTTTAAAAATGTAATAAATCATTTTAATTGACTCAAATCAGTGCTGTTTTTTAAAATAAAAATCATAGACAATTATTTTTAAATACCTGAAATTATTTAATACGAGTATAACTGTACGAGTAACCACTGCATAATTATTCAGTAATGGTGAATTGGAACTGCAAAAACTGAATAATTTACAGAGTATAAAATATCTGGGAATAACTATTGACCAATATTTCAGATAGGATAAAAAAATTGAAACTATAGCTACAAAAATAAAACGCCTAATACATTTTTTCATTCCACTCAGAAATATACTTAAGATCCCGGACCTAAAACACCTATACCATGCACTGGCAAATTCTATATTGACATATGGTTTAATTGGTTGGGAAGCTTACACAAATACCACCCTTGAACCGGCAACAATTGCACAGATATTATTAATCAGAGTAACTTAATTTTATTAATTTAATGTAATGAGCCTCCGTGGTGAAGTGGGCAAGACGCTTGACTCACGCGGAAGGTTATGTGTTCGATTCCCGGTGAGAATACAAAAATTCAATGAGATTTTTCTCGAGCCTTGGTGTTGTGTGATGTAATTCACCATGATAATTAGGCTTTTTGGCCTGTTTTGGTGCAAAAAAAAAACAAAGGAACATAGCTGTATTAAAAAAAACTGTATTGTCATCCAAGTGACTTGTTTTTCAAAGAATTCAGGGAACTTAATAATTTTCAACTGTAGATATTATGAACGGTATTGGTCGCACACTTAAATAGAAATAATTACCTAACTGTCAATCACAACCATAACACAAGATACGCCAATAGGGTTTTGATACTAAGAGAAGGGGTCGACACTGTTCTGACATCAAGGCAACACTATTACGTTAGTAAAAAGTTTTATAACCTTTTACCGGAATTATGGAAAAGCGGGAGTGTTGTCGAGTCGACGATAGTGTGGACCTCGCTCTTTCATGACATTGGTCGTAGGGCGTCTGATAGATTGATGCATGCCGTGGATTTGAAATTCTCACAGGAGGGTGAAAATACAATATATATAGAGAAATAAAAAATAAAAATAAAGATCAAAAAACTTCCGCCCATATTGAGTAAAAAAAAAGTGTGTCCTTTATGTGTACTTATATATATATATGTATAGTATATGTATTGTAGTATATCTGTTTATGTCTCTTCTTTCTTAAAAATAAATTAACCTATAAAATAAAAGTATTATAAATTAAAAAATCAACGAGTTCTTTTGTGAGCTGGGCAAAGTTCCTTATAAAAAAAAAAACTTTGGTTAAGTTAATAAATATAATGTAATAAACCTTCAGTCTACTTAATCTTCATATTTATTAGAAAATGCCCTAACAAGGCGAAGCAATTTTCCGACTTTTCAAATAGTATACTTAAATTTTAAAATTGGTATATTGAGTTTTACAAAATAAACGTCTAGTCAATAAATAATAAAAAATTGCACAAAAATTTTATTTGGTACATAATAATATAGAATACGAAATATGTATTTTTATCCAGTGGAATTAATTCAGATCTAAAAGAGATAACACGTTTTTACACGTGCATTAAAAGTATTTGATTCGTCCCAAATATGATGTATACAATTTTCCATACTGATTTATAATAACGATTTAGATCGGACGTACTTAGCCCTGGCCTTCACTCATAAAACCTATTAATACTAAGCACGTCTGGGAAGCTCCAATATACTATAATGATAAAATAATTAGGCAATAATAAATTGCTTCGTACGAGACTGTTGAACACTGGCAGTGCCAGATTGGGCAATAGGCTAATAATAAGAAAAGACCGTCGTATTCTCACAAATAAAATGTAATACCCGTTGGTGCCTAGAATACATCATTTATATCATAGCTCTAAACTATTACGGTGTTGCGTATTTGGCACAAAAATTATACTTAATAAGTAGATATTGTAACACAAATTGTATGTTTCTTGAAAACAATATCATAATAATCTCAAACAAAAATGTGTTAATGCACGAAAATACTGTATTAAAATTTCACAAGTAAGTCGAGTTATTATTTCAAATAGTGATGAATCAATCCACGGATTTGATATACTAGTAAATGGAAGAATAAACAATGTTTTGAGTATGTCCAAACGTTTACAGACTGGCTGGATTCCCTCCATAGGGAGTTACTTAGATATTTGTCGCAATAGAGAGAGAAAACATTTTTGAGCAGGGAATATGGAAGTCTAGGTATTAACATGGCTTATGATCTGTCATTGACTCTTTTAAGCGGCCACTTTACACACTATGTAACAATCACTATTCTGCCTGTGTTAGAACATGCACATTTTATCCAGTGTGTAAAGTGACCACTTAAACCAGCCAATGACAGGTCGTAAGCCTAGACTTCCATATTCCCTTCTCAAAAATGTTTTCCTTCTTAACAAATTATGATGTTTTTTTTTTGCGTTGATATGAATCATTAAGATTGTTTAAAAAATTTTTTTTTTATTATGAATGTTTTTTTTTTAAAGAGATATCCAAATATAAAAAAACTTAATGTGAATTCTACTTTTTATTTTATTTTATAAAAATATACTATATCGTCTTCCTAGTCATGACGAATGTTTTTTTCGAATTTAATTCTAATTTTATAAATTTATTTATTTATTTATAAATTTATTTATTTATTTATTTATTTAATTATTTATGTATTTATTTATTTATTTATTTATTTATTTATTTATTTATTTATTTATTCATTTATTTATTTATTTATTTATTTATTTATTTATTTATTTATTTATTTATTTATTTATTTATTTATTTATTTATTTATTTATTTATTTATTTATTTATTTATTGGGTCACAAAAAGATAATAAAACTATTTAGCAAAGACAAACAAGGGCAAAACAATAATTGTATACAATATATTCATAAAAACAAAAGACCTAAAACTTTAAGCTAAACCATGCCAATTCAACTTCATCCCACACTGTTTAGTCGCGAAGAAATCTACAAAAAGCCGGAAGATCTATCCCAAAGAATTCCAAGTCTTGTGATGAATTGACTAATCTACACATTGGGTCACAAAAATCAAAGTTGCTCTTAGAAGATTTTATAAACAGCAGATTTTGACTTCTAGTGACACGGTTGTCAGATATTGTCGCAAAACGATTTAATGTGACGGATAGAATGCCCATGTTTTTTTAATTCTACGTAGAACTCTCGCTATGAGTGGGTCAAGACGTTATCAAACTCATAAACGAAACTCGTCAATAAGCATTTTTTTAAAGTGTAGAATTCATATCCACTTTGTTATTTGAATACCTATTCAAAAATTTTAATTGTAGCTTCCAGGTAAACAATAAATATTTTCAAGATCCTTCAATATGATGTACTGAAGTTGATTTCATTCTATGTACCACCTAGGTTAAGCAGAACATCTACAATATTTTATTGTCAAAATCCTCGAACGGTAGCTGAATATAACTCACCTATTTTTAGATTACAGAATACCGGGAACGAATATGCATCATATTTTGATATATTTAGTTTATCTCTGCCTAACTTAAAAATTAAAGTTATTACCAATACCAACATATTTTTATCAAAAAGATCAAATCAACTTCAGAAGATTGGGTTGGAATAATTATAATTTGATTGATAAATGTATTTTGTTTTTGTATAATTTCTTTAAAATATGTATACCTACATTTCAAGTCATTTATAATGTGTATAGTACGAGTATATAAATAAATCATACTCGATTTTTTCATATTTTTATTTTTAAGCACTCAGTATACCACATGTATGTAAATGGCAGAAATGCCGTTTATAAATAAATAAAAAATTATAAAAAGAGAAAATCCTTAAATTAATTAAATTATTCATATTGGTGGTTAGTTAGCTTGCTATAAAACAAACTGCTTCATGTTTACTTTGAAATAAAATAAAAGTTGAATTCATATTCACATGTTTCCATTTGTATACCTTTTTAGTATAAAATAAATAACAGACTGGCAAATCTTTTTCAAGCGCAGCAAATTAAAACTAGCCATGCACTAGTCTCTTTCGTAATATTTAATTATCATTCATTTGGAATGCACGCAAATTTTTTTTTTAAAACAATAAAATAATAGGTTTTTCGTGTACTAAAGTTAACCAAAATAATTTGTATTTACTGAGTGTTAATAAAGAGAAAACCTTAATAAACAGAGGATATAATTACTTTGCTATTGAATTATTGGTCCATAATTTTTTTTTGGTATTATCAGTATTGTGTTTGTAATATCAGTATTATCTTTACTTGTACTGATGTCAATACTTTGGAAAGAAAAATAATAATGTGTTAATAATTTTTTATGCAGCCATAATATTCTGTTCGAGACTCGTGATTGAGAAATTTGACTTTATCTATTCACGTGACTTAAACATTGATAGAATGATGTACATATACATAGAATTAAGTTTTTACGTAATTGATCTAAAAATATGATTTAACCCCATCTCATTTATATAATCTATCATATAAAATCTTGTCATATAAACATGATATAATTCACCACCGTAATTAGGCCAAGAGACCTAATAGACTCCGGAATATCTAAGGGAACTATGCATTTCAGATGAACTAGCTGACAGGCGTTTAACGCTTAGATCAGCTACGTCTACGGCAAGAGAAAAAGTTATTTTACCTCTACGCAAACAGCGCACTAAATTTAATGAACGCGCATTTGCGGTCGCAGGCCCTATGGCATGGAATGCTCTCCCAACAGAGGTGCGAGGCTGTGAAAGTGAAGTTATGTTTCGGAAAAAACTTAAAACCTACTTGTTCTCTAAATCATTTGAATAAATCCGTAGCATGTGACAACAAAATGAATTATTTTAATTAAATTACAAATTTAAAAGAATCACTATGTAAAGCGCCCTTGAGGTATTTTGTTACGAAAATGGCACTTTATAAGTTATACATAATAATAACACCCACGAACAGGCCATGCCTTTGTGGGATTTTTTTGTAAACTATTTTTACTATTAATATGTATTTCATTGCTGTGTTATTATCCTTTATTTTTTCAATACTCGGTTTTTCTTCTTATGTATATTGTAAAAAAAAACAATTTAAATTAATGAAATAATTCATAAAAAATAATAAAAAAAGGGAATTTGAAACAGAACCGTTTTCAACAACTCTCCTCACATATTTTATTGGTACATTTTTAGTTTATTTTTTCTATTGTAAGATTTAGTTTTCAATGCAGTTGGTTACAAAGGTCTGCCATGTATGCAAGGGAAACGATTTGCTGATGAATGTCGATAAATTTAATGTGATGGTTTTCGAAAAAAAAGAACGTACGACTAAATGTGAAATCACTGTGAATAGGGTTGTACTAAAACAGGTAGAGGAATTTGTGTATCTGCGAAGTGTGTTCACTGGGGATGGAATGACTGAGAAATATATTGAAAGGAGGGTGAGTGCCGGAAACAGAGTGAACGGCGCACGTAAATCAACCTTGGCAAATAAATGTTTATTGCAAGAGGCAAAATTAGCGGTTCACAATGGACTCCTGGTCCTGACCCTGATGTAAGGGACGGATGTTGATAGATGCAGAAATAGAGGAAGACCGAGAAAGACATGACATGACCAAATCTAACAAATGCTTGAAGATGGACATGTCAAATGTCAGAATAATCGGCGCGCGTGCATGGGAAGATGTATGAAAGTAAAGGAAGCGAGATCTGTATTTATTTATTTATATACGGCATTTCTGCCATTTACATATATGTGGTATGAAGAGTGCTTAGAAATAAAAATATTAAAAAAAAAAAAAAAAAATCGAGTGTGAAATATTAATATACTCGTACTGTACACATTATTAATTACCTGAAATACATACATATTTTAAAGAAATTATACAATAACAAAATACATTAATCAATCAAATTATAACTATTCCAACCCAATCTTCTGAAGATGATTTGCTCTTTTTGATAAAAATATGTTCGTCACTTTATTTTTTAAGTTAGGCAGAGATAAACTAAATATATCAAAATGTGATGCATATTCATTCCCGGTATTCTGTAATCTAACAATAGGTGAGTTATATTGAGCTACCGTTCGAGAATTTTGACAATAAAATATTGTAGATGTTCTGCTTAATCTAGGTGGTACATAGAATGAAATCAATTTCAGTAGATCAGGGGTATCAAACATTGGTCTTATTATTTTATATAAAGTCATAAGATCGGTCGATGTTCTTCGTTCTTGCAATTTAGTTAATTTAAGAGAGTCTAAATTTTTTTTATAATTTAATTGATTAGTAGAAAAACCCATCTTAAAATTAATATATATAAGAAATTTATTCTGAATTCTTTCAATAGAATCTGAGAAAGTGATTTGATAAGGTGACCATATTGGAGAATTATAATCTAGTTGGCTTCTAACAAGAGATGTGTAAAGATATTTTAATGTGTTTATATTATTAAAATCTTTTCCGGTTCTAAGTACAAATCCTAATAATTTATTATTATTTAAATGAGTGATCGTGTCTGTCATGTACGGGCCCGTTTCACATGTACCGTTCCAATCCACTTGGTCCAGTAAACTTAGGGTGGGTGTATATTTATTTATTATTTTATTATTTGGTTTTCTTTATACAAATTCTACTCTCGGGTTTAAATTTTGCTAAAAGAAATTAAGTAGAGATTAGTCAGCGTGGTGTTTTGTTTTGTGTGAAACAGTAACATGAAATAAAAAAATGAAAAAAAAATCCATTGATGAATGAAATAATTAAAAAAATAATTATCGAAAAATCCGCCGTATGTTATTGTATGATGCTGTGCTATGTTGAACGATTGACTAGATTTTGAGCTCTAGTATTTTAGTAAGTAGAACTCATTTTCATCAAGTAAAATTTGTCACGTAAAGCTCAGTTGGTATAGCACTGTCTCAACGCTGTGTACGAGGGAGAAAACAGTTTTAATTTATCGCTTACAACTTTAATCAAGTTCATTGAAATGTCAAAACATTTTGTTAAACTTACAAAATTTTAGTATTTTTTATATTATTTTGCTCTTTTTTATAATTAAACATCCTACCATTGCACACCGCTGTCACATTGTAAAATTTCAACGGCTAAATTCAAAAAAATAATTCATGTTTTTTTATTTATTGATTTGCGCAATACACAAAACGTAATATGTGTAAATTTTAAGGTAATAAACACATCTTTACGACTGTCAAATCTGCGCTCGCGAATTTGTAGCCATATTAATATTTTAAGATGTAGATGCGTACATAAATAATGAACGACTTACAGAAATTGAACATGTTAAATACTTAGGACTAACAATAGACAGACAATTGACATGGAAAATTCATATCAACGATTTAATTAGCAAAGTGGCGACATTATCGAGTCTTTTTTTTTAATCAAAATCTTTATTCCAAAAACGGAAAAAATTCTAATGTATGAAGCCTATGTAAAAACTAAAATATGTTATACGCAACTACTATGGGAAGCAGGATATCAAAATGACATAAACAGACTACAAAGACAACAAAATAAAATATTAAAGTTAGTATATGACCTTCCCTATCTAACTGCAACTAGAGAACTTTTTAAACAAACTAAGCAATTTAATATAACTGAACTCTTTCAACTAGAATCATTAAAATTTATCCATAAATTAGCCACTAATGTAATTGTAGACGAAGAACTAAAACTTGTAAAAAATTGTAGTCAACATGGACATAATACGAGAATATCAGACAAATATCATATACAACTTTCTAAAACAAGACAAGGACAATCAAGACTAATGAACCAGGGACTGAAATTATACAATAAACTACCAGACAAAACTAAACAAAAGACTCAGATAAACTTTTCTAAAGATGTAAAAAATATTATCCTGAACAACAGAGTATGAATGAAAAATGTTTATATATATTTTTTTTAATGAATGTAATAATCCGTAAGGGTTTACGAATAAATTTTCAAATTAAAAAAAAGTAGGTCCTTTTTCTATTTGTGTATTTTTTATTCATGATTTTTCTTAAATAAAATATTTAAATTTTACATTTCCAATCAGTTGTTGATTTACACATTTTTTTTAATTTTTAGGGCCATTTTCAACAAGTGGAAATCAGGTTGCGATAGAGCAGGGTGTGAACCTCAAACCTTTGATCTGTGAGTCCGCGACACCAGCCGCAAGACCACAACTCGATGCAACTTTTTGTGCCTACCTATTTATGTATAAACATTGTTTTATTTTTTATTTACATTTCGAAATAAGAAAACATCCCCAAAAATGTTAACAAAAATATACTTTTTATCATATTCATTTTTTCTAGATAACTTATATAGCGCCAGTTTGTAATATAATTTAATACCTACAATTTCGATTAGTTATTTATTCGTATAAAAACATTGTTATAATTTTTTTACATTGCGAGGAGAAGTAAGTATCCTAAATAATTGTATCGGCCTTACTTATTAGATTTCCTTATACCAAGCATATACTAAGTAATAACTGTACCCGGTATATCTCTTTATACTCGGTATAAAAAAGTTACTCATAAAATATTACTACCTAGAATAACTATACCTACTAAAATTATTGCATCATTTATTTTTTAACCATGCATCATTTATACGTACATTTCGATATTTATTTATTGGTTTTAAAAACAATAAATTACAAAATACCTAAAAAAAGCCATCAATAAAAATGTATAGACGATTAGGTAAATGTAAATTAAATTATCTATTACAATAAATACATAAAACGTAACAAAACATAACAATAATATCTGCTAAATAAAATTTATCCAAAGCCTTTGGAACAAATTCATTATGGCCCGCAGGGCTGATTATATGAGGCCCGGCAGGCTGAATTAACTACTATGTAAAAGTCAGCGATAGCCGACTGTTATTATTTTAAATTTCGGATTCCTCGCTGTTTAATGTTCATCGCTTACTAAAATTATATTGCAGTTATTGAATATATATTTTTTTTTTTTTGTTTTTTTACAATATACATAAGAGGGTTAAACAGAGTATACATAGCAATGAAATACATATTTATAGTAAAAATAGGAAACGAAAATCCCACAAAGGCATGGCCTGTATATTGTATCTGTAAATTTTGTGCGGCTTCGGTAGCATTATTTTGAAAAACTAATTCTTCTTTATAACAATAATATTGCTCTGAAAAAAAAATTGCTAGGCCCAAATGAGCGATATTTCAAGGTGCTCAAGATCCTAACCAACCGAGAACTGAGGCTGAACAACTGTGGCTCTTCGGCTTTTTAAATGAGGCCTGGAGAGTCGATTACATGAGGCCCAAAGGGCCGAATTCCCTAGTTCGGAACAATTGGCGATAGCCGACGTTGCCTGCTAGTAATATTTATTCATGTATTAATTTCAGTTTAGAAGAGTCTTAACTTAAAACGGAGTTTTCTAAAAAGTTAGGACATAAACAAATTGAAAGTTTCCCATAATAAAATTGTGTATTTTGTGGATAATTTTTTTTTTTTAATTGAATTGAAAATATATTATGTTATCTCGGATAAAAATGGAATCTCCAATGAATTTATATGACTGGTATTACTCAAGAATATCTCTTTGAAAAATCTATTTCAACTAATGATAATGAAACTCCACGAAGATCCATTTATGGTTAGTTTAATAAATTCAATTACGGACATAAATCTTTAACCGATGAATTTAATGCGAGCGGTCCAAAATTGATTTTGATGCCAGCAAAAAATCAATGTCCTCTAACTTAAAAAGCAAGATCATCACTTGACCTATAACATTAAATTATTTTGCATAATTATGAAATACTCAATATGGCATAAACAATTAACTGCGAAAAGGAAACGTAATTATTTGTCATTTGAATCAAAAATATTATCGATTTGTTCTTGCAAAACTAAACATTGTTAATTCTTTTAAACCAATGTTAATTATATTTTATGTAATATTAAGGTTTAAATGTTGTTAAATATTGTTTTAGGTTTAAATGTTTTTCTTTTCTTTTTTTAATATTAAGTTCACAGAATGTTTAAATGTTTTTATTTTCTTTTTTAGTATTAAGTTCACAGATTGTTTGAATGTTTTTATTTTCTTCTTTAATATTAAGTTCACAGATTGTTTAAATGTTTTCTTTCCTTTTTTAATATTAAGTTCATAGATTGTTAAAATTTGTTAAAATTTTTATTGTTTAAATGTATACTATGTATTGTTACAAGAAATGTACTATTTTTTTTATGTACCGTCCCAAATGAGTTTTCTCGTACAACTCCTGGGAATATAATATCATGATATTCATGTCTTATATGTTTTATTAATAAATAAAAAATAAATAAAATAAATAAATAAATAAAAAAAAACATGTATTATAATGTACGTAAAACTAAGTTTATTTTATTTGAGTTACATATAATTTTAATAAGTTAGTTTGTTGCTTAAATGTTCAAAAATCATTTTCATAATATATAATTCCGGCCCAGACTCAGCATTCGGGCATTATTGAATCCGTTAACTGGACAATATTATGTAAATTTCAAATGAAGCATCGTGATATATTTGAGCAATCTTTTCTTGAAAATGATCGATATTTTTTATTGGCAACATATTGCCGATTGCCTTGATATTTAAAATGATTGATATATTCATCGCAACACATAATTTCGGAATATTAATACAAGATGATCCACACTATAAAAAATGTGACCTGCATAGTGCTTTCAATTGCTGCTGAAACAGGTATGCTGGCACTTATTTCATTAAGAATTTGATGCAGTTCAGACGTAATAAATTATTTATCCGTGCAGTATTTCATTTTAGTGTGCGTTAAGAAATATCTTTATTCATTTATAGTTACTAAAAATAATATTCAAATATCGATAGCAAATTCGCCGTGTCGCTACGCATGTATTTATGATCGGAGAAATTTCATTTCCTCTTCCTTTCAGTATGTTAGTTTGAATTTATGCATATTTTCACAAATTGTAAGAATAATTATGAAATAATGGAAGCTGCTTTTGATGTTTTTTTAAAGACTTATAACTTGTTTTCCGTGACGAAAAAACTGTTTACCACCTATAATTTGTCAAAATTTACCAGATCTAGAAACGAGCTGAATCACGTTGGCACCTGAAGCCAATGACTTCATCATCGCCATTCCTTTTCTTTCTTTTTCTGCTTAACGGTGCATAGGGCACTGCATTGGTACACCAATCGCAGCGTATCTTGATTATTTTTGTTACATTAAGGTCCTTACTTTTAGTCTTACGCTTCAGGTACCAGTACAAGGACTCTAAAATATTCTCGAGTGAAAACATAATTTTTAAGAAATGTTTCAAATCAACCATTTCGGGAATTGAACCCGAGACAAAACCGAGACCGCGTGGTAGGCAAACACGCTGACTATTACACCACGAGGCCGAGAATGTAGCATATAACAAATATGATAGAGATAAGTAGTGTTAGTAAATATTAGTACAAAACCACTTACCGGTTTCGAGACGTAACCATCTCTTCGTCAGGACACTTACTACATCAACATGCAAATACTAAAATACACCTCCTCCTTCGCCATCACCGTAGTATATATGGTATGTATGTGTTTTTGGAAATACTTTATAAAATATACAACGGTGATGGTGAAGGTAGAGGTGTAGTTTAGTATTTGCATGTTAGTGTAGTGAGTGTCCTGACGAAGAGACGGGTACGTCTCGAAACCGGTAGACTAAAAAAGTCGGTAAGTGGTTACATACTTATATTTACTAACACTAATTAAAAATGTTTCGCCACAAATTTAAATTGCTTTAAACATAAATGATATAATTAGGGTAGTAACATATTACAACAGAGATGAAGAACATTTTAGAGAAGATAATATAGAATTCTAGGCATCTACAGGTCTTATGACCTGTCATTGGTTGGTTTAAGTGGCAACTTTACACACTGTGTAACATTCACCATTCTGCCCATATTTGAACATCTATATTCCTTAAATTCTTTCATCTGTTGATGTTTGTGAAGTTAAAGAGCTGAAACCTTTATTTATGCGGGTGAGATTCATCTAATTAAATTATTTTACCTACATACTAGGCAACGCCCGAAATTTTTTATTTTTTTCAATTTCTATACTTCTTCATGGACCAGGAGGATTTATCAACAATATTTTGAGTTTGTCCAAACTTTTGTAGACAAGGACTGGATTCAACTCCCTGGGGAGCTGTTAACATTAACATATTACAAAAGAGATGAAGAACATTTTAGAGAAGGTATTTTAGAAGTCTAGGCATCTATAGGGCTTATGACCTGTCATTGGCTGGCTTAAGTGGCCACTTTACACACTGTGTAACATTCACCATTCTGCTCATATTTGAACATCTATATTCCTTCAATTCTTACATCTGTTGATGTTTGTGAAGTTAAAGAGCTGAAACCTTTATTTATGCGGGTGAGATTCATCTAATTAAATTATTTTACCTACATACTAGGCAACGCCCGAAATTTTTTATTTTTTTCAATTTCTATACTTCTTCATGGACCAGGAGGATTTATCAACAATATTTTGAGTTTGTCCAAACTTTTGTAGACAAGGACTGGATTCAACTCCCTGGGGAGCTGTTAACATAAACATATTACAAAAGAGATGAAGAACATTTTAGAGAAGGTAATATAGAAGTCTAGGCATCTATAGGGCTTATGACCTGTCATTGGCTGGCTTAAGTGGCCACTTTACACACTGTGTAACATTCACCATTCTGCCCATATTTGAACATCTATATTCCTTCAATTCTTACATCTGTTGATGTTTGTGAAGTTAAAGAGCTGCAGAAGCTGTCTACAAAAGTTTGGACTTACTCAAAATATTGTTGATACTTCGCAATTGAAATAGCTTAAGAGCTGGCGTCATCAGGGAGAAGATTAAGGTATTTTTTTGGTTATTTCTCCTGATTTTATCGGTAACTTCTGGCAAACAAATTGTTGTTAACCATTCAACATTAAATGTTGTTCGATCTTAAGGAATCGTTGCGACATGTCCAGTACAATTGAAGAAATAAGCAATGGGTGCGGATTATATCTATAAACATAATATAAAATAAATTGTAATAGGTCTGGCAAAGGACCACTACAACGTAGTATATTTAAAATATGTATTATTACGGATAACTTACCTCAAGGACGCTTTACGAAGTGATTATCTAAATATATAAATTTAACTTTTTAATTTAAGAAAAATAATGGGCGTTGTCACCACATGCTAAGAATTTATTCAAATGATTTAGAGAACAGGTGGGTTTTTAGTTTCTTCCGAAACATCACTTCACTCTCACAGTTTCGGACCTCTGCTGGGAGAGCATTCCATGCCATAGGGCCTGCGACCGGAAATGCGCGTTCGCCGAATTTAGTTCGCTGTTTGCGTAGAGGTTTAATAACTTTTCCTTTCGACGTAGATGTAGCTTATCTAAGCGTAAGACGTCTGTCTGTGATACTCTGTAGCAGAGTTATGCAGTGACTTATACATAACCCAACAGAGTTTGTATTCCACCCTCTGTGGAAAACGTAGCCAGTGTAATTCCTGAAGTAGTGGAGTGATATGACTGAACTTAGAGATTCCAAAAATAAATCTCGCTGCGGCATTCAATACAGACTGTAGGCGAGTCATTTTATTCATTGGTAGACCTGCGTTGATACCATTACCGTAATCGACTCTAGACACTACAAACGCATTTTTTAATTGACGGGTGGCATCAACTGGCACATTTTTGCGTATGCATTTAATCTGTCTCAGCTACTAAAAGCATGAACTTATCTGTCTACTAATTTGAGCGTCAAGAGAAAGGTCAGAATTGAGGATGACTCTCAGAAGTTTAACGGCGGGTAAAGCGGTACTCCTGACATCGGCTAGTGCCGTATCCTGAATCAAATTATGTCGTCTGGCTGAAACAAACAATATCAGAATATGGGAAGATTATTGACGGATAATGAATAAATAGACACGTCTTTACGAAACGCATCTCAGTTTTCACTAATATTGAGATTTCCCTTTGCCAATTTGAAAAAAAAGCAAATCACGATATGTTCAATGTTCATGCAAATATTTATGTGAGAAAGAGATGCGGAGAAGGCTACCTATGAATTTGAATACCACATATTACGCGCTGAAATGTGTAGATTCAATAATCTTCATTGGGAGTAAGACGTGTGCTTAAATTGTGATATTTGTTTGTAGAAACGATCTATTCAAAAAAACGTAATATTCAATTAGAATTATTATCTGGGTTAAGTATCTGATATAAAAATATATGCATATAAGAACCTGCTGACGAATTGCAACCCGCAATTTATTCTGGCTTGTGTCTGCAAAATGTTCGCGCGTGATTTTTCTTTAATATTAATTATGTAATACCCAAAACGCGCACGATTTTTGCTCAGAACTATCTCTCTTTTGTTGCACCGAGATTGTTCAGTATTTTGAAGAGCGGATTAAGGTCTCAAAGATTTTTTTAGAAAAAGAAAGGTTTAGGACTGAAGTATTGTTAATGGAAGGGTTGGAATCTCAATGATTTAAATTGGCGATGCGGTTATTTCATATAAATGAATTCGTGTTTATCATATTTTTATTAATAGCTATATTTATATTATGACTACTTAATTTTTATTTTTAATTTGTTTTGTTGTACTAGAACATTATTCGTCCTAATTCAAGAGAGGGTTTTAATTCCTTGGAGTTACGACTTTTGCCTCCATAAATGGAAGTAAGTCAATTATGTGTAAATAAATACATTTAGCAAGTTTTTAATTTTAGAATTATTTTGTTAATATGATTAAAAACGGTCAAAGTCATATAATACGTAGCTATGCAATTAATTATTTAAGAATCGTTTATATCAAAAATTGTTTTATTTAAAACTGATTGGAATTCACGGTGATCTACATTAATGGTTTTACTCTTACATAGAAAAAAGACTTCAAGGCGTAGTTGTGGCTGGATTTGTATTTTTATTTAAATGTGCCCCCTTAGGAGTTCCCCAAAGATTGATTCTTGGTCCTCTTCTTTTTAATATTTACATTAATGATCTTTTTTACTGCTTTGAATTTGACCTTTTTCCTTTTACGCCGACGATATGAAAGTTTTTACCAAAATTAAATCTTTAGAAGATATTATTAACTTCCAAAGAGATCTAGATAGGGTCGTTAAATACTTCAATGATAATTTTCTTTATTTAAATGTCTCCAAATGCTACAAAATAACCTTTACCAGAAATAAGATAATAATACCATCCTTTTACCATATAAATGCATGCAAAATTACTGAAGTAGACTGTACTCGTGACCTTGGAGTATATTTGAATAAAAAATTGACATATGAAGAACATAATAGAGAAGACGGTGAGCAAAGCTTACAAAACACTGGGCTTTATAATAGGAGTCTATAAGCCATTTAACAATCCACAGATATTGAAAACACTATATTTTGTACATGTACGCAGTATCCTTAAATATTGCTGCACTGTCTGTTCTCCTCAATATTCCAAATATATTTCAAGAATTTAAGGAATTCAAAAAAAAAAATAATCACCTAAACCATCGTCAATATTAATATTTCAATGACAATGAAGATGCTGCAGTACATCACAAAATCGATATCTTACAATCTAGAAGAATCATCAATGATACCGTTTTCCTTTACAAAATATGCTATAACATTAAGATTGCCCTCAACTGCTTGAGAAAATTAAAATTCGTATTCTTCAACGCACAACTTGGCTGCAATAATTATTTCATGTTGGTATTTCAAGCACGAAAAATAATAAGAATGCATCTTTGCCCAGAATTTTAAATAATTATAACACGGTTTTGCTGAAATAGATATATATTTCCTCACTTTAAACAAATTTAAAGAAAACGCTAGAACCCTAATTAAAAATAATAATTATAATTTAATCTAACTGTATCTACCTAATATTTCATTTTTTTGTACACTTTAACATTGTAATTATTTTCTCTTGTTTGAAAGAAGAAATAAGCGAGGGCTGATAGCTCCGTATTACTCCGTATGGAACTGCCGGCGAAAGGATTTTTAAGTCCGAGTAAACAAAAAACTTTTTTTTTATTTTTTCATTTTTACTGTTATACTTTATTTATTTTTTACGCGTGGAATGATGCGGAGTGGCTATTTCAATGTACGCTGTTTTTCTTATTTTTTTGACATTGTATTTGGTAATGTAAAGAAAACTTTAATTGGCCTATAATTTTGGTTTATTTGTAAATATTTTTTTTGGTTGTAAGAGCTGTTGTTTTCTTTCAATAAATAAATAAATGAATATCGAAATAAGAGTTTAATCACCACTATTTTGAGTTTGCCCAAACGTGCGTAGACAATTACAGGATTTTACCCCTGAAAGATTCATTAAGATCAATACGTATATCAACAAAGATGAAGAACATTTTTGAGAAGGGCATATGTAAGTATAGAACAGGATTTTTTTTAAATAATAAAATTATAATATTATTGAATTTGCATGTACAATTCAACAAACGTATTTAGATATTATGGAACTAAACTTCCAGTTGACCACAAAACAGCATCAAAGAGCTCATTAATTGGATTATCCTAGTTGGCTATCAGGCAGACGTCAATATTTTGAAACCAACGTTCAATGGTACACTAAAATAGTTAGTTCCCTCTTCACATTCAACTAATAGAATTTATAAGTAACATCCATACGGCTTACAGATCGATTTCTAGATCCATTATATTACGTTTAAACTAAGTAAAAGTACACATTATATATCTGCCAACACTCCAGTTAATGTTAGTTAAGCTTTGTATGACTTCAGTTTAGGGGAGGATAAATACGTAGGATGTTGTTTTTAAGTAAATCAACCTCTGGCGCAAAGCTGCAGGTTCACACTTTTCGCTGGGCAATTGGATTATTTACGCTTAAGGCCGATTGCTCTGAAAAAGTCAAGTTAAACTCTGGACTTAAGTCAAGTTAAATTAATTGTTTCGTGAAAATGGGTTGCATGAAAAAAAGCTATCCAAAAGTTAACAAAAATTTTAATTTTATTCAACTGTCCCCTGGCGAACGTTAAAAATAAATTTAAGGTTAAAAGACCCATCTGCCAGAAGCGTTGTTTTGTGTTAAGTCTATATAATTTGGCTGATCAGTATACGTATAATGCTGGTATCACAGACATATTTAAATGTCTATGATACCAGAAATATTCTCATCTTCCGGAGACAAGTTTATTTCAGAGTATATTCTTAATAGAAAAAAAAAGTTTTTAGGCCGCGGGCGGATCATTTTTTGTGGGATAAATCTGATTTCATCGCGAGATTCCAAATGTAGAAATCAGTAGTCCGCCAATTAGTTTCATTGATTGCTAGCGATATTACGACATCTACAATAAGTAAGTAATTAATAATTGTAATTAATTATACAGTGTTCATAATTCAATAATTACAATCATTTACGCCGCATTGTATTTTGATAATTTTCAGTGTTTTGGTGGAAAAAATATTTATTAAGCCGAATGTCTTTTCTTTGTTTCAGAAATCAGGCAATTAGTTCAATCGACCAAGTTCTGATGACTTGCATTTTTATGCATCAGATTCACGATGAAGATCTGCAGAACATATTTCTGGAGTCCATAAAAGCACTTTGTTCCGAATCTTCAACAGGATAACCACATCAATATCTAGATATACAGCAATAATAGATATTTATTATAAGCAGTTTGTCACAATTCGTTAAATACAAGCACTTGGCACAGAAATATTTGCAGAATAAAAACACAAAACCGCTTTAGATGTGAATTGTTTACACATAACACGGAATTAAGGTTTGTGCGTATTTTACAATAAGCACTTTATAATCTCACAATGTTTATTTGTCAAAATATTGAGTAATTATTATACTTTTGTCAATTCATATGGACAGCGAAAATTTGTGTCACAGTTAATGTTGAATGTTGTTGTTGCTATGCAATATATTATTGTTGCAATGCATTATAATTATACAATACCATAAATTACTGTTTTTTCAAAAGCATTTTTAAAAGTAAACTGGAACACTAGAGTAAATATTTTCATTATTTAGCTTAATAAAACTTTTTTCGAACTGATTTTCCCTATAATATTTTGATATTTTATATTCAAGTTTTTTAAACAATAAATAAAGTACTGGGTTTAATTCCATTTGTTTATTTATATGAGGCAAAGGAGTCATTCTACATTAACTGTGTGACTAATATAAACATGTGATGGGGATTGGAGGCAGATCGCATTGAATTCAGTTTTAATAAGTCCTAAAATATATTCCTTGTCCTTGATGCGAACTGCATCACTTTTCTTATTAAATAAAACAACTTTATATTTTTGCACCAACTGTTTTAACAGGATCTTCTGAACATTTAGTCATCGGTGGTATATTCGTTCTGTGCGTCATGGTGTAGTTATTGGTGAGTGTATTAACTTATCAAGCATGAGGTCTCGGGTAAGATTCCCGACAAAGTTGATTTTAAATGTTATTTTAAGTTTGTTTTGCGTTCTTTTGATGGAACGAATTTTGATTTTGGAGTCATTTTCTTTTAGTCGTGAAAAACAGTGATAAAAATTAGGAAACATGTTGTGGTATAGTGGGATTCGAATCTCAAGTCTTCCGGTTCGAAGTCCGCGACACTACCCACGGGACCACAACCCGTCTTAAATTTAATTTAAATCAATAAATTTTATTGAATTCAAAAACCTTTGACTTCTACATTCCCTTTTTTAAGGTATTTTACATCCCTGTTGTAAATTGTTAAACTTAATAACTCCCGAGGATGTGAAATCTAGTCTTTTGTCTACAAACAATTGGACAAACTCAAATATTGTAATAAAACCAACTGGTCCAAGATAAAGTTTTAAAATTGGAAAATAGTTTTCAGGCGTTGCCTAGTATGTGGAATATTCAGTCAGATGAATCTCTTCACAACAATAAAGGTTTCGGCTTTTTAACTTCACTTAAATCAACAGATAGAAGAATTGAAAAAATATTAATGTTTGAACATAGGAAAAATGGTGAAGGTTACACAGTGTGTAAAGTGGCCACTTAAACCACCCAATGACTGGTGATAAGCCCTGTAAATGCCTAGACTTCCATATTCCCTTATTTAAGGTATTCTCCATCCCAGTTGTAACCAGTTGTGACTTGTCATGTCAGCTTCATATGACAAAAATATATGAATTATCTACGATACTAATGCAGTGCCCTTTTCACAATTTGGTTTTGGATCAGGAACTTATGATAATTATATTAATACATAATAGAAATTGTTAAAGCTTCAAACTGTTTGCTGCAATTTGACTCTCAAAGCGAAATAGTTGTCCCAGTAAAAATGTATTTTTAAGATAAATACCCGTATGCAGAGACAAACCTTAAGGTGAGGAAAGCACATTCTATTGTCTTCACCTTCGGGTTATTCTCTGCATTTGAAATTAGAATGTACTTTCCTCACCTTAAGTTTTGTCTCTGCATACGAGTAAAAGACGCGTTGTTTAATATTTTTTAGCGTGCAATTAGTATTTTTTTAAGTTAAAAAGTAACAGAGGTGGAAAACTTTTATAGGGGGGCAAATGGAAGTTTAGTTTAGTAACCAATTTACACACCGGGTAAAATTGACCATTTTGCCTGTATTTGAACATCTTTTTTTAAAAACTTTCATCGGTTAAATTTGAAAAGACAAACTTTTACCTCTAATTAAAAGATTCATTCATAAGTATATTCCTCTACACACCCGCAACAGTTTTAAAAACCGTGAGTCTTCCTATCGGTTTCACTTACACAAAAATAAATGTTTTTTTTGTCAATAAACGAATTACTCTTTTGAAATTTCGTATATCGCAAATTTAATTTGATTTCACTCTACTACTTTCACTGCCCTTTACATTGTGAGTTTGGCAAATAATATGAAGAGCCTTTATCGGATATTGTCATTCATCTTCATGACCATATTTGCAAGGACGTATGGTAGCAAAAATGGTGAAGTGTTTGTTTACAAACATTTGGACGTATACCAAAAGTGTTTAGTATGTTGTACTTTAATTAAAAAACTTATAATAAAGCATTGATTAGACACACTGTTATGTTTTACGCAATAGGGTTGGGCATGATATTTGCTAAATGGTTAATGCCTTGGGTAAGGCGTGATGATTTCATATTTATTATAAGTCAATAACCCTCCCGTGCCTAAGAGGGATATTTTGAGTCCCCCAGGTTGAACATTTATTCAATACCTTTTTTTTAATCATCATAATAATTAATTTTTTTACAAAATCCTTCCACATAATGATTAAAATGTATCAAATATATTAAAAAATTTCAATTCGTTTACTCCACTGTTTAGTGATCTTCGATACTTTTGTAAATTTGCTCGTTCACCTCTCGTTCCCGCCCCGCTCGCCCGCCGAACCACCCCGCTAACTGGTGACGTGGCTTCAAATCAGCGGAACTCGATACGTGGCAGTGAGGGTGGCGCGCTGTCATACAGAATACTCTCGCAACAGTATTTTATGAAAAAATGTATGAATTTCTCAGAAAACTGAAAATATTATGGACCAGTTTTAAAACATTACCATGACAATCGTAACGACATTTTTTTTTTTTTTTTAAATCGTATTTATAGCATTTTAGCTGGGTTATTCGTAACACCCACTCGCGGATTATTTTTACATTCAGGCTCGGAAAGGTTAGACTTCATTTTGCTAAATTATTGCACAAATTATTAATAAATATCATAAACATGTTTGTAATATCAGAACCGGTTTCAAATATTTATATCACATTTCGTTTAAAGTCGTTTTGAGTTTTTTTTTTCATCAACTGTAAAAAAAAACAATTTTTAAAATTAATTTATTCATCGTACGTACTCGCAGTTCCTCATAACAATTACACACTATGTCAGAATTTGTGTTTTAATCGCAGTGGTAGCTATAAAAATCCTTCTCAAATAATAGTTGAGTTTGTCCAAATGTTTGCACACAAAAGACTGGATTTCACCCCCTCATTTGTCATTAAGATTAACAAATTACAACAGAAATTATGAATGCCGTAAATGAGGAAATATTGAAGTATGGGCATTTACAGGGCTTATGACCCGTCATTGGCTGGTTTAAGTGCCCACTTTACACACTGTGTAATATTAACCATTTTGCTTTTGTTTGAACATCCATAACATCCGTAGCTAATTTATGGATTATTTTTAAGAATCTAGTTGAAAGAGTTCAGTTATATTAAATTGCGTAGTTTGTTTAAAAAGTTCTCTAGTTGCTGTTAGATAAGGAAGGTCATATTATACTAACTTAATTATTTTATTTTGTTGTCTTTGTAGTCTGTTTATGTCATTTTGATATCTTAGTTTCATATTTAGGGTTAGTGCCGGTAACAGAGTTAATGGTGCCTTAAAGTCTGTCGTAGCAAATAAGTGTCTATCGCAAGAGGCTAAATTAGCAGTTCATAATGGAGTTCTGGTACCAACCCTAATGTATGGAAGCGAAGCATGGAGTTGGAAAAAAAGGGACGAAAGTAGACTGAATGCTGTTGAAATGCGATCCCTCAGGCGAATGTGCGGAAAAACAATGTATGATAGGTGCCCTAATGTCGAAATTAGAGCAGAATGCAAGGCTGAGTTAAGCATTATCGACAAAATTAAGAAAGGTCTTTTGCGATGGTTCGGTCATGTGGAGCGAATGAATGATGAAAGAACGGCTAAAAAGATTTATGATGCGAATGTGTCTGGTTGTAGAAGTCGAGGAAGGCCGAGAAAGACATGGCATGATCAAGTACAACAAATTCTTGAAAGTGATCATGTGAAAAGTCGGAATAATTGACGTGCGTGCATGAGAAGATGTATGAATGTGAAGGAAGCAAAGGAAGTGTGCCAGGACAGAGTGGTGTGGCGTTCTATCCTCTCAGCCTACCCCTCCGGGGAAATGGCGTGATGGTTAGTTCGTTAGTTAGTTAGTTAGTTTCATATTTTAGTTTTTACATAGGATTCATACATAAGATTTTTTTCCGTTTTCGGAACAAAAATTTTGATTTTTAAAAATAATGTCGCCACTTTGCTGATATGAGTTTTCCATGTCAATTGTCTATCTATTGTTAGTCCTAAGTATTTAACATGTTCAATTTCAGTGAGTCGTTCATCATTTACGTGAGCATCTTTTTTATACCTTTTTTTTCCACATTCAAAATTGATAATATTGCACTTTTTTCATTGACTGTAAGTGAGTTTATGTTGGTCTATTTTGTCAACATAGTCAGGTTTTCGTTTATGTCATTGTTTGTGTATACGTATTTTTGATTTTTATAGAATAATCCAATGTCGTCGGCATATATAATATTTATTTTTTTTTATTGTACAGTGATAAATCATTAATATCCAAAATATATAATAGTGGACCTAAAATGGATCCTTGTGGTTCTCCAAAATTTACTGTTTGTATTTGGATTTTTTTTATATCAATGTGTTTACTGCTTCCGATTTGCTAAGTTTGGTTTTAGTAGTTTAAATTCTTGAAATTTTACTTCAATATCATTTCATTTTTTCATCATGGTCTCAACACGTACCGTATCGAAGGCTTTTTTAAAATATAAAATTGCTTCTGTGATTGGAATCCCAGTATCCATGTTTGTTTGAATGTAATTTATTAAATTTACTAGGGCGGTTACGGCCCCTTTTTTTCTGAAAGCCTTGTTGATTGAACGATAATATATTAAGATTTTTTATATGATCCATTAATCTCTTATGCATGAATTGTTCAAATATTTTGTTGAATACTGTTAAATTTAAATTAATCTGTAATTACTATGATCTGTTTTATCGCATCTTTTATATATTGGAGTGATTCTTGCTATTTTTAATTCACCTTCTTTTATAGGCAGATTAATCAGATTCGTTAATATTGGATAAAACATGTCTTTAAAAATTTTCACCAGCAATGGGTAAATTTTATCAAATCCCGGAAAAGCATTTATTTTCAAATTATCTATAACTTTTTTGATTTCTCCTATTGTTGCGGGTCTGTAAAAGAAGGTAGCATTTATTTTGTATTTTAGTGTTTCTGTTTTATATTTATTTTATTTATTTGACACTTTATATACATATACAATATATAAACATAAAAGGGCGAGCATATTTCTTTAAGGCAATTTCTTCCTACCTACCCAAACCGTTCAGTTTTAGAAAATTATAAATACATGGACATTTTTTTTAATTTTTTTTTTATTTATTTTTCTTTTTTAAATTCAAAACAATTTTTTTTTCAAATTCCCGCCAAACTGCAGAAGCAATTTTTCTGCAGGGATTTCTCTCTTTAAACATTTTTGTAACATAATATAATAAATGTTTACATAAAATATTTTTTTTTAAAAATCTTAAAAATATCAATAAAATAAAAGATTTAAAAAAATTAAATACAAGTTAATCAAGTCTTTTTTGAAAACGAAATATATAAAAAATAATAAACAAACACTTTTTTGACACTGTTTTAAATTGTTTGGTTTCCCCATTTTTTATAATTTTTTTTTTTTTTATAGACTAAACTTAGAATTTAAGAAAAAGATTTTTAAAACCAATTTTACTTTGTTTTTATTCATTTTACCAATTTTTATTTCGTCCGGGAGTCTCTTTACTATGCGAGGGAGTATATACGCCCTGGTCCTCTCTCCATACGCATTTATGGCTCTTCTTTCTATGAAGTTTCCTCTCGCTTTTTGGCGCGTTTCATGCTTATGTGATATTGGCGTTTTATAGAAATCCATGAAGTCCTCTGTTACCAGGCGATAGTATATCATATTCTGTACCGTCAAAACTTTACACATCGGGAAAAGATTTTCGTAGTCATTTTGAGTTATTAAGTTGGTTTTACTTGCTAACATTTTAAGGAATCTAATTTGTAATTTTTTTATCCTATTTGTATACGTTGTAAATGTTAGCCCGTAACAACTCACTCCATACGATATAATTGACTCAACCAGCACATGGTATAAACAGTACAAGGTGGCCCGCGGAACACATATTGAATCTTACAATTTTATACAAAAATTAAAAGCAAAGATGAACAAGAATTCTGTTATAAAGATTGTTATATTTGAACATGGTCCCTTTATTTTATTTGCAAGTTTTTTTATCCTTTATTTGTATTTAAATCATTTTATGTACTTTACCGAATGACTTGTTGTTTTTCTATCCATTTGTTTTATTTCTTTTATACTTGTATCTAGTACCAGAATCTTTATTAAGTATGATTTAAGCCCGTCTTTACCGTTTATTTTATTTGTGTACCTGTGTAGGTATTTTCACTACCTCTTTTGTTATTCGTGCACTATAGATTCTCGGTTCATGATGAATCTCTGGATCGAAGGTAAAAACATGACCTGTTTTGATGAAGTTGTGCCCTTATGAATGATTTTTCTGGGTGCCCACACTCTTTTGAGTACGTTAATTGACGTTGACAAATTAAGTCTATCCAAGTGATCGTCAATAGTTTAACTCTACCCAATAGAACGTTATCAAGATTCATATACTATATTACAACAGAGATGGAAAATAATTTTGTTAAATACTAGTGTAAACGCTCGCCCGGGGGCGCATAACGGTACTGTATTTTCCTCCCTCACCCTGCACTAAATGATGCAATAGGACGCCTGTATTACGCTGTTAATTATAACTAACAAGAAGCAGTCGGCTATCCCAAATGTTATCATCTAGAAAATTTGGCTTTCGTTTCATTGGCATCACGTGCCATTTTTATTTATTTGACATGATCGAATCTCCCAATGATTGTCTTCTTTTTCAACAGGATATTAATTGTTTTAATGAATGGTGTATATATATATAGTTGGATAATTTATAAAGCGCCATTTTTGTGAAAATCACCTCAAGGGCGCTGTACAATTAATAAATATCCCAGTACGTCTTGCAGCTACAGAGCGCATGGACGGTTGGGATTCTAGTTCCTCGTTTTCAATTAAGATCAATCAAAAATTATAATAGATAGGAGCTAGATTACAGGACGTCTTGCAGCTACAGAGCGCATAGACAGTTAGAAATTTAGCCCCCATTTACACATTTTAAAAATTGACAAATAAATTTAGTGTATTACAAAATAATAATAATATGAATAGTAAAAAGGAGTAAGATTACAACACGCCTTGCTGCTACTAAGCGCATAGACGATTGGAATTCTAGACCCCGTTTACAAAATTAAGGTATTTTAAAGTTGAAATATTAATAATCTTCAACTAAACATTAGCAAATGTAAAATAATATATTTCTCGCGACGAAAAAAACCTCTACAATTCAACTGCTAACTAAAAAATATTTTCTTTTCAATGGTTTCGTCGATAAAAGATCTTAGCATTACTTTAGATAGTAAACTCTCAAAACGCAAACATATTGATAATATTGTAAACAAATTTCTCAAACATCTCGGTTTTATCAATAAAATGACGATGGACTTAAAAATCATTCATCATTCCATGTCCGCTCCCTAGTTGGAGCATATGTTGTCCACAAAGATCATCCAGGCATCTCTGTCGCTTGCTAGCTCCTGTGCATTTTTCCAAGTCAGGTTCATGTCCCGTAGTTCTGACATGAACTGCCGACAAGCAGTCAGCAGTGGACGTCCAGGATGTCGAGAACCTTATGCTTCGTAAAGTAGGCAAGCGTAGTTAAGGCTCTCTCAGGAGGCTTCCGCAGTACATGGCCAAACCAACTGTATTGCGTCCGCTTGATGACAGTTGCCTCCGGATTTTGCTGCGTACATTCTCTTATTACTTCATTCCGCACAAAACCGAACCACCGCACACCCAAAATTCTTCTAAGACAATTATTCTCAAAACTCAGTATTAATTTTTTTGGGCCCTAGAGAGGTTTCACAATACGCATTTATAGAGAAGAATAGGTGTTATGCAAGCGTTATTTAGGCGGCATTTGGTTTTAACTATTAAAAAAATCCGATTTCCATACAGCCACGATACTGTTGAATGTGGCCCCTGCTATTCCTAGTCACACTCCCAGCTCTTTTTGAAAGCTGTCATTTTCTGTAACATACTCTCAGGTATTCGAAAGTTTCGACCCTTTTAAAGACTTGGTTTGACAGAGTCAGGAGTTTTGGGTATCAAGACATGAGGTGTGACACAGTACATGTATTTTTTGTATTTGAAAATAAGACCTATCCCTAACTCTATGACGCCAAGAGCCCTGTGTTGAGTTGAGAAACAACATGATTGGTCCCGCACTTTCGAGGCATGGGCTGCAAGGGCTCAAAGGGTCGTATCAACCCGGTTTTCATGTCAGGGTTTTTTTTCTCTTAACCAAGTGGAGTTAAGTTTTGGGGCGCTGAAAACTCGCCTTCACCCCCTGACGTTTGCTACAGTAATGCTGCATTTCACGGTGGCTGCCACGAAGGGGCCGCCAGTAGAATTTGCAGGATGTAAATATGCAATATTTTTTAGGTACACCTTATTAACTATTTATTAAAATAGCTCAATTATAAAACCAAAATTAAATTTGTATTTTGTTTGTCTATTTATTTGTTTGTGCACGACAGCATCTCTCCAAACCATAAGTCATAGTGACGTGAAAATTAGACACCTCATTCTAGGTGATATTTTGAGTCAAATATGACTCGACCTCGACTTGATACAGACTCGAACTTTTTAGCGGTAGACGGTGGAGACGTGAAATTTAGAACCGACACGTAAAATTCCATTTCTACATCAACCGTGCAAAAGTTTTCACCTACTCAAAAAATTATTCAACTATTTAAAAAATCTCGAATCCATTACCGTATTTTGCGAACGAAAAGACGCATTAGACCATGATATGCATTCCAAATTTTTTTTTTACAGAAAATATGTTTCGAACGATAAGACTTATGGGACGATATTAACTGTTGGTAGAATTATTATTTGTGTAATTGAAATAGTGAAAAAACGTACAAAAAATTTAACTAGGTAAAATATTCCCTTATCAATAAATTGCATTGTATTTACGAATTAAACGTTTTATTTGTTAATAAAATTAAAGTACTGTCTCTTAAAACAAAGTATCATTTTAACTCTTAGCAGTACAATGATAGCACGTTAAAAATATAAGCAAGGAAAGTAATTAATAATTACCCACGCTTTGCTATTTTCATCGCAAGTTTTAGATTTTGATAATCGTGCATCATTATCTTTAATCGCGTCATGCTATCTCATTAATTTTGTATGCAATGTAGGTATTGAAGAAATAAATTATGCATGATTTCCAATAAGCTAAGTTAATATGAATTTGGTGATAATATCACAATTAATGATATATTGTTTCGTATATTTTAGTGTTATTCTACGGTAGAGGTGATTATTAATATGATGGTAATTTGTATTTAGTCGGCAGCCGGGCGATCTAAATAAATATTTAAACCTACACCTGTCTACCGTCCAAAGCTCTCTTTTGTTTTTAAGCTACGTCTTCTTCCCACGCAACGTTTTCTTTAAATTTGTCTTATTATATATATAATTCAGAATGTTTCGTACCTTCTCCATTAGTATTTTACATTATCTTTTATTTTTAATATTGTTTGGCAACATGATAAATATTTTAGGTTAACTGTATTGCAGTGTCCTTTTGACATATTTATTGCAATATCTAGGAATAGCTGGCCCTCCCATACTATTAAACCTGGTGTTGTAAACATGTACTAACTTGTGTTTAAACTCGAAGTGCGACGCATGCTAACAAATTAAGTTATTCCAAAGTAGAGCCCTAACTGATAATTTACTTACAGATTTATACATCATTGATATCGAAATATTGTGTCTCTGGCGGTATACATCTTTATGTAGTTGCAATTTTATCGTAGAATTTTGCAAAGTTTGAATAAAATTAATATTAGTTTCACTTGATAACTCCCAGGAAGTTATAGCATTTCGTATAATTTATTCAGAGTGAGATAAATAAATAATTCGTAAAGTATTAATAGGGACATAATATTTTATTCATTTATTTATTAAGGAAATCATACAGTCTTTGTATAAAAACAAGATACAAAAGAACAATAAAAAAAGTAAGACCAATTACAGATTTCACACTAATTTATTATGAATGCAGGAGGAGACGGGATAAAATAATTAAATTCTAAAAAAGGAAAAAATAAATATTAAATAAAAAGTACATAAAAGGGAGAAGACATTCTATAGCTCCAACTTTACTTTCCTCCCTCTCTCTTTGCTTCCATGAACATTTATATTTCTTAGTAAAAATACACAACCTACAATAATTAATTAGATGCAGGTATAGATGTACATATGAATAAGTATAAATTAAGAGTTGAAATTAAATGTTAAAATTGAAATCAAAAGGAAAGGTTAAAATTAAAAGTTTAAATTCAATGTTAAAATTGTTAAAATTAAGAATTAAAATAAAAAGTTAAAATTGAAAGATAAAATTAAAAGTCAAATTAAAGTTAAAAATCAAACGGGAGATAACTTTAAATATCTTTTACAGATCTGATCAAAATATGGTATTTACAATGTTATATGTCGATGTCACTAAAACTGTCATTATAGGTAATCTGTATTCTTCGAAGAGTGCTATTTTTCATGTAATTAGTCATTGAGTTAGAAATGTCGAAGAGTACAGATTGACGAGTTCTACGGGCAGGAACTCGATATAAAATGCCTCTAACAATTTCTAGGCTATCAATTAGGTTATTAACAATTTTGTAGAGAAAGCTCATATCCAATATGGTACGCCGAGGTGCCAGATTTTGAACCTTGTGAAAATTAGCGGACTCAGTCCTACTTGAAAATAAAACATTAGTTTTGAAATCTAACTGTCTAAGAAAATAGGTTTAAATATTTTTAATACGATTTTTGTAAGTATTGTATTGATTTGAATATAAACATTCTATTACTTATTGTTTTTAATTGCTTACACAATTTTCTAATTTGTACATCCCATTTAAAATTACAATCTATTGTTTAGCCTAAATAAACATACTGCTAGCACTTTTGCAGAATATCGCTGAGGATACATGCATAGTTATGTGATAAAGTTGACGTTGATGACTGATCGCCCCCTACCTTCGGGGAAGGAGACATTATGTAGCTCCAAGAATGATGGACAAGCAGGTGCTGAGATACACGGAATTAGACCTGCGAAAAGGTTCTTCATTAGTGTAGGGCTCTTTCTTACTGTATTTCAAACGGAACTTGAATAGATTAATTTAATACTTTATTCTTTTTAATCAAGAGCGAAATAGTGAAATTTAAGCATTGTGTAAAGTGATCACAAAAACCGACCAATGGCAGGTCATAAGCATGTGATCCTTCCATTTCTATGTTATCTTTTCAAACATGTTATTCATCTCTCTTGATGCATCTGTCTGCATAGACACAAAATAAACCTACGTATGTGTTTGTACATATGCACATATTTACCATTCACTGATTGGGGAATCAACACTAGAGATATCACATAGTTAATTGGTTACACCATGAATGCCACCTTGTGTGTTAGTTCAGTACATTACATTATTTTAGGATGCAATGAACTAATATCATTGTACACAGAGGTTAACGTATTTAGATCTCTGGTTCGATTATCGATTGTCAACATCAATGAAAGCACACTGCTCATTTACTGTTACAATTAACATATTGATTGTGTTCTGGTTAAACGTGTAATACTCATAATTATTTAATATTTATGACGTTTTACATTGTAACTACTTTTTATTGTTGAACAAATGAGAATAAGTTCCCAGAAGATTTTAACTGCAGACAAAAATTTACTAAATATCTAAGTAATATTACCCATTTTTTTAAAACACTACAATTTTTTTTTTATATGTGTATATGGAAATTGATTTGGCACAGTGACACAATCAATTCTACTTCCACTGGTTTCCATTATCTATTTTGAAAGCTTTTTTAAAATGTTGATAATTATTTTAATGAACTACGTGCTCACCACATATTGCAAGCCACATCTGAGGACATAAGTCTCCTTGGCGGTTACCGAACAAGAAAAGTAGCCCGAAAGAGTGATCTGTAATCTGGTAGCCCTAGCATATTTATGCTGAAAGAAGATAATCCAGAAGCATGTAATATGCACTTCATTGGATCAAGGAAAGGAGAGTGTAAATTCTTCACTGACTAGGATTCAATTGATTGGACATGATCAATTTCCCGAAATGATTATAATATTAAACCAAAAATTTGGAATGCTATAGGAGTGAATTTTCAATCTGAGTTTGTTTTTGTGTAAATCATCAGGATAAACCAATGTTGTTCTGAATTTTAAATAACGATTTGTTTTCCAGGTACCTATAACCTCAGTTCTAATTGATACTGTGTGAATATGTGCGTTAGTATTTTAGAACTATTTGACGAAATTTATATTCCCACGAGTGATTTACTTGCCCTTAAGCGATTAGCAGTCATGCAGTTCAATCTGGCTTTCCAATTTTTGACTATTCATTCTAACAAATCCGGCGTTGTTTCCGAAATGGTGCTCGTACTGCCCGTTGTATTGGCTTCCATTACTTCAAGAGTTGTTGAATTGTTTCTATATACCATAAACCAACAATAGCCTTAGATAAAATATGTAATCAAACGGCGTCTTTAAACAAAATCTTTGAAGTCGATTACAGAATCATTTTTTGAATTGATTCAGTCCTAAAATTTGACACGCCACTTTACCCTTTTCAGATGTTCAAATATTGGCAGATTGGTGAATGTTACAGTGTGTAAAGTAGCCACTTAAACCATTAAATGATAGATCATAAGCCCAGTAGACGCTTAGACTTCAAACAAACTATTATTGACAATTCAATTCTATAAATTAAAAAAATACTTACTTGTTTATTTTTATTACCTTATACTTGTTTTTTTTATTTTTTTCTATTATATCAAATTGCATTGTAGTATTGGCAAATACGCATTTTATAGATACATATTTTTATTTCTTATTTTTTTGTGATAATATATGCTTGCTTGTTTATTAGTTAAACTTAAAAATGTCTTTCTTGCTTACCGTAACATTTTATTTATTGTTTGCTTTACAGAATTTATTTCATAAGCTTATTTCTTTGCATTTTTTGTTTATGTTTATATGCTTACTGTTTTTTCCTGCAAATCTTTGCTATTATTGTTTTTTTTTACTTGTAAAACTTTTTATTATATCCTTTTTAACTAATTTCACATATTTTTTCTGTATATTCTATGTTTATTATTCAGTATGTTAGCATGTATTTTATTTTTATTTTTTGTAAATGCCTTTTGGGCGTTAATGAACAAAATAAATAAATAAATATTAAAATAATTAACTTAATTAACTTAATAAAGTAACTTAATAAAATATGACAAATATGTCGCAAATAATAAACAAACGAAATATTAATAATGCATGTAAAATATTGATAGGCATGTGCCAATAATTAAAATATCAACGGATAACACTACATGTCAGTTATTGGTTCATTGCCAATCTCTGATTTTGTACCTTTTTTGTACAGTGGGCACCCATTAAAAAAAATAATTAATAAGTAAAATAATCACATTTGATATAAAACTAGCTTGATAAACATGTATTCGATTATTTGTAAAATAAAATATTCAAGTTTTGTACTACCCTTGCTGAAACTTGAAGTTCAACACAGTTTAATCCTTAAAAAAATCTTTAGAAACTCTAGATTTCAGCACATTAACAAATGGTTTTAATAGGAATACCCAAATAATAATAACGCTTAATTGTGGCCAGTATTCAACAATATAATTCAACTTGATAAATTTAAGTGCTCTGTTTTCAATACTAAAATTACTAACCTTCTTTTTTAGATTGAATTTGAGATTGCCAATTACCAGGGGGTGCCGACAAACCCCCGGTTTACCCTACATATCATAAAAAGAAAAAAATACATAAAAGAGACTCTTGACAAAGTAGTAGGAGAATCCTGTTCCGGAAAACCCCTTCGGATACATGGAACAGATCAACATTCGGAGCAATGTCGTTCAGCATAGCGGTAGCTCTTCTAACAGGCATAACCATCGGCAGGTTGGTCATGTATATAGGAATATTTAACAACCTATGCTGACGCTGACTTATTTAATTGTCAGGAATAAAAGAACCAATGCTCACCACATGTTAGTAAACAAACATGGAAACATTGATTTATTTCATTTATCTTTATACAAATTAAAATCATTACTTTTTAATCACTTCTTTTCTAAATTATAAAGAGTTATACTTGTTTTACTGTTAACACTATGATACTCGTACATTGCCTCTGGTTATTCAATACTTTTTTTTATAGTTAAACTCTTTATTTTTTGTTATTTACTCCATACCAATGTTAAAATTTCTTATTTAATTTTCCTTTATATTTCTTTATTTTCTTCTGATTTCATTTTATGTATTTTCTATACTTGTGTACAGGTATTTTGTTTCGTTGTAATTGTTTTTCAATGTTTTTTTATACTTGGTCAAGGGCGTAAACCGTCGAAATGAATAAATAAATAAATAATCTCAGGATTATCGACCATACCGCGCAACAATCTATAAAAATATGTAGTCAAATACACATTCCTCCTAGTCTCTAAACCTTTGTAGCCAAGCATACCTTGGAGAAATTCGGTCGGGTTGAGCCAAAGAAAATACCCGTACCTTTTTTAAAACTTTTTTGGATTTTCTCTATCATAAGAGAGTACTTCAGTTCATGTGCCCCTCAAATCATCGAACAACTCTCGAGTCTACTTTGTACCAAGGAGTTGTATGGAGTTCCAGTACGCGGATATTTTTAAAAACCCTGGCAGTACGCAGAACGAATTCTAATATCTTCAATGATTTACTACTGATTTGAGTGTCATGTCAGGATACTCATAAATCTAACGCCCAGATCTTTAACATTTGATGTTCGTATTAGATTCTGGTCATTCACATTGTAGCAAAAAATTAGTTTTTTTGGCCCTAGTAAAAGACGTGACCGAGCAGTTGGAAACATTAAACCTCAGTTTTTTTCGCCTTCCCCGTGCACGTTTAGATACGTTATATATATATATATATATATATATATATATAAATATCGTTTATCCGCTTGGAGAAGACGGAAATCGTCTAAAGTTTAAGAAAAACTTTTAAGAAAAGTTTTTAGTCATCAGCAAATAACAAACGCGAGTTCAAAATTATATTAAAATATTATTAATGAAAATAGAGAACAACAATGGACTTAGGTTAGGGCCTTGCGGGACACTCGAGAAAGTATAGAAACACTCTGACGCAAATTGACCGTAGGAGACGTAGTTTCTGATTTCTAGGTAGCTCGCCATTAATTTTAACATACCATCCGAGAAACCGATCTCATACAGCTTATTTAATAAGACATCATGGTCGACAGTATCAAAGGCCTTGGTGAAGTCATTATATGAACAGTCCACCTGATGTCCTGCATCCAGAGCTTTCGTGTCGTAGTTCGTGAAAACTATTTGATTAGTCTTAACCGAGCGGCCTTTCCTGAACCCATGTTATTCATCAATAATAAATGGGTCTACTCGGGAAGTGACGATTCTATATTTTATAATTTCAAATACCTTCGCTGGTGCAGAAAGAACAGCTAAAGGGCTATGATTTCCTACTTGGGTGACTTAGATTTACTTTTTTTTATTATTATTTATTTTGTTTATTTTTTGTTTTTTGTTTTTTTACAATATACGTATGAGGTAAAACAGAGTTTTAAAAAATGAAGGATGATTACATAGAAATGAAATACATATTAATAGTAAAAATAGTAAACAAAAAATCCCACAAAGGCATGGCCTGTTCGTGGGTGTACAAGAAAATGTTTATGTATAGGAGTTACTTTCTACGTCTCCCATGTTTCTAGGAAGACCATCGTATTAAAAGAAAGATTATTCAAAAAACAAAGTGGTTTTATTATCCGTTCCACACAACCTTTTAGGAAGAATGTCAGAATAAAATCTGGACCGAGAGAATTAATATTACTCAATTATTAAAAAAAAAAATATTAAAAAAAAACACATTCTTTAATTGATATTTTGAACATCAATAAACTGTGCACCTATTTGTGAATATTGCTTAGCAATATTAACATCAGGGAGTGGAGTTTCATAGCTATAAACTCTTTTTAAATGACCTTCGAACGCCTCAGCTATGTTTGCACCCCGAAACAATTTTGCACTCCATGTCATGGAGTCAACATTCCCGCCATTCGCTTTTTGCGACCTTATGTAGTCCCAAAAGGTATTCGGATCTTGAAGAATATTGTTTTTTGAGTTAGAAATGAACTCTCGGTACGCATATCGAATACTACGTCTTACGGCAGATCTTCAACACCCAAACATTTCATAATCTCCGCGACAGCCTGAAACTTTCAATTTATATGATAAAAATGCCTAGTCAGTATGTCTCCAACAATATCATTAAAAAACCACTTCAGATATCGCCTGCCACTAGAAGCTAGAGATTTTCTAGGGAAGCATGAATCAAATACACCTTCGACAATACAATGAAAGCATCCACCCCTTTCCCGAAACTGTTCATCAAGACTTGAGTCTTTCTTCAGTTTCGCATATCAATATATTTTTTTTTTAAAACTAATTAAGCGAAAATTTAATATTTCTTTACAATCAAACCTTGAAAATAACAAAACAAATAAACTTTAAAAACTTTCATTGTACCCCTCACTGCAGTATTGTCAGTTTGTGATCAATCAAATACACATAGTCAGCATAATCACCTTTTTCTAATTTTCCAGTATGACAGTGGAGGAATACAGTGTTAGTTCCAAATTGAAACCACGGTCTCACGCTCCAGATCCCGCATCGGAAAGGACAAAGAACGTAGTAATACAAACAAATACGAAACCCAAATACATATAGGAATCATTGGAATAATTTGCCCTATAAAACATGCACTCAATCAACAGAAAAAAAAACAATACGTTTCTTTAACAAATTACAGAGGAACATTAAATTATCAAGACACTACCGGCAAAATCCTAACACAATCCTAACATGATCCCTATCGAACTCAGGCGAAATTACTTATCGTCATAGTACTGAATTCCTCGCAAAAAACATTTTTTTAATACCAACAGTAGAAACAATCCTATGCAAAGACCTTAATTGTCCTAACAATCTCACAGACCTTAAAGCAGACGAAACGGGTCCTAGAGCATGGTCGGCGCGTGGTTCTCTTGAGTTAGTCTACTATTTAGATTTATAATTTACCATTTCCCTTCTATGGGACAAGAACAACACAGACGGACAAGAGTTCAGTTCAGACAACCAATGCTAGTACCCAAATATGCATCCTTTCATCTTAAACTGATTTAGTACTCATGGTAGGCCTTTACCCAGTTCCTCCCATTTTTCCACCTATTCGCTCACAAAATGAAAAAATGTTTTAATGTTAGTTAGATTAGCCAATAAGCTTGGATTCCACATCGGCCTCGTCACCTCTGTCAAGCCGTTCAGAATGTTTACCTTTTCAGTATCTAAAATCGGGCAATGCCATAAGATATGTTCAGCTGTCTGACGGGGCTCCCCGCAAGTACATTCAGGACCTCTTACTAGTGCGAGGTCATATAATTTTGGCCTAAACTTACCATTTCCAGACAACACAGTGATCTCAGTTAATTTTCTTCAGGCTTAGTATTTTTCGTATATCCGGAAAAAATGTATGCGTCCAGCGCCCCGTTAGAGATGCATCCCACCTAATTTGCCACTCGTCAATAGTTTTTTCTGTTATTATTTTTGTCAATGGTTGTAATCTACTACCCTCTCGGTGTTGAACACTGATGTCAAAATATGTAACCAACTCACCTTTTTTTAGTAGTTTCACCGCAACAGATTTCATTACCTCTAAGTCTGCCGGAAGTTCCCCGGCCAGGACAGGTAAACAGGCTGTAGACACAGATCTATAAGCACCCGCGAGTGCAATTAGAAGGACTCTTTGGCCACTCAGGAGGGTCCTGTAGACGCCACCAGAGGATGCACGATGAGCCCAAATTTTGCCAGCATATGTTAATTGTGCGACGTAAGTTCCTCGGTGTATTAGTCGGACCCCATTACTTTTTATTCCCCACGTTTCTCGGCTTACCCTTCGTACTTTCATAAAAAGTGAAGACGCCTTTGAGGATATCATTTTGGCATGAGCCAAAAACGATCCTTGGGTATCCAAAAGGACACCCAAGTACCTTACATTTTGGAAAAATCATATTTCCCGCCCACTCATCCTGATTGTGGGTTTTCTTCCTCTGTCAGAGATACCCTTCACCATGAGTCCCATAGTCTTTTGCGGTGAGAATGTTAGTCTGTTCCTATTTCCCCATTCTAAAATTAGTTTACGTGCCTCACACCCTCTAATTTCCAACTCCCTTCTACTGTCTCCTGACAAGAGAAGAAGAGCGTCGTCTGCGTAAGCCACTATATTGCTGCCTGCCGGAAAAGGTAAACGCAGTAAGTCATCAAATAGTATGTTCCATAGTGATGGCCCCAAGATAGAACCCTGTAGACAACCCATAGTCGTCGTTCTACACACGGTTATGGATCCGTGGACCACAGAGATAGATCTATCACTAAGGTAGCTCCGGATGATTCCAAAAAGTTCCTTCGGACAAGCACTGGATTTTAATTTCGTCAATACCATCGGCCACCAGGCGTTGTCAAATGCACCAGAGATATCGAGAAATATCCCACAGGCAAATCTCGCCCGGCAATCATCTCTCCATTTGCTGGCACGGAGTATGGCATCCTCCGTAGACCGGGCTCTAGTAAAACCGTACTGCTTTGGAGAGGGAGCAGAGAGCCAGCCTTCCAACCTATTTCTAATGAGATTTTCAAGAACTTTACCGAGAGCTAGGAGGAGCGTTATTGGCCTGTAAGCCTTGGGATTAGATTCATTTTTATCGTTACCCTTCGGGATGATCCGCAGCAATCCTACTTTCCAAATTTTTGGGAATATCCCTGCTTTTAGACATAAACTCATCAGAGTTACGAATTCACGCCTGGCAAAGTACCATACGTTTCTCACAATTTCTCCGTTAACTCTGTCAATACCAGGTGCCTTTTTTGGTCCGAGGGATTTTATGATTTTATCGATTTCACCCTCCGTGACAACAAACACCTCGATATCACTGGTACTAGGGTCAGCGACGCTGATTCTTCTGACCAGAGCGTGGTACGGAGAATCATTTACTTCACAGTCTTGTGGAATCAGTGAATCTAAAAGAGTCTTCAAGGTAGACTCGATAGTGGAAGTAGTTAAATTACCAACAATCAGGTTGTTCAAATATTTGTCCGAGCCTTTTCCATTCATATTTAGTACACTGGTTAGGCTCCAAGGATCTGCGTTGCCCATCTCAGTGATCCACTTTCTCCAATTCGTTTGCTAAGCTTTTAAAATAGCAGCACGATAGGCGCGCCGCGCAATACTAACCCTATTTTTATACTGTTCGAGCACGTCTGCGGAGATCACCTCACTGAGGGCAACCCCCAACCTACGAGATTCCCTTTTGAAAGAACCTTTTAGCTAGGTTAGTTTCTCACTCCACCAAGGTGTTTTTAACCGTCCGCTAGGTCTAGATCGACCTAAACTCGAATCAGCCGACCGGGTCACACATAAACAAGCCAAGCCCGATTCCAATACAAAAAGTTATTAATCTATGATCGCTAGGCATCTCACCGGCTTGAACTGTCCACCTTGTTGTGTAGGTGGCAAGGCCTCCCGAAACTAGGGTAAGGTCAATGTTGCTTTCTCCACATGGACCCAAAAACGTTTTCGGTTGACCTTCCGAGTTGAGCAAGATCAATCCAGATCTCATCACAAACTCTTCCACTGCATCTTGCCTCGGTGTGCGGCACCGCACTGTGTCGAACCAGATCGCAGAACGTGCATTTAAGTCTCCCCCAATTATGAATTGGGTGTGTCGGTAAGATAGCATTACTGACTGCAGACCCCGCACATGGGGTCCAGCATGTTGGTCGTATTTCAGATATAGCGAAACAATACAGAAAAACTATTTTACCGCTTCATTTGTATCTGATATTTTATACATCTTACCCCAGACGATACCATCCATAAAAGAATACAGCCGGCCCAAGTCGCCTTTATGAAAGTTCCAGCCTCTTCGACTAACTATTCGCTCCTCGAGAACTCTGGATCGGCGAGGGCGATCAGCAATCAAAATTTATTATTTATATAAAACTGTTTCCTCTTCGAAGCCAACGAGCTTTATAGAAGATCCCTGTATTTATTTATGTTTGCACAACAACAGGCCAGAAGGCCCAATTATAGTGGTGAATTACATCACAGAACACCCAGGCTTGAGAAAAATCACATTTTTAGTTTTTGTGTTCTCACGGGAGTCGAACCCGGAACCATTCGTGTGTGAGTCAAGCGAAATGACCACTACACCACGGAGGCCGCCGAAAATTAAAGTGCGGGGTGATAATTATTTTCTCTTATAATAGTTGATAATTATCTAAATACACTAATAGCCATTCTACTGAATATCAAGTTAAAAGTTCTATCCCTGGAGCTCAAAATAGCATTATGCTGCGAAATGCTCAACACAGAGCAAAAAAAAGTAAAGTTAGTTTCAATAACTTTAATGTTTTTTGCCGATTACAGGTCAAAGTCCCCCAATATAATGACATTATTGTCCGGAAGTAGCTCTAAACTGGATAAAACCTTATCGAAGAATAGTTTATATATTTGTCTTACTTGTCAAGAAGGAAATACAATACACAGATGAAAGTAATATCAAGATCGTATGTTGGTTTTACCCAGAAATTTTCATTAGAAAAACGCTTGACTTGCAAGTTTTCTCTATTTCTCACAGCCAATTAACACCCGCGGGTTTAAACTGTGCAAATCGGTTTTAAGTTTAGCATTTACCCTGTCTGCGTAATTTAAAATTACTCAAATTAAATATGTAAGTATATCAAAAACGTATCCTTAACTTGTTTTGAAGGAAGATAATGTTAACTGTCAATATTTTGAGTTTGTCAAAATGTTCCTAGACAAAGACTGGATTTTACTAGGATGTTGTAAAGATTAACGTATTACAACATAAATAGATAAGTTTAAGACAAGAAACTATAGAAGTCTAGGTATTAACAAAACTAATGACCTGCCATTGGCTAGTTTACACACTGTATATTATTTACCATTGTCTGTTGATTTTTGTGAAGATGGAAGAATTGAGGAAATACAAATCTTTAAGCATGGGAAAAATGGAGATTATTACACCGAGTATAATGTGAAAACTTAAACCAGCCAATGACAGATCGTAAGCCTTGTAAATGCCTAAAACATTCAATTCCTTCTCTAAGATATTTATTATTTATTTATAAATCTGGAAGTGGGCACACATAAGTGTATTCTTAAGTGTGCTCTAATAATAATAATATAGTACAAACATAACTCATTTTTTAATAGTTTAAGGCGTGTGTTTTGACTTTTAGTCGAAATTTTCATATGATATAAATGAATCTTTGCCTAATTTATTAATATACAATTGAATCTAATATTTTCATTTTACATTTGTTAATGTATCAATTTAATATTTTATTGAGTATGAACTATGAAAATGCGAAAACAAACAAAGGAGATGAAAAAATATTTATTTATTTATTATTTATTTATTTATTTATTTATTAACGGACATTGTCCATGTATACAAAATAGACAAAAGGACAGTGATATTTATGATAGAAATAACCCAAAAACATAAACTTTATATTTAGTGTCTTAAAATAGGAAAGCTATCCCTAATTAGGCAGCTCATATGTCTCGCCAGCAAAAAAACTAAAATATGTACGTTTACTTTTGCTACTCATTAAATTTATTGTATATTTAACTTAATATAAATTGCTGTTATAAATATGTTAAAATTAAGCCATAAATAAAAATAAAATAAATTAATAGCGATGCTTAGGAAGAAAAAAATTATGAATAATTTTATATAATGGTTATTCTTAAGCAGGTGATATATTTTTCTTTATTTGCATCTTCGTGATTTCTGTACCCACAACGAGCGGTGCGTAAGGCACCACATTGACACTCCAAATGTGGCGTATTAGAACATCTGTTCTAGGAAGTTATAGCGATTAATTTAATGTTTCGAGTAACAGTCTAGAAACTATGGAATTTCACAGTAAAGACCATCTTTAAATCAATATTTCATATCGACTGTGCCAAGAATCAAACTACATTTTTGACTATCCAACACAATAAACTCACACACCACGAAATACGTATACTCAACTACGTTTTTACTCATCCCTTGAGGCCATAATAGACAACACAATACACCCTCACTGGAGAACATTCACAGACTACAAACTAAATACAATCTACACCAAACACCTAATTAGAGTCAGGTAAAGAACGGGTGGAATACAGGCTGACAAACACCCTGATTGTGTCAGACACCAGAATATTATAATTTTAGTTTTTTTTTCAATATCCATTTTAGGTTTATTTTATAAAATAATTCATTTGGGATTGTTGATGTTTTAATTTGTAATATTAGGATATCATAAAGTATGTTTGTTATTTGATATTTTAATTTAATTTTTTATTTTATTTTATAAAGTAATTCAACAAAAATACTCGTACAAACTAGAAAAGATACAATTTGAAGGTATTCGTCGATACAATTTCACATGCATATATATCTTCATTTATACATACACAAAATAGATAGAATTACTTTTGTTTTGTTTTTTTAAATTTATTTATTTAAAAAAATATATTATCCAGTCTACAATGCAATGAAAAAATAATTTGTATGTGTGTATAGATAATTGTATTAACTTAGATTTATTCCCAAGAAATTATGCCCAAAAGTTGAGAGACTATCGTGAAACATTACAATTTAGTTTTTTCGGCAGTATGTATTATATTCCTGACACATGCGGCCATAGGTGTGTAGCATTTAACATTACTTGAAAACAAAAGTAGTTTAAATGTGTCCCGTTAGAATCGTTATTTATAGCCTAGGTAATTTATTTCAGAATTTTTAGACTAACTTTCAATTTTCATCGGTTATTTTGAGTTTTTCCGCGTGAAACAAGTCCGCGGAAAGCCGGGCGGGCGTTTACGTATTTTGTTTTGAAAATTATGTTTTTACTGTTTCATGTTTTTCGTATAAAATCAGGTAAAAGTCTCTAATCCATGAAGATTGGCGGTTTCTGTGGCGAAACCGGGCCCTCGCGCTTCCGGGCATCTGCAGTCGTTCTTGGAAAAACCGGTCCGTCGGAGTCAAGCGCTCGAATGTTTGAATCAGGCCGGCGCAAGATGGAAAAGACGATGCCGAGCTTACCCAGTAGCCGATCTCTCTGCGGTTTTCATAGAGCATCACCTTTTTAAAACTTCTACAATTTGGCATATGCAAAAAAAGTATACCATTTGAACTTTAATTTTCCGTACATTTTGAACGAGCCGTATCAAATGTACCTGACTCTTCTTCTTCTTCGTTTTCACATCCGCTCCTAAGTGGAGCATTTGGACATCACTAGTTGCCTCCAGGAGACCCTATCGCCACCTAGCACTCTCGTTTCTTCCCATGTCAATCCAGCGCCCCTTAATTCCGCCGAATAAAGTCTAAAGATTGTCATTGACGGCCTTCCAGGACGGCGTGATCCCGCAGGTTTAAAGAAGAGGCAACTAGGCCATATACTGCGGATGCCTTCTGAAAATCTTAACCACTCAAAACTGTTGATAGATCTTAAATTCAAACTTTCTCGTCCTTCCTCCGTCTTTTTAGCAGAATGTTCGGTCATACAAGAAACTATAAATTTCTATTGTAACATGCTATAATATAGACTCATTAAGTGCGGTTAAATCTATTTCCAACAACCTTTTAAAATTCGTAAATGACGGCCTACTCTATTCTATAAGACTTGACATCTGAAACTTTAATAAAACGGATAGACTGCTAATCATAGTCTGGATCCCGGTACACCTGGAATTTAGAAGTAATGAGATGGTAGATGAACAGGTACGAGCGTCATCGATAGATGGCTCTCGTCCTCTCGACTATCGTTTGTGAATTTCTGACATGTCCCCTCGAATTTGAAACGAGGCAAAAAGACGATGAAATGCTCAGTGGCAATTGACTTCCAAATGTGAGGAAGTATTCTATAAAAGTATTAAACAGAAAATTTGAAACTCTCCGTGGTTCTATTCAACAAACCTGTCTGAGATATAGATCTCTAAAATTAGTATTTTATGAATTGGTCACTGTAGCAGAAATAGCCATCTGTTCAAAATCAATGTTGTGGGAAGTCCATGGTGTGAATGTGGTCAGGTCAGAGACTCCAGATCACATAAATTTTGGTTGTCCAATAAGAGACAGATAAACTATATATACTCCTTAAAAAATATTTTTTCTTACCTTATAACATACCATCACTCCTCTCGATCCTTGATCCTGAAATTATTCATGATACAGAAAGATTCCTGTCCAAAATTGAGATACATTTTTCAGTTGTGTTGGCTTTTATTACACAAATATATTTTAAGTACCATGTAGGTAAATTATATTTTACCCCTGGCAGATACCATCCTTCTTAGAACGGATGCCTAATTAAAAATATTTTTAAAATAAAAAGGATTTTTATGTAATATAATGAATATCGTACATCATAGGATTTTAATTGATCGAGCACAAAACACGCAAAATATTTTATAATTTACAGTGTACAAGCAGAAGTCTTTTAAAAGAGTTTAAGCCTTGCAATGGTAGTCGGTTCTCATTTATTCTGTACTGAATAAGAGAATGAGGGAACTCCATAAAATGAAAAGAGCTTTACATATATAGATACACGTAGATCAAGGGTTTCTGAGATAGCGTGCTAGAAAATGAGAATCTAGTTGGGGTAGAGTGCAGAGCGAACTTCAGACTTTTAATAGAGAAGTAATATTACCGCCCAACCGCAATCTGACTCATCAATGGAAAATAGAAAAATAATACAATTTAAATTAATGTCTGAAGCAATCGTTGTTATTTTCACGTTAAATTATTTAAAACTGTATTTTTTAATGTATTTTTTTATTTATAAGAAAATACACAAAAAATAAGAAGTGGAATATAAAGATTGTATAATAATTGTATTTAATCAAATAACAAAAGAAGATAATTGCAACACAAATAAACGATACTGGAATTATTGTTAGCAACCTTCAGAATTCTAGGTAAAGACTGATGGGAACCGTAATTAATTTATGTGTCTTCTTTTTAAAAAAATAACAAATAGTAATATTGAATAAAAATGACGAAAACTCATGACTTCTAGCCGAATTAAAATGATAACAAATATGTAATTGCATAAAATCCACAATATATATCCAGTGATATGGAAAGATTTTTTAAAAATAATATGGAACCCTTAAATCTTGTTCTATTCTACAAAAAATGCATTTATAAAATTAATTGAATAAAATATTGTGTAACATAAAAATGTTTATGAAGTTTTGCGTTCCAATGTAATGTAATTTAGGTGTCCTATTCAAACTTGTTTTACATTATAACATTTCCAAGAAATTTCTCATAGGCAATCTCACGGGATATGAAATAAGAAAATAGTAATTTGAAGCCTTGCTGCAAGAGAAGCATCCTCTCGTCCTTTGTATAATATTAGAAAAGGAGAATATTTTCATTCCAAAGATGACTTTATATGAAAATCACCGGTTTAGTCCTCAATGATATTTTCAACCCTGAATTGGATCATACAGTATTATTCCCTAACGGCAAAAACTAATACATCTTTACATTGACCGCAAACATATTTATAAGTAAAAATTCTCAACTTGCGAGGAAATATAAGATTATAAAATAACAAAATACTTCATTACATTTTTTTCATTGAATAACATAATAACATTGTTTTCATTATTTAGTATTTATCATTTCTATCCCTATATAAATTTAGTTTAAGGTCATAAAATTGCTTTTCATGATATTTACAACAACCAATGAATGAACAAATCGTATCTTCAGTTCGTTTTTGTCCAACAGATCAAAACATAAATCTGCAGATCTATAGCTATGAATTTTTGTTTACGAAAAAGGCATAAATGATGACTACAACTTAAGGGGGCTATCTGGTTTGATGGGTTGAAAAAAACGTTTTTTTTTTGCATAAATTGTTTCCCTTAATTTATTTTAAATATGTTGGTAAAGTAAATTTTTAAAATTCGAAGCCATTATAAAGATACAGCAGTTAGAAGAGGCAGGTACTCGAAGCGCTGGTATGAGTTGTAACCGCACTTGAAACTTCAAACGTGTTTTTCTAAATACTATGTTTTTCAAACTTTTCTCCATCATATCTTGAGAATGGCTTGGCCGATTCACTTCAAATTTAAAGGGTTGACTCAATATATGTACAACGCACGGAATAATTTATTATCACCTCAAAATTAAAAATATTTCTTATTTTTTAAGAAAAAGTTGACAAAAAATTAATGAAATTCGAATTTTTTTGTTCCGAAGTCTGTCAAAGATCCAATTTCCAAATTTTTCTTTTTATAATAATCCATTCCGAGGATATAAGCTTATAAATTAAAACACCGCCAATTTTTTTAGTTTCAAATAAGCCAATCAGCTGATTTTGTGGAGGGAGTGATGTCCATTTTTTCGAGGGAGGTGTCTTCAGAGCGCTATAACTTTAGTTTCCATATAGATTTTTAGCTCAAAATGTATATGCATACTTTTTAAATATTTATAAATAAATTATAAAAACCCCAAAGTTCTATCTCTTTAGTGGTTCTTACAAAAAATCCCAAAAAATGCTTGAAAATCCGACCATCAAACCAGAGAACCCCCTTAAGACAAAATTCGTTAAAAAATCCTTTAAACAATTTAAAAATATATGTTTATGTCCTGGGTATACAGACAAAAACTTTAACCTGAAAATATGCGGATTTGACTCAATGATGCAGTTTTGTAAAGTATTTAACGCTCAACAAACTTGCAAAATACACTAGGTCATATTAAATTTCATATATCTGTAGTTTTAAACATAAATTTTTGCTTCGTTTGCAGGCTAAAAGCTTTGAATAATATATGAAATATAAAAAAAAATAAAAAACAGGTTCTTCTTAACATCTTACATTTTTAAATAAGATGTAAAAGATTAAAATTGGAACAAAGCTAAAATGATTGAGTTCTCAAAACAAGGATTTGAGAGTGAAAGCTTTTTGCCAGTATACCGACGATATATTAGAATTTTATAAATGAAAGCTTTCTTAGAACTCTTATACACTTGGCGCAATTTCGTTAAAAGTGGTTAGTAGAACAAAAACGAACTAAAACGATGAAATGTTTCGCGAATCACTTGATAGAAAATAATATCTTTTTGAGAAATTTAAAATGAAAACTTAAATTTTCGTAATTGAGGCCTTAACTCTTAAGTTTTGCGGTCTGACTTTTTTCATACAAACGTATTCTTATATTTTCTCCCTGAATTTATGGCATCAGTGATTCTTTTACACACTGATTTTACATGCTGTCTTATTTTGGGCCACTTCATTTGCCTTCGATAATTAGATATGTGGTAATGTTGTGTTACACCATATACCTCTAAAATACATTAAATAAATTATTTATAGTTTTTATAATATTATTTACTGAGAACAAAACCAGAATCTACGCGCCTGAGGCGAGTATCCTAACCAGTTCACATCATAATATATTTATTTAACAACATTTTCAGTTTGCCCCAATATGTTTTTAAACAAAGACTGAATTGTACAGGAAAAAAATTGTAAACGGAATAATCAAACTTAGCGCATATTACATTTTAACTTTTTTAAATTTATTTAATAGCATAATTATACATTTTTACAATTTAAAAAAAAATTCACTTGTTATATTTTTACTAAAACTAAAATCCCACCAAGCCACTTTTTGTAGCTTGTTGGTGAAGATTATATTATACTGACTTAATAATATTATTTACATTTATAAAAACAATGAATAACATATAAAAATTAACAGCCGAAAAGATCAGAATAAACATGAGTATACAAATAGTAATATATAAATAAAGTTGTAGAATATTTTCGAGAAGATGAAAATCGAGTAGTCCAATGAATCTCATTCACATATGTATAAGTTTTATCTCTTTTACTTTACAAAAATAAACAGATGGAAAATTAAAGAAATAATGATGTTCAAACATAATGGTCAATGTTATAGCGATCACCTAAATTTGTGACACCTTTATTCAGTTTTCGGAAACGTTCTCCATTTCTGTTGAAATTTGACAGTATTTTTATGTGTTAGATGTTTGTTTTGTACTGTATTCAGCGTCGGATATTTAGAATATCACTTCACGTTATTTCAACTAAAGCAATATTATTGATGATTGAATTGTTAGTTCAATACGGATAGTAAGGTAAAATTTAAGGTATACAGCTATTAGAATAGATAGTATACAAATAAAATAAAAATGGAAAAAAGTCGAACCCCGCTAACTTGCGAAACCAGCTTGTCGGCAAAAATCAATTTATTTAGATCTCAGATTGAATTTCCAAATTTCTTTCAGAAACAAATGCAGATATTTACATACAAACACAAAAAAATGAATTTCATGTCATGCTCCGTGCGCCTGTTACGGAACGCATTAAAAACCACTTCAAAATAATTACATTTTTACTGTTATTTAATCAAACATGGGGAATATTTAGGAACGCTAAAGCCACCTGTCTTTATACAAACTTATTTTGAAGTTTTGGCACATGGTCAACGGCGGCGTCGTAAAATAAATCCAACGATGTATTAATTTATTTGTCAGTCTAGAAAAATACTTCGAGCGCACGTCGGTTTAAACTATATAACTTTAAAATATGAGGTAGGATGTGGAATTGTGTCAGTACATAAAACGATTACCGACGGCGGCCGGCTAAATTGAGTTAATTTTGCAATTAAACAACAATCACAATATTTAATTAGTTTGTTTGGGAAACATTTTCTTAATATTCTATTTCCAATCGTATTTGTTCTAATGTTTGTTTGTTAATAAGCCTATTACAAAATGATCGAAAAATATTTTAATCTGTTTAATTTACAGTAATACTACATTTAAGAAATAATGTTTATCTAATCTAAGGTATTTAACATCACTGTTATAAAACTGTAACAAAATGACAGACATGTGAACCTGCGCATTGTGTATGTAGGTTCATTCATGTTACAAAACCTGTTGAGGTCAGAGAATAAAAACGAAATTAAAATGTGAGGCATCTGACATTATAAAGCGGTTTAGTTCTCAATAAGGAGTGCGGCGTGCAATAGATGGGCGAATTCGAACAGTGTCGAACTCTCGTAGATCTTTTTTGTTGTTGTTATTATTAAAAAATAAATATTACGTTTATCAGCGTTGCAAAATATATGCCATTTCGATAAATTTTAAAAAAATTACAGGTTTATTAATAAATATACAAAAAATTTGGTACCTATTAAAATATGGCAATTCAAGTATATATTTACAGTATTTTTTTAAATTATAAAACACGTCATATATAATTTCACATAATATTCCCAAAGAGTTTTCGGATAAATTTATTTAATTTTATTGTATTTTATTTTATTTTATTTTATTTTATTTTATTTTATTTTATTTTATTTTATTTTATTTTATTTTATTTTATTTTATTTTATTTTATTTTATTTTATTTTATTTTATTTTATTTTATTTATTTGGATAATCAACAGCTTTAATTCTCTTATATATATATATATATATATATAACAAAACAAATAACAAATAAGCCAATTACAGTTTTTTATAAGTAGCATCACAGTAAGTTAAAAAAGATTCTCGAACATAAAATGAATAGTAATTAAATGAAAATTCAAAAGAAAAGAAAAAATACTACGAATTATTTCGAAAGCAAACGCCGTACGTCATTAAGATAGGGGCAAGCATATAAAAATAAATGTTTTTAGCTATATTTACACTTTAAACGATGATAACAAAAGCAAATTTTAAACTATCGAATTTATTAAAAATTGATACTTGAGATGATAATTTTTTTTTAAATTCTTCATTCTTTTACATATTATATACGTAAAACACATTCTCTTGATCAACTTAAGCCATATTATTTATTCCAAGTACTCGTGATTTTTTTATATTTTTATTAAAACGTCGCGTTATCATATTTCGGAATCAATGTAACTATAACTAATATACGCCTTTGTTTCACAAAAAATATATTTAAAAACTGAGAAATAATTTATTCAACTAAAAATTGGCAATGGTTTCGATCTTAATTTATATCCAATCACTTGGTATGGCAATACAAAAAAAAATTGGTGGTTTTTGTTAAAATCATTTGTATTCTTGTATATTTTTAAAATAGAGGCTTAGCAGGTTATTCCTTTTTAAAAAAAAAAAAAAACAAATTTTCCTTGTGAGGAGGACTCTTTAATTTATTTTCCATAAAAAATATTTCGTATGGTATAAATATTTTTTTTAAATGCGGTCACATCTCAATAATGCCACATGCGGTCGTTTTTTAAACTTAAAAGCATCTCATATGGACAGAAAAACTACTGACTAGTTAAATGAAAATGTTTAAATTTTTTGCGACAGAAGGAAAACCTTTTTAAAAAGGGGTTATGGGAGTTTAGGCATTTACCAGGCTCCATATTTCCTTCTCAAAAATGTTTTCCCTCTCTGCTTCAACTAATTTAAATGTAAACAACTCCATAGGGAGGAAATCCAGCCAGTCCGCAAGCATTTGTACATACTCAAACATTGTTGAATTAACTACCTGGTAAAAGAAGAAGTATAAAAATTTGAAAAATGTTTTCAGGCGTTGCCTTGTAGGTGATTTGGTTCAGCCGGATGAATCTCACCTACATAATAAAGGTTTCAGCTCCTTTACTTCACAAAATTCAACAGATGGAAGAGTTGAGGAAATGTGGATATTTAAACATGGGCAGAATGGTAAATATTACACAGTGTGTTAAGTTAAGGCGGCCTCCGTGGTGCAGTGGTCAAGACGCTTGACTCACGCAAGGAGGGTTCCGGGTTCGATTCCCGGTGAGAACACAAAAATTAATGCGATTTTTCTCAAGCCTGGGTGTTCTGTGATGTAATTCACCACTGTAATTGGACCTCCTGGCCTATTGTGGTGCAAAAAAAAATCAATTTTCAATTTTAAGTAGCCACTTAAACCAGCCAATGACAGGTGATAAGCCCCGTAAATGCCTAGACTCTCATATTCCCTTCTCTGTTGCAACAAATTTAAATATGAACTCCCTAGGGAGGAAATCCAGCCATTCTGCAAGCATTTGGACATACTCAAACATTGTTAAATAAAAATGTTTTATACCTGCCACTTTGATAATACCGACATTACATTTTTTGTCACCTAGTGAAGACGAAAATTCTTGTATTTTTTCATTACTGCTTTATTGAGCTCAACAAAATAACTATTCATAAAAAATAATGCTTTCAAAAACTCCAATGCCTATAATATTTCCTATTGTCTTTGAGGGTGTGTTTTATTATAATTGTAATTTTCTACAAATACTGACCAGATTTTTAGAAGGGTTTAAGAGCCCTCCCTTCACCTTCTATTTCACTCGCAATTAATGCATCGATGCAAGTAGCACATTTAAATATATTTTTTAAATCTTCTTCTTCTTGCGGTACCTTGTCAAATGGAAGCATCTCGGCCCTACGCTACTCATATATTAACTGGTTTTTGGATATACTATATTGACTACCGAGAGAAGAATATAATAATCTGCAACGTACCTGAGAGCCAAAGTCCTAACAGGGCAGACGCTATACAGGACGATAATACTGCGGTAAACAAAATTATATCCGAGATCGATAACTCGGTAAATGATCAAATCATAAAAGTATACCGAGTGGGTAGATACTCAGGAGAGAAACCTAGAGCACTGAAAGTGGAGTTCCAAGAGTCCAAATTGGCACGTTTTATGTTGAGCAAAAAACTCAACATAAAGAACAACATACGGATTTACCAGGACCAATCGCCGCTACAAAGATCAAACCTCAACAAATTACGTAATGAGTTGGAAAGTAGGAGGGCAAACGGGGAGTCCGATATTACAATAAAATATATTAACAATAATCCAAAATAGTTAAAGGGTTTTCAAAAAAAGACAACCCATCAAGATCTACTACCAGAATGTAAGAGGATTAAAGACTAAATTACTTCAACTTAAGGTGTCACTACCAACAACAGATTTCCCAGTTTTCTCACTTACAGAAACATGGCTTACTAAGGAACTAAACAATTCGGAATTAGGGTTTTGTAACCACTCGATATATAGAAACGATCGGAACAAAAATACTAGCGACAGGTCTCGTGGAGGGGGCGTATTGATTGCAGTTAATACAAAGTTTTCGTCACGCATATTAAAATGCACTAAAACAAACATCGAACAATTATTTGTTATGATATCATCCAAAAAAGAGAAAATAATTATAGGAAGTGTATACATTCCCCCTATGTCAGATGCAAATATCTACAGGGATCATTACTTAGAAGTTAAAAACCTTCGTAGAAAATACCCCGATGCAACCATCGTCCTCACAGGTGATTATAATTTGCCAAATGTGCAGTGGGATCCTTTGAACAGCAAGACCAAATCCGGCGATGTCATCAACCATGGCTCCAACGAAATCATCGAAATGTCAAATTTTTTGAACCTTCGGCAAGTCAATTATGTTTACAATAGCCTCAATCGTCTCTTGGATCTCGTGTTTTCCAACTCAGACAACATATCTGTGGAAGTTGCAAATGACCATATTCTACCTATTGATGTTTACCATCCACCTTTATTTATTAGATTTAATACCTCGATAACTCAAAAGTACAAAACTTCTTATATTAAGTCCAATTTTTTTAAAGCAGATTATCCAGCAATTAATTCATTTCTTTCAACTATTGACTGGAGTTTTATAAACCAGGAATCAAATATCGATACTGTAACTGACCAATTTTATACCATCCTTAACACAGCCATTGAAACATATGTTCCTAAAACCAAGTATATTTTGAATGAGTATCCTAAATGGTTTAATAGCCAACTTATCAAAGTCATACGTAACAAAAAAATTACTCATGCTACTTATTAAAAAACTCGAGATATTAACGATTACAATGAGTTTACTAAACTGCGAGCTCAGGCTAAAAATCTCTCCAAAACATGTTATCGTAATTGTATTTCAAAATTTGAACAAGAGGCCCTAAGCAACCCTCAACATATTTTTTAATTTTCTAATACTCTCAATCGTAAAGAGTCTGGAATTCCATCCACAATGTACTATGGCAGTAGAATGGCCGACGCACCACAAGATGTTGTTGACTTGTTTGCCGGCTACTTTAGCAGTGTATATAGTTCAGAAACTGATCCAGAACTGCACGATTTTGTTTGTACTAATTTGATTGATTTTAGTACCTGTTTGTTTACTAATGCCGATATAAAAATTGGGATAAGCAAATTGGATCCAAGCAAAGGTTCTGGACCAGATAATATTCCCCCCCTCTTTCTCACCCAATGTGGTTCTTCCTTGACTGATCCACTTACTAAAATTTTTAATTTATCCATAAAAACTGGTATCTTTCCTGAAAGATGGAGAGCCAGCTTCTTGACACCTATTTTTAAAAAGGGTGATAAATCAGATATTGCTAATTATAGACCCGTCTGCATACAGTCAACTATACCTAAACTATTAGAATCTATTTTTTTGATAAAGTTTACTCCAGAAATAAAAAAAGTTATCTCCCCATTACAACATGGATTTGTTACAGGAAGATCTACAACGACAAATCTAATGTTGTATCAGCATCGGCTTATAGAAGCTATGGAGAAACGCTGGCAAACTGATACGATCTATATTGACTTTAGTAAAGCTTTTGATAAGGTGTCACATGCGATTTTAGTACACAAATTAAAACTATTAGGAATCTCGGGAAAAATTTTAAAATGGTTCAAAAGCTACTTATCATCTAGGAAAATTTTAGTCAAAGTATTCGGTTATGGGTCGTATCAGTTTGAGGCAATTAGTGGAGTTCCTCAGGGATCTCACTTAGGTCCTGTTTTGTTTTTGCTTTTTGTTAATGATATTGTATCGATATTCGAGGGAGTGGACATTCTTTTATTTGCTGATGAATTGAAATTATCTAAGACTATTGCTTCTGTTAGTGACTGCGAATCTCTTCAATCAAACCTGGCGAGTCTATATACTTGGTGTCAGAGAAATGAGCTCTTTCTTAATATTGACAAGTGCAGTGTTATTACGTTTACCCGTAATAGAACTTCATTCAACTTCTCTTATAATATAAATAACACAGATCTCGTAAGAATTACAGAAATAAAAGATTTAGGTATAGTGTTCGATGACAAGTTGTCATTTGCTCCACACATTGATGCAGTTACTAACAAGGCAATGGAAGTGTCTCGGATACTTGCTGAGAACGGTGAAGGATTTTAATTCCATCGATTCGCTTAAATCTTTATATGTTGCCTTAGTTTGGAGTAACTTTGAGTATAATTCAATAATTTGGTCACCTTGCTATAAAATACATAACATAAAATTAGAAAAAGTCCAACATAAATTCCTTCGCTTCATAAATTTTAAACTTAATATTCCTGTTGACCAAATCGACTACAACTTCCTATCAAATAATTTAAAATTGTCTACTCTCTCGAATAGGAGAATCTTAACCGATTTAGTAAACCTATATAAAATAGTAAATGGCGCGCTGGACAGCCCTGATTTAACGCGACTGGTTAATATTAAAATACCTTCCCGCCGCACACGAAATAAGTCGGTGTTTGTCGAGGTGTCCAGCGGGCACAACTACTATGTAAATTCACCTATAGCTAGACTCCATTGCCTTGGTAATGAATATGGCGATGTTGATATATTTCGTTACTCATTGAGCATTTTCAAGACCAAAGTACTACAGGCGACCGACGCGACGGAGTCTAGTCAATAAATCTTCGATCGTATTTATGTATGCTTAAAAATTAGCCCGTGTTATGTTTTATATTTTTAGTTTATAAAACCCTTATCAGTTTTCAACATTTTGGATAACTACACTTTAAAGTTTAGTTTACCGGTGTAAAAAAAAAAAAAAACAATATGTTTTATTTTAATCCTACTATGACTTATATTATAAACATAATATAATGTTTGTATTATTATGTCTTAATAGTGTATTATGTTAACTATGTAACTTTATTTTTAAATTTAAAAAAAAAAAAATAATAATTTTTATATTTGATAAAATGTTAATTATGTTTAATGTGTAACTTTTTCTTATTATATAGTATGTATAATGTAAAAGCCCCATGGGCGTCAACAGAAAGAAAAATAAAAAAAATAAAAAATTTAAAAAAAATATATATTCACCATAGTGATTTCTGGGAAAATATGGCCAAAGTGGTTTACCGTTATCTTCTCTGGTGGATTTTGCTGTCGGGGTTACCTTCCCTCAGCTGGTTGGTTTTGGTTTTGATGTGCTAGAAACTCACCTTTTATCCTCTCCTTAGCTGCAATGATCACGCCATTATGATTGTGATCCCATTTTCCAAGGTACGCAACGTGGACGCTAACGAGTTGGATTAGTCAGTAGTGTTGCCGGTGGAATGCAACTGGGCGCTCGCAGCATTTCATAGAATCACACCCTACAGCAAGATGTGACTCATTGCGACCCTTCTGGTAGTTCAAACCCTGATTTTATATTTTATCAAATAGTAAACTACAAATCTAATAATCAGGAGCAGCATACGGTTAGATGTAAAAAAGCAACAAGTTCGTCTTATTCCATTAATCCATTTTTCTTTTATGTCTGCTTCTTTTAGAAAACTAAATAAGTTTGTTGTAGATATTTTATATTCCATATTTTAGTAGGCTTCAATGATGACTCGATTTTTGACTCAACCCGGAATGATAAACACCGTTCAATAAAATTAATATTTGGCTATTAATCAACCCTCGGTAGGAACCTCAAAATAAATTTAACAAGTTAACTATTCTAGAGTCTGTCTGACCCTCTCATAAAAACAATTTTGACAATGACGTATCCATTCAGAGAAAATATCAGATATAGTCGCTAACTTGTTGTCTTTAGCTATGTCTCTTCTAGTGTGTCTCATCGTCGTATTTTGAGTAAGATTACAAAAATCTAAAGCGGCAACGAGTCATTGTACAGCAAAAAACATCACTTCCAATACCATCTAATGCCCAAAATGAAGATAAATTTTCATTCAATTTGAATAAGTTCACCAAATACAGCAATTCTATAAAATCTCGTAGTTTTGTAATAGTTATTAGGTTTATAAACGTTAGTCTCCAAATAGTGCGAGATAACTGAGCGCGTTAAAAAAAATGTACTTTTGTTGAACTTTTATAATTTTGGCATTTGTGTGTAGAAAGATAGTCTCAAGTATGTGTTCGTCGATGAAGAGATCTCACTATTGATAGCACTGGGCTGAAAGTGGATGCTGGTCCTTGAGGGTTTCCCGTGAATACAGATATAATATTGTAAGCTGGAGTTCGACTTTGAGCTGGAGGCTATTTGGCCTAATGCATACGTTATTTCTTCCAAAATGAAAAAAAAATCAAAGAAAAATACCTTAAAAATTTACGCTATTATGGCGTATTGAAATCTCATTAAATAATATACATTTTACACTAGAGAAAAAGATTTAAAATAAACATGTTTATTCATGAGATAACACATCATTTTTATGCACTTGCCGGTGCAATAAGATGCCGATTTTTTTTTTTTTTTATTTTGGCTATTATTTGTGGACGGTTTTACTGCATAACTTGACATTTTTCAAATATACGGGAGCTTTGCACACAGCTGTGCGTTTGAAGCAACTGCTGCGCCGGGTTTGATAAAATGTCACATTAGGCCAATTTGGACTTATTAAAGGCCCCGTGGACACGACCGCTTCACAAATCTAAATATCTTATATTATTTGTGATTACAACAACCTTCACTGTGTAATTGTTATTGTAATTGCAATAAGTACTACGTTACTCAACTTGTCAACAAAGGTCTTCTTGCATTTATATTAAGTTGTCTCGTTGGTTCTCTAAAACCAATCAAAAATACCACTTCCTCTGTTTAATTACTTCCTTCGAACACCTTAATCAATTGAACGTAGGATCGATGTAACGAACGGAGTATGATTGTACCGGACACGTGACTTGTATTAAGTATTTCAATTGGTACAAATAATAAAACGGCTTCTTGTTTATAGTTCAACGTAGATTATCACCAGCATCATTAGCATGTTCCTATCCACACCCAGTGGTGCATAGAGCACTGCATTCGTTCACCAAGTGCAGAATATATCGTTTATCTGTTACATTAAGACACGGTGATCAGTCGTATGCTTTTGCTGTAAGTCCAAGAACCGTAAAATATTGTAGTCTGAAATAAAATTTTTAGTAAATATTTCATGTCTACCTTCACAAACATAAATAACGCAGATCCAGGATTCTGGTTCTATTTAGCGCAGAACTATATTCTTCATCCACCCAGACAAGTAAAAAATACTGCTAAATTATTGCAAGATAAATTATTGTAACTCATACTAATATACATACTCATATTACAATCTAAATTTGAGACGGAGAAGGTTTTGCAACTCAGCTGAATATTAATTTATTTTTATATTTCAATAAAATGTAGCGGCATTTATGACCTGTCTTGTTTTGTAAACTTTTCAAAACATTCATAAATTATATTCGTTATTTTTAAAACGTTCAGGGCGGGTTTTATAATTGTACGACTTAATTATTTTTATATGTATTCAGTGCAAATGCTGAAGATCAATTTTACAGACATTGCAATTAAGAACATCAATTAAACAACTGGTAAAATAGGTTATTTAAAGTAATAAGGTTTTTTTATTTGAAATTATAAATCTTTACGATTTATTGCTTTATATAGTATTTAAATCATGTTTAATAAATCAGCTTAGTATTAATTTCAGATACATTCCGTTGTTTGGTTCATTTGTACACTTCTACTATTGGAGTTATGTATATAGTATTATGGTAGGGCGTATTTTAGTTTTAATGGTTTGTTTTGTGGACGTTGTAGTATAAATATACATAAGTATGTAGTTTAAATATTTTTTTACCGTGGATTTTGATAGTGCCAAGTATCAATGAAACTTTTTGGTTTAGTTTTACTAATTATTTCATCGAAAGCTTTCTCTTATGTGGGCTCTTCAAGATTCTGGATTTGTTTCTTTCTGTGCCATATCAGGTCTCTCCGACGTTGGCGATCACTCTTGAGTAGGCATCCTGGTCCTGTGGCAACTGGAACAGCGTCTCGACCGCGCGCACTCCCGTCCACTCGCGGATGCTTCTCAGCCAGGACATCTGTCGCCTTCCAACTCCACACTTTTCCTCAATCATGTTTTTGCCGTGATTGTCTAATTCTGGAATAAAAAATTAAAAATAATCATCAATATTAGATATTTTTCTTTTATTATTCATATATTATTACATATTTTTTGTGACAGTGTGTGTAAATTTAAGTCAAAAATTATAGAAATTTTGAGAGAAGCAGATATTTAACTTTATTATTATAGACATATTTTTTCTTTTCGTTTCTTTTACATTTATTATATTAAACATAATTAAAATTACAGTATTAAGTGTAAACAATTTTTGGTGTGTGCATGAGTTTCTTACACTAATATACAAAGAAATTTGCAATATTTGTGTACATGCTGTTTGTTTACCTAATAAAATAAATAAATAAAGTATCACAAAAAATAATAACGTATCGCTAACTCTATGTGGCCATGAGCCCCATGTTGAGTTGAGATACAACTAAATAAAAAGTAGAAGCATGCATATTATTTAAGAATACTACAAATAAAAATTATTCATCATTTCCTTTCCGCACCTAATAGGGCACTGCATTGGTACACCAATCGCAGCGTTTCTTGATCATTTTTTTGTACATGAAAGTAAGATGACCAGTCTTACGCTCCAGGTACCAGTCTAGGGACTATGAAGTATTGTAGTGTGAAAACACCCTTTTAAGTAAATTATTAATTTCAACCATGTCGGGAATCGAACCCGAGACCTTGGTAGGCAAACGTTCTTGCTTGGTAGGCAAACGCACTGACCATTACGCCACGAGGCCGACTAAATTGTAATTATTACATGAACATAAATTTCAAAAATTTCTGGACAACACGTTTAATAGTACTATAGACAAATCTATGCATTGTCTTGCAGAAGTCTCCGTTGCTCGGCAAACGTATATTTTTACCTAATTTACTTTAAATATTATTACCCAATTTATCTATATGAAAAACGTATTGCAAATTCTATTCCAATATAAAAAAGTACGTTATATTATATTTAAACACTTATATTATTGTTGGCATCACGTAAATACAACGGTCAACAGTTCCCGTCATATTGACCGTCGTGTCTGCATCAGTATTGATCATCAACCTTCAATAAAGTTTCATGAAACACGGGCGATGATCTAAAACAATGCGTTTTATTTATACCACACCTTGACCCGATCGAGGCTTGCAGTGCACGCTGTTGCAACAAGTCTGTACACGTGTACATGTATGTACGCGTTGCCTATACATGGAATAACTTTAAACGCAAAATGCTGAACCCCTGACCGCTTCTCGTTAGAATTAATTTTAAACGCCCAGCTCTCAGTACGACACTGGTGTTACATCTCGTGAACTGTGAAAATTGTTTTGCAATACCTTCTAATGCATCGAATGCCTTTATAAAATAGGTACATGCTCTCAATAGATCAACTTTTCTTACCAGGATCGAATTGATTCTTCAAGTATTTTTTTACGAAACTGTTTAAAATAATAAGTTTATGTGAAATATTCAAAATAAACGCTCATAAAGTTATAAAAAAACATCAAAGCGTTTTTTACATTTTTAAATATTAAAAAAAATGTATATATATTTTTGAAAGGGGATATAAAAAGTTTTAACGTTTTTTTATATATTTAAACAACGTTCATAATTCAGTCATGACTTTATAAGCACTTTTTAACAATAAAATAAATAAACGATTGCGTTTTCTGGGACCTGGATCCGCAAGTTTGTGACATTACCACGAGACACGGTTCTTTACTTTTTATTACATTAGAAATAGGTAGTCGATTAAATTTAATTAATATTTTTTTATGGACTTCGATTTGCTTAGTCAAATACCTTTTTTATTATTTTCACCGTCTGCATTTTATCCAAGTAATGATTAATTTACCTATTGCGTAAGGTCTGGTCCATTGAAAAAAATGAGAATCGACAAATTCTGATCCAATACAAAAAAAAATGAGAATAAATGTTTTTATGGTAAAAAACAACTTTTTTGTATTTATAAACTCACAATCTTGAATCCCTAAAAGTTCGAGTATTTTAAAGGATTTTTTTTTAATTTAAGTAAACCTTAATGTTATACAAATTGTGAATAAGTAACAAGCACAATATGTTTGTTACGTTTCGTCAAAACAAAAGTATCATTGAAAATTTATATTTAAGGTTTTTATAAGTTACTAGAATAGTACATGTGTTTACAAATTTCTTAAAGGTATTCATATTTCATACATAATTTATTTGGACCATTTGCAATGATCTTTTATTATTATCTTCTGCACTCACAATCACATTATTGAAGCATTTCAGCACTAAGGCAATATGAACATATCTACAAACATATACATTTCGTATTCACTTTCCCAGGAGTCATACTATTTACTTACCAAGCATTACATTGGTAGCTTAATATTTTAATCACTTTACCTAGAAGTGTGATAACTGTATTTTATTAAATTAATGTAAAATCAATAAGATATAAAAAAAAGTCCAAGAGGTGTTGGTACACATATTGTTAATAAACCAGTGTTTATAATATATGAGTAGCAAAGTTTATTAACTCGCTTTATGTCCAAATAATTTGATATAAGCGAATTCTTCAAGAAAATATATTCTATCTATACCCACGTATCTCAAAATCAAAATTCGAAAAAATATCAAAACCTGCCTGATGAATAAAACAATATTAAATCTAACAATGTTATGAATATGTCCAAATGCTTGCAGACTGGCTGGATTTTCTCCCTAGGAAGATGTTCATATTCAAATTTATTGCAATCGAGAGGGAAAATATTTTTGAGGAAGAAATATGGGAGTCTTGGCATTTACAGGGCTTATGACCTGTCATTGGCTGGTTTAAGTAGCCACTTTACACACCGTGTAACATTCACCATTCTGCCTATGTTTAAACATCCAACGCTTCCCATATTCCCCTCTCAAAAATGTTTTCCCTCTCTGTTGCAACAAATTTAAATGTAATCATCTCCCTTCCAGCCAGTCTGCAAGTATTTGGACTTAAAACATTGTTGAATCAACTTCCTGGTAAAGAAGAAGTATATTTTTTTCATGCGTTGCCTAGTAGGTGAATTGGTTCTGCCGGATGAATCGCACCCGCATGATAAAGGTTTCAGCTTTTTTACTTGACCAAAGTCAACAGATGGAAGATTCGAAGAAACGGGGATGTTCAAGCATAGGCAGAATGGTGAATGTTACACAGTGTGTAAAGTGGCCACTTAAACCAGCCAATGACAGGTCATAAGCCCTGTAAATGCCTAGACTCCCATATTCCCTTCTCGAAAATGTTTTCTCTCTCTGTTGCAACAAATTTAAATATTAAACTCAATTATAATGGCACTTCAAAACTTATTTCATTTTATATTTCAGCTTTTATGTCAAAGGCGATATAAAAATATTATTAAAACACATTAATTAAATCTACCATTCATTATTAAATTAACTTAACAGCTCATATATATTTTTGGATAAAAACAAATATAAATTATCCGTACATGGCTTTATATAATGCTTCAATGAAGCTGATTTTTTTTATTATTTTTTTTATTTACAATTTTAATAAACCCGTTAGGGTTACATTAGAAATTTTATATTGTCTAGTCATTTTTTGTCTCGTCTAGTCTAGTTAATTCAGTCATCATGTGCTTTTTCAGATTGATTTTAAATTTGTCTCCAATTAAAGTTTTCAAGTAGTAAGGTAGGTCGTTGTAGTGTTTAAGTCAATTATGTAGTATTTTTGACTGTCCTGTGTTTGTCTTTGCTTTTTCAATATGATAGTGTTTTTGTTGTCTGGTGTTATATTTGTGTATGTCAGCATTTTTGACTAATATTATGTCGTCGTCTTGTATGTTTCCCAGTGTTATTTTGTGCACAATTTTTAAGGTCTCAATTTTAGTCAAGTAGTTTATGTCAGACTGGTGTGTTTTTTTGTACAGTTCAGTCGTAGAGGTCAGGTAGGGTAGGTTGTATGTTAGTTTAAGAATTTTATTTTGTTGTCTTTGTATTCTTGTTATGTCTGTCTTGTTACCAGTTCCCCAGAATGCGATTGTGTAACTCAATTTACTTTTGACATAGGCTTCGTACATCATAATTTTTCCCTTTCTTGATATAAAAACTTTAATTTTGTAGAAGAGGCTATGTAGTGATGCCATTACTTTAGTGAGTCCGTCTATGTGTTTTGTCCATTTTAATTGTCTGTCCATTGTGAGTCCTAGGTAAGTCACATGTTCTAGTTCTTTAAGAGTTTCGTTGTTTATTTTTATGTTCATGTTATGGTTCTTCTTTTGTGTTTCGAAATGTATTATATTGCATTTCTTGGCATTTAGTGTTAAGAAATTTTTGTTTGTCCATTCTAATAGTTTTTGCACGTCATTGTTGATGGTTTTAGTGGTTTCAATGTCATTTTTGTTTTCATATAAAATTCCTAAGTCGTCCGCATAGATTGTTTTTTTTCCCATTATGTCACTGTGTATTATGTCGTTAATGTATATTATATAAAACAATGGTCCTGATATTGATCCCTGAGGTACTCCAAATTGCATTGTTGTTATTTCACTTTTGTGTTCTTCAATTTTCGTAAACTGTTTTCTTCCTTGTAGATAGTTTTTAAATATTTTGAGAGCTTGTCCCTTAACTCCTGTATGCTGTAGTTTATCTAGAAGGGTATCTATGTGGACTGTATCAAATGCCTTCTTGAAGTCAAGTATGAGTGCAGTCACTGTATTTCCTTTATCAATTTTGGTTTGTATAAAGTTGCAAACTGATGTCATTGCTGTGGAGGTACCTACCCTTTCTTTTTTGAAATCCATGTTGGTCTTTTGCAATAAAATTAAGGTTTTCGAGGTGTTGGTATAATCGATTGTGTAGCACTTTTTAAAATATTTTACTTAAAATGGTTAAGTTTGCAATGGGTCTGTAGTTAGAAGCTAAGTTTTTTTCTCCTCCTTTGTAAATTGGTGTTATTCTTGCTAATTTCATTACTTCTGGAAAGCTTCCGTTTGCTATATGTTTATTTATTAATTTCACTATTGTCGTGGTTATTTCTTCCTTTATTTTTTTGACTGTAACAACTTTTATTTCGTCATGGCCAGGTGATGTTGTTGTATTATTTTGCTGATTTCTTTGTTGCTCGTATATCTTAAGTAAATTTCTGCGTCATATTCTATTTTTCTAAAATTTGTTTTGGTTGTATTTTGATTTACTATAGCGCTTGCTAGTTCTTTTCCGATGTTTGTGTAATAGTTGTTTATTATATCGGCTATTTCTTTTGCATTCTGAGTCTCTTCACCATTTTCTTTTTTTAATTTAGATATGTTAGTTTTTTTAGTATTATTTTCATGGGTAATGTTTTTAATTTCTTTCCATATTTTGTAACTGTTCCCACTAGTTTCTTTTATGCGACTAGCAAAGTGTTTTTTTTTGGTTCTTTTTATGTTGTTTCTTACTTCTGCTTGCAGAATTTTAAATTGTTGGGTAAATGATGGAAAGTTTTGCATTTTTTTATTCAGTTGGTTTCTTGTTTTTATTTTGTCATCCAGCCTTCTTTAGTTGAAGTTGTATAGTTTTTAATGGGATTTTTGTGTTTTGTCTCGTTTCTTCTTGAATTATTTCTTGTAGTTCCTTAAAACTTTCAATGTTGAGATGATTTGTTATTTTTGTTATGTTTTCTTTAAGTTTTGCATAGTCAATTTTTTTAGAGGCATACTTTTGTAGGCTTTTTTTGGGATTGTTTGGTGGTATTTTCAATTGTATGTCTATTTGTCTGTGGTCACTTAGTGGGGTGTCGGTAAGGTAAACTTCTATTTTCTCTTTTGGTTTTATATTTGTTATTACATGATCTATTATTGAATTTTGTCCTCGTTGGTTTTTTCTGGTGTATTCTTTGTCAGTTTTTCGGCTGATAATTTTTAGGTTTTTGCTTTTAAGCATATTTATGTAAGCTTTAACGTCGTTATGTGTGTCTAGTAAATTAATGTTAAGGTCTCCGATAGTGATGTTTTTTTCAGTTCCGTGACTATTTAGTGTTCGGTCGAGGTAGTCGATGTAGTCTTTTATTTGATTTTTTCCAGGTTGCCTGTAAATTGCATATATTGTGAGTTTTGGGTCTATTACCTGTAATTTAATGATATTGTTTTTTTCCTTATAGGCTTCGCTATTTTCTAATTTAAAATCGTTAATACTAGTGACTCTAAAACCGTTATTCTTGATCGCCAAATGTCAATATAAATTAAGTAAATTATTCATATTGATAATTTGAGACTATAATAGGATAATTATAAATAAAAAAATGTTTGTAAATTTAAATTAGGGTGTCTTAAAAATGAAATAAACTAAACGGGTTTCGAAGGTAATGGAAGATGGAAGAACTGTGTTTTAAATATTTATGTATGTGAATAACAAACAACCTTACCGTCAACTATGATATTATGACGTGTATTGATTTGTTTTGCGCTTGTAAATTTAAAATGTCATAATTCGCAAAATAACGTTCCATATTATTACAGTAAGTCCATAATAAAATTTTATATTTGAATATTAAATCTGTCGGTAGGCGTTGTTCGGGTAAAAAACCTTAACCAATTTACTGGACATGCAAATAATTTTTATTTTCTTATTTTATTTGTTCACATTTTTTTGCATAAAACATAAAAATAACATTTGACAAAAATAATCTTAAGAAAAAAAAAATTCAATTAGCTGAATAATGAAAAACAAAGTTATAATAAATACCAAATAAAAAAGAATAAAATAGCCCAAAAAAGAAAGAATATTTCACTTAAAACAAACTAGTGGTAAAATATTCACAAGGCTAAAATTTAAGCCATATTACGAGTACATATAAACTCTGTGAAGGTGGATTTTTTTTAAACTAGAAAAAGGAACAAACAATGTAGCTTTTTTACACGGCCTTTTTTGGTTGACAGGTGCACAACAAACAGAAATAAGTGATTGAACGATATTTGATGATATTAAAAATACTAAAAAGACTATTGTATTGTATAATAAAAATTGGAAAAACTAATTAAAACTACCGACAAATTGATAAAAAACATAAGTATTTATAAATGATAATGTAAAAATATAAAGATATCGATCACGTCATCATCGTCACTCAGATAAATGATACACAAGCGTAGAAAAAGGATATAGTATAATTCGCAAAGCCGCGGCCTTGCAGATCATAGGTCTGAGGTTTGAACCCTGCTCTAACACAACTCGATTCCTGTTTTTTATGATCACAAATATTTATTGAGGAATAAGAGTATTACTATACTATAAGCATTTGCTGGGCTTAAGACTTGTTATTTATTGGCTGGTCCCGCAAAATTGCCCGCCGTGTAACATTCACTATTTATTTATTTATTTATTAACGGACATTGTCCATGTATACAATTTATAAGGTTTAAATATTACAATAAAAGAATAGTTTAAAACATTAAAAAAAAAAAAGAAGCATTGACAAACATAAGGGACATCGAGACAAGATCTGGACTATTTACTAAGTGCTCGTTTAAATCGTTGTAAACCTAAACCAAAAAAGTCCAGATCTTGTCTTGAGTTAACAATACGACAAAGACGGGTCATTGGAGAATTTAGGCCATAGTTTGTTCTATGCTAATCGATGAACAGTACTTCATTGTTTCTCAATCTACGAGTCGGAATATTGAATTTTACTTGTCCCAGTAATGATGGAACATCGATTATACCATTTAGTATGCCGAACATATATATGGAGTCAATATTAGTTCTACGTTTTTGTAGACTAGAAATATTTAACATTGACTCTATTTCAGCATAAGAATAATTATCTCTCTCTAGTCTGAGCATCCACGCTATTTTTCGAAGCAAGCGATGTTGGACTGATTCAATGTGATTTATGCGATTGACATAGAATGGAGACCAGACCACGGAGGCATATTCTAGAAGAGGGCGAACAGTTGAGAACTATTGTACTTATTTTCGAATATCCATATTTTTTAAAGTTAAAGGGGTGAATCAAAACCTTGAAGTAAAAAAGATAATGTAAATGAGTTATAGTCTGCCGGTTTTAAGACGCACCCGTCTCTTCATCGGGACTTACTACGTCAACATGTAAATGCATTTGTACACAGCTTTATCGATTGAAATGCTTTTTGTCATTCAACCACCCTCAAGCATATATACTATCCGTATGCCGGCTAGTCGGTCACCCTACCCCTACCTGCTGAGATAATAGTCCCGTGTTTCACAAACATCCCCTTTTGTTATTTGTTAGGCTCAAAGGAGTTAAAATATGTAATGAAATTGAACTCAATTGTCTATAATAACTTAATGAAAACTTGAATAATCATAATTAAAGATGAATAAACGTGTTAAATTTTAGGGTAACGACGAAGATACTTATTTTTTTTAATACAAATATGCAGATTTTCGTACAGCAGATTTAATTTTACTTTAAAGATAATTGAAGATAACTCTTTCATCTTTCCATTGTAATCTGCCCTGGGCCGCAATTACAATCGGAAATTTAGGACATCATAGCTACACCATGACGTCATAATTAAAGATAAATTTTCACCAGCGATTACGAAGATACACTACCGACGCTCTATCTTCAAGTTTTGGATAGGTACATCGATATGTACCAAGGAGACACGTATTCTTGTATTTCTTCAAGTATTTAGGTAGGTACATCGGTATGTATTGACAAGTCTAGTACCTTACGGTACACATATCTACAAATTAAAAGTTTCAAAAATTTTGCTCCAAATAGCGATTTTCGCTATAATTTCAATTAATTTTTTTAATCGTTCTGGGGATGCTAGTTTTTTTTTATCTTAAAGGCCTTTTAAAAAAACTTAAGAGAAATAAGTAAATTTTGAAGTATAATTAAATTCTGACATAACTGACAGTTTTTAATCTGAATATAAAGTTGCAGTGGCTAGATCCTGCCCTATTAACGTTTAAGAGCATCTAGCCGTTACAACATTACCACTACAAAAAACAAATTCAGTAGCCATTTTTACTGTCTTCCACGGTACACCCTGGAAGATGATGAAAATGGTGTCGTGATGTCAAAAGAACCGGCTATGTAATACCTCGGTAGATAAATACAGATGAAAGTTAAGCGACTTGGTAATTGTCAAAACTCATATGAAAATCAGGCTCAAGCAGGTATTTTTTCTTTAATTTGGATACATTTATGTTTGTAATCACTTTGAATTGGCCACTTTTTATCACAGAAGTCTATTAAAAATAATAATGGAAACCATTTTTGGTTTTAATCAAGTAAGAAACGGGGAGTAAATTTTCGGCGTCATTTATTGGTTGAATTCGACCATATGACGTCAGAGGTTAAAAATCAGTAAAGAATACCGAGGTAGATAGAGATAGTACAGACGTTAAACAACCCGTCTCGGTGTGTACCGATGAAGATAGCCTTTGTAATTTCCCCCCGGGTAAAGTAAACCAATTAACGAAATGAACCAATTTTCGATTTCAAAGTATTAACTGTGTGAGCTTTTTGCCTATTTTTTATAGTAAACTTTTTTGATCATTTAAATTAACAGGGATGTTTTGTACATAGAAACCCAGGAAAAAAAGGGTTCTGAAATACACTTATTATTAAGATTATCTCTCGTCTTTTTATTACTCGTATATGGTGTATTACAATTAACTTTTTTAATTATTTTTTAGTTGAAATTTATTTATTATCCCTTGCGAATTCTAAAATTTATTTTACAAAAATAATAAATAATTTGTTTTCATACTTTGTTTTTGATAATAATATTAAATAAATATTTCATATCAACCATGTCGGAAATCGAACCCGAGACCTCTAGCGTGGTAGGCAAACGCGCTGACTAAAACATACATGGTTGATTAAAAAATATACATATTCAACAATTTTATATACACACTCGTAAGTGAGAGGGTTTTTTTTATTGATGATAGTCAAACACCTCAAACAATTTATTATAACATCGCAAAATAGCTAAACTGGCAGTGCACAGCGGATTTTTAGTCCCAACACTTATGTATGGAAGTGAAACATTGAACTGGCAGAGGAAGGAGGAAAGCCGAGTGAACGCGGTTGGAATGCGATCTCTTAAACAAATGTGTGGGAAATCAATGTATGACAAATGATGAAATCAGGCGAGAGTGTAAACCTGAGTCAAGGATAATTGATAAGATTAAGAAAGGGTCTCTGAGATGGTTTGGTCACGTAGAACGAATGGACGACGAAAGAATGCTAAAACAAGTTTATATGGCGAAAATGAACGGCAACGTGAGACGAGGACGACCAAGAAAGGCGTGGCATGATCAGATAAACCAAAATCTTAAGTCTGGTCATGTCAAAAGCAGAAAGAACCGAAGGGCATGTATGACAAGATGTATGAATGTGGAAGAAGCTCGGAATGTATGCCAAGATAGACGTGTGTGGCGGTCCATTCTCTCTGCCTTCCCCTACGGGGAAATGGCGAGATGGTAGTAGTAGTAGTAGTAGCAAAATAGCCGTTAAATTATTCTCCTGTAATGTTAGGATGTACGACATTGGTCGTTTTTTACCCAAGCCACATAATTTTCATTCACAAACTTACATGTTTTATTTATTGAGTTGACGTTTATTATGCAGAACTTCGTGTCATATTGTTAAAAATAAATTACTGGTTTTAGTCTATTAAGTTTAATTAGTGACTTATCGTTAATAGTAAACTCAAATCAGTGTTTGATTTGAACATTAATAATGTTTTATATAATAACTGTGTTTACTTTGGTATTCCCGCGCTGCGGTTCTGTTTCCATTGGGTCATTTTGTTACCGCTGGGCATTTTATTATTATTTCATTATGACTGAATCCATTGGTCATTAATAGATCACGGAAGTGCTCGCGCTTTGTTAAATATCAAATGACGCTCTGAGAATGGTTTTACACGCCATGAGAAAACGATCTCTTACTTAATTCGTACGATTTATTGGATGCATTTTGGCAGAATGGAACCGTTTTAAAAATGTATTTATTCACATATTATGATTCGTATATTGGCCGGTTTATTGTTTTATTAAGCAACATCTTTCACTTTTTTGTACACAAAAAAAAGGTTGAAAAAAAAGGAACCTTTAACTAGAAAATTTGGGCATTCATTAGGTTGATGACTTGTTTTTGGCTTGCTTAAGCATCATTTTACAGATTGTATAATATGCATTCTTTTTTTTATTATTTATTTATTATATATACGGCCTAAGCCAATTATAACAGTTAGGGGAGAACCACCATGAAGAGAACAGTTGCAATAAACCTAGCGACACCCCACGGCCCATCATGTGATCATGTGATCACAGTGGTGAAACAACATCGCGCGTTAAGTTAGCCGCATGTCCATTCAGTGTGCTTCGGACAGTGGACGAGAGAGTTTTACACGCGAGGTAAAAAAAATAAACTGGGAATTTTCCCCATTTTCTGACATTTTAATAGTAAGCGTGGAGTAAAACGGGTTTACCTGTAGTGTTACGTGATTATATAGTATTTATGTGGTAAGGTTACATTGAATAATATTAAATCCATCTCGATAATTTCAATGTTTTTCGAAAATAAGGCCTAATTCCATGAAGAGAACACGCCGCAATCCTATGAAGAGAACGTTCTCTTTATAGGTTTAGTGTTCTCTTCATGGTGATTTATGTGTGTTTTGTTTATTTAATGATATTATTTTAAATTATCAATCACAAAGGATTTACCCAATCATACATCTTTTTAGATCTTGAGCCATGCCGAAAATAAAGCGTAAGACGGACGACGAATTCAAAGATGCAATAGAGGCATTCTCAGTGTTGCTAAGGAGACAAGTTAGCAACAACATTATTGTGGAAAGTTATTAAACGATCAAAGCAGCACAAAAAGCCAGGGAGAATTTCGAATATCATAACCCAGAAGTCTTCGGTGTGTGACATCACAATTCGGCTTCCAGATAAGAATCAATGAGAATCAGTGCTGACTTCCAGCATGACAGATAATTTTCGTGTTGAAACTGAACAATTATTTGAACCTCAACCATCGAACAGTTCTGAGAGTCATAAACAACTCGGAATAATTTCTCCTCATATAATTAGACCATACCCGAAAGCACCACTAAGAAAAATACGAAAAAGGGAGGAACACAAAAAAGAAAGTCGACTATTGCGGAAACACCAGAAAAAGATAAGTTGATCAAGAAAAATATTGAAAAAAAGAGAAAAAACCAAATAAAGGAAAACAGACAATCGGACTTATGGTAAAAAATGATAATACGGCGCAGAACGGCAAAAATATTAAAAATCTACGTCATAAAATAGACAAATTTCTGTACACGACGATTCATCAGATTCTTCCCTTACCCTTCAAACTCTAATAGATTGCGCCCCTGATAAAACTGGCAACACTTTATACCATATTTGCAATGAAGATTATTATAAAAAATGAAAAGAATGCCTTCAGTATAAAATTTGCAGTCAATAGTGTCAATGGGCAAATTTAACTTTTTTTGTCATAAATGTTTTTTAAGCCAGATGCATATTTTGTAACATGTTCTCATTAATTTTCATAATGAATATTTCCTTTTATAAAGTTGCATTTTCATTAAATTGTCATTTATTTCCAGAACGTGTCGAATGAAGTAAAGATAGTCAAATATAATTCCGCATTCCGATGAACGTGTGTGGCTGTTCTCTTAATGGGAACCGGTGTTCTCTTTATTGTACACTATCCCTTGAAGTGAACATTTCCCAAGTTCTATAAAATTATCCATAACCTAGAATCTAACAAGAGAATTTAAAATTCACTTTAGAAATTATAGAAGGAATTAATACTTTACAAAACTTCATACTTAGTTTTTGAAACAGTGTATTGATTTAGAATTTAAAGCAAAGAGATAAAAAATGTTCTCTTCGTGGTGGTTCTCCCCTACATGAAGAAACATAAATGCAAGAAACTGAACAAAAAGAACATAAAACTATTTAGCAAAGACAAACAAGGGCAAAACAATAATTGGATACAATATATTCATAAAAATGAAAGACCTAAGACTTCGAGCTAAACCATGCCAATCCAACTTCATCCCACACTGTTTAGTCGCGAAGAAATCTACGAGAAGCCGGAAGATCTATCCCAAAGAATTCCAAGTCGTGTGATGAATCGACTTATCTACACATTCTGGACTTTGGAGCATAAAAACCAAAGTTGCTTTTAGAAGATTTTATAAATAGATTTTGACTTCTGGTGACACGGTTGGAAACATGAAAAGAAATTGATTGCAGAAATAGAAAAATACTCGAGCTCTTATTCGTTTCTCAAATATTTAAATTTTCAAACCATTTCCTAAAAATCGAAAATAACTTAAGCTGGATAAAGCGGAAATCGAGTTGCGGTAGAGTGAGATTTGAATGTCTGACCTTTAGTCCGCGAGTCCGCAATACTACCAAGGGACCGCAACCCGGTTTATTCATGTTTTGAAACAATTCAATTTCGCCGTTTGCTGATTGTTGTAAAGTCAAAAAACCTGAGGCTTAACACATTTTCATCAACTAGAAAACGCCCGAAAACGCTTTTCTTTTTTTACAGATAATTAATATTAAAATAATTTTATTAAATGTTTGTTCTTATTAAATAGTTTTCAAAATAACTTCTCAATTATTGAGGAAAACGGATCAGAAAAATAGATAAAAATAATCCGATTCCAAGCCATATAAGCACACAAATTATTCAAACACCCCATCACGCCGTTTCTGCGTAGGGGTAGGCAGAGAGAACGCCGCACAGAGGAGTATTACCAGTCAAAAAGTGCGCGAAATAATTTATTGAGGTTTTATGGCATAATATGTTATAAAATTATAAAATGTGATATAAAAATAAATAATTAAATTGTTTTTTATTCATTCTCTACACTAAACGCAAATATAACATACTTTAAAGAGTTAATTATGTACTTGGGTTTCATAATTTAAGTAAACAAAAAATAGGTAATTTTGAAGTTTAATTTTGGTATTTATTTAATTTGTATGAGCACACAAGATACTTAACTAAAATATTAATTAGAAATTCGACTTAAAATCAATAAAAAAAAAACAGAATTGGTTGAATTTTCAGTTTTAGAATCTTTTTCTCCACTATCTTCATCTGCTGATTTGGGCAAGAGTAAATTTATCTTGCCGTAGAAAAGCAAGTGTTCTTCGAAACTACTACTTTTTTGTCATTAACAGTTGTTTGGAGTCTTGTAGAGACTAGTGAGCTTTGAAAAATACTAGCGTCACTGTCTGTATTATTCTGGAATTTTTGTTTGAACTGTTGTTGTTTGGATCCGTCACAACCCTATTTCGTAAGCAAATCAAGTTCTTCTAGTTCTTTTACAGGGAATGTCTTAAAACCCTTTAATATTTATTTATTAGTACCTTGAATGATTTCTTATTGTTTTTTGGTTAAATCAGCCTCTACAAATATTCCTAAAGCTTCAGATGGGGTGAGTTTGTGTGCAAATTTTTGGTTTGCAGAGTAAATATTTTTTTTTATACTTGGATGCCCGTATTGAAGTAATTGTGATATCTTTGAATAGTTTTGAAACCTCACTGTGCCCGGCAGATTGTTAACTCATAACGGTTGCATAGCTCAATTTATCAGTTGAAACATTTTCCGTCAAATCTTTCGATTTTCGTCGCTTTCTACTTTCGCATAAATTTCCGGGAAATCTTTTGTGGTTCGGCCAAATTTAACTAATTTATTGGTAAGCAATGAAACACAATTCGAAAGCTATTTCTTTTTTTCTATCAAACGATCTTTCTTATAAGTTACAGCTGCCTACTTTTTTTGTAAAATCGTATCTATAATTTTGTAATTAACGCCTCAGAATCAAAAGATTTTCACTACGACATTTTGTACGTTTTATAATTTTTTTTTCTAAATACTTCATCTTTGCATTATGTCAAACATGCGATTTTTTGTCATCGTTCTCATGTTTTCTATTCTCTTGTCTATCTCTTTTAACAAAAGAAGAATAATAATGTCACGAAAATTGTTATTTTTTTGATAGACCTTTTTATTTTTTGTTTTTTTTTCGAAAAAGCGGAAACATGCGGAAGGTTTTTTTACTAATCCAGTACAAGTAAGACCTATATTTATTTCTGGTAAGGGTTTGGTTGCCCAGCACAGCCCAGCAAATAAACAAATTTAACAGGTTTCAAAAAAAAACAAAAAAAATACTGACTATTTTTTGGATTTTTATTATAAAAACATAGAATATAACTATACTATAAAAAAACTAAAAAATACACTTTTTTTAAAATGCACCTTTAGTATCTTATTCTATAAAAAAAATAGTGAAACAACAAAACCTAAACGAAAGACAATATGTTACGTAACGCTCTGAATAAAAAATAAAAACTGACGGCGTGTACGATCGCCACAATGCTCGGGTTACAACTAACGTGTCATGCAGAGATGGTAAGAGAGAGGGTTGTAGGTGACGATTCCATGCCATGATTTTAGTGGACTTCGTAATCAAATTATGATTTTTTGTAATTAACGATTTAAATATTTTTTACTTTCGCCCGCTTTTCGCCTGGAAATACTCCTATGTGCGCCGTATCACTCACAACTTCTCATGCACGCGCGACGATTATTCCGACTTCTTACATGTTCACCTTTAAATATTGGTCTTCATCATTTCCTGCATTCATTGTTCTTTCACCGATCATTCGCTCTACATGGCCAAACCAATAACAATAAAAAATAAATGTTCATCTTCACAAAATACACCATTTAGTAGATTTTTTTTAAAAAAAATTGTGCTACATGCTTGTGTTAAATCAAATAAGAAGACTGAAATAAATGGTAGATACCTATTAGACTTGGTAAAATCGACGAGTTTTGTTCATCAATATTAATATCCGATCAAATATTTTTTAATTTAAATATAAACAGGTTATACATAAAACACTATATTTAACATCTCAGGAGATCGATACATTATAGGTACGTAGGGACAAATACGTGTTCAACTGTTGATTAGTCACAATGATTCCATGTAATAATGTATTCATTGGAATTCATCGCTCTATATGGAAAATACGAAATCTAAATAACCATTCTATCGGTGTTGTTCTGATTAGCCGACATATTCATAATATGGCGATATCCACAAAGCATGCAGTGTCATGATGCTGCTCCGTATTTTTCTGTATTAAATATGATTCGCAGTACTCGAATCAAATCACTAGTAACACCGTGGTGGAATCAAATCCATAGAGGACAGAAGCGATAATATGAATTACGTACCGTCTACTGCATTGTGAATTGTACTCAGTAAAAAAACTTTTAGTTGGAAAAGCATGGGATATGAAAATGTTTCTTTACAATACTGCAAAATGTGTGCAGATCAACTAGTGCAGTACAAAATAATTGTAGGATTAGTTGAGAGTTACTAACTTTAATCACTACAAATGTTCCCGACAGACTGAATAGACAATTCCATCTGTTTCGCATCTTCATAAGTAGAATACATTGTACCAAGAACCGTTTTATTCGTCGGTCGAGTTAATTCTTAAAATTGGATTGTAATAAATTCACATAAATTTCCTATAATCAGAATTATTTCAGCCCAAAACCTTTACTAGACAAACACGAAATGCAGAGTGATGCCAATAAAACAGCATATTTTGTCGGCTAATTATTTTTTAAATCTAAAAATCTCATTTTCAAAAGCTATAATTCTTGTTTAAAGATACGGAGTTGAGGAATTATTTTTATGAAGGAATATAGAAGTCTCGGCATTTGCAGAGCTTATGTTCAATCATTGGTTGTTTTTGATAACATTGTTTACTGTGAACCATCCGCATTTCTAGAATTATTCAATTCCGATGATTTTTGTAAAGTTAGAGAGCTAAAACATGTAAAAAATGTTTTTTTAGTCATATTCACGCCAGTAAAACCAAATGATAGTAAAAAAATGTTAATTATTTTATTTTAAAACATTTCCAGAATGCTATAAAATAATCATAATAAAATGATTCATCGCTTTTCTCGTTTTATTTTTAAAAGTATTTTGTCAAATCTCAGCAGAGCTCACACGAAATTGAAATAAAAGTGCATAATAATTAAGGCAACAATAAAAATAACACATCAACATTGAACATTAAGTTCGGTTAATACGGACAATTACTACTAACACTTACCGTTTTTAAACTGTTTAAAATTGTATACATAATTCGCAGATTATTTTCTATTCTAGGGACATTTCGTGACTG